>NW_017728948.1:30975984-30998188 GCF_001723895.1 Crocodylus porosus
CCCAGCTGACTTCCTGCCCTTTGGGCAGGGGGCTGGACTCGATGATCTCCCGAGGTCCCTTCCAGCCCTAATGTCTATGAAATCTATGAAATTTATGAACTTCAGGGGAACATGTAGTCTCCCACTGGCTAACCTTAAATCAATTGATGAGCTAAGCACCCTTTCTTTTAAATCAGTTTGTTAACTTGTAGCAGTAGTGTCTATATGATTACACTTTTTTTGTCTACTAGAAGCACACCTGTTTTGGAAGAGTCCCAGCTTGCTCACTAGTCAATCCTCATTATGTGGGCACAGTTCCTGATCTCCTCTGTCTATATCTAACCAAAGCTGGTTGACTTTAGACATGGAATCTAATATAGGTCAGTATGTTTAAGTGATTCAATATCAGAAAAATATAATTGGATGAGCAGCTCTCTACTGGCACTCAGTGTTCACGGTATGAGCAGAGAAGGACCTCTGGTGAAACAGTAGTCTGGTGCACTAGGAAATACCAAGCCATAAAAAGTTGGATCTTGGACAATTTATTGCAGAAATATAAATACATATAAGCTGTATGGAGTCCAAATTTTACCACAGTTTTTCAAGAATATGCTTTTCTTTATTAACTGATGTTGACACCAGAAGTCTGCCTGTCTGCTGCTCCCACAATATGGCCCAGAAATGGGGTGTGAGTATGTTACTGCACCCTATCTGGATCCACCCCTGGAGTTTCTCCATTACTGACTTTTTAAAATATCTATTAAATGATTATTTTAAGGATGTTCAAAAAATAAGACATGGATTGACCGTTTGATTGATCTGTCTGAGAAGGCGGGAATATATTTTTTGAATAGTATGGATAATCCATTAACATATACTTGAGTTCTTTTTCAGACCATATACCTATAACATTTGTCTACCAAACCTAAACATTAGGAAAGACCACTACTTAAAATTGATTTTTTTATTTAGAAGTTTTAAATGGCACCTATTCATCACTTTATTGCTTTGTAATCTGATGGTATCAACCCTAAAGGTTTTGTATGTTGTTTGTAGAAGGACTCTGTAAATAGTTTGAGTAGTAAACACTAATATAAAAAGAAGTATACCAAAATACTCTCTGTAATAGCTTTTTACTACTTCAAGTGGCATTCATTATGTAGTATGGATATTTGATGAGCACATTTATTCACAATAACTGTCAGTTATAGCATTTATGGAACACAAAATGTTAGAAGTTATAAACCTTCATTTTATTTTAATTCTAGAATATTGTTTTACTGTATTCCTTCATTATTTCATAAAGAATATTCCTTTAGACAATTTTAAGAGAATATTCTACTCTTATTCCCTTCTGAAAAAGTTGGCAAAACTTTTAAATTCAGAGAGCAGGCATGCAAGAACATTTCTGATCTTCATTTTTAGCATCCTTTTAGCTGAATTTAGGCACTCTGAGGGCTGGGGGAGAGAGTGACATTTATAAGAGTAGTGATGAGTATGTGTGGAAGATATACCACTAGAGCCATTTTTAAAAATGAAACTGGACAGAGCAATGGAAAAATATATGTTCTGTATTGCCAAAAGAATGGCTTAGATCAGTGTTTCTCAACCCATGGGTCACGACCCAAAAGTGGGTTGTAAGAATATATAAAAGGTTTGCAAAAAACTTTAAAAATGGACCAAGAAACTTTAAAAAATGGATTCTCCTTTAAAAGAGAAAAATTTGGGAAATTGTGGCTTTTCCTTTGCAGGCTGGCAGAGTTCCAGTCCGCGGGGGGCCTCTCCTACCCCACACACCCACCCCATGCCCCACGTACTGGAGGGCTGGGGCAGGGGGGTTTGGAGTGAGGAGCCCTGGGTTGCAACTGGCCATTGATGTTTACAAATGGGGTTTGGTACAAAAAAGATTGAGAACCACTGGATTATATGATTTAACACAATCAGATCTTTGGCGCAAGACAGAGCTGTTCAGCTTCCAAGTGGCCAGGAGCCACACCCCATGCCTGCATGCCCTGGTAGCCTCACTAACACAAGCCACAGGCCCCCAGGCCACAGACCCTCCCAGCTGCACCATGTGCATAGGCAGCCATTGCACCACTAGGATAGCCTCTGCCTCAGCTTCCTTGCTGCTCTGCATCTCAGGCTCCCCACATTGTCTTGGCCTTTAGGGTGGAAGCAGGAAACAAAAGCTGAGGGGGAGCCTAGAAATGCCAGCTGCAGCAGCAGGCAGAGCAGTTGGGAGGGGTGGTGGCTGGTTAGGGACACCTCATGGGCCACCTAATGTAAGATAGAGTGATCATGCACTTAGGGGCAATGCCAGTGATACTATTTCCTGTAATTATTTTCTAATTGGAAATTAGTGTTTTCTCTGTGACAGAATGCTGCTTTGATATAAGCACTTCCCTTTCTTACGCCCACTTTTGCCAGTCTGAATTGTCTATTGTCTTCCTTCCTATCACATTTGAGTGAATAAGTGCTTATTCTCTTGATACGGCAAAGTCATCCACATTCTTGTTATTACCAAAGAAGCTAATTAAATACTTGCACTTATACCACGCTAATGATGTCCGTCTCCTTTTCTGTATGTTGACTGGAAATGATTTGAAGGGAGGTGGGAGGCAGAGGCAGTGGCCATCATTAGCTCCTGCATCAAAGTCAAAGACCCTGAATAACAACTTCAGAAAAAAAGCAGAACATAAGGCTCTTCTGACATTCTGTGATTTTAAAATACCATCTTGTTACTTCTCACGAATACTCCATACCTCAGAAACAGAGCCCCTAAACAGTTTGCAGCTTGGGACCCCAGTAGCCTATACTATGGCTTGAAATCATTCTCCCATTTGGGGGAGAAATGACACAGGCAATATTTTAAACTTATTGCACAAGTTACATATCTTTTTTTTTTAAGCCAAAGTGATTTGCGCTGATTGGGAAATAAGTGAAATAAGTAACAAAGAGGTCATGCAGAAATTCTTGTAAGTTCTGTGGAACTCCATAAAAATGGCCATGTCTGGAAGGTCAGAACACAAATGCACGGGTGCTAATCTGAAGAGTTTCATGGTAAGTGCATTGCATTGTGGGCATGAGTCGGTTCTATTTTGGGGAGTTCTTCAGCACCAGAAATCTTTCTGAGAGAGGGCACATACAAGTGTTCCAGCCTGATGCTGCCCTTTCTCCCCAGCTCTCCATCCCTTCCCCAGCCTGGAGTGATCCTAGTCTGGCAAATACTTGGGGAGCAGTGGGACAAAGCTTCCCGTGGATTCTCCAGCCTGCAGCGTTGCCAGTCTGGGAAAGACTCAGAGGTGACCAGCAGCTCAACTCTTCCGTTTTTGGAAGGAGTTGAGCTGTGGGGAAAAGTCCTGTCCCATCCCACTTCTGCCCCTCTTCCCCCATGTGGGGAAAGCACAGGGAAAGCTGATGCTCAACCCCTCCTGAAGAGTTGTCAAGTGTACGACTTCCTAGAGAGGGAAAATCTCTTGTAGGGAAGTTCTTCCAGGTGTCAACCCAGATGATCTTTCTTCCACAAGGAGTGCACTTGTTTTCTCTAGGGAAAAGAACTAATGCCTGCACTCTGTCAATGTGGGGAGAACAACAGTTCTCCTGGTAGAAACGTGATGCTTGTATATTGCAAATGTCACTTAAGTTCAACAAACTTTTAAATCTGTCAGTTCTAATGTATTTTTAAACTGACATTTTGCCTCTAATGACTACTTTGATTCTATCTGTTTCCTCAAATCAAAAAGTTTTGTTTTGTCAAGGAAAACTATGCTTTTAACTACATGGATGAAGTAAACTTTTTCCTTGATTTAATTTAGCTTGGGTTTGGCCTCACCTATTGTTTTAGATTTTATCAAATTAAAATGAGCCATGAAACCAGGATGGAAAGCAATATGTCTAACATTGTTAGAGTAGTCAGTATGTGACCTGTCATAAAAGTAATAACTTAATATATGCTAAAATTAATTAGGGTATGAGAATGAGGAAATTCCGTAAGGTTTTTTTTTCTAGATCTTTTTCTGTTAGACACAGGAAGGGCACCTGTTAGGCAAAGTTATAAATGCATATAAAAAGCATATTAGTCACATTTTGTACATACGTTCGTGCTTGCTGTTTATATATTATTGAATGTTCTCTATATACAGTCACCTAACTATATACTATGATAAAATATGAAAAATTATTCTGAAGTCACAAAGGATTTTGAAAGCTTTTGGACGTTAGGCAGTTTGTTTAATCAGTTTAAATAGAAACTATTGTGAAACAACACTATGACTGAAAGATTGTGTGCACAAATTAGGATATAACTGTCTTATTTGGCTGTGACTCCCCAATTGCTAATCATGTGTACGTTTTTTATTTTATATTATGTTTTCATTCCTCTGGTCCAAAACAAAGAAGGAGCATGATAGATATATTACATCTTACTACATATGCCATGATAATTAGCACTAGATTAGGTTTCTCAAGGTACAGTTCAGTTTTGGGGTTGAACTTTTCAACTCTAATTGGTCTATAACATCAGGAGGAAACTTTCTGCAAAAGATCCAGGTATTATTTGGGTAAAGCTTTTTTGCATGTATATGTTAGAAAAGTCTCTTATTTTAAGAAATTCAATCAGAGATTCAATTAGCTACTAAATAAAAGTGCCAAAAAGCCCCACTGAAGTGCATGAGCTATACAGATGCCGGGCAAGCTGGGTCAAACTAATGCGATTCCTCTTCCAGTAAAGCACTGGGTTTTTTTGTTTTCTATTCTTTTTCCACATCTGTCAGCGCCATTGTCCACTTTTAACTCAGGTATTTTCCTCCTGTATTTTTTTTAATAATGCTAATTTTCTATCCTACTTCATGTGTTTATCCATAATTGGAGGACTAGTGTTCTTCCGTCTTTAGTTATTTAGTACTCCTCCTTTTCTATTTAATTCTCTAATAAAGACTGTTAAAATATTCTCATTTAACCAAAAGTCATTGATGTTTATAGATCTGCGTATGGGAAGGAACCGAACAGTAGCAGTTTATTCAGTAAGTTAAAGTTCTAATTTTAGTTTGTTCTTGAAAAATTTAGAAGGAACTTCCAGGTTTTAAAGTCCTTCAGTAGACTTATTTTTGTGAATCTCAGAGCACTGAGCAGTTACTATGTATTATTTAAGACAAGGACTCTTCTTTCAATACCAGGTTTGCAAATAAAAAGCAGCCCTTCAGTTTTGAACTGAGAATGTAAAAACAACACTTTGCTGAAATTTCCCTATTAACTTTGTTTACAGGCTCAGCATAACACATCCAAATACTCCAAATTTCTTTTGAATCTCTTAAGGCCTTGCTTTTACTAAGTGTTTAAGAAAATGGATGTCGCCTCTATGTTAATTAACCTGCTCTCAGTGCAGCATTTTTATTAACTTTCATGCTTACCAGCTTAGGTTGACAAAATGCCTGTGATTAGACCGTACAGACATTGAATCATTCAAATATACCCAGTTAATTTGTCATTGAATTGAGTGAATTTTCTTGACAAAGGGAAAAACTGTCTAAATAGAAGGAATTGAAACCAGCTCCACAGCTAGCAAGGGATTTTAATGTATGGAGACTATTATTTTTCTGCTTCTGAAAATATCCTCCTGAATTATTTTTGCATGTTTCATATTTTCATTTAAAAGTCCTTTAAAATAAACTGGAAAGAGAACAGAAATGGTGGATCATAACTGATAAGTCCTTCCTTCCATCCAACATAGAATAATACTCTGTTCAGATCAGATATTGGTTATATTACCTTTATTTTGGCAACTGACTACAAACGTATACTAAATAAGACAGTACATTTCTTGGTACAGTTCCCTGTCCTGCCTTTTTAGTTGGCTGAATTTGCTTAATTAAAATGTCAGTACTGTCCAAATATTAATACATTCACCAATATTCCCACAGCCCTATTTGGAAAAAATGCCTCAAGGACTGGATTGAATTATTAACTTGTTGATAAGCTAACAACCTCTTTTCCTGGATTAGAAAAGGTCAAGGTCAAAGGTCTGCCAAATCTAAACAGCCCATTGGACTAGTGTGATTAAGATGTGCCATTCTGTGTAGTCAGCAGCGTGCAGCAGAGGGATGTGGTGAGCTGCCTTTAACTCCAAACCCAAATGACTAGGTACTTAATTAAAGCTTGGTCAGTTGGGGGTGTTCTGTGGCATGAGTACCAAGCAAAGCTCAAGCTGTCCCTGTTGGGGCCTTAGCAAGGCACCCAACTACTGTACCACATTTTTTTCTCTGAATTGATCACAAGAAATGAATACTGCCTGAGGCAAGCACTCACCAGTTTCTGGCATTGTTCCAAAAGGTTGCAAAGCTGCTTTTCCAGTATGAAGTCCCCAGGAGTGACATTACAATCTAAAGCTAAATTAGTTGACATTCCTTTTGGGGTTCCTGCTTTAGAGCTCCCCTAATAAATGCCCATGCTTTCTTAAGATGCAGTCCAACCCCAAAAGGCATTATTGACTACAATAAATAGAAAACAAGGTGTGTAAGTACTACACAAGCAAACGGTGGTGCCTAACCAATGTGGCTCAAGGTTTTCTTGAGTTGGACACAACTTTTAAATCTATTCACTCTGACTTTTCTTGATTGCTTTTCAAAGTTTCTATTCCATACAACTTTGTCAAAGATCTTTTGTCTACTTTTTCAAACCCTGTCAGCTAGCTCTTCTTTTTCAGAAAACCTGTCCTCATTTTATTGTAGTGATTATATATTAAAATTAAGATAACTTGGGTCCCCTTGACACTGCTAGATTTTAGTATTATATCCTGTAGCACATCCTTAGCAGTCTTGTTATATGTTCCATTGTGAGCTGCATAAATGTTGATCTGTGATACTGCTAGCTGGAGTTTAGAGCAATCACAAATTCAGGCCAGCAGGGGCCTAGAGGACTGAGCCTGGCCAGAAAGCAGCAGCAGTGGCTGTGCAGGCAGGTTAACCTTTCCCTGTTTGCTCCTCTTGAGGGTAGTGAGTGGGGATCTGGGATGCTGGGGAAGGGGGAGGCAATGGGCCTGATCCAGGCCAGTGGGGGTTAGGGGAACAGGTCAAGTATTTATGCTAAGGTGTAGCCTAGAGTGGCAGCACCTTAATGTAACACAAACTGGATAACACAGATCAGAGAGAATCCTGCCCTGGAGTGGCATCGCTTTCAGCAACCTGCCTTAGTGGCAGCCCCAATCCCTCCCTCACTGCGAGGGCCTTGATCTGCCCCCCCCATGCCCCTTCCTTCCCCCCACCCCTTCTCCCACAACAGACTTACCACCCAGATGCCACTGTCCATGCTGCAGGGCTGCATATCGGAATTAGATTGGCACTGCCCAATTATGGCTCATTAAAAATTGACCATTGGTATTGGCCCCCCAAAATCTCTCTCCATGCACCCCTTATACTTCCATCTTAATTCTTTGATTTCCCCGATGATGTCCCTTAAATGGTCCTCTATCTATCCAGTTTTTCTGAATCCAGAAAATTTGCAGAATTCATGTGTGGATTCCACAAAAGAAGCATTCTGTATTTTTCCAAAAAGTGTTTTTTGTCATGTTTCACCTTGCACACTCCTCATTGTGTACAGGAAAGTGGCTGGTCTCTTGGTTTTATGCAATTTAAAAAAGGCATTGATGTCTGTTTACCTCTTGCTTGTAGCTCCACAGAAGCACCTTCTCCCTATTTGATCAGTTTATAGAATAATTCAGTTACAGTGACAGAGAATTATTAAATTAGGACATTAGGATTATTAAAGAGAACACCATATATAATGCTGCTCTTAACTGCATCATTACCTGCGGACCCTTTTATGGCTCTCAGTTAATACAGTGCATTTCCACTTGATTGTGACACCAAAACCAATTTTGCCAAATTGAGTGTCCGTGAACCTTTCCTCAGGTATAGTGAGCAAGTGTAAATCCTTTGGCCTTCACATTTCTGATATAAACGTATTGGCAAATAACATGAAATCACTTCCCTCTTAAGTAGTTTAAATGATCAAAGAAGGATGATAAGAGTTGATGAGCTATCGCTCTCCTTTTCTACACTGGATAGCGGGATGCAGTAAAATCCAAAGTTCCACATGCGCTGTTTCCATCACTGGAATAGTGAATCTCATTTCTTAACCCAAACACTAACAAATCTAATGTGTGGTAAGAGGGAAGAAGTAGACATTTTAAGACATTGGCTTTACCAGTTACCTGATGATTCTTCCAGGGACAATATTTTCTTCCTGCAGTCTGATCATTTCACAGCCAAAAGGGGAATCGGAATTCTGTCTTGAATTCTGTTTCAAGACAGGCTTTTTATCCCCAGAACTATTTTATGATCATAATTATTTGTAAAGCTTAACATGATTTTGCTAAGCTGTTGTTGCTGCACTCCTCAGCACAGGAAATATTAGGAGTCAGTTGTTGCTTATTTCTGTTGTTTAGTGTTAATATTTGTGAGAAGCATTTGTTATATTGTTTCTAAGTATCTAGTAATAATGAAAATAATGGCTGAATTATGGGCAAAGAAGAAACTGCTTCAAGTTCTTTCTTAAGTATGCATTGCAAAATAGATCTTGAATCATCTACATGTGCAATTAATGTGAAGCAATAAACTCTGGAACAGTTTGAGCCAGAGTAAACTATTTCCAGAGCAAAGTACTTCCAGGTACAGAGTCTACACATACACCAGGGACAGCAGCAATTTAAGCCAGGGTGGAGCAGATCCAGGCTGGCAGTGAGAATGGGAAGTTGGCTCTGAGCTCTGAGTGCTAGCATTAGGGGGGGGAGGGGGGCTAGCTGGGGCACAAGGGTGCTGAAAATGTGGAGCTTTATGAGTTAAGTGGTAGGCAGGAGTCTGGTCTCTGGCTGGCTGTGCACAATTTGCAATTTATGCCCATTATCAGCATCTACACATGCATTTAATCACAGTAAATTACCCCAGGATAAGTTAGTACTGTTCCCAACCAGTACTATCTTACTCTGGCATACATTAGTTTACTGAGGCCTAATACTGATGCATATGTAGACAGGGACACTTTACTCTGTAGCTAATTAGTTAACAAATGTAGACATGCCCGTATTTTTTTTGTGACATATATTATAATTTATCAGAGCACTCAGAAATGCTGTTTCAGGTGTCAGTGTGGGAAAGGGAATAAGAAGATATTTAAATACACTCCACCCAAGAAAGATCTGTAGAAGGACACACAGGCTACTAAAACATTTTCTTAAGTTCTTTACTGAATCAAAGCCTCTAGAATCAGATCTATCTATCTGTCTCTCTCTCTCTCTCTCTCTCTCTCTCTGTATCACATAGGCAGTGATACTTTAATTAGGTATTGAAAAATAATCTTTTATACTATGTGCTTTTTATAGTATTTTGACTAAATTTTACAAGCTGCTTTTATGTCAGTAGTTTTCTACAGAAATAATGAAATTTGTTTGACGTTTCCAGTTGCAAAATTGATCTTATTTCCTTAGTTACTGCACGTGCCTTTTCAGAACATGACAGATGTCTATCATTACCTTGGGCCATAGATTTCTTTCAACTGTTGTATCTTTTTTTCTTTCTTATAGTATTGAAATGACATTACATCTGCTGCTGTTTGTTGAATAGCCTCCCGGTTGCTGCTGGCAAAATGTAGGCATATAGCACTGACATCTGTGTGATTTTTTTTTTTTCCTTCTTTTTGTACTCTGTTATTTTTTCTAGCTGTTTCAATGATTCATCAAACCACTGTTATAATGGTACTTAGTTTGTCATTTGTAGAACTTAAAAACTCATTGCTGTGTCTCATTTTGTAAATACTGTGTCTCCAGCAAAGCCGCCAAATTCCTGCTGATGATGTATGCTTGCAGTCATTTTGCCTTTTTCCCAGATTAACCAATATATTTAATACATGTTCCATTCTCTGTTGACAATTTGTTACCTGTGTTTTAGTGGTTTTCTCATTTATTCTCTAGACACTTTTAGATGGATGTTAAAAGATAGATTTTTGAGTGGTTTTGTTGGTACAAAGACTGAATTTTAATTAATATACCTAAAGGCTATGGATGTACAACTGTGTCAAATTAAGAAAAGTCTTTCAATTAAAATAAATGGTTGCTATTTCTGCCTCTCTCTGAGCCACAATGCAGATATGATTTTTTTATGTGGAATTTTGGAAATGGGTGCTGTTTAAGTAAATAGATACATTTTTATGTACAAAAAAGGGCATTTTGGTATGATTACAGGATGCAACTGGCACCAAAATTGTTTGTCCTCTTTTTTTGTTTTTAAATTAAATCTTCAAGAGGAGACTGGATAGGCACCTGGCTGGGGTCTTATGACCCCTGCCACCCCCACTGCTCCTTCCTGCCCATGGCGGGGGGGGTCGGACTAGATGATCTATCTAGGTCCCTTCCCACTCATTGATTCTATGATTCATCTACCCAGTCAAGGCACGGTCCAGTGGTATTTAGGTGACCAGTCCAAAATATAATGAATGTATGAGAGAATGACTGGCTGACTATCCATTTGCTAAACATTTTTCAGACAATTAAGTGTAAACCTATAAAAATGAGCATTTTAATATATCAGTCATTAATGGGATAAAAGGCTAAATTTGGAAGAGGTCTTATTCAATAAAAATAGCCCTCCCAACTCTAATGATTATGCTCTGAAGCTACTCAGTGCAGTTAAGCATTTTCACACTCTTAATGACTTCTAAACCATGAAATGTTGTGTAGAAATGAATGGCAGGAACTAATTAAAGGAATGCCAGACATTTTAACAAGTATAGCAAAGATTTTAATCTTTTGAGCAAAATGTATATACTGTCGCTTATTTCCCCATGTTAACAGTTTTTTAAAACATACTTTAAGGTAGTTTAAGTGAAAGACTTAAAGTTTTTACCTGTGTTTCGTGTTAAAGTACTGAATGGAGAATATGTGCAGCTGCAGATGCAGTAATTTTAAAGAATGAGATGCAGCTGGCTTCCCAGTCCTGTCCACCCCAAATGAGGAAGTGGCTTTCCTTAGAGAAGAGGATTAGAAGTGTACCTCCTAAAATGGAGAGGAAAACTGGATCCAGATTTCTTATAGGCAGCATGAACTTGCAGTGGGGATAAAACAAAACAAAACAAAACAAAAAACCAAAGCCAAACCAAATGCTGCTGTTTGTGAGAAAAACTGTAACTTACTCCATTCCAGATTTACTTTTCCTAATAAAAATTTGTGAAGTTGCAATAGCATGGTCTGCAAAACAATGAGAAAGTTGAAACTTAATTTTACCAAACATGAATGCAGGTGTATTTTTAAATCTGACATGGTACCTTTAAGGTAGTCTATGTGTTATTTGGAAATATAAAGAATAATTGGGTGGAGGGGAAGTTTTATCAGTTCTTTAGGATATGGCCTGTCTTTTTCTGTGTTTCATAGAGTGCAAAGCACAAGGAGTGCCCAATCCAGTTTGGGGCTTTCAGGTACTATCACAGTTTAAATTAATAATAAACATTTAAAATGAGTGTTTAAGTTCATTAATAGTCTTAATATTTCCTTTCCTTTGTGTTGCTGTACATAAGACTTTAGACATTACCTTAAAGTGATTCGTTCATAGTTGTAGAGAAGTTGTTTTAGTTTGCATTCAGGTTACAAGGAGTGATTCTGTTTCATTTTCTGAGAAATAAATATAAAATATTTAGAAACTGCTTTGCTTTTTTATTGTTGTCTTTCTCCTTAGAAAGTAATTTGTGGTCAGTGGAACCCAGCAGGGAGCCTCCCTTTCCTCCAGATGGTTGTGACATTTGAGTAAACCTTGGAGGATTAAAGGCACTCTAGTGAGCACTCACTGTAAACTCCTGACACAACCTGACAGTAGTAATCTGGGTCCTGGAATGATTAGATGGCCAAGGGCTCAGGAAAAAATCTAACTGTGTAATAGCCATATGCATTTAGGAAAAGCACTAAAAACAAGTGCTGTATATCTCTAGTTTAAAGGAAAATTTTCCAAGATGCATACCGGCTTAGTGCACATTACACTTTCACGTACAATCATTTATGTGCCCTCTCATACAATAAATTTTAGGTTGTCTAATTTTTATTTTTGCTTGACTGGGCACAGTTTGAAGTAAATGTCCATGCACTATATTAAATAAGGCTTGCAGACGATCTAAATGGTTAAATTATGGCAGCAACTATAGAAATTGATCCGAGTGAGCCAAAACCGGTAAATCTAATTATGTATCATCACCATCTGCTGTAATATGATAACAGAATAAACATAGGCACCTTTATCTTGCAGAGGACAAAAATCTCTATTTCACTTTTGTTATGCAAGGAGAGCGTATTTTGCCTAACTACAATGCATGTAGAATTAAGTTCTTTTTTTTCCTCAACACAGTTGTAGTTCTAAATCTTTAAGTCAAGTATTTGCTTTGATTTGATTTAAAGTTGGTAAGTTTTAGTCAAAGTCAGTTTAAAGTGAGGGGTTTTTTTTGTCTAAGACTTTAAATAAATCTATTGAACCTTCAAAAATTGCATGGCAACAGGTGTGTAATTATTAGCATTACACATGTCTTGAGGTAATGCATTTCTTCTGGTTGAATGAATATTAAATCATACTGCTTAACACCTTCTCTGCTGGTAAACTGACAATGCTTCAGCCCTGGCCTGTAAGTTGATCTGACTTACTCTTTATGTTGCTTCCACTGCATAGCAATTGATCAGAGTAATTTGTGCTTTTCAGTGTTTTTGAAGTTTATCAGAGCATGACAGAAATTGTGGTTGTATTTCATTTAGAGAGTAAGAAATGATGCATTTAAATTTAGTGTTTCATCCTTCCTACTTCTTTCTCTTTAGCTCATTCATATTATTCATTTTTTTTAGCTGTTCAGACATGATATGGAAGAATGTCCTCAAAAAAATGTGGGGTTCAAGATGTTCCCCTTCCTTCATACATCCTTTTGAACCTGTGGCATATATACGACCCTGAGTATTAAATAAGACATTGATCATTACCTTTGGAGTTCTCATAGTTAACTCTCTGATGATGCAGGTTTCGTTTCCTGGGTTTCTAATAATGTATATGTTTTTAAAAATCCCTAAATGTGTATAGGATCTGGTTTTAAAAGCAAACCTAAATCTCGTATGTTGAACATGTTCTGTGGAAGAGGTCAATTTTCAGATTAAGTAACTCCTACCTTCTTTGAATAAAAAAAGATGTTACTTATTTTGTAGGAGGATAGCTTTGCAGGAAATTTCACTGAAAAAAGTTTGATGACTTTATTTTTTTTATAATATGCTTAAAAAGAGGGGAGGAGGACAAAAGAAGAAATATAAGCTATGCTTATATAAATAGAATGGCCTGTTATTGACAGAAAAGTCCAATCACCAGTTTACTACATTCTTAAGTAATAAATGTTACATAAAGAGTAAAATCATATTATAACACCCTCTTCCATCTGTATGTGGCTGTAGAGCACCAGTGAGCAGAGCCGACCCAAGCAGGGTGTGGGGCCTGGGGCAAATCAGCCTATGCAGGGCCCTGTTCCCATCTCAATCCTGAAGAAGCTGCCACCACTATTGGCAGCAGCAGCAGCGGGGGGGAGGGGGGTGGAGATAGTGAGTGGCTGGATGCGAAGTGGGTGGCGGCATGGAGTAGCCACAGTCACTCTGTCCAGCTCTGTGTGGCCCCGCAAAGTGCAGGACCTGGGGCAGTAGCCTTGATTTTTCTGCTCCCTAGGGATGGGCTTGCCAGTGAGTAGGTACCATCCAAACTGTATTCCTTCAGAACCACAAACGATTTAGTCTTGAGGACTACATTTCCAACATTTTGATTTTAATAATTGTTTACTTCATCTCAAACAATGACAAAGGAGAATCCTCTCTAAGTCCATGGTAAGGAGACTGAAAAATCTTGATTTGAACTTCTTTAAAATTCTAAGCCTCATCTTAAAAGGTGATTTGGTATCCAAACAGGTTAGACCAGTAATTCTATTTTTGTCTGGAGTCTGCCAGTGTCTCAAGAACACCAGTTTAGTTGTCAGCATGTAGCATGGTTGTGCTCTGAGCAAACCCTAATTTATTCAAAATATACAGGTAAAAATATCACTAAAACTATATGTCAGTGGTTCCCAAACTGTGGGTCATAACCCCAAATGGGGTTGCAACATCAGCAGGTAGGGTTGCTGTGCAGTATGCTGTCCTGTGGCAGGTCCCACCCACTGGGTTGCAGAGGCCCGGGGGAGGAGAAGCAGGATGGGGAGCCCCAAGCCTGTAGTGGGCAGCCTGCATCCTCCTCCCCACCCACACTCCTCCAAGTTGGGCTCCACTGTAGCTGTGGGATCAGGGATACGGGAGGGGACAGGGGCAGGGAGCTGGGCTCCACACTCTGGCCTCAGCTGCTGCTTCCTCTGGGTAGCATTTGGGGTTCAGGTGCTGCTGGGTTAGGGGGGCAGAGGGCTACAGGCCCTGGCCCTGGGGCACCTGGGGGTGAGGGGTACTGGCAGTGCCAAGGGACTGTGGGTTAGGAGTGAGGGACACTTGGGGGGTGGGGACTACAGGTTGGGAGTGAGGGGGCATTCTGAGGAAATGGGGTCATACATGGGGTCATTCAGAGAGAAAGTTTGGGAAGCACTGCTGTATGTATTAGGCTATTCCATTTCTTAACACTTTACTGTACCCTAAAAGAGTAGGAGTACATAATGCCAAAAATATTGAGTCAGCACTCCCCCAGCTCATTCTATACCCAGGTTTGTTTTTCTTTTATTTCTTATCCCATTTAATGTACCCCTTACTTACAGCTACTGGTGGTAGGAGTACAATAGTATTGCTGCAGGCTTCTTTTTAATGGAGCCCTGCCAAAGTTAGCCATTGTTCCAATTGCTTGAGGCTGCTCAACTGTGCAAGGTTGCTTGGAAACCCTCCTGCTACTGAGTAAAACCTTCCAGTCACTTGCCTCTACCTCCTAAGTCACACCAGCCAAATGTATAAAGATTCAGAGAATTGTAGCAATGTGGCTTCTTATTGTGACCTTTTCGGTGCTAAACAAATGACCTCTTAAACATAGAAATGTAGCTATTGTAGTGTGCTTGACTGTCTACTTAAACAAACAAACACTGTGCCAGATAGCAAGCAGTTTTAATTGATACCTACAGTGCCAAATGTATGATTTGATTTTTTTTTTTAAATATAAGCTTCAGGGAGAAGGAAGGAAAGCACATGTACTCTCTTTAAAATTCTGTCACTAAGAGAAACATTAACTTCTGCCTGTTTTGAGAGGATACTTTTGCATCTTCTATCTAAGATGAATATAAACACAACTTGAACTGAAATGCAGTATATTATCTGTTCTGTAGCACACACTTCCCTTTACCATTCTAGTTTGCTTTCTAACACGGTAGAAACTAGACTGCATTTAATACTTTGAATAGGGCAATTTGAAAAGAAAAATAAAGAAAAAAGAGGTAACAAACCAAGAAGTTAGAGTGTTAACTAAAACCCCATTTTTATTTACTACTTACTTAATTTAACCTACTTTGGGGCTAGGTACAGAAATACAAAAGGCCTGATGCTGAATTGACTCAGTCTTTGCAGGTTAATCTAAGATGCACAGATTAAATTGAAACGGAAGTGAACAGACCTTTAATTTGGGAGATGCAGCCACATGACTGCTGTGGCTCAGGCCAGAAGCCGGGGGATAGGGGAGCACACTAGAGCACAACTCTCTGGCTGTGTGTTCACTTCATCTTCCTGCTGCTCCTAATGTCTCTGGGATTTCCAGTCCAAAATTACATCAGCAGGACTCTGCAGGGTTGCTCATCACATCTGCTTCCTGCTTCCAGGTGCCTCTGGTATTCATAGTCCACAGTTACAGCCAGCAGTGAGTTTGAGTGGGGGAAGGGGTGTTTAACTGCCTTCCATGGCCTCAGGCCCCAGCTGGGGTTTGCCTGTGGGAGGCGCATTCCCTCCATCACCCCCACCATAGATTGTGATGCATATCCAGCTAGACTTGCCCCCAACTCCCTTGTCAGCCAGCCGTCACTACTCCAGCTAGGAGTGGAGAGGTGGTGCCATCCCTGTTCTCTAGAGCAGACAGCACAGCCCAGGGTTGGAAAGCATGATAGGATGCTGAGGGACTGTGATTTAACTTTAACCAGGAAGGGGTCTGGCACAGAAGTTTCATAAACTGGTATGACCCAAATTAGTTAAGTCTGATACTACTTTCAACCAGGTTTACTTTAAACCAGTATCAGCCTTTTTGAAACTAGTTTATGTGCACTGAACTTATGTTCTGTTACAGATTTAAATTAGTTTCTGACCACTTAAAGCAGTCTGTGTAATATTTGTCCCAAACCTTTATGAATAGTTAAGCATAATCTGTAGTATAAAAATACCTATTGAAAAATGGGACTTTCAAGACAACTACTGCACTAAAGCAGAGGCACTTTTGGCACCCTCTTCTTTCCCTTCTATGCTCACCACAACCTCCCTTGCCCGCCTCCTCCACCCAACACTGCTCCAGTCCCCACTGTCTCTAGCTGGTCCAGGGTTTGGGGATCTTCAGAGCTGGTCCTGTCTCACTCCACCAGGTTGTATAGAGAACCTAGCTCAGTTGGCTGTCACAGGTGGCAGGTGAGGTCCCCTTCTCAGTCTGCTGCAAGGCTGGTGGGTGATACTGGCATAGGGGGAAGGAGGGGGGAGACCAGGCAGGTAGGAGGAAGCCCCCTGCTGATGCCACTGTCCCTAGCTATGCACAACTCCCTGTGGAGCCTCATTGGAGTGAGGCAGTAGCAGCTCTGAAACAAGTTCCCCCTGACAATGAATCATCTGGGGACAACAGGAGTTACAGGTGGAGGAGGGAAGCATGGGAGTGGAGGGGACATGCTCTTGAGCATGGAGGGATAGGGGAGGGTTCTATTTCAGGAACAAAAAAAGGGGTTCAGTGTTGCTTCTATAGCCTGTTCTGAAAGGGTGGGGAACTGGACCACTGCACCCCTTCTGGATCCATCCCTGGTGACTATCCTAAGGTCCATGAAGCCTCCTCTATTTGTCCCACTGGGCTATTGATGGACCACTGGAAGTTGGATGGTGTGGCATGCTCCAGCATGCAGGGCTGTTTAGCCTTGCTATATAGGGTATTTGGTACCTTCTCTCTTAGCCCTGTCATACCTCTGGACTCTCACTCCTGCCAGTCTTTCACCTCTCTAGCCCTCCCACCACCACTATTCCCCCCCCCACCTCTGAACGTCTTGTTTCCTCTGGACCCCCTGTCACCTCCATGGTGGCTCTGGTGGCTGTCCCTGTGCTCCATACTGGATTTGGCTTGGGGCCCCCCCAGTAAAGATTTATAATATGATAGAAATTAAAAACATTCATATCATATTAATAGTTGTAGACTACTTTTTCTGGCAGTAGACATATTATCAAAAAAAGAGTATAAGTGCACAACTGAGATTTAAGAAATAACATTGAAGCCCTGGATCTATTATATTATTGATAAGTGAACATATTGGCATTATTATACATTCTTCCTCAAAGGGATTTTTTATGTTGCCACCATGTTTCTCTGAGTATAAAGAGCAAAATGTTCTTTGAAACTCCTCTCAAACATGTCGTTCCTGTAGGATAGTCTGAACTCTTATCCTCTGAACTACTGGGATAGTCTGCATTCCATCACTTCCTGCCAACATTTTTTTAATTACTGGTTTTGTATTCAAGTATATTTTGTTGGTCTTTATAACAGGAAATCACTGATGACTGGCAGCAGGAGTTTCTAAGGGTCTAACATGGACACCAGACCACACCACCTGTTCACAAGTCTTTTCATTGTTGTTTTTAATAATTTCCTTTGATCATTGGCAATAAATACACCTGTTTTCTTTTCCTCTTTTGAGGAATGAAACCTGTTCTCAGCTGAGAACATCAACACATGCTTATTTACTGTGATTACATTGGGACTTCTGTAATATTAAATCCTGTTTGCGTTGTAGCCCCATTGGACTGACTACTCTGCACATATATGCAGAACCTATCTTAAGGGCCTGCACTCAAGAAGACAAGTGCAATTTGAAGGACAGAGGCAGAATAATAATTTAGAAATAATGTCTGTTATTGTTCTGTTGTACCCAAAAGTTCTAAAGGTGTTTGCAGAACAAAAATGTTTCAAAGAGTTTACCATTAGTGGAACCAGAACATATAGTCTTAAGGGGAAAAAAAGGATAGAAATTGGAGAGATATATCAACATGGTTATTTAACTATGGCATAGTGGTGGTTTCTTAGATTCATATATTGTAAGGCTAGACAGGACCTTGGAGGATCATTGGGTTTAGCCCCCTGCACCAAGCAGGGAAGATAACTGGGGGTCAGGTGACCCCAGCAAGATAACTGTCTAGTCTACTCTTGAAGATTTTCAGGGTTGGTGATTGCACCACCTCTGGAGGGAGCTTATTCCACAGCCTGGACACCCTAACTAAAGTTTTTCCTAATGCAGAGCCTGAATCAATCTTCCAGGAGTTTGTGGCCGTTACTCCTAGTTTTCCCCTTGGGTCCCCTGGTAAACAGTTGCTTACCGAGCCCTTGATATATTCACCTAGTCTAGTGATAAGCTGCTACCAGGTCCCCACTCAGCCTTCTTTTCTTCAGGCTGAAAAGTCCCAGATCCCTCAGCCTTTCCTCATATGGATTTGTCATGTAAGACTCTGACCATATGAGTGGCTATTCTTTGGACTCTCTCAAGCTTGTCCACATCCTTGTTAAAGTGTGGTGCCCAGAACTGGACACAGTACTCCAGCTGCAGTCTCACCAATGCTGAGTACAGCGGTAGAATCACCTCCTTGATTTTGCTGGAGATTGATACATGCCAGAGTATTATTTGCCCTACTGGCTACAACATTGTACTGCCAGCTCATATTCATACTGTGGTCTATTATTACCCTCAGGTCCCTTTCATCCACGGTGTTAGTGAGTTTAGTGCTACCAAGCCTGTAGGTGTGTTGCAGGTTGCTCATCCCGAGGTGGAGCACTTACATTTCTCAACTATGAACATCAGATTTTGATCTGCCCAACTTGCCAGGCTGTCTAGGTCCTGTATCTGCAGCCTATTTTCAAGCATGACCAAGCTTCCCCCATAACTTGGTGTCATCTGTGTACTTGGCCAGTGAGCAATTCACTCCCACATCCAAATCATTAATAAAGATATTGAAAGTTGTAGTTGTAGTTGCATGTGTAGTTGCATTTAAACCAGATACTTAGGCCTTGCATTTCAGAATTTAATTTCTTTGAAAACTGTTACTTGGTAAGGTGATCTGACTGCTTCCTCTCTGTCTCTCTCTCAAGCTCAGAGATGTTGGGATCACCAGAGGTTTCTGTGAAAGTATACGAGTGAAATGCCTATATATACTTTCTTTTAGTTTTGCAAACTTAATATTTGCTCTAGCTTTTAATGGAATTCATATATGTCATTTTATAACATAATATATTGATTTTTCATGTTCTGTTACTGTAGTTCAGATCAAATAGTAAATAAAAAATTTGGATTGTTCCAATGGTGGTTTAAAAATACTAAGATGTTTTCATGAGGCCAGGCATAGGTGAACAAGGTAAGTAATGCACAACTCTAAATAGCAAGTGTCATACTTCAGAATTTAAAATTTATCTCCTTACATAAATCAGTTTTAGGAACTTGAAAAAGAGGTGTGTTTTTCTCTCTATATGTTTTACACAGGGACAGTATCTGTTAATGTTTAATTATCTTGATTAAGGTTTTACAAAACAGTATTTCCAGATTTATTGGCTGATTAGATTTTGAAAGCAGGAGTAGTAGTGAAGAACTGTGTCAGCAAACTCAAAAGGATTTAGATCATTCCGGTTGACTGGGCCAGCAGATGGCAAATGCAGTTGAATTTGGTGGTGGTGGTTGGGAGGCGGGGGAGGTTAAACAATAGTTCTGGAAGGAAGCAAAAAACCAGTCTAGAAAATATGTGTGAAAAAGAAGAAGTCATTAACCACACTGATCAGGATTTAGGGGCTCATGTTGAAAAATTAGTGCACAGCAGTATGAACTGAACAAGCACAGCATTTATTTGAGATGTAGAATACTAAAGAAGCACGTGTAGAATCCATGCAGAATCAGCAGTTACCTTTTCTATGCTACTGAAAAAAATAGAGCTACTTTTTAGAGTGCAATTAAAGGCAACTAGGGAAAAACTAGACCTATAGAAACTGTTATACAGTGAGGTTTAAGGGGTGGCAAACCTTTTGGAACAGTGGGCTAAAATAATGCAGCTTTGTCTGTGGCAGAGTGGTGCTTCTGACCTGCCTGCCCCTTCTGCTACTTTCCAGTGTTGAACTACTGCCAATATGTGCACAACTCAGTTACCCCTGAAGTGTGGTCGTATCCCCCTGCTGTCAAAATGACACGAAATGGCTCCACTACCAAAATTCCACTAATATCTGGGTTTCACAGGCTAGATTAAATTGCTTGGTGGGCCTGTGAGCCATAGGCTACTGACGCCATGGGCTAAAGGGATTGGACCCTAAATTTGATGAAGACTGAACATATTTTTTAAAACTATGAAATTAATGAATTTGGAGAATTATTCTTTATTTCTGATAGGTGAATTAAGGGATACATAGAAATAGTAAATACGAACTTCAACACAAATTCATGCAAAGGGTAGCATACAGGAAGAGTAATAGACACAAGATATGCCTGGACATACCGCTAAAGATGTAAGGGCTTGCAAATATTGTGAAGCAAAAAAAATCTGAGAATGAAATACATTTTCCTATTTTTGCAGTAGATATTGAAGGATAGCTGGGTAAATCAGGTTGATGAAAAATGTATTCTTTTATTGAATCAGTCTCTATAAAAATTTGACTTATTTTAACAAGAAGTCTTTGCTGCTTTTCATGCTTAAATTTAGTAAGTCTTGTGGGATAATTTAACTATTTCTACCAAATCTTCTACTGGTGGTCATAATGTGCCTAGATTTTGTACTTTAATATCATCTGAATGATTATAGATTTAACCATTTTTCAGGCCAACTATCTAGAAACAGAGTAACTTTTTTAAACTATGAAAATGAGGACAAGGAGGATCCAGAGATTGTGAATAGGTGTTGTAGGAATCCAGAAATCATAGTCTTTTTATAATCAGACTCTTATCCTTCTTCATTGATATGATCCAAATGAAAAGGGAATAAAAGGAAAAACTAACTTCTGTACTTACAGAAAGAGAGAGGTAGAAAGATGAATCTTGAATAGATAGGATGCAGTGGGGAATTTTTGATGATTTTTTAAAATTAAGAATACTGTTTTTAATAAATTATTGTTTAGTAATTAATGGAAGTTGGCGTGTACAATCTTTTTTTTTTTTTAAAGAGAAATTAATGAAGAGTCGCCTTCTATAAAATCACTGCTACCTCGCATTGTTGGTACTGGGTCTGAGTACATAAGCAGCCCTCTGTTAAAGTGGCCATTATTCCCTTACGGTCAATCCAGAAAGAAGTAGGCAGTACTTGGAGTACTCATTACCTCCCATTGTTTCAGATTGGAGGGAAGTCAGATTGCCCTTAGAAAGAATTTGAGAATGAGACAGAGACAGGTAGATTTAGGGAAAGAGAAAGGTGGTCAATACTGACTGAGACAGGAGGGAAGTTGGAGATTTCCAATGTCTAGGTTCTGTAATGCACTTTCTGTTCCTATTTCCTATTTTTTCAACTGCAGTCTTTACCTTGTCATACTCTGAGGTAGTCAGAGTAGTGAGGAGTGGCCAACAATTTTTTTATGGTTTGTCCTTGAGGAGCTCTGTTTGTAGCGAGCTTTGAAAATAATAGATCTGGGGTTGATTCAGTAATAGATTTCTATTTGAATGTGTCAACTTTCCAGAACTAGATTGGGTATTGGAAACAGTTGAACTATGTCAGCATGGTATGGCAGGTTATTCTATTCAGGCACTTGCTGTCATAGCCAGCCTGTTTTTGTTACTTAAAGTAGCTTGTTTAGAGCTAGGTTAGGTGTCCAGAGAATTTTAAAAGTGATATTGCCCCATTTTAAAGATGAAGAATTGAGTCACACCTAGACTGTGTTTCCCTACAGTCTTACAGGAAGTCTGGGACAGAGCAAGAAATTATACCACAGGCCTCAAAACTGTGGCTAGTATCCTAATCACCTCTACCACCCTTCTCGTTAACACAAACATATAGTTTCATAGTTTCTAGGGTCGGAAGGGACCTGAGCAGATCATC
>NW_017728948.1:30999173-31019422 GCF_001723895.1 Crocodylus porosus
CATCTAATGATCTGGTGATCTGATCGTAAAAGGCCACCAGGTTGGTCTGACAGGACCTGCCACTGATGAACCCATGCTGGTTGCCCCTAAGCATGCAGACCCCTGCTGGCCCCTCCTGGATGTGCGCCAGCACAATTTTCTCAAACAGCTTGCCTAGGATTGAGGTAAGACTTACCGGCCTATAGTTTCCCGGGTCCTCCTTCCTCCCTTTTATATGCACACATATAAACACATACAATATATGTTTGTGTAAATACGTATATAATCTACTGTGTGTCTGATGGAGGTTTCATATAGTTTAATATAGCTGAAACTTTTATATGCAATTGAACAGGCATTCTCCTTCTACCTCACCATTCTTGAACTTTTAAGGGTTTATGCTTTAAAGTAGATACCCTGTAGTATTTTAATTAAATTCTGTATCTACTTGGAAAAATTAAGGTTTTTATTGCATTTAATGTATTATTATTTTAATTCCACCAGATTTTCTAAACTGTTCTGATAGGGAAATTTATAATAAAGTTCAAATTTTCTAAACCAAAAAGGATCCTATGGGAAACAGATGGCCCCAATTTTACATATCACATTAAATTTTACATATCACATTGACAACTGAAACTCAAGGAAAAGAACAAATTCTCACACAGTTATTTTTTTTTCTTTCTCTACTAGTGAAAAACAAAGCAGTGAGAATGGATACTATTCTCTAAATCTGATGTTACTATTCATTCTCTCTTTATCCAGTAGCAGATTCAACATTTTGTCAGCATGGCTTTTGTGAAAACCATGTTGAAGGTTATAAATTATACATATGTTAAAGATTCGGAAAAACATAAAACTTGTGTTCACGTTTAGAAATTCAGTCAACATTTACAAGTCTCCCTTTTAGCAGCATATTTACTATTTTACATATACTGAATTTTAAAATCAATTACTTGCTCTTTCTGTTTAATGATTTAACACTTTTGCTATATCCTACTTTATGATGTTAAAAGGGGGTTTTAGGAGGTGCAGGTGCTGGGGTGATAAGTTTGAGGCCATAGCCACAATGCTCATGTCTTGACTGGTCAGATTCTGTGAATTTCTGCTAAATACCTGTCCATGAGGACATGAAAAAGGAAAGGATTACATTTTAAAATATTGTCAATGAAATTAGTATAAATGCTCTTCAGATGCATCTGCTTGAACTGACATAAGTATATAAACTGAGGGAAAAAGTCCTGAAAGCACAAATAGGTGTAACTGAGGAAATTCAGATCTAAAGTTAAAATTCAAAGCTGGATTTTTATGCACACTGATCTACAATCTAAGGAACAGGAATTGCATCATTAAGGAGCAACGGTCTGAAGTTGCAGCAAGGGAAGTTTAGGTTAGATAGTAGGAAAAACTTGCTCACTAGGAGGGTACTACAACACTGGAACAGGTCACCCAGAGAGGTTGTGGACTGTCCATCCTTGGAGGTTCTGAAGACCTGGCTAGACAAAACCTTGGCTGGAATGATCTAGTTGGGGATGGTCCTGCTTTGAGCAGGGGGTTGAACTAGATGACCTCTGGAGGTTCTCACCAGCCCTAATTTTCTCTGATTCCACGAACTATTCCTGCAACTGGAGTGAATGACCTTTGGGTCATAGTTATCCATAAGCTGAACCAGCTTCATAGTTATAAAAAATCTTTTAAGTATCCAACTTAAATCTCTCAACCCATTACTCCTTGTCCAAGCCCCTGTGTATGCAGAAACATTTTATCATTATCCTTTTTTTAACAAACCTTTTCCTGTATTTGATGACTGCTATTGAGTCCCCTCTTCACCCAGTCTTCTTCTAGTTTTTTTTAATGTTCCAGCCATGGCATATGATTAGAAGTCATATGTCATACTAGCTCAGTTTCTAATAATTTTTGGTCCTGTTCTTGCTGTTCTTGGGACTCTTTACAATTTGTCTATGTTCCTTTTGTAGTGTAATTTCCAAAAATGGACACAAGTGATGGCTCTCCAGTGCTGAGGAATGGAATGGAAGAATCAATTTATCTAATTAGCAAACAACATTCCTCTTAATCCCAATACACTATTAGTTTTTTGTTCCAACTGAATTTCATCTAATTTAATTTTTCTAATTTATACATAGGTCGTTTGAATACAAATCCTGCCCTTTATAAGGCCCATTGCCCTACTCAGCATAGTATAATTTACAAAGTGTACATTCAGTTCTGTCTTGCAAGGTATATTAATTAATTATTGAACATTGTTGAACCTAGGACATATTTTCTGAGGAACCCCACTTCATTTTTCCTTTCCTTTTGACATAGAGTTGTCGATGTCTATTCTTTCAACATTATTATGAGAGGTGTAGCTGGACAGCTCCATACCCAGGCAGCTTCCAGTTGTTGCTGTGCTAATCACAGTGGCTTGGTCAGCTGCCAGTGCAGTCATGGCTATTTTTGACCCCCCCCACTCTCCTCCCCACCATCTTCCATCAAAGGTGGTAGTCAGAACTGCCCTGGTTTCTCCCTCTCAGTCAACATTACTGGCGTCTTAAAGTAGGGCTGTCCGCTTTGAAGTTGGATATCATTGTAGTACAGTATATTTTCTTAATTTTAATGTGATGGAACACTGCCAAAAACCTTACTGAAATGAAGACATATCTTAACCATTGTTCTCCCTGCTCTATAAAGCTTGTTTTTTATCATAGAAAAAAATCAGGTTATATATAATTAGACTTGATGAACTCTTGAAAAATCCATGTTGACAGTTTCTCATCACGCTTTATCATCCTTTTCCCTGTAGGGGTGACATTATATTATTGTTTTATGGTTTAGATTCTATTTTCATTTGGTTATCTTGGCCATTAGATGTAATGGCCACTCAGACAAGCAAATAAAATACATCATCCTATGTTCTAATAAGTAACTTCTATTTGATGATAAACCTTTTCTTGCGTTTAAATTTGGATTGTTTTATAATTCCATGGGCGCTCTTTTTCCTTGCTTTTTGTTGTTGTTATTTTTTTCCAACAATAGCTAGTATGGATTTTGCCAGTCTTCTAGGACCCATCCAATCTCCAGAAGTGCTCAAAGGTGTAATAACTGATCTGTTGAATACTCTAAAATAAATATCATCCTGCTCTGCAGATTTGAAAGCAAATGTTAAGTAATCCCAAACCTGTTTTCCCTAGTCTAAATGCCTGATACTCCTATACTATACAATTGTGCTTATGATCTAGTAATTTAACTTCTTTTGTAAAGACTGAAGTAAAAAGAGACACTGTCTTCTTGGCATAGTCTTTTACTAGCTTCTCCTCCACTAGTTTCTCCTCCCCATTCACATTTTCCTTGGTTTTCCACTTACTTCTAACAGTGAATGCTTATTGTTATCCTTTACGTCTCTTGCTGGCTGTATTGCACATTGTGCCATAGCTTTTCTTATGTTGTCCCTACTGTGCTTTTATAGTCATCTTTACCAAGAATTCCATGTTTTTAATTTTGAAATTTTCCCTTTTGAAGTTTGAAATCTTGGAGGAGTTCATGAGAATATTCTTCATTGTCTAGATCCCTCTCAGATTTGATATTTGAAAGTTGCATGTATTTTTTTTTCTTAAGCCCTAACTTTATGATAGAAGATTGTTGATAAATTCCCCCAAGCCTGATTTGGTTAAACATATTTGGGCTTTCAGTAGCATTTATATATTATTGGTGGGATGTCTGAGGAAGAGCTCACTAGATTTATTTTAGCAAGCTAGCTCAAATCTAGTATGAATGCACTCTCCTTTTACTCTTAGTTGAAAGAAGGAGGCAAGCATTGTGCCACCTTTTAATAGTAGCATTCTTGTTGTGTATTTGTTGAAGGGCAAGGATAAATCAGGATATAAATGCATGGGTTACTTTGTCATATACCCTGCTAAGTAGTATGCTCTCCATGTGTGCTTGCAAGCTTGGGTCATATGCAAAGCCTTCCATATCTCATAGTTCTTGTTTATCACTATCGGTGTTAGTTCTGAGCTGGTAATTTTTGTCTTTCTCTTCTTTGTTTTTATTTTCCCATTATCCCTTTTTACTGTTGATTAAAACAACACCAAAAGATATAGATGTTCAAAAACCTGAATTTATTTGTCATGTTTCTGTCTAGAACTCACAAAACCTTTGCTTTGAGTCCCATTCCAGCTTAACATTTGTATTTTGTTTTAAACTGTCCTTCCTGGAAGGTACAAAACTGCGTCCACTATTTAAACTTTCCCGTGTTCTAAAAATTCTTTTCTGAATACAGCATTTTAGAAAAAGTGGCTTTCAGATTTGCCAGCAGTAAGCGTAGGAAAAATAGTATTCCCCTATATAAAAAGAAAAGGAAGAATGATATATAGTTATTTATTTCAAGGTAAAAATACCACTTAGTATACGGTGCACATAGAGCTCATTGGAACATTCAGGTACAAAACAAAATCCCTACCCTGTAAGTACTACCTCTAGGTTATTTAATACATGTCTTGCATTTTTTTCAGCAGTTCATATGGGTGATATCTAAGGTTTAAAGAGGGGAAGTCCATTGTAACTACTAAGCTTGAAGATTAACAGTCATTTGACTTAGTGGATATCTCAAATGCCTATGCCTTTGCCTTTATACAAATTGTTTTAATTGCTCTATAAAGTTTGACTTGGTCACATAAGTGATTTACTTACTTCTGTCCCTAGCCAAGCTGATTAAGACATAAATCAATTTTAAGTCATCAGAATTTGGTTTAAATCTGTAAAAATAGAAGTTCAGTACGTATAAACCAGTTTCAAAATGGCTGGAACTGTTTTAAGATAAACCTGGTTGAATGTAGTATTAGACTTGACTGATTTGGGTCAAACTGGATTATGAAACTGCTGTCCCAGACCTCATCCTGGTTCAAGTTAAATCAGAGTCCTCCAACATCCCAGCATGCTTTCTAGCTTTGGCTGTGCTGTGCTCTCTGTTTCAGCAGAGAAGGGTTGGGTGGGGGAGGGGACAGAGGCAGATGCTGCCTTCTCCTTCCCCCCGGCAAACCCTGGCCAGGGTCTGGAGCCAGGGGTGGGGTTAAACGCCCTTTCTCCCTGTTAAATCCCCATTTCCTTGAGTACAGAGAAGCTCTGCCCTTAACTTACTGAAAGTTACTGCTGGCTGTGCCTGGACTACAAATCCCAGTCATATCTGGAGGCAGGAAGAGGAAGTGATAAGCAACTCTGAAGAGTTCTGCTTCTGTGATTCTGGACTATAAAATAGCTTAAAAATAAAATTAGTTTGTGCTCCCAAAATATGCCATAATTTAAATAAATTATTTCAGAAAAGCCATATGGCCTGTAATATACAGGAGGTCAGACAGGATATAATAATGTTACCATGTGTTTCTATAAATTCTAACAGGGATGACATGCATATCACAAGTGGCATGGGCAGCCTTTCTGTGTGACACATGGTAGATTAGGTAAGGAGCAGGGAGCACAGTGGCAGATAGGGCAGGGAGAAGAAAGCAGAGCAGCAGATCAGGGAGGGAAAGTGAATTGGAGTTGTACTCTGGGAATGTGTAGGGATTACCTTGTGGTATGCCTGCCAAAATGATTAGCTACCAGTGATCTATAAAATTGTAAATATCAGGATTGTAAGAAGGATGGGCTGTACTTCCTTTAAATAAAAGTCTCTATTCAAGGTATTTAAATATTTTTATAATTTTTGAAATGGGAATGTGTGAACCTTAAAATGGAAGTGTATACCATACCTGAAATTGTTTTGCTAATAGATCTAGTTAAAACATTTTTTCCAGTTCTGTCCTGCATTTATCTCTAAGCTGATTTGATTTGATTTAATAGTATTACAGGGGAGGAGTAATTTTCTAGAAGGAAGTTGGTCTGCAATTTTCTGCAATGTCGATAAACTATATTACCATGTGATAGAAAGTTAGAGGTGAGGGTCCTGAGGTATACCACCCAGTAAGCAAGAGAGTTGTGCTCAAAATCTTCTCAAACTGTAGATGCAAATAATTTTGCATCTGAAAACTGTCTTTACCACAGGAAAGAAAACTATGAGCAAATTCTGCCACAGCTCCATTGAAATCAGTGAGATGCAATCAAATTAATTATGCCTGTATCAGGTAAGGATCTGGCCCAAACTGCTGAAAATATTTTTTTCTAAAATGAATGTTTGAAAAATTTGCACATTTGAGAATGGGGCCTACTCAAAACTGCCCAATCACTGTCACTTAGGGTGCAGACAGAAGTGACAATTTTCACCCAATCTGGCCACAGAAAGCAGTTTATAGCTGTGACCAAACATAAGTGCATGACTGCAAACAGCTGTAAAAATGGCCAATCGAGTGAAAATCTGCCCCTTCATTGCATAAGGTATCAGATATAAAGACATTGAAAAATATAGCGTCTTTTGTAACTCATGTCTGTGGAACTCCCAGCCCATTGTTGTTTTCAGAATGGGAGGATGGAAAGGGAATGGAGGGAGTTCAGTCTTGGAGTTTTTCCGCTCCCCCTGGAGGGTGGGGTTGGGTGTATTGTAGTTCTTCAAGGTATACTTATGAAGTAAGGAAGTATAATTTTTTTTTCGAAGAATGACAAATATAAGGAGACGGACTAAGGTACTTCGTATATTTTTTACTCGTTGATATACTTCTAAAGCAAGGGGAAAAATACTGAACATAGAAGGAGGAACGTTGTATCCATGAGACTCGGCAATAATATGTAACAAGGCCTGCTTGTTATTGTAGTTACAGGAGAAATGCAGCTTTCTAGAAAAAAAGCTTAGGAAATTAAGATCCCTATACATATGCATTCTGCTGTATATTATTGAGGACCAGAAATAAATTTAGTGATGTCACCAACCTTTAGTGTATGCACAAGGTTCTTTAATAGTGCATTATCATCATATATAGTTTAGTGTCATTTCAGGAAAATTAGCTGTCCTATAAAAATATACTATATACATTGTAGTTATTAATTAAATTCTTAACTTTCTACTACAGCTTAAGTTTTCTTTTTTTTTTTCCCTTGTGGCTTTTTTTCCCCTCTTCACAATCTGCAGATTGTGCTCTGACCTTTAACAGTTTTTCACGTACTTCATTATACTGATGATTTGGAGGAATCTGAAGTAGACGTGAAACAAGAAGAATCAGAGGTTGTGTTTTATAAAGGTCTTGCCACCACATCGTAGGGGCGGTAGGCTTGGCAGGTCCCCAGGTTGCTCTTATGAAGAGGGTCTGAAGAGATTCTGTGTTCTTCAGTATTTGACAGTAGTTTTCTAAGGTCTACTCCTAAATACATTGTTTAAATAGTAATTTAGTTGCATGCTAGGTAACTAAATGTAACAGCAGCATGTATTGGCTGATGGCAACATTCTTTCAATCTATAAATAAAGGCCTTAACTTTCATATTTTCTTTACTTACGAGCGGAAATGCTAGTTTTGATTCTCAAAAACAGTTGATACTGTTTTACCCATAATTTGAGAACTAGTTGACAAAAGTACTTTATCTTATTCAGATACAGTGATTGAAAATGCTACTGGTTGTATTGTATACCCTTCAGAAGGTTCTGCATGGGAAGATGGTGTTCAGTATAGTGTGTCATATATTTTAGCTACTTTAAAATCTTCAATTAACATGGTTTCTTGAAGAGATTTTTTGTTTTTATAAACTGTCACACGACATATCCAGGCTTTATTTTTCTAGGTAGTTTTTGTATTTAATGTTTATTTGGGAAGCATATCTTGAAATAATAAGTAGAGATTTGTCTATTATGATACTCCATGCCATTTTTCTGTTATTGGTTTGTCAATCAGAGGAGTAAGTAACTTCCTCTTCCAAACTTGTCATGTACTTCACGCATTTCCCATGAGCATATGCTTGTTCCTTTCTGTTTCAGTGCTTCTGCAAAAAAACCCCCAAAAACCACAGAACAAATGGCTGAAGTGTTGTTATCAGAAAGTTTGATTTCTTCCCCATACATTTCTTCATGATCTCTCAGTAGTGTCAGACAAAATACTTTATTCATTTGTATTATATTTTCAGACAAAATATTTCATTTGCATTTTCATGCACAAGAGGCTAGCTCAAAGATTGTCTTCTGGGTAAAAGATATGATGGTCTTTACAGTTTAAATGCTTCCTTCCAAGAACTGTTCTTGATTATTGTTAATGGAGAGCCAGAAGCATATATTGCTCTTGCAAGGGGTTTATCAGTTTTTTATTGATATTCAGGTGTTATCTTGTCTGTCTTGCACCATGCCTGGAGAAGTGGGCAGTCATGGTTGGCCATGGTGTTTTGTTGCTCTGGGCACTGTTTTGGGTGCAATGAAAATGGAAATCCTTACTATTTTTAAGAGTTATAAACTGCTACCTTTTTGTTTGTTTTTCAAAGCACATCCCATAAATTTAACACTTTTAACTTAGCAATTGATGAATTTCTGTTGTTTTAGTCTTTCTTGTTTTGATAAGGAGTACTCCAATGCTGGTATCATCTTTTTTAGACCATTAAAATACCTGTAAAAGGTGAAGTGATAACTGCCTGAGTACATATGTAATGGCATAGTAAAATTTAAAAAAAAATTGAGGAAAATTTTAACCTAATTACTTTCAAACTAGGGAAATTTGTTAGCCCTTAGTGAGAACAAGCTCCCTAGCATATTTCACTTTTTGCACTCTACATATTTTTATCTCAAATGTAAAAAAAAAAAATTAAAAAAAAAATGTAGAACAAAAGATAAAGTGCCTTATGCATGAATTTATTGGTGGGCATGCTAACCAAAAAATGTATATGTTGGTTTAAGCAAATTTGATATCGATATTTCATATTTTAATGGTCTAAGTGATTTTTCCTTTTTCATGATGTAGGATATTAGCCCACTGTGGTCATAATTTTCAAATGCACTGTATAAAAATGTCCATCATTATACACTTGGAAGCCTAAATGTAATTGGCTTAATTTGTTTTGGAAATGCTGAACAGCCCTAATTCTACTGGAAATTGGATATGTCTACATGTGTAGATAATCCAGGAGCAGTTTCCTGGGAGAAGATGGCTAAGAAATAATTATCTCCCATCTTGGGCCCCACAATTGGGACTCGATGATCTCCCGAGGTCCCTTCCAGCCCTAATGTCTATGAAAGTCTATGAAATTGAAATGCTGGTACTGGGAGATGAGGATCTTTCAGCCTGGGCCCCATAACTGCAGAGCTGGCACTGGGAGATAAGGAGTTTCCAGCCTGGGCCCTGCAACTGCAGAGCTGGTGTTGGGAAATAAGGATCTCTTGGCCCTGTGATCACAGAGTGGGGGGCTGAAAGCTCCCTGCTGCTAGGGCAGGGGGATATTGTCCCTGCCAAGGTTCTGGCAGTGAAACCTGCCCTGACACCAGGCAATTCCCAGAGGATGGAGCAATCTCCTGCCCTCTGCTGCCTGGCTGACCAAGAGCACATTCTTTCCTGGTCAGGCATCTACATGTGTGCCACTGCACAGTAAGTAATCTTGAGTAAATTTGTGCTTGCATTTGCAGGTGGCAAATTTACTCATGATTAGAGCCAGTTGCTGTCTGCACTTGTAATTGCGGACACTTACTACCCAGTAATAGCTGTACTGTGCAGTAAAGCATCTTGTGTAGATGCACTCACTGTGGGTACTGCAGGAGTCAAAAACCTTGAAAATAAGTGCATAAACTTACATATTTGAGAAACTTATTATATGCATTATATTTGAAAAATATAATGTAAATCTTCTCTTCAGAGTGACAAAGTACAGGGGGATTTTATTTCAGTTCCTTCCAGTCCAACTGTTTAATGCTTGTTTTCAAATAATAAATGCAGAATGGGCAATCAGTTGATCACAGTTAAAAAATGAGGCACCAGTTACAATTCATGGGGTCCTGCTGCTAACTTCATGATTGACCAAATCTAAAGCAGTTCTGTTTAGTGACTGAGTAGCGATTCTTTCTCAGAAATAAACCCCAAAACAAACACATTTTTCTTTTGGAGAGGAGAGATTAGTATGAGTTTTTAGAACCTTTTACTAAGGGGAGGCACATGTAGTACATACAGATGCCTTTTGAAAAACCGATAGAAAACACATGACACCAATTATACATGTGTGGGGGCCTATGGGTACCAAAGATCCAACCTCTGATTTTACATGAAAAATAAAATACAAAGGTTGGCCAAGCCACTGGGCACACTTGCCCTTTTTCTTCACAGAGCTGCTTTAAATAGAGCCTTGAAAAACCAGTTTCACTTGCATGAAATAAAATAAAAGAATGAAAAAATATATTTTGTTTGTAAAGTGATGCTATGTATCTATTCCCTGTAAATTGAGCATTTGAACTCACCCAGCATTGTTATGATAGCTGTGTCCCCAGTCTGATTTCTAAAGGTTAGTTTCTGTTATCTTTATCTCTGTAGAGATTTCTTAGGAAGGATTATGACACAGTTCAGTGATCACAGTGGGGTTTTCCTTCTACAATTTGTAATATTAAAAAAATAGCAGAAGATTACTGTGTAGACTTTATCTATGTCTTTTAATATGTACAAAGAATAGCCCAATTGTGGTTGTGCAGTGGTGTGCAGTGATACGAAACATGAGCAGGGTTTGAAAAGATAGTACTGACATGAAGAATCTATGAAAAAAATAATGCATATGCATCAGATATAGTATGTTAGTAATGTTCTTTGGCACTAGTTTTCATCTATGTGAGTACAATAATTAATGGGTAACTGAAAAACATAGTTAATAATGACTCTTTTTTTTCTCACTGTCCTGGGACATCAAATCATTGGAATACAGTTTGTTAAATCCTTGACAAATGATTATATTTGAATATTGGTTATCGCATCTTATCTTTTAATGAGCTCATTTCTGATTTTTTTTTTCTGATTTGTTTAGTTATAATGGCAAAGTCAAGAAAGTAAAAAGTATCTTTTTGTAACTTGAAGATTTTTACACAGTGCTACAGCGAAATTACATTCTACTCAGTGTTTTCAATACTTAAAATCTTAGTTTGAGAAAGGAGAATCTTCCCCAGATTTTTCTACAACAGAGTGCTTGAGTATATTATTGGTATTGTTAAACACATCTAAATATGTCTATGAATTCAGCAGCACATCCAGTAATAGTAGTAGTAGATCTGTAGGCATCTATGTGTCTTGTGAGACAATAGAATTGTGCCAAATGAGACATCAGCTCACTGAACATAATTCTGAACATAAAGCAAAGCTGGAGTGACCTCACCAGGGTGCAAAAGCCTGGGCAGTGTATACAGAGACAATGAGTTGCCCACATATCAGTGTCCCTTCTTGGCCTTGCTGGTTTAATCCAAAGGAAAGGCAGGTGCTGGTACATTTGGAACCAGCTTGGCTGCAGAAGCTGGTGGAGCAAAGGAGATAGTTTGTTTGTCTTTTGGGGCTCCAGTCCTAGACTGGCTGTTGATCAGGGTTAAAGAGCCCAGTCTGTCCTATCATGGAGTGGACCTCAGTTTCATAACCTTTTGATGGAATTTCCTCTGGTAGGGGTAAGACTAGTTACCACCACCACCCCCTCCGCCCCGCAGTCCTCTTCTGCTCAAAGCCATTGGCACTCTAAAGGTTGCCAGGTTATTTAACAGCCATCCCACCCTTGGTGTTAACAGTTGCAGGTAGTACTGTCTACTGTAAGTTATAGTAGCACACAAGCCTGACTTAGCCTGCAAGAAGATATATGCACGTAAAAATTTTCTCTGAAACTTGCATTCTATGTGATAGCATGTCTTATAGCATTAGTAAAGGAGAGGGTGTTTCCACTACCTGAAATATGTGATTAGAGAGAGGTATTTAGCCATGTCAGTATTAAGTCAGGCAGAAATCAGGAGCAGGGTGGCACCTTAGAAACTAACTGGTTCAGAGACAGCTGTTGCTTATGAAAGCTTATGCCTCTCTGAACCAGTTCATCTCTAAGGGCCACACAGCCCTGTCTTCTGCCTAACTGAAGTCTGTTAGTAGTGACCAGGACTCTATGGGTCCATTCCTGAATCTATTAAAATCAACTGAGTTTTGCTGTAGAATAGCCAAGGATAACGGGGTAATCTTATATCCTAGGAGGCACATGCACAACCCTTGTTACCCGTATTGTAGTGCATGGGTTCTGTTAGGAAAAAGTTGAGAGAATTTTTAAGTTTCAGTGCTATCAGTTCAACACCTTTATGAACATTAATTTATTTTCATAATATCAATACAGCCTATAGTCTTGACTTGATTGATATGATTAGGTCTCTTGTTCTTTCTCTATCTTTAGTATGTGGCAGATTGACAAAAAAATCCTTTTTTACATTTCCCCAAGCACATACACAAAATAGACTTTTTATGGTCTGTACTAAGTCTTTAAATGCTTAGATGTTAGTTATGTTTTATATGAGTGTAATCATTTCATGAGTCCACTGGCTTACATCGAGTCCACTGGCTTAAATATTTATAAGGTCTGTTGCAAAGCTATTTCTATATTTTTCTAATCAAAATGACTTGGTAATCTTGAATATTGTTTTCCCAAAGCTACTCATTTATATTATATATGTTATAGAAGGAGGGCTAGGTAGCCAATACAATAATACCTAACTCATGACATGATGGCTAGAGCATTGGGTTGGGAAATTAGAGAGTAGCAGATGCAAACTCCCTTTGGGTTGTTGGTAGGGCTGTGCAAATGTTTTAGTTTCGGATTCAGCCGTTTTGGAGGACAGTGATTAATTTCGGTGTTTTGGATAATGTTCCATCTTGATTTGGCCAAATCTCTTTCAGAGTGTTGATGCTGTTTCAGAGATTTGGATCGGCCGGGGAGAGGCAGGCACAACCAGGAATCTGAAGCTTCTCCTGTGGCTCCTCCAGCTGTGGCTGCCTCTGCCCTGGTTGGGGAAAGCCTTGGGAGTATCCCCCATGGCTTTCCTGCCCAGCTCCAGCCCCCCTGCACAGCTGAGGGCAGTGGGGATTGCTCCCCACACTAGACACCCACACAGCAGCTGTTGCATCGCACAGGTGCAGCATGGCTCAGCAGGGCACCATGTACTGTCTGGGAGCTGGGGCAGTTTCAACAGCCAGCCAGAGCCTGGCACCGCTCAGCCCCAGTGGCCTCAGCTCCCAGACAGTGTGCAGAGTCCTGCGAAGCCACGCTCTATCTGTGCCATAGGGCAGTTGCTGCATGGGTGCCAGGTGGCCGGGGGCTGATCCCTGCTACCCCTCACTGCCCCATGCTGTGCAGGGGGACTCTGCCATAAGCCCTCAGAGGCCCTGATTGCTGCTACTGGAGCCAGTGAGTGTGGGCCTTTTTTATTTTTTTTTTAAAGTGTCGGGGGGAAGGTGCCAGGCAGGACAGCGATGGGGGTCCCACGACTCCTCTGGCTGTGCCTGCCTCCCCCTGGGTGGTGGGAGCCAAAGGAGAAGCCCCCATGGCTGCCCCCCTGCCCCAGCCTAGTTCCAGCACTTTAAAGGGAGGGCTACAGGGCTGTGCCAGACTATCCCTGGGGGCACATCCAAAACATTCTGAAACATTTTGTACGGTTTCATTTCAGAGATGTTTTGGAGCCTTTCATTTTGATTTGGATTGAGTGTTTTGGGTGCCAAAATGGGCCGGAACACCTCCAAAATGAAATGGCTGCTGAAATTTCGCATAGCCCTAGTAGCTGGTGGCTAGAACCAAAGTCTCCAGCTTTCTGGGTGAATACCCTAACCATGGCTATTTGGATTAAGTCACGGGAGGGTCCACCTCCACCTCCACCTCCTCCATCTACCACCCATTAATTGTAGGTTTCTGGCTACTACATTTTCATGATTGATATGAGTGCCTGTCCTGAATGGGTGTGCCTTTGCAAGTACCTGGTGAAGCACCTACTGGGCCTGCTTAGTGTACACATGCATGCTTATATGACCACGCTGCAGGGGAAATAGAATTACAAACTGTGTGCAAGTGACAAAAGTGCCACTTATGCAGCTAGAAAACTGACATTTCGATGCACAAAAAGGGTCCTAAATGTTTTGTATATATTTCTATTAATACTGTTGATGTAAGTATACATATACTGTGTGTGTAGCATAGCTGTCCAAGTTATAATGTTGTAGTATAGTAGTGAAAGCTATAATATTAAAGGACAGTGTTTCAAATACCTTCATTATTCTTAGTATAGTTACCATATTCCACATGTTTCCATCTTGGAATTGCCAAATAGCAAACAAAAAGTTGTTACACTTTTGAAAGGAAATAAAATGTAAATACTAAGTGGTTTTAAATTGTATACTAATTCAGGAGTGAGCAAAATATGGCCTGCAGGCCAGATCTGGCTTGCCAACAGATTCAGTTCAGCCCACAGGTAGATAGATGGCTGCCAACTAATCAGATCTAGCCTATGGGCAGCTGATGGCTCTGCCTGCCGCATGGTGCCAGGAAGGTGGGCAGCACTGCTTCTGCCCAGCAGTATCAGGCATCAGCTATGGACCAGGGCATGGCTTCAGCTGCAGAAGCCAGGTGGGCGATGGCTTCGGCTGTGGATGCTGCCAGTAGGTTCAGGGGCCTGGACGCAGAACCTGCCAGAAATGTCCACAGCTGAACTGGCACCCACTTGGCATGATGAAAGCTCCTGCCCAGTGTCCCGAACTAGAACCAGACGGCAGTGTCAGCTGTGGACGCAGGCAGGAGCTGCTGCTGTGCCGGGTGGGCAGCAGTGTCAGCTGTAGGCTTAGCCAGCAGGTGCTAGAGCCCCAATGTGGAACCTGCTGGTGGTGTCCACAGCTGATGCTCCCGCCCACCCAGTGCAGCAGCAGCTCCTGCCTGGGTCCACAGCTGATGCCGCTGGCAGGTTCTTGGTTGGGACTCCATGTGGAAGCTTCCATTGTGCCACGTGGGTGGTGGAATCAGCTGTGGATGCTGCTGGCAGGTTCTGCATCTGGGCTTCTAAACCTACTGGCAGCCCCCACAGCTGATACTGCTGCCCATCTGCTGTGGTGAACTATAGCTCTGGCAGGTTCTGGAAGGAGGGAGGGTGGGAGGGAGAGGGGTCAGAGGAGAAGAGAGGTGGAGGAGGGGGGAGAGAGGGAGGAGAGGAAAGGGGAGAGACGGGCAAGGGGAAGTGGGGGAGACAGAGAGATGGGGGGAGGGGAGGAAGAGAGAGAGAGGAGGGGAGACAAGAAAAGAGAAAGAGGGGCAGAGAGAATGGAAGAGAGAGAGATGGATGTGGCCCTCAACAGGTTCCGGAAACTCATTAAGTGGCCCTCCAGTCAAAATAACTGCCCGCCCCTGGATTAACGGCTGATATGTAGCTTGTTCAATTTTGTAATACGTCAGCAAGAGGGAATATTGAGTGGATATTCCCCCTACGTTTAGTAGTGAAGTTGTAATAGAATGTCCTAAATGCTTTTTGTACGTGTTTCCTTTTCTGCTAATTGCAGAAGTGTAATTAGGACACCTCTGCAGCTCCTCCTCCATAGTATTGCTCAAAGCATTTTGGTTCTCTCTGTCAGACTATGTAAAGAGTAAGGGTTGGTGTGAGGAACGGGCCACAGCAGGTTAGACTAACAGGACTGATAGTCAATGCAAATTGTGGAGAAAATGCTAAGAGACTGAGACACAGAAAGAGTCTGCATTGCACAGGTGTTCCACATGTTAGACTTAAAAAAGCTAACAGTACAATATGCGTGAAGCTTTTCTCAGATTCTACTCACCTTCTTAATCTATGATAAAAGATCTGTGTAGTCCCATTTTTTCCCTCATCTAACAGTCTCTGAGCTCAAAATAAATGTTCACCTTGCTTCAGGCCCAGCTGGTGTGTCTTGATGTTAGTCACTAGTTCTTAACCCTGCTGGTTTCTAATCTATAACTCATATACCCCCAATTCTTTGAACTTTTCAAAGTCATAAATTAGGGCATTCAGCTGAGTGCAAGAGGTTCAGCGACACTTTCCATTTTTGTACCACTTCTTTTATACGGAGCTTCACAATACTTTATGGTACAGTGATGCGTATATTCTTTTATTTCAAGGACTCTGCTGGTCATGGCTTATTTTGCTTTAACTGTTTACCATTTTTCCATGGTATATAAGCTAAAAAAATAAGGTGTGACAAGCAGGAGTGCTAGGGAAGAGTTGAAAACTGTTAACCCCAGTTATCTAACCTTACTCAGGATTGCCAAAATGAGTAACAGGAGTGTTTTTATCCTTTGATTTTAGTTAGTGTAACACAAACAATGGCTTACTAACTTCTCCCTGCCTTTGTCAGGTCATAAGCAAATGCAAATCCTGGGGAAGAGTAATCTCTCCTGTGTCCAAGATATGGAGAGTCCAACAATGATCAATTAGAGAAATTTTCAGGAAAGACTTGCATGGTTCTTTGAAAAGACTTTATCTTTATTCTGAAACTACTGCTTTTGTTGGCAGATGCCATATAAATAAGTGGTTATGTCATCGTTTGAGGAGATTTTCCTATTCTCAAAGGCAAGCCCTTTTATGTCTTTAGCTGTCTGATTATTTCGGCCAACTAAAAACACAGATAGAAATAGGTTTTTATGCATTGTTGTTTTTGTCATCCCATCTAGGAGCTCAGTTGTACAAGCTCAATATATAGATGGCCCCTGCCCTGAAAAGTTTAAAATCTATATATGAGAGGCAATAGAAATTAAAGAGGAGCTACAAGGAAATGACACATCCTTTGTTGGTAGTAATGAATTATAGTTGTCAAATTCTTCATAGGCAAGTTTTTCATAGCAAATGAGTTATAAAGGCAGTTTTGAAAGAGAATAATATAGCAGATGTTTATGGGCAGCTCCAATACCATATGAGGGTCAGTATTGGAGAATGCATAAAGATATTTGGAACTGGAAGTCAGCTCCTTGATATTGAATGTAAGATGATTAGAAGGAGGAGGATAAATTGTGAGGGCAACATCATGGCCTGATTAGAGGCAGGAATAAATAACTTGATGATGAGTGGGGGATGATAGGATCAGGACAGACCATGAAAGAGTTAGAAAATGAAATTTGTTTTTTATGTGCTAGAGAACATAAAACCCTGTGGAGTATTCATGAGGTGGATTCAGAGAAAGGACTTATGTATTTGAAACAATGGGCCAGGAACATGATTTTCCTGATGAATTCTGAATACATGTGACCAGGGACATTTATTTAGGCCAGAGAGGAAGGTACTGCAGTAATCAAGACAGGTACTGATGACAGCCTGGGTGGATGATTTAGCTGAATAGATGGATGGGAAATACAATACGAATCAGCAAGATCCTGACATACTCTGGATGGAAGCACAGAGAGGGGCCCAAATCAAAGAGTGACAATCTACTTAAGAGGCCCAAGTGAGAGGCAGGATGATGTTGTGATTAAGAAAGCTGGTGGTAGTAATAAGGGAATGTGATAAGGGAGGAAAATTTAAGAATGCTGTTTTAAGGATGTTGAGTTTGAATTTGCAGCTAGAAATCCATACAGAGTTGTCAGAGAAATAAGCTGAAACTTTGGTTTGAACAGAGGGAGAGGGGCCTGGTTATAGAGATGGAGAGCTGTGAGTTTGTATCAGTACAGTAGTTAAATATCCAAGATTTATTTGATCAACAGCTCAGAATTTCAAATGGTCAAATTGTTTGCAGTTCCACTTTCAACTGTACTCTAAAAGCTGAAAAAATGATTGGAGGGTTGATTTGTACCTACTGTAATCCAAGCTTGTAAAAAAAATGCATTTCAGTTGCTGCTTTCTAAATATTCTCTGATGTTCACAGTGTCCAACTACTGTTAATAAAACAGTTTAACATACAGAGCAGACATAAAACGGCTAGATGTTTAGCCAGTGATTTTCACCATTTTAGTGGTTTGATTATCTTTCAGACTTCAGAAACAAACGTACTACTTGAATATTACTTCATTTAAATTATGTTGATAGATTATAGTATGTTTAGGCTTGAACACAGGTTGTCATTATTTAAATTAATTTTTTATAGTTAATTTGAATAAAAAAATCTTTATTTTATTTTATTTTATTTTTTTTTAGTATTGCACCCTGATTAACCAAAGCTAACAGCAGGGCCTGTGCCACCTATAGGTCTAGAGCTAATGCAGGGGCGGCAATTATTTCAGGCAGAGGGCTGCTTACCAAGTTTTAGCAAGTTGTTGATGGCCGCATGGGTAACCCTGCCCCTTGACAGGTGCCCTGCTGCCTTGTTGCTATCTTGGGAACAGAAGTCCTGCCCCCTAACTCCTGACCTTTGCCACCAGAAGTCCTTGGAAGTACTCCTTTCAGCAAGGGGTTTTGCCATCTCGGAACCAGAAAAATACCAAATTATATTCTAAAAAGCAAACATCTAAAACATTCTTAAGTTGATTTCAAAAAATATTTTTGCCTTGGTTTACATGTGTTTGTGTAGTGTATGCAGAGGTGACTTCACAATAGCTTAAAATTAAGTCTTATGCTTATATATTTTGGGAGGGGTGCGGGGATATGAGGTGAGGGAGCAGATAGGTGTGTGTGTGGATATGTGAGGTGTGGGTGGTGGGTATGGGGTTTGTGGTGGGATGTGTAGGTTGAGGGTGGCTGGGGTGTGTGGTGGGGTGTGGAGGTCTGTGTGTATGGGGGGGATGTGGGTGCATTTGTATGGTAGGGTGTATACCCTATGAACACACACACACACACACACACACACACACACTCTACCTCTGCTTACATACACACACACACAGACACTCCCCCTACCTACATACACATACACACACTCTGCCCTTGCCTGCGTGCATGAATACACGTACTGGCAGGGGTCCATGCTCCCTGGTCCAGCCATGCAGCAGGAGCCACATGGTGCTGGTACAGGGTAGGGACAGGAAGCAGGGGAATAGCTAGGGTTGGGCAGAGCTGGGCTTCTACCTGCTGCTGCTGGCTCCTCCTGGGCCCTACTGCCCCTCATTCCTGTCATCTTTGGCAGGCAGCGAGAAGCAAATAAGTATTTTCTAAATTTTTTAGGAGTCCTGCAGGCTGGATAGAATGGCCTGGCGGGCCGGATCCGGCTTTTGCCCACCACTGAGCTAATGTCATCTTTTGTGAACCACTTGCAACTTAACAGACTACTGTATAAAAATAGGAGTCACACATTCGGAACAGCTGAATTCTTTCAACACATTGTTGCATGATATAAAACAGATGAAGTAAAGATAGTATGACAATTAGTGAAAAGTTTAAGGGTGGCTTGCAAAACTGCCTTCATTAAAAGCCACTTCTTAAGATTGTTAGAAAGCTGTCTCCATCATTATATTGCAAAGAGATCCTCTATCTGATGGATCTAATAGCGGTTGCCTCTTGAAACTACAGCACATTACAAAAGACAGCATCAGTACTTCGGAATTTAAATCAAAACCTGCTTGCCAAATAAGATTTGTTTTTTTTTAGTCTATTCGATGGATGTAACTGAATTTATAACTGGTATATCACTGAGAGCAGAAATTCATTTACTATCTGGTGATGTACAGCAGCAGAAGATATTTCACACACATAGTAAGCTGGACCAAGCAAATGCATCAGCACAATAATAGGATATTAAACTATTTGACACTTGCTTTATATACATAGAGATACAGTTTCTGTTTGACTTGGTTAATACAGAGAAATATTTAAGTTTTAACAATACATTTTCAATGGTACTGTGAACTGGCTTAGATTAAAGTTAGATTTTATTGACAGGTGATCTACTGTCATTCAGATTTGGCTGAATTCCTATTTGGGAATTCTGAATGAGAGCTACCTCAGCAAGTCACAAACATTACCTAGAATACCCTTCAAATGGGGCTATGCTCTGGGAGTGACTAGCTTGTTCTCCTACAGTTTTCTGGATTCCTAGATAATGTCTACATCAAGACCAGGATTACTTTTCATAAATCCAGTGTGCATTGGGTTATGTCCCTAAAGACTATGTAAGATTAAAGTGGAACCAAGGTTTTGTTCCTTTTGAATTTGGAAACAGGAAATCCTAAACTAAAGTTTTCACTTTTGTAGGTTCTTGGGAGGGAGGACAGATAGAGTTTTCATTCGTTCTTCTAGGAGGTTCCAGGCAATACATAGAAATCTCTTTTACTTTGACTAATTGGAAGGTGCAGCTTGATGGTTTTTCTCCTTACTTCAGTTTTCATAGATTTCATAGATTTCATAGACATCAGGGCTGGAAGGGACCTTGAGAGATCATCGAGTCCAGCCCCCTGCCCAAAGGGCAGGAAGTCAGCTGGGGTCATAGGATCCCAGCAAGATAAGCATCCAATTTACTCTTGAA
>NW_017728948.1:31019522-31030945 GCF_001723895.1 Crocodylus porosus
CTGGGCTATGACGCTCGCCAGCTCCTTGAGTACCCTGGGGTGCAGGTTGTCAGGGCTGGCTGACTTGAAGGTATCCAGCTTCTCAAGATTTTCCTTCACAAAGTCAGCATTTATGGAGGGTAGGGGATCCCCAACACCCAGATCTCCCTGTCCCATAGCAGGCATGGGCGTGCTGTGGGACTGATGAAAGACTGACGCAAAGTACCTATTTAATAGGTTGGCTTTTTCCTGGGCATCAGTTGTTTGATGGAGAAACCATCCAAACAGAGCTAAAGAATTCCTGGTCACTTCTGGGTGTAAATCTATTCATGACATGTAGGGGGTGCACGTGGGTGCACGTGCACCCCCTGAGACTGGTGGTACACCCGCTGTGATTGGCCACTGCCACCACTGCCTGCGACACCTGCAGGCAGTCGCTGCTCACTTCCCACCCGCCTGCTGCCAACATGGCTGCAGCCACCTGCAGGAGCTCACTGTGTCCCTCAGCATGCAGGGACACACAGTTTTGACAGTTTTCTCAAACTCAGTTGTGTATTTCATAGAGGCAAACATTTTTTAAATCAGACATGTCTTAATTGAAATACATGCCCAAGAACTCTGCTGCATGTAACTGAAGCTAGGTAGGGAAAAATGGGGTTTGGCCAGAACAAACTGAATTAAAAAAACCTCATGATTAAATTAAACCCCTTCATTTATTTTGAAGAAAACACATATTTTTAGATCAATACAAACTGAAATTCCTGCTTTTCAAACTGTTTTAATCAATATCTTTAACTCTTTTTTCCTTACAAATCCTTATACAATGAGAAATTGTTATGAGCATAAGGGAGGTAACACATCAGATGATTTTATTTGCTAGGTCACTTTTGGATTACACCATAAATACAGAAAGAGTATGGAAACACAGTGATCAAACTGTCAGAAAATTAGGATGCATGCCACATGCTTTGATAACTGCTGGCAGAGGGCTCTGTACATGAATTTGAGTTCGTAAAACCACCTAGTAAGTTGAATTGAAAAAACCTTTTGAAAAATACATCAAAAAGTTATTATGGCACTGCAGGAGGTACTTCTGCATAGAAGAAAGGAACTAGTGTAGTGATCTGTTCAGCAGCTCTTTACCAACAAACACTTCTATATTGTAAAAGTATTTTTGACACTATTAAGGTATTACCTGAAAAAATGCAATATAGCGTTAATAGGGCACATCTGTGGGTTTCCCTATGTCACTGTACAGCGCGCTTCAGTGACATAGCTATCGTATATGTTTACACGTGATTGCTAGCTACATCACTATAGCGGCACGCTTTCTGGGTATAGTGCGCCACTATGAGCATGGCATAGTAACTGCCTGTACTGTGCCATGCTTCAGTACTTCGAAAAGGTAGTGTTAGAGCATGGCGCCATAGCAACATCGCCATATGGCAGTGTCTATATGCGTCCATACTCAGCACTTTGATATGACTTAAAATCAGTCAAAGATATCAGTCAGACACTTACTTTCATTTTGTTTGGAAGCAATGCTGAGATTGGATCTAGTCTTTACATTCCTTTATATAATGTTATAAAACCTTTTGGGGGATGGAGTAAGGTGATTTTTATGGTTGCAGGGTGCCCTGGGTGAAAAAAAAAAAGACCTACTTTTTATAGATGGCTTATTATTTAGTAGGCAATGGACTACAATGTAACCACAATATCAAGGTAAAGAAAGTTGGTTATAGATAGTCTCCATGGTAGAAATCTGGAAGGATTTAGAGGAAGACAGTGGTGTAGGGATCATGCGTAGGGCTATAATATAACTCTGTTTCTGAGTAGGCTTCTGTAGAAACTGGCATAGTAAAGGAAGAAGGGCTTTCTCTTTGGTTTATCTTGTGGCCCAGATTTTCTGCACTGAGAACATTAAAAGTATGATGGCTGTCACTCTAGCCCATCGGTAACAACAGAAACTATTTATACACTCTGGGCTGTTCACTGTTTAGTATGTGTGTGTTTGTGATTTGCTTTGCTTGCTTCTGCTCTCAATTAGAGTGAAATTCTCCCCAGAATTTGATAAATATCTATATAAAAATGACTGCTGCGAATGCCTAATTTAGAATTGTGAAACATTTGGTTTGGAAAATTATTTTGAAAATGGAAAGCAGTATCAGGAATTTGTTATCTACTATCTTATTTAATAAATTCACAAAGACAAATGTATTATAATGCTAAATGTGTATTCCAGGCTCTAATTTTTTTATCAATGGTTTAGTGCTTGTTCAAAGGGCATTCACACAACATACTGACTCATCCAAGAACCATCACAGTATTCCTGATGCATGAAGTAAATGGTTTGAACAATAGGCACAGTGTGTGAGTTGAAATGTAACAGACAGCAAAAAAAAAAAAGGCACTAAGCCTATCGGGTGCTGTGCCAATGACTTCATTACTCCCAGAATTAAAAAATGTGGCATATAATAAAATTTGCCATAGTACTTGCATTCTTTGTGGAAATTGATTGAACGTATTTCCTATCAGATAAGTCAGATCCTGTTATTTATTACCATACAACCTTTTATAGCAAGATTTAAACACGAATCATGTTTGTAAAACTAGGTGAAATTTTAAAATGCAAAGTAGGTGACTTAGCCTAAGTCCCACTGATTTTCTGGGGTTCATACAAGCTCTAAATCCTCTGTTTCTGCCACTATACAAAATAACAGTTTACAAGCAAAAGAGATGACATCAATTGAGCACAATGCATGCATGTGGATGATCCAGACTTGCATGTGCTGCAACACTATACTATGCAACCCTGCTAAGAAACAGGGTAGTAAAATGTGAGATGGTTCATAAAGTTTAGGGCCAGTATGATCTATCGGATCATATAGTTTGATCTCATTTTTGCATCAAGTCTGTGAGTTTCACATGAACTAGGGCCTGTCTTTTGAAAGAGATCCAGCTGTTAGTTGATGATAAATCCAACCTCTGTTCAGATGTTCTAATGGTTAATTATCTTCACCATTAAACACATGTGCTGTTTTCACTATGTTTGTCAAATACTGCCTTCCAACTACTGGATCTTGTCAGCTAAATTAAAGAGGCGTCTGATATCAGACATTTCATCCCTGTGCCTGTAGATAGTGATGAAGTAATTTCTTAAATTTCTCTTGATAAACTTAATAGATTTTCTAGCCTGTAGATCATTCTTGTAGCTCTTTTCTAAATCCATTCCAGTTTTTTTAACATACTTTTCAAAATATGAGAAGCAGAAGTGGGCACAGAATTTCTGTAATGGCCTCATTAATGCCATTACATTATATAATGTAATATAAACTAATAGGTGACTATTAGTTTATAAGTAAGCCTAAGTCCCACTGATTTTCTGGGGTTCATACAAGCTCTAAATCCTCTGTTTATGCCACCACACAAAATAACAGTTTACAAGCAAAAGAGATGACAACAATTGAGCACAATGCATGCATGTGGGTGATCTGTCCCTGCCCCTCATTCCCAACCCTAAGCTCCCTGGATCTGCTGGTGCCCCTCAATCCTGGCCCACAGCCCATTCAGTCCTGCTAATGCCCCTCACTCCTGATCCACAGCCCCCGTCCTTGCCAGCGCTCCTCACTCCCAAACCACAGCCCCCCAGTGCTGTTGATGCCCATCACTCTCAACCTGCTTCCCTCAGGCCAGAGCCCCACAGCTTGTGGAGAATGGTCTGTGTGTGTGAAGGGAGTGTGCGGAGAGGCACAGGTGATGATGCATAACAGGGTGGTGCAGGGGCAAATGTCACCCCAGATTTCTGCACCCACAGTGGGACCTGGGGCTGCAGCAGACCCGGATCAGCTCTGAGCATGACCTGCCTCTGTGGCCCAGTAGGTGGGACCTGGCATGGAGCTGTGACTCCCCACTGCTGCTGGGTGGCCACGGGGGTGCCTCATCTTGGTGGCCATGGTAGTGCAGTGCTCCCTCCCATTCTAGGTCCTTCTTGTTGGGCCATGGAGCTGGCTCCTGGTTTGGTCAGGCTGCAGCCCCATGCCCTGCAGTAGGTGCAGAAAACTGGAGGTATGAGCCCCTCTCCCCCCTCTTGTATCACCTGTGCTCCCCCATCCCCATAGACTTACCTAGTGGGAGCTTCTGTACCACTCTGCCTGATTCCCATGTGCACATGTGAGCATACATATGCATGTGGCACGCCCTGCATCCTACTCCCTGCATCCCCAAGCAGCCCCTTGCAGGCTCAAACTCTGCTAGGTTGCAAGGGGAAATCCACTGTTTCCTGGGTTTTTCTCCTTTAAAGGAGAAAATCCGTGTGTTTCTGTGTGTTTTTGTGGCAAATGGAAAACCCAGATTGCTGTTTATCATTCACCCTAAAAATGTTTGACAAGACCTACCTTCCATAAAATTGTATTGAATGGCATTATTTTTGCCAATCTCTGCATTGTTGCATTATTTTTGTTCTACTTCTTTACTCATTGAATTCCACATTACCATTTTAATTATTTTCCTGGGTACAGAATCCATAATCAAACTAAAACTTTGCTTGCTTTGAAACTGATGAGAACTTTAGATTATTGTCTAACTGAATAGCCAGTTTCATGTGACAGATTTTATTACGCTGGATAATTAATTGGTATTTTTGAGAAATGCATCAAGTGCCAGTTCACAGCAGATTAAAATCTCTGAGATTTTATGCACAGCATCGTCAGAAATTTATGTTAATATTCCATTAGAGAAGCAAAGATCTGTAATCCTGTAGGCTAGTAATTATTGATGGGAGCATGAACCAATATTTAGTCTTCCTGGGTTAGTATAGACAGTAAAAAAGCCAGAGGCTGAATTGATTTGCAGGTTAGTTTAAACTGCACAGCTTAAATTGAAACAGAAGTGAACAGACATTTACCTCTAATTCAGGAAATGCAGCCACATGCCTGCAGTGGCTCAGGTCAGAAACCAGGGGGCACAAGAGCACGGCTCTCTAAGTGTTCACTTTCTTTTCCTTCTGCCGCTGAGGTCTCTGGGATTTGCAGTCCAGAATGACAGTAGCAGGACTCTGCAGGGTTGCTCATCACTTCCTCTTCCTGCTTCCAGGTGCCTCTGGGATTTGTAGTTCACAGTCACAGCCAGCAGTAAGTCTGAGTGGGGAACGGGTGTTTTAACCCCCTGCCTCCCTGGTTGCAGACCCCAGCTGAGGGTTGCCTGGGTGGAGCAGTCCCTCTACTGCAGACTGAGTGTATCCCCAGCCAGGCTTGCCCCGCTCTACCCCCTTGTCAGCCAGCCCTCACTGCTCCAGCTAGGGAGCAGAGTGGTGGGGCCAGCCCTACTCTCTGCAGCAGAAAGCACAGCTCAGCCCAGGGCTGCGAAGGATGCTGAGGAACTCCAATTTAACCTGAACCAGGAAGGGGTCTGGGACAGAAGTTTCATAAACCAGTTTGACCTAAATCAGTTCAGTCTGATACTACTTTCAACTGGGCTTATCTTAAACCAGTTTCAGCTATTTTAAAACTGGTTTGTGTGAATGATCTTCTGTTCTATTATGAGATTAAACCAGTTTCTGATCACTTAAACTGGTATATGTGTAACTTCTGTCCCTAGCTGGACAACTGTCAAGTTGAAGCAGCACTGGTTGTAACAGATACCCTTTCATGATTCTTGCAGTGTATTTTTATGGTTGCTGAAACCTCTTTTGCATATTTTAAGAAGCACTTATAAGAGTAAGAATTAGGAAAAGCAGGGGTTCGCATGAGTAGCTGCAAAGGTAGTTTTGTAGCTGCAAAGAAGTTGTTCCCACGGCATGGGGGAAAACTAATCCTGATAGAATCACTTCCTATCTAAAATTCTTCCTTTAGATCATTACCATCTTCCCCAGCCTTTTGAGTAAGGTGTATGAAGAATGAGCAAATAGTGCAAAATGAGTCAGCTGAAATACCTCTGAGTATGAATTATCTACATTGCCTCTTGTTACCAAGATGTTTGCCATGGTTTCTATAGCGTTAGCTTTGCTTTTGTACTGAGACCTGGAAAAACATCTGGAACTTGGCTATTTGGTTTTTGTGTTATGCTTGCACTAGCCAATTTCCCATCATGAATGACAGAGTGTTTAAGGGAGTGTTTACATTGCCCTCTCCCCCGTACCCTTCGGGGCTAGCCATATAAATAGTCCCTCCGCTGCTGCCATCGCCTCCTCCAGCCTCCGGCATGGTGACTCCCTCCCCCCCACAGCCTTCTCTGTCTCTATCTCCTCTCATGGAGCTGCGGGGCTTCTCCCCTTTGAGGAGGTGGTGGCAGTGGCTCCCTCCCCACCACCCGCCCACCTCCTCCCGTGGAACAGTGGGGCTTCCCTCCTTCTCTGACTCTGCCTCCCTCCTCCCGCAGACCAGCAGGGCTTCCCTCCACCTGAGGCAACAGCAATGACATTGGCTCTCTCCCCCATCTGGCTGCCAGCCTCTGCCTCCTCCCGCAGGGCAGCAGGGCTTTCCTCTACCTGAGGAAGTGGCTGCAGCTCCCTTCCCCCCCCACTTGCCCACGTCTGCCTCCCTCCACCTCCTCCCATGGAGCAGCAGAGCTTCCCTCCACCTGGCTCCCTCTCTACTGCCTGCCTGAATGCCTGCCTGCCTCCACCTCCTCCTGCAAAACAGCAGGGCTTCCCTTTGCCTGAGGCGGCAGCGGCTCCTTCCCCCCGCCCCCCACTTGCCTCCACCTCTGCCTCCTCTCACAGAGCACTGGGGTATCCCTGCACCTGAGGAGGTGATGGTGGTGGCAGCTCCTCCCTCCTGCTGCCTCCACTCCACCTCCTCCCACAGAGCACTGGGGCTCCCACCTCCCTGAGGAAGTGGAGCCCCTGCAGGTGATTGCTGTTGGCCTTCTGGGCAGTGCATGCACAGTTACACAAAAGCATTATGGACAGACAGACACACAGACAGACAGACTAAGCCCTGTGTTACATTAAAATACTCTCAGTTGAACCATATAAGGTACAGGTTTCCCTTACTTTATGCTGTACATGTGTTCTTGGAAAACGGCGCATAACTTGAATTTGCATAAAGGGAACCCACTTTACAATGTAACAAATAGGGATATGTTCCAAGACCTTGACTGTACTGACCCGCAGACTCATTTCTACCACATTTCTGGCCCCTCACCAACTTCTGCCTGGTTCAAAATCTCCAGTTTTGTCTCCAGTGTTAGTGAAGTTCTCTTGCATTTCCTTGATGGACCAGGGAGAGAGGGGTAGGAGATAAGCTAGCAGGACACTTAGAAACCCAAATGGGGATGGCAACTACAAAAACACGTGTTACAGACAATGAGTGAGGAGCACAGATTCACACAGGAGACTAAATTTTGGTGTGTGGCACTCTCACAATGCACTGTCACAATGCACCGCGCAAAGCAACTGACTGCAGGCTGACACCACACCGATTGCATAACAGTAAATTTACCTCACATATAATGAATTTTTAATATCAAAAGGGTCATTGCATAAGAGCAAATTCGCACATACGGAACCTGCATAAAGCAAAGGAAACCTGTACTCCTGGCTTGTATTTGAGTCCCGCTTGACTCTATTTTTTACAGTTGACAATGTATGCGTAGTCCCTAGGAATGTAAAATAAATTGTTAAACCATGTAACCTGTGAGCTAACCTTGTAACAGCGCTGAGGTTTACATTCTATTCATCATGTTTCTTATGCTTTCATACCTTCGCTTCTTCTAGAACTCCTTAAAGGGATGAAGTCAGCATATTTTAGGTTTTTTTAATCTTATACTTGTTGCAATAACAAAATGTCTTTTACAGATTGAGTATCCTGAAAGCCTACTCCAGTTTCCGCTTCAAACTTGGCTGTAGTAAATTATTTTATAAATATACTTTTTGTAACAAAAGAATCATATAGTATAAAATCGGTCGTACCTTTATGGTAGTATTACCATGTTTGTCTCTAAATACAGTTTCCTTCATAGGTGAGACTTAAGAAAAGGAATGATTATTGTTGCCACTTAGATGACCAGAATTCTTATAAGTAATCATAAATATTTCTGGTAACCATCAATTGGGAATGCAATATTTGTTATCTGTCTATGACTTTGTTTAAACATGTACATATATTTTTACTTCAAACTTGAAAAGCTGGTAGATATTACAATTTTTCTCAGTCATACAAATACTTGATGACGTCTTTGTTAGCCAAACACATACATCTATGTGGTATCAAGATCTCTGAAAAAGGTTAAAAAGAATTATCAGAAATTGAACTGATTTCTACAAAAGCTACGTAAATTTTCATTTAAACATTTCAAAGCTTTTTTGGTCAAAAGTTACGTTTTTTCTTTAGAAGAGAGAAATATAATATGCTGTTTAATCCAATGGCTGTTCAGTGAGTATTTCAGGGTAATGACATTATAGGCAGGATATGCTGTCTGAAGAAAGCAAAACTTCTGTTTTTGAAAATGTGAATAAAATACAAACAAGAATATGTTGTCCCATAACTAGTCACCGCACCTTTTCCTATGGTACCTCAACTTGCAGGACCACATAGAGATAAAAGGAGAGATCAGATTTTCATAAAACTGTAAAGCTTTTGATTTTTTTTTTTAAATACTACTCGGGACTGAATCAATTAGGAGCCAACAAAGCACATCTGTGTTGTTGTCTCTACTGACTGTCAGCATACAGTACATCCAGATACTGCAGCCAGAAGGCATTTTATAAAACCAGCTTTCAAGATGTGCTCTTGAAAATGCATTTGTGTACTCATTATACAGTGCTATCTTTTGTCAGTGGGGAGCTCTGTAAATAAAGCACCAAGGTCTGATATTGCAGTAGCCGATGGCTGTACACTAAACTAAGATGGAATAATCCATTTTTCTTTATGCACCTTGCTAGTGTACAGCTGTGACTAGTGTCTAACATAAAAACCAACATATTCTTTTGTTGAGAAGCCTTCAAATGTTTCTAGAGGCTTTGCAGGTGGAAATGTAGCATTTTCATTGTCAGATCTCTTGCATTCATAATCTGCTAATATGCCTACTTTATATATGACATCTTTGTCTAAAGTGACAATTTATATCAATATGTACATATAGAAAGAGTACAGCTATATGACATGGTATATACTGCTTTTAGTATTCAAAACTCTGTACAGTCATTAATCCTCATTGCCACATAAAGTAAATAAGTAACAGCATTGTCATTCATATTTCACAGATGGAGAAATGGAGACAAGAATAGTTAAAAAAATAAAAAAATAAAAATCTTGCTCAAAGTCACAGAGCAACTGGTTGAAGGAATTTAAGAATCCCGGGTTTCTAGTCTGACACACAGTATGGTAGCCCATGCTGTCCAGAGCATGCTGAAACTGTTTCTGCTCATTTCAAGCTACATTAGCCAGCTAGTGTTATTTTCTTTTCCAAGTACAGGAACTCTACCATATGCATACATGCACAGCCTGTACTAAAATATAGACTTGTTTTACCTATTTATGGCTTTCTTCTTTATTTTAAGTTGTAGTATCATCTCTATGTGAAGCAAAGATGTGATGATAAAAGTAGCTATCTGTAGGTTATGAATTATTTAAAATAAAATTAAAAATAAGCCTTGTTTTGATTTTTTTTTTAAATGCTTGGTACTGCCATAATGATTGACATTGTAAATTGTAATTTATCCTATTTGAGTTAAATTTTAGTAATCACTTTTTCTAAAATTGATTACAATTAGGGTGTTTTATATTGGCCAAACTTTACGAAATTTACAGGAACTTTATTCCATATTGGTATATCACAATAATATGTTAAAAGGATAAAGTACAAAAATAGAAACAACTTTTCAAAAATATTAGAATAGTTTACAAGAAGTAAGAAATGAAGAAGTGTTTGGAACATTGTACTCTGACACGTAAGAAAATATTAGCATTACAAGTATTTAATAATAGTTAAGAGTATAGTATTTCAGTAAGGTGAACATGCTCAAAACTAGCAATAAGTTTTGAGATTTTTATGAAGATGAACTGCCCCCAGTCCATGCGTGTGAATGAATCCTTCCATACAGTTATAATTCCACCTCTTCATCATTTTTATGCTACTTTTATCCTCTATAAATGTGCTATTGCTGAACCAAACCCTGTGCACTAACAACAACCTCTGCTAGAGACAGTCTTACAGCAAGACATAGAACTTCACTTTCTTGAACCTTTGTTTTTGGGACACTGGTTTCACGATTGCTATTCTGTTAGCATGATGAACTAATTGACCTACCAGGACTCCCTGTGGAATTGCAGCTTCTGCTTAGATCATCAGGAGTACAATTTGTTGTTTCATTTCCTCTTCGAGTCCCATCAGGGACATTGAATTGTGAAAAGGCTACCTACTGGGAGCATTCAGCCCTCATGACTGAGTATGTAACTATATTTTTTGGTACTGTCTTAATTAACAACAAAAAGGAGACTTTGTTATGAAGGAGTCTGCTGTGATTTTGATACAGATGACTAACTACAGTTATAACAGCACTTGATCCACATGGCCTCTTTTAAGTTGGGGGCCCTGTGCAGGTGCAAAGTTAGCAGAGTTTCAACAAGCTGTAAGGGCTTTATCCAGGCTCACTTGTCAAAGTGTTAACAGACCATCACAAACTTAAATTCACAGGTATTAACTATTTTGGGAAGATGAGGAATGTGAGAGGTCTCATTTGTCTGTGCACATATCACTTTTATTTAAATGTTAGTAGTAAGCAGTTTGAAGAAATCATTAAGAGGATATCGCTTTGTTTTGTCTTCTGTTTTGGCATAAGGAAGTGTGGTGAGCTTATTGAGAAGGACTGCAAATTACTTTAAGTTTAAACCATGAGTGGATTATATACTCCACTTATACCCAATACACTTTTAACAGAGGTAAAGTTGTACAAGTTTTCTTTGTGCAATACTATATTTGCTTTAGAAATACAGTTAAAATAAAAAGTCTCAAAATTGGGATTTTTTTCTGACTATTCTCTAAAGGCAAAACTTACTTAAAAGAAAAAAAAATGCTGGATACTTAAGCTTTCAATTGATGATATATTTTCAATTTCCCAAAGTCCAAAATAAAGGGCACAAGAAAAGAAATCACTCAGGAAGCAAGCTTAATGTGAGAGTAGTTTCTTTACTAAAACTAATATTTTTGGTATCCTCAGTTTCATGACCCAGCATCTCAAATATAAACAGTGTTTTAGAAACCAGCAAAACAGAAAAAGTGATATTGTAGAGGCTTATGTTAGGCAGGGTTATAAATAGGCTTTTACACAGGTGGGGCAAAAATGTTGAGGTGAGCTGTTGTGCCATGAGGTTTGTATTAGGGAGGGGAGAGGATACCTTGCCACAGGGGTATGTCTTTTTGGCTTACCAGGCTATGAAAAGCATGTCCTGTAGATGTAAATGAACAACTGTCCATTTAATGGACCTGAGCAAATGATGATTTGG
>NW_017728948.1:31031115-31034901 GCF_001723895.1 Crocodylus porosus
TGTTAAATTGGCCTTACCTGAAAACATTTAGAAAGATTCTTACTTTGTTTAAATCACCAAATGTTCTACAGCATTATTTTGCTAAACCAGCTTTTTTGTATATCAGTAAGTATGTAGCTTAGTTGTTTTGAGATCTTTACCCCAGGGAGATTTTAAATGTGCTAGATGTGGGACCAGTAGAGATGATAATTTACACCTTGAAGGTCACTGAGGAAGTTCTAAGCCATTATTTGGAATTGGCCCTTACAGGATCAAGGCAAAAAAAGAAAGTAGTGGAACTAGGAATAGTCACCTTTTTATGAGCAAAAAGTTCGTAAATGCCATCTTTCATTTCCACCCTTGTCCCCTGGCTGGATTTTATATTTGCTGCCATAATGAGTGGAAATAAGCCCTTCATCTGCCTTAGAAAAAAGAGGAACAATCAGTATTTCTGAAATCCTAATCCCCTTCAATTCAAAACCATTAGAAACTTGAAATGCTTACTCCCTCCGATTCTTGAGCATCAGCTGTGATTGCATGCTACTGCCATAGAAGCTCCAGGATAGATACAATACTGAAATGTACCCCTTTCCAAGGTTAGGCTTTGTATCAGTTTTTGCTTTATGTCCCTCCCCTGCAGCCTCTCCCATCTTGCATCTATGCTCCTTTTTCCCTAGATTGAAGACACAGTGTTGAAGGATATTTTCTTTGTCATTGTAATAGACCGTGTCGTGGGTTGTCTTGCCTAGAGGTTAGGCTGCTAGAGGATGATCAGATGGAGTGGCAGAATCCAAAACACAGGTCTAATCTAGGGTCAGAATATAGATACCAAGTTACCAGATCCATGGAAAATCCAGTGGCAAGGTCCAATTCACAAGTCAAGTTAATGTACAGGAATCAGAGGTCAAATTACCAAACTCAAAGGAAAATCCAGAAACTAAAGTCCAGAAGAGAACAAGCAGGGTTAAGATACCAGAGTACTAGACCGCAGAAGCTCAGCAAGGCAGCCTTTCAGCAGGAGCTGTTGGCTATCTTGGAGTCTGTTGCCACAGGTGAAGCTAAACATGGAAGCTGCTTTCCCAACAGCCAATCAGGAGGCCCATACAAATGCCAGCTGGCTAATGTCTGCCAGTCAAAGCCCCAGGTAGGTGTTGCCCACTATGCAACTAGTTCAGGCTAGGGTGCCTATTAGCACCCCTGACAGCCTTGAGCAAAGCATGACATCACCCATTCTTGGCTCAGCACCTAACAGCCAATTATCCAACAACATCACTAACCTTCAGTGGATGTTTCCTGTAACAGTAAAGATAATATATTCTACTTATCTATAATATCCATTGCTAGCTATGTACATGCATGCATTTTTTGTGGTGGGAAATTAGAAATGATTCTGGGAGAGGGAGTAGTACAGATTTTCAGTCTGCAACTGCCCCCCCTCATCCCTTTGCTCCTTATGCCTTCCCCTGACCAGGGTAAGCCTAGTCTGTGGAAAGTGTGTGTTACTTCATTCCTCCCATTCCTGACATGGATTGGGGCAGCAAGGCAAATCCCCATGCATCCTGCATGCTTCTTGCATTGAAGAGTCTTGCAGTGGGAGTGAGGAGTGTGGTGAAGCAGGTAGGGGACAGCATCACTTCCTGGGCACCCAGAACCAAGCAGAGGGAGCAGTGTAGCAAACCCCCTGACTGCTTTCTGCACCAGGAACTCTAGTATAAGAAGCAGGCAGGGACTGGGTGGTAGATGCTGTTCCTCCCCTCCCCTTTCCATCAATGGAAGAGTGTGAACACCTGCCTCCCATTCCCCAGTCTTGGGAAGGCATGGGAGGAGTTAAGCTTGAGGACAGGGTGCAGACAGATATTCAGTCTCCCCTGATAGTTTTTCTCCCAGGGGCAATTTAACTCTGATTGTTCCCAGGTTATTTTTCTTCCAAAGGAGGCATGTGTGCTCTGGGAAAAAAATCTTGAACTTTTGCACACTTGTGACTACTGCTGGGAGAATCATGATTTTCCCTATAGAAGCTGAACCTGTGTACGTGGCTGTAGCATAGTAAACACTTATTAAAAGTGAGAATCCATTAGAATGAGAAAACTCAGTGCTTTAATCTTCTAGGACTTGACTTTCCTAAGTTTAATAGTGGCAGGGGAAAGATAGCCAGAATCTTCCTTTGTGTTCCCCTGTCTATTTTTGTTTTGTTTGTTTTGGCATTGAGGGGTTTTTTCCCCCTCCCCACCCCTATTGTCTCCAGGTGCATACTTCTGATTTGGGCCAGCTTGACTGTTCATGATATGTACCTGGGGCACATGTTCCTGAATAAGACCATTAGTTGTTAACACAGGGGTGGGTAATTATTTGGGCTTGAGAGCCACTTAAGGAGTTTTGGTAAGATGTTGCAGGTCTGCCTCCTCCACAGTGACAGGCTGGGTCAACACCCCCCCACCTCTTCCTCCACTCCACTCCTCTTCCCCACCCACAACAGTTCACTAAAACTCCCAAAGTGGTAGAGTACTAGACTGGTCTGGAAGTGCCAGACAGAATGGACAGGTGGGTGGGGACTAGCCTGGGACCTCATGGACAGGGTGTGGTTGGCCAGGTGGATAGGGTGGGGCCGGGGGTGGGTGGGGAGTGCTGTCCAGGAATGGAATGGGTGGGTGAGGCCAGGGCCAGGAGCAAAGGCTGGTGACAGTGCTGGGCCAAGGCCAGGGGCAGAGCCACAATCTGCTCCCAGCATGGCTCCACACTGTTACAGCCCTGTGAACCCACTCCTCGATGCTGCTCCCTGGTTGTGTGCAGCCCCATCCCATTCACCTGACCAAACACACCATGCCCTTGGGGGTTCTGACCTGGTCTCCATGGAGACCCCATCTGCCCACCTGCTTCATCTAGTGTCCTCGGCAGTGCCTGCAATGTGAATGAGCTGGGTGCCTGGGAAGTGGGACAGGGTTCAGTAGCAGTGGTGACACTGGCAGCAGCAGCTGGAAGGGGCTACTGCTATCAGGGCTGCCAGAAGTGGAGTCTGGCTGCTGTGCCACTTCTGTCCCACTTGCACATGTGGGCTAGGGACAGACATTCAAAAAGCCTGAGCCTCAAATTGATTCAATCTTTGCAGGTTAGTCCTGGCTAGGCTGAACTAGTTTGTAACCATAAATACATTTGCTCTGGACTGAGGATACATAGGTACATGCCTGTAGTGGCTCAAGCTAGAAGCCAGGAGGTGCTAGAATGAAAAAATGTTCCCTGTGCTGCAAACTTGCAGCACGGGGAGGAAATTAGACCCCTGGATATCCAGAGATCTAAAAATATTGAAGTTTAAAAATCTGAAACAAAGCATGGTCCTGGACCGTGCCCTGAGGCAACTGGAGGCTGGGTACTCCATGGAGACACTCTGGCTGCCAAAGTGTCTCTATGATTGGCCACTTGCCCTGGTGCTGAAACTTGCAGCCGACCAAGCCCATTTCAGCACCAGGGCTCTGGTGCTGGTGAGTAAGGGGTCAGGGGGGCTGGAGGAGGTGGGAGAGGACCATGGAGGGGACCCGTGATGGCAATGTCCACTCCCCTGAGATCCCCGACCCTTGTTGAGGCTAGCCCCGCTGAGGCCCCCACCCCTTGCTGAGGCTAGCCCCACTGAGGCCACCAACCTCTACCAGGGCTGGCCCCACCCCCGCTAGTTCCCCCTGAGGCCCCTGAGCCCTGCTGGGGCTCATGCCTCCCCCTGTCAGCCCCCCTGAGACCTCCAACCCCTGACAAGACCAGCCCCCCCGAGGCCCCTGAGCCCTGCTGGGGCTGGCACCTCCCCCCATCAGCCCCCCC
>NW_017728948.1:31035144-31086622 GCF_001723895.1 Crocodylus porosus
GCAGTTCAGCTGCCATCCAGCTGACTGGGGCCCTGCCCCACAGTGCAGGGCAGGGTGACAGCCCCAGTGGCCCCAGCCTGGGCCCTGCTGCCTCCGGGCTGTCCTGTGCTGCCTAGGGGGCTCTGCCAGAAGGCCCTGGAGCCCCCCTCCCCGCTTCAAGGCTAAGCAGAGGCTTTTTTTTCCCTTTTTTTTTCCTGTTTCTTTTTCTGGGTTTTGGTATTGGGGGGGCTGCAGCAACTGGTGCAGGATGCGGCTGGGGGGGCAGCAGTTGGGGGGGCATGTGGGCCTTGCAGGGGGAGTGGTATCCCCTGTGGGGGCTGTTTGGCCCCCATTGGGTGGTGTACCCTTTGTGTGGGGACTGAATCCCCTGTTAGTGGGCCAAATTCCTTGTTTGGGGGTTGCAACCACTGTTGTGAGGTTGAACCTCTTGTGTGGGGGCTGAATCCCCTGTTGGGGTGGGGGCTGTACCCTTTGGGGGCCAGATCCCCTGTTCGGGGGCCAAATCTCTTGTGTGTGGGCCATCTCCTTATGGGAGTGCAGCAAAACGTGTATTCATGAATTCATGAAACATGTATTTAGGGTTCACTTTATTATTATGAAAAGAGACTTGCTTTACCACAGTAGATAAATCAATAAAACATTGTCCAACTGATCGCTGTCTCTGTCTTGCTCTCTCTCTTTATAGTGGTCTTTTGTTTTACTTGTGGAGGAACATGGATTTGGGGGTATTTTACAGAGTGACTTTTGGATTTTTTTTATCAGGGATTTTTCAGTTTTCCAATCGGGAACACCAGAATTCCTGCTAGGGAGGCCAGTGCGAGGACCCTGCCTGCTCAGAGCTGGCACGTTGGACCCATCTGGCTGTGGCTGACCTCCTGGCCAAATGGGGCCAAGAGGACATGCTTTGACAGTTCAAAGCAGTCTACCACACCCAGAACATCTTCTGGGTGATAGCTGCCAAGATGGCCAGGATGGGGCATGCATGGCAGTAGTGCCACATAGAGGCCAACCCTGCAGCCACAGTCTGCTGGCAGCTGGCCCAGAGGGGAAGACACCTCTACTGGCTCTGCAGTCCCTATCTGAGTCTGGGAGGTGCACAGCAGGTCACAGCCAGGCAGCAGCCCCCACTGCAGTGGGTAGAGGGTACAGGGAACTCTCAGGACTGCTTCAGCAGTCCAGCTGGCACAAGGAGTAGTTTCCCCAGGTACCAACTGGCTGGGCCTCCTGAGAGCTAGTAGCCTAGAGGTACTTGCCAGGGCTGCTTTTTATACTGCTGGAGCCAGGACAGGGTAGCTTTTTATACTGCTGGGGACAGCACAGGTGCTGGCCCTGGGCTCTAGCTCCCTCTGGCTGCAGGGTTGGAACCAGGCAGGGTTCCGGGAGGAGCCAGGCAGGGTTATTTTGCCCCAAGTGGCATAATTTGCTCCACACCAAAGTGCATGTCCGAGCACATGTGCTGAAGCAAAAAGCCCTGGGTCAAATTTGCACCGCTTCTATTTGAGCTGCTGCAAGCGCACATGCTTGCATGTGTGGATGTGCACAAAAAGCCCTAAGTGGACACTGTCCTGTCTGCCTTTGTCTTGTCTGCCTTACACAAACACCTTTCAGCAATAGCTAGCATACCACATGCTGGCTATTGTCCATGCTGCGTGGGAGAGGAGAGGTGTGGGGGATCTCTGCTTGAGCAGGAAGGGGTGGAGGGGGGTACAGGGAAGCCAGGCAGATGCTGCTGAGCCTGCTGACTCTGCCAGAACTTCTACTAGGGAGCAGAGGGGCAGGGCCAGCCCTGCTCTGGAGCAGAGAGCACCGCCCGGGCTGCAAAGCATGCTGGGATGCTGGGAGACTGGTTTAAGTTAACAGGTTTCATAAACTGATTTGACCCAAATTAGTTAAGTCTGATACTACATTCAAACAGCTTTATCTCAAACTTGTTTCAGCCATTTTCAAACTATTTTATGTGCACTGAGTTTCTCTTCTGTTACAGGTTTAAACCAGTTCCTGATCGTTTAAATCGGCTTATGTGTAATATCTGTCCCTAGCCCTGGGGGCAGTAGGACCAGACACACACACTATAGCCTAGGCTGCCCTCTGTGCTTGGGCTCAGGGACCTGCCACAAGCTGGATCTGGCAATATTTCACCCTCCCCTGTATTAACACAATCCAAATAATTATAATATTCAATAGTGATAGGAAATATCTTTTATATAGGCTGGTTATATGTAGCCTGAGGCTGCAAAAATAGGAAAATAAAGAGCCTGGGGAGGTAGTTGATGCACTCAGTTACATCAAGTTACTTCCTTTCTGTAGGAAGTTTTAGAGAAATCAGGGCAGTGATTTTGTCCAAGAATTTATTAATTAAATTGAGCAATGAAGGGCTCATAAAATTTCCTAACCATGATTTGACCATGTGATCTGTTTTCTCTAAATCAGATGTGGCTACCTTGAATTTAGGGTCAGAAATCCTTCTGTGAAAATTAATCCAAGTTGTAAAAAATTGATGGGAGCTAGGGATCCTGGATTTGGTGAATTTGATAAGTGAAATAGGCTGAAATTTCTTCAGTGGCCAGTGTTCATGTCAGATACTGAGTAGAGCATGCTGGAGAATCATGCTGTTGAATATCATTTAGGATTTGCTCTTTCATATTGTGTTAGGTTTGGTTAGAATTTTTGTCTTGTAGCCTGTCTCCCTTTACAGTTTTCATGAATGTAAGTGGAATATCAGTTTTATAGGTTTGGTTTCTAATGTATGGTTATTTGAGAACATTAGTGACATGGGGATAGGGTAAATGGAGAAAAGAAACGGGTAGTAAAATGCCTATAGATATGGCTTGTACTGGCTCTTTGCCATTGTTGAGGTTGTGGCTGAGCTTCACCAGCCCACTCCATCTTGACGTAATACAAGTTGAAACTGAGTAGTGTGGATGCTCTGAGGATGCCACTTTTTTATGATCTCTCCTTGTTTAGAGTATATGGAGCAGAAGCAGGTTAGTTGTCAGATGTATTCTCCAGAGTAGTGTGAAGCAAATGATGTAGACGCATCATATGTTTACTGGCAGCTTTTTAATTTTTCACATTGGTGCTTACATGTAGGGACCTATTCCAATAATATGCATTGAAATATAACTGAATCCATGAATCTGCCACTTGAAAAAAGGTCTGCTGGTAAACATAAGGATTTCAGCCTGGAAGGGGTGGTCATTTGACCAAGACTGTTGTATATTTATTGGTCTCCTTGTGACCACTTTGTTTACAACCGGTAGAATTGGGAACAAAGCATTATTCCTCCTCTCCCCTTTAAATTTATCCTAAAGATCCTTTTGGAAGGCTTTCTCAAAAGGTCTACAAAGGAACTTCAGTAAATTCACATTTCAGCACTACACACAGTTTAGTTTTTCTCTGGTTTCAGTCTTGAAAACTGAACTGAAGAAGCATATGTCTATGAATAATAATCTTACTTAAGTAAGGGGATCTTACAGATGAATGTTTGTAAAAGTTAGCAGTATCTGGCTCATGTTATAACTTGGTATTTCCCAATCCTCTATATTGTAGCTTCTTATTACTTATATATTGTGTGGCCTGATTACTGAGGATGTCCTTGTGTGACCTTGTGTGTAATTTCTACTACCAGTTGCAAGAGAGAAATAAAAATCACCAGTTGGCTGTCTTTACGTATTTTATGACTAAGTTTGAATAGATGAGCAAGCTATGATATTCTATTTTATTTGTAAAATTTTATTTTGAGCTTTCTAGGAAAATTACTGGTCCTAGATTGGCACATGAAGTAAATTCCTCTTTTCATTTTCTGAAAACTAATCCTTTTTAGTTACTGAGATTATTTACTATATATTTCCCAGGGAATGAAAATGTATATTTATCAAAACTTGTTTTTAATGGCTAGGGACAGACATTACACATAAATTTGTTTCAGTGATCAGAAACTGGTTTAAACCTGTAACAGAACATAAGTTCAGTGCAGATAAACCAGTTTCAAAATGGCTGGAACCAGTTTGAGATAAACCTGAATGTAACTCATTTGGGTCAAACCAGTTTATGCAATGTCTGTCCCAGACCCTTTCCTGGTTTAAGATAAACCAGACTCTCCAGCATCCCAGCATGCTCTCTGGGCTCTCCCTCCCTGCCCCAGCAGAGTTGACCTGTCCCCCATTACCTCCTGGCTGGAGCTCTGACAGAGACTGCGGGTACAGGTACTGCCTTGCTTCCCCCTGCCCTACTACCCCCATCCCCTTGCTGCTCACTGCTCAAGCAAGGATCCTTCCCTCATTCCCTCCCATCTCCCACAGCACAGACTCCAGCCCCACAGTCCCTAAGCATATGGTATGCTAGCTAATGCTGAGAGGTGTCTGTGTGCATGTCTTCAATTTCACTGGGACAGGCAGACAGGACAGTGACCACTTAGGGCTTTTTGGAGCTAATCAGCAGGTCAGCTGGTAAGCTGTTTAAGAAGAGTTTGAACTAATGAAGAGAGGCTATTGTTTTGCTGATGGGGTGACAAACATCAGCAAAACACTCCCTGCTGGTTTGCTTGCCTGTCAGTTTGCTACAGATAGTATAAAGAAGCAGGGAGGGAGATTTAAAAGTTCCATATCATCAACAGATGCATGCACTGAACACCACCCTTTACTCCAGTGCTAGCCCAGGGCTGGGTCTGGCAACACTCCCACCCCTTGAGCAGCTAGCAGGGAAAAGCCTGGAATGGTGCAGGCAGACCTCCCTGAGGTTCTGTTGGCACCTGGCCATGCCTCCACTGAGCTCAGCACTATGAAAGGAAAGGGAGGGTTACTCTAGTACCCCCAGCTTCTAGCCAGAGCTACTGCAGGCATGTGCCTGAATTTCCTCAGTCTAGAGAGAATGTCTGTCTGGTTATAAACTGGTTCAGCCTAGCCGGGTTAGACTAACCTGCAAAGATTGAATCAATTCAGGCTCAGGCTTTTTGAATGTTTGTCCCTAGCCAACATGTGGACAAATGTGAATGGCTCAATCGTGTTCTTCAATGAAAGGGCATCATAATCTTCCAAGTTCTTCTTTGCCAAATAAGACAAATGATCTGAGTTTCAGGCAGACTTGTTACTAATCCAGGAGGCTGTTTTCTTTTGAGATGTTGAGGCTCATTCTACTGGACAAATGTGATGCATCTAAATGAAGAAAGGAGCCTCTAAAGAACATATCCCTTGATTCTGGGGACACAAAGGCTGAACTAGTCTGTGTACAAGTTAAAGAATCCATAGGGAGCCTCTAAATTTTGATGACTGGAATAGTCATGAGGTACTGTTCTGGTATCCTAAGATTAAACTGTGTTCTGTCTTTATCCTGGACATATCTTGTTGTGTGCTGTGAGAGATCATAATTGAATCAGAGAATTTGATCCTCATTGTTCCACCAACACCTTAATTAAAGCCTTATTGTACCACTTAGGGCAAACATCCTTCATGCAGAGATATTTGTTTAGCCTTTTTTACTCCTTCATTTCCAACCTATACATCTGACATGTTCAGTTCTTACAGGCTTAAAAAAATCACATATTAAACTTTATTTGTGTTACTGGAGAAGAAAAGGTGTTGATAAGTGTTTACAGTATTTGTATGTCAAGTGACTAGAGCAGGAGAAAGCTGCTGTTGCAATTCTGATATGATTATATCAGCTTAAGTTGATCATGGCTGGATGTTGGGGTAGGATTTTTTTCAGTTTCATTATAATGTTAAAAAGTGAGAAATAGAAAACTCACTGGTAAATGTATATAATAATGATACTATAGTATTTATTCAGGGATTAAATTACTTAATATTTTAATGCTGTTTAATGTACTTGTTCCTTTAGATGATTTTGCTTGTGAGAGACCAGAATTTTTTTTGTTTCATTAAGTATTTAGCTTTTTAACTGAACAGTGTGTTTAGTTTTGGTTTTCTGGGGGTTTTGTGGGTTTTTTTTAATCTGATATTTTGATCAAAATGGGATGCAGAATTTTTGTCAAATAGGCATGTAGTCTTTTTTCTCTGCATCTGAAAATGCCAAGAGAATGCAGCAACATGCCAGTTATTACTGAGACCATTTTCAAATTCAAGTCATTAAACTTACCTTGACTTTTTGGTTGTTACTGATATGCACTTTTTAAATTCTTTCTGGTACTGCATACACGTGTATAATTGTTTGAGTCCTTTATTTACAATGATGCAAGTTAAGGAGCAATTCAACTGAAGTCTTTAAATCAATGCTCATTCAAAATTGGTACAAGATTAGAATCAGGTCCAATTTGTACACATAATAAAACTTCTGTTACCAAATGAAATTAAATTATTGTATAAACATTGTATGTAAGCTCCTTTCAGACCTAACAGTTAATCACCACTCTACTCTTTATTCTGTTTCAGATTTGCATAGTCATTCTTCAGTCTAACAGTGATTTTTGTGCTTGAGTATTTAATATTGCTATTGCTATGGCTCAGAACAATAAGGGAGACTATATTCTAACAGTTGAGATATGCCTTGTATTTGAGAGGAGAATTTTGCCTTGCATAAAGAAAAGCCGCATAGCTGGAAATGTTTCAGGGTGCCATATTACTGAGTCCCCAGCTTTGAAAATCAAAATATTGCAGAAATATCACTTATTACAGTACCAGTTAATAGCATTCAAGCCTTTATTGTCATCCTTCTGGATATATGTCCTAAATTGTCAAATTCAGCAAAATCTGTGACACTTTTTTAGAATTTCAGTCGCAATGGTTTTATGCAGAAAAGCTCCTTTCAATTTTGCATAATTAGTCAAAAATATTCAATAGCAAAACCACTGGGATAATCAGTACTTCTGTCTTTTGCTTTGATATTTTGGCTAACTGTCTGAAAATAAACTATAAGAAAGAATCTAATCTGTAGATTACTTTAGTTATTAATTGGTGAGAAAAGAGAATTTCATTGCAGTAAAAATCCATTTTCCTATAATGTTATTTATATATTGATTTAATTGAATTAAATTAGTTTTCAGTAGTCAAATCAGGAGAGGACATAAATTCATTTAATTTAATGGAAGTAGTGTGGGAAAATGAAGGAAGCAGAGATAGGAATCGGTGCTTATATAAATTAACCAAATTCAAAACATTGTTTCAAATTTGTTTTTATGTAAAAATAGATATTAATGATGCCAGTATTTGTAGCTCATGATATTCTGTAGGAAAGGCATTGTCTTATACAAGAAGATATTTATTATCCTGTATGGCAGCATTACTTCTGTGTACTATTTTTCTAAAACTCCAAAAGTGCAGATTTTGAACAGTGTAAGTGGAAACTTAATACTTTATTTGCACTTATGCTTATCTGCATTTGTCTTAGAGAAGGCAACAATAAAACCTTATTTTGGCTTCAAGTCATGAGGTTTCTTTGCAGTCTCTTCCCTCCAAACTTTCTTGCAAAACCAATGCTTTCATGCTTTCTCTTATGTTCCATCTTGTAGCTCTTCAATCCTGAAAAAAATCCATGTAGTTGATTTGCAAGAAGCTGTAACCTTTTGTGTGCAATATCCCCCGCAGGGAGATCAAGTTCCTGAAAATGCATGCATTCTCCATACTCAAATAGACGATGCCTACTGACTTTTGTGACTTAATAGCTTCTGTGTATTTGGTAGATTACTATTAACTTGTAAAACAAATCTACCATGGTTTCCTTGATAAAGTAACCAATTTCAAGCTAGAATTTAATGAGATTTCATTTTAAATTCCAAGTTTGGCAGACAAGATTAATATAAGTTTCTGTATAGGATAGTTCTGTTCTTAAAAATTATGTTTTGACAATACAGGTTTGGTCTGCAAGATATGTTTATATGTTCTATATGATAAGTTCAGTGCATTTTATGTCACAGCATGCATGTGAAGTAAGGAAGTACGAGTATTCCTGAATTTTAAAAATGGGGAAATTGGGGGAAAAAAAGGACTAGGAGCCAGATCAAAAAATCTAAAACTGTGATCCAGAATACTTCTGTTCAGTGCCTACCTGACTCGCTCGCTGTTATAGTTTGAGCAGTTGGACTCAAACTATCTAACTCCCACTTAACCTTCAAAAACTAGTCTGAACACTGCCTAAGTCCTCTGAGGAGACCGACTTGGTAGGCATATTCTAAGCATGTGTAAAGCTTACTGATAGACTTGAGATAGATTGCTACCTTTATAGACTAAGATGTGTATATATGTAGGGAGGGAGAGGGAGAGAGCACAAGCTTTTTTTGAACCCGTTTACTTCATCAGATGCTGTGAATGGACAGCTTAGAGCAGAGCATAAAGTGGATTGAGTGATTAGAATGCAATATGTAGGAAAGAGGGAGGAAAAGGGTGGAAAGAAAAGGGGAAGTGCTATGAGAGGCGTACAAGCAAATTACAGTACCCATAGAAACTAATGGATAGAGAATTATATTTAGAAATTTGCTTTTAGAAATTGGCTTGCATTAGTACAGTGGTCCAGGGGAATGACAAGGATTACCTGGTTTTAAAGTCTGTTTATTAGGGGTGTATTCAATTTAGATTCTGATTTGAACCAGTTCAGGGGTTTGATTCATTGATTTGGATGACTGTCCTGAGTTGATTCAGCTGAATTCGAATCTGAAGATTGAATTCTGATTTGGAGGTTCAGTGATTTGGCCATAGACACAACTTTAAATGTTTTTTCTACATACCTTGAGGTACCAGGCATGGCTCGTGAATGCTGAGACAGTGGGCCAGATGGAACATCCCACAGGAACGTTGGGGGGTGGGGGCATGTGCTTGGCGGCAGACCTGGAAGTGGATTAGAAATACTTCTGTTTACTTCTGTCAGTTGACTCCCCCCATGCCCCCCCAGCTCAGTGATCAGCTGTGGAGGGGGGGAAGTTGCCCCCCCAGACCCAGGAGGCACCAGTCACCGAGCTTTCCCCTGTGTGCTCTGTAGTGGACCCAGAAGTGGACTGGAAGTGCTTCTGGTCCACTTTCGGGTCTGCTGCCAAGTGTGCTGGGGACCCCCTCAATGCTCCCATGGGAAGCTCCATCTGCCCCACCATCTCAGCATTCACAAGCCGCCTGGTACTTTGAGGTATCTAGAAAAAACTTATAAAACTGTGTCTATATCCAAATCTTCGAATCTCTCCAAATTGAATCAGAAGGTTCTGATTCGATTCAGAGAGATTAAAGTGTCTCCTGATTCAATTCAAATTTGGAGATTTGGCTGCCAAAATGGGCCAAATCTCCACTGAATCGAATTAGTGACCAAAGCTTCTCACAGCCCTACTGCTTATAGCAAAGATTCACGTACTCAGCATTTTAGCATCCAAGGGTCCAAAGATAGTAGACAGATAGGCACATACATCCTGGGAAATTGAAACATGCAGCAGCAAGACAACCACTGTGTTCCCTTGAAACCCATAGCAAGATAGGAACAAGCAGAATTAGCATCAGGTCACAGTGGCCAGGTGGGATCCTGAGGCCACTGTGAGCAGAGGATGCACCACCAGCTCACCTTACCCACCTCCTTGGGATGCTGGGCATTCCCCCTACAAGCCCCAAGGCTGCTGGTATCTTGATTCAAGCAAGAATCATGAAGCAGCACTCATGTACTGGCCAGATGTACTGTCTCTTCATGAAACCCTAGGACTGGTAAATGAGTAGGACTGTTTACTCATTTGTTTGCTTTGCTTGCATTGATCTTATTTGCTATCACTGTGTATCAATAAAATTCTCCTCCTAGTCATAGAAGCAGGGTTGGAAGGGACCTTGTAGATGTTTACCTAGTGAACAGAGGTGTTGTAGTCAATCAGATTTAGAAAGGTTGGGCCTACACAGAACAAGATATCTGGATGGGTTCATAAATCCAATGTCAATAGGAACAAAGGGGTAAAAAAAAAAATAATTCAGGAAAATAAATTTGTATTTCCTGTTTAAACCATACTTAACATAGTCTGGTTTGTGAATGATTTCCTCTTCAAACTGGTTTAAAAAAAATTTTGGTCTGGGAACAGAAATTCTGAGGTCAGTGATGGAGTGCCCAGGGATGTTGAAGTGTTCTGCCATAAGCTTTTGTCTTCCTGCAGCTGATGTCAGATGAATATTTATTCTGTCTTCCATGTAGAGGTCACCTTGTTTGTTCACTGTAAACAGGTGATGGCATTATGTGATGTTGGTGGAGTTGCAGGTGACTGAACCTTGGATGTTGTACTCCTCATTAGGTCCAGTGATGATGTGGTCTTTTTTGATGTGGGGACACAACAGGCATTTGGGTCCATGGTAAAGCCTGGTGCCGTGGTGAGGATGAGCTTGTTTGTCTGTAACTTGAGAGACCCTGTTTGAGGTTGGGGGACTGTCTGTAAGCTGCCTTGTCCCTAAAGGTTTCCTTGAGATGGTCATCTTATCCTTTTCAAGGAGGGTTAGAGGTCATTAATGCTGTGATTTAGGTATTCAACCTAGAGGTTCTACAGCCAGAGCAATTCTGTTGTCCTTGTTCTGCAGTTAGCATTGTAGCAGGTTGGAGTGAGGTCTGAGTCTGGCTTTGATTTGAGTGGCTACAGTTTTCAGATTGTATTGTAATTGTAGGAATCCCTGCTTCAGATACTTAAGGTGTTCATCCTGCTCAGTGAGATCACAGAATATCCATTTGTAATGTAGAACTTGCCTGTAGATGATGAATCCAGTAGCATATTTAGGATTAAAGCTGGCCACTTGAAGGTAGCTGTGTTGGTCGGGTGGTTTCTGATACAAGGTGGTGGCAATATGGGCATTGCAAATCTTTACTGTAGTGTCTAGGAAATGAATCTGCTTCATGCAGTATTCCAGAGTTATCTTGGAGGGGTGGAAGTTGTTAAAAGTGTTGTGAAATTTCTTTTGAGATTCCTTTTGATGTATCCATATTATGAGGATGTCATTGATGTACCTAAGGTATAGCAGGGGATAAGAAAACAGCTATGGCAGAGACAATCTTCAAGATCTGTCATAAGTATATTGGCATGATGGGGACACATGGTGGTGCCATTCATTTGTAGGTGTGGGGAACCCCCAAACCTTAAATAGTTGCATGTGAGGACCAAGCAGGGAGGTTCAGCCATTGCTACTTTTTTCAAGTATGAGGTTGTGGAAGATGTTGGGTATACTAGGGTGAAATGTCAAATTTTTATAAAGTAATCCCTTTTTGGACCAATGACAGGTTAAAAGTAATGTTAAGCAAGCTTTTGAATACAAGATTTTCTTTATCACAGCTATTAATTCAGCAGTGCCACCATTTCTTATGCAGCATTCTTTAGAGGAAATGGAAAACCTGGATCCTATGTCCTTCTCAGCCTCAGGCAAGTCAAACTTGTATCTCCCGCTTACCAGGAGAATTTTCTAACCGCTAGGCTCCTTGCTTACTATCCTTTTGGCCCCATGAATCTTGCATTCTTCATGACACAGTGTCCGAGCTTCATCAGTTTCAAGGGTGTCTCTAACTTGTCTGTGGGATGGCATTTACCACATTTACCTGATTAGAAGGTGTGGGGTTTTTTCCTCCCATTTAAGCCATGTTCCATGCCCTGAGCTGCAGCAGGGACAGAGCCTGCTGTGTGAAGCAAACATAAGGAGGGGTCGAGGACCAGGGAAGGGGTGAGAGGATTCGGGGGGTGGGGGGCGGTGGAGATGGGAGGATATAATTCTCCACATGCACTGATTTGGGAGATTAGGAGCTTAACTTTGGGGGTTGGAGTCTACTCTAGGGGCCAAGGACCTAAAATGTAAGTATTGCAGGACCCATTTGGTAGGCTTTTGAACTTTTGTTTGTTTTTAACGTATATTACTTGCCAAAAGTAGTTGTACATGAAACTTTTGGCAGAGCCAAGAATTAAACTCATCTTCTGTGTCCCAGCTAGCTTCTTGATCACTGACCATCCTTCCTCTAAGGCAGCAAAAGTTGTTACCATTTGAAGCATATTCAGTTAATAGTGGAACTCTCATTACGGAGTGACTCCTTTTGTTGAAAACCTCATATGAAAGGTAGTGGATAAGATGGCTTTTTTCTTGCTTCTAATGTTGATGTCTCTAACTGTATTTATTGAGTGAGAGGAGGAAGATTTTACTTTCCACAGTCTGGCCCAGATTTGCTATATAAAGCTATGTATGTCTTTGGTTTCAAGAGCTATGGATCTGTAATTTCCCTCAGTAAATACAGCCAGAATTTTTAAGCTTTATTACCAGGACTTTTGCCTTGAGTATTTTGAAGAGCCCAAAAGTATGAAAGTATATGCTTACTTTCTTCCCACTGCCTAATATTCTAATCACCCACTCTTCACTGAAATATTTAAAGAGGAAAGTCTGAGCTGACTGAATAACTCACGTAGCAGTGCAAATACAGCAGGTGAATATAATATTACAAAAGCGTCTCAATGAAGTGTGAAAAAAAACCAACACTGTGCAGGTTCATGATGCATAATTCTAAAATCTGGGACCATTTATCTAATGTGCTAGGCTAAGTGTAAAATATAAAATCATTCAGGTAACGATCTGCCGCTTTTTACAGATCTATAGAGACTAGCTTCAGTATGCTGACTTTGAAGAAAAGTTTCAGCTGAACTTTCCTTGTATTCCCTTCAATCAGATTGGAGATGTCTGCTCTGTAAATTGAATCAAACTGGAGTCAAAGGAGAAACTAATTACAACAGCCTATGTTTTTTTTCATTCAATTGAATCTAAAAGGCAAAATAAATTGTTAATGAAAGCTACTGAAGAGCATTTATAACTAAAGTTTCAAAACAATTAGGATACAAAATTCAGTGGTATTTAATGTAGCATAAAAAATTAGAAACAATTTCTTACACTCTTCCAATACATTTTAAACTTTTTATAACATGGCATATCTATAGTTTTAAAGAGGGGAGGGGGATTCCTACAGGAAAGATTAAAATCAGAACCAAATTATTTTGCTTAAAGAATATTGTTGGTTTTTTGGGAGATGGGGGTTGTTTTGTTTATTTTAATGTCAGGCTGGGGCCTTTCCGGAGTTAAACACTGCCACAGTCTCCACAGATAGGTTACTTATTATTCTACATGATACTTCTTGCTTCTTTACAAATTGCCAGAATTTTACTGGCCTATCACTTTGGGGGGAGGGGCTTGTTATAAACTGTATTAACAAATCCAGTTAATCAGATAACCAGTTTAACATTTAATGATGCATCCAGTCCCGTTAGCTATAAAGATGTATCTTCCATCAACAGTGTTTTCTTAACCAAAGTCAATACAGAAGAATCTAGTGTTCTCTTTTCTTCCTTTCAGTCTCTGAAAGCTCCTTTACTTGTCAGAATTGATGTTAAGCTTTTGTTTCTCCATCTCTCTACTTAACCTTCTCAGTGATTCAGCTCCCACCCCAGCTTGTTCCTCAGAACTCTGTATGTGCAGGAGTGTATACTCACTATCTTTTATATATCTCTGCTTTTACATTTCAAATTTATTCCAATTTTATTCTTTAACTGTTTGTTCACAGAACTTGCATTCTCCCTCAGAAAGCCTTTCTCAAACTTTCTGGCTTGGAAGCAGAAGATTTAGCCTATGATTTCTGTTGTATTACACATATTTGGTTTTTTTCAGTCATTAGTACTACCTTAGAAGAAAAATAGGAAAGTTTTTCAGGTGCCACACATTATTTTAAATGTGTTTATAGTTGAATAGTATTAAGTTGCCAGCACTACAGTGTAGTGTCATTGGCAAGAGGTGTGGCATGAGGAACTGCAGTGCTGCTGCCTAAAAAGACTGCTTCCTGGGTGAGAGAATAATTCGATTCTCACACTTCACCAGGGAGAAGTATTATCCAGGACAGGGCAGTGGACTTACTGCTCAGAGATTTGGCTTTTATTCCTGCCTTAGCTGTTGACCTGCTTTTGTGACTTGCCAAAACTTGTTGCCTCTCATATCAAATTCTTCATGTAGGTCTTCCCCACACTATTTATCCATATTTGCTCTTCAGATACTTCTCAGCTCCTGTTCCTGATTCTTTCATTTTACTGAGCTGGGCCTGCTCATCTATGCAAGTCTAAAATAAACGTTTAGCTCATTTGAAAATCCTAGGTTATAGGCAACTGGTGCCTTCTGAGTCTGGGGGGGCACCAGATCACTGATGGGGGGGTCCCCCCACAGCCAATCACCAACCAGGGGGAAAATGGGGGTCCCTCAGTGGCCAAGTGTAGAACACCAGCAGCGAAACCAGAACTGCACTTCAGCCAGCACTTCCAGTTTCACAGCTAGTGCTTCGAAGGGGTGCATGGCCAATTTCAGGGGGTGCATATGCACCCGCATGAACCCCATGTGCATTGCCAGTGTCCTAGGTCCCTTTCTTACAGTCCTTGTTTGTTTTTACTCTTCTGTATTCTACTTCTCTCACAAAGCAATGATACTTCAACTTCTATCTAGAAGTAGTCTAGGCATGTATTATAATTGGGAGGTGGTGCTTATAATCCCCACCTGCAGTATCAGAAGTGTCTATGACATTAAAACCTTATTCTTTGCATATTTTTGGTAACCTGATAATTAATTGGAGTGGCAGGAGGAGATAGAATTGTGGTCAGGAAGAAAAGGCTACTGGACTGAAATAATGTAAAGTTCATACAAAGTGTGTTCACGCGGGTATATATGGGTGGAATAGCAGTTTTAAAACCAGATACCAGAGGTGGATCTAGTGAAATGGCAGCCAGAAAGATTGGGCAGAGAAAGAGTGGTTGATCTAATGAAGTGGAATAAATTTTTTGTGATATTGGATCTTGATGGAACAAGAGCAGCAAACTCTTGGAGGAACATGGAAAAACTGGAAGTATGGTACAATGCAAGAGAAGTTTTTGCTGGCAATGTCTTACAGGGCAAGAATGTGACAGACTACCTATACCCAAATGAAAAGGCTATTTGTGCATAGTAGTTTTTATCATAATAATATGTGTGTTACTCTACAATGAGTAAAGTAAAATGATTAATGCAGTAATGGAGCCAATCAGCAGGGCGGCTCCAAGGAATGATGCGGTAGCAATGCTCTGCTTAATATTGTGTGACAGCTGAGTTGGTAGTTACTTTTCTACTTAGTCACAAGGAGAATTTGAGAATGTGAGAACAGAAAGCTTGGATCCATTGCTTATAAGTTACTTGAATTTGACATGGTAAGAAATTGGCTAACAGCCTGCAAACAGTACAAGGTTTTTAGATTTCAGGAAATAAAGTTTTGGGGAAATTAAAATCAAGTGATCAGCCGTCACTGGCAGTACTGAAATTCACAATTGTGAAAAATACAGCTATTGATTGCAGATGCAGTTGTTTAGCACAGCCCATTTCTCTGATAGAGAAGCATGCAAAGAAAAAGTGGATGATATGTCTTCATGGAGAAATGTATGGACAAGAGAAAGAGAAAAAACAACTTGTGCATGTAATGGTAAAGGAAATGAGGAATTAACCAAGTAAACATAATTATGCAGTCAAACTCTACATCCAGTGTGAAAAATTAATTTAAAAAGAATTCACTTCTGTTTTTCAAAAGTTGAGCTGAAATTTTTCTTTTACATAATTCCCAGTAGTAATGCTTGGCAAATCAAATTGAATTCTCAGTTACACCTGTACAAATCTATAGGTATATAATACAGGTAGTTTGCTTCTGCAGCCAGAACTTGAGTAACAGTACTTGGAAAGGCACGTGAGTCATTTCTTTCTTAACTAGAGGTAAAAAAAAAAAAAAAATCCATGACTGAAAGTAAGTTTTTGTTTGAAATTAGGCTACAGAACTGAGAGTGCACTTTAGGAGTAAATACGTTCATTCAACATATGCAATTTTTAGGAAATCAATTGCCAGGGTAAAATAATGGAGCTGGATGCTTTAATGCCACACTCTACAAGATTGGCTTAAAGGACAGTCCAGTATGTGTGTGTGGTGATACACCACAGACTGCTGACCACTTCCTCACATGTGAAATACACCCTGAATAAGGACCTGGCAATTTTCAGCAATAAAGCAGTTTTGTGGCTCTGCCACATTAATGATGCATAGAGGGGGTTATGATGTTTATGATAGAAGAAGGGTAATATCGTCATAGATTTTCCAAAAGTATTTGAGGTCAATAAAAGGCAGTTTTACACATATTTGACAAAAGGAGAAAAAACGTAAGGGAGCAAGCGCCCACTAATTAGAAAGAGAGAGAGATGAAAGTGATGGTTGAAGAACAAAGATTCATTTTCCCCCAACATTCTCCTTTCTATGAAAATATAGAAAGAAAATATAGAACTGTTCAGTGAACAGTTATGAATAATAACCTTGTAAAAATACACATATTAATTGAAAGAATGGCCACAATCTTGTGGAGAATTTATTCACAGTAATCCCAGTTGTGCTGAGACTACTTAAAGGGACAGATTCTGATTCCGTTTGTCAGTAGCTGGACTTCCACTGACTCCACTGAAGCCACAATTTTACTCGTGATTTAAAAGTAAGTACTTGAAGGATATGTGGACTAAATGAATACTTGGAAAACCTGACCATGTAGGTGGCAGACTCAGCTCCGTGAATTTTAAGTTAAGTGCAGGTTTGTGTTTTGTTAGATCGGGCCCAGTATCACCTGGTGTACATTATATCCATCCTATGTAATGGAAGACTGAAGACATCAAAAAGAAGTACTAATTTTTTTTCTTAAGAAAACAAGAGTAATAAGAATATGTCATCTTGTAAGTCTACCATCCTGTTGTTTGCCATTAAAACAATTATGTGAACATTGAGAGAAGCAGTAGATCAGTGAGCTGATTTTCAAATGGCTGGACATTTTGATGTTCCTATTTATTTGAACAGCACCTGCAATAGCTCAGACACACCAAACAATTTACTAAAAAAACCAGCACCAGTAATGATTCAGCCTGAGTGATTGAATCTTTTACCTCTATGAGTCTTTGAGCAATTTGTACAAATATAATCACTGAAAATACTCTTCCCAAAAATGTTATAGGTGGATTTTATCTCATTTTCAATTTGGTCAAAAATAATACATATTATATTCTAAGTATACAATAAAGATGATGAGAACAAAGTACTTACTGACTTTACTGAACACTTATAAATCTAAGCCCAAATTTTACCTACTACTGAGCAACCTGTGCTAGTCCATTTAAGGATCATTTGAAAATCTTTATTCTTTTCAGGTGAACAAGTTAAGTCTGATAGAGAGCAGATCTGATCTGTGTGCCATTTCCCTTACATGGGGAAATGCTCAACTCTTCCTTTCTTCACTCCCAAAAGCTACAGGATTGTTTATCAAACTACTGTAGTAGAATATTTTAATTAATGGCTACTTTTATTGATTAGCAATGATGGACTAAATTAAGTATTTTTCTTTTACTCTTGTTATGTACGAGCTATGTAAAAATTACATCCTCTTGATATTTGAGAATAGGTTCAGGTTTGCACTTCTTGGCTAAATTCCAGGTGGTTGGGAAGTTGTGAAAAAGATTTGGAAAAAAACCCAGTGGGATCATATATTGAATTTTGCTTTGTGACTTATTTGGTGTGAATTCAGACAGACTAACCCTGTCAAGTGACAATCTTGGCTTTCTTCCCTGGAGACCTTAGCAAGTAGTAGTGTCTGGAGGTTGAGAGTCCCACATGTTTTCTATTTTGTTGTCTAATTACAGGTAGGATAGAGGTTCCAAGAAGCCTGTCACATTAAAGATGACTTGTGACTGGGAGGGAAAACTCAATAAAGAAAATGCAGTAAAACTGAGTACAGGACAGTACAGTGTTATGAGTTTATTAGTATGAGGTTATAAGCTTCATTTCTGTTCAGGTCCTCCTCTGCCTTGCTTAACAAAATGACACAATTGTGACTTGTAAGACTAATCAAGTCAATGATTGGTGGTAAAATCATAATATTATTAATTTCAGAAATGTTTAAAATAACTTCACATTAAAATGCATATTAGAAGATGCTTTCCCCATTAACTTCAAGAACAGTTTATTGCAATTTTTAATATATGATTAAATAGGAGCAAACAAATTGTTTAGCAACAATAATACGCTTAAAGTGAGATTTGTAATATCGTCATGAAAAGGTTTCTCTCTGGCTCTATTGAGTCAGGTTTGAATGGAGAGGACATTGATATTTGCATGTAAGTTTTACATCCATTTTGATACTTTTATTTTTTAAGTCAATACTACAAAGCAAAATCCAAAACTAGAATAGTTATTCTAAATAATTCATTGCTAAGCATTCTATAAAAATGTTGAAAACTATGTAGCGTACTCTTTGCACAAGGATTATTCATGAATCATGACTCTTCATGGTAACAATGCAATTATGAACAGTCTCTCAGAAGATAATTTAAACTTTAGTTTATGAATGGAGAAACTGACCTTTGATGTCATCACATTGATGAGATTCCAGTTGGTAGTAGCCTTATCCTATAGCATTTTCTCACCTCTGTCCTGCTATCTTGTATTTATCTATAAAGTGTATCATTAGGATTACTTTAATTTAAATTAATTTAATTGTCTTGCCAAGCACTGTTTGAAACTGTGCTGTTTATAAATACAAATGATAAACAATGTATTAAGACTTCCTATTTACTTAAAAGTGTATTTCTATTTCTTTGTGCTATTAAAACTTTTTTTAAGTTAGCAATGAATCAATCTGGCAGATAACATAGATATTTATATATATATATATATACATATATATATATATGAGATACTAATGTCACCAAAAGGAAATTTTAACTGTGTTAACTATTGCAATATTCATAATCTCTTTTAAAAGGTATAATGAAAGAATCCAAAGTAATAGAAGTAACACAAAGTTCTATCCCATCTCTTTTTTCCAAATGAGTTATTCCTTAAAATCCATTTCAAGCTATGTACTCAGACTTACTTTAAACAATTATAGTCCTAAAGTAAAATCAATATTTATTTTACATTAGAAGTCCTTGTTGCATTTATCTCACAAGATATTCAGGAAGTAGGTATTTATAGCATCCTATTATCCCATCTTTTTTCTGTAGAAACTTACCAGAGTTTCATTTTATCTTTCCCCAGCAAATGCAGCTCTTTAAATTTCCATCACCCACTGCATGATAGGTACTACAGTGATTTCGGGGAGGAAGGGTAATGACCTTTTTCTGTACAAATTGAACTGTAAGGCTAGGGACAGAAGTTACACGTAAACTGGTTTAAGTGATCAGAAACTGGTTTAAACCTGTAACAGAACATAAGTTCAGTGCAGATAAACCAGTTTCAAAATGGCTGAAACTGATTTAAAATAAACCCGCTTGGATGTAGTATCAGACTTAACTGATTTGAGCCATACCGGTTTATGCAAAGTCTGTCTCAGACCCCTTCCTGGTTTAAGTTAAATCGGAGTCCCCCAGCATCCCAGATGCTTTGCAATCCCAAGCTGAGTTGTGTTGTATACTCCAGCGGAGCAGGGTTGGACCTGCCCCTCTCCTTCCTAGCCAGAGCACTATCACTGCTCTGGCTGAATGATGGACTGCAACAACTGCTAGGCTTCCCCTTGCCCCCCACCCCCTGGCTGTTCAAGCAGGGATCCCCCCTCTTGCCTCTCTCCCATGTCAGGGAGCCGGCATCTGGCCATGCCCTTACCCCTCTCCCCCATGCTAGCTACTGCTGAGGGGTGTCTGTATGGGTCTTCAATTTCACTGGAACTAAGGGCAGACAGCTATGGCTTGCAAATACAATGCACCCTGCAGATAAGAGCTTGAAACTAATGAGAGGGATGTTTTCTTTTGTAGGGGTTGATGAACTTTGTTCTGACAGGCAGCCTGCTAGCTGCAATATGTCTTCAAGAGGGGAAAAAGAAAGGTGTTAGAAATGACCTGGTTTGCAGACAGTATGAAGAAGCAGGGAGAGGGAGATTGAAAAGCTCAGTATCATCAACAGATGCAGGGTATCATCAACCAACACTCCTGCCTCTTGAGCAGGAAGTGGGGAAAAGCCTGGGACTCTGCAGACAGGGTTGGGGTTTACACCCCTCCCTAATCAGAGCATTCTGCCAGGGCCTGGCCATGCCCCGCATCAGCTCGGCATTATGGAAGGGAGGGTTCCTGTAGTCCCCTGGATTCTAGCCTGAACCACTACAGGCATGTGCCTGCATTTCTGGAATGAAAAGGGAATGTCTATCCACCTCCAAATTGGTTCAAGCTTTGCAGGTTAGGCTAACCTGCAAAGATTAAATCAGTTCAGTTTTGGGCTTTTTGAATGCCTGTCCCTAGCCTTACAGTTTAGCTAGTAAACCTTTCAACAGATGTCTATGGGATGGTGCTCATTCATGTTAAATGTAGAAGTTCCTTAAAGTAGGCATATTTTTTTATGATAAATGTACTGCACTCACTTTTTAAAGGCCCTTTTATGTTACTAGAACTATTTAACAAAGCCTTAGTCTGAATGAAAATCTGTTCATTTTATTTTGTTCATATCCATAGATTGTTAAAAAGGTTCTCCCCTCCCTGTAACAATTAAGCCTTAGACATACTGATACCCTAGTTAATAGAATAAGATAGGCAATGGTTATTTAATTTAACAAATTTACTTTACTAAAACCTTTCCTTACCATGGTTCTAAGGTGCAAGGTTCTAGGATGCTTTGCAGACATATGAGAGGGAATTGCTTCTGCTGCTTAGAACTCACAATATAGTGAGTGATAGACAAGCAGATTAAGGGAAGGGAACACCAATAATCATTATATGTCAAACATAGGTTCAAGAACAAAAGAAAATAGGCAGTTGAGCATTGGACAAGTGGCAGAGAAGAGAGGACAGGAATGTTAAATATAGCAGAGAAAGAGCAGTAGAATGGGCGAGTTGCATAGAGCTTTGAGGGCTGTGGTCTGATATAACATGACACAGTGATGGGGGTAGAATTTGAAATGGGAGTGACGTGCTTAGATTGATGAGAAATGGGTCTATGTAAGGGCCCTGCTATACATTCAAATTAAAGCTTGATAGAAATCAGCTATAGAGTTATTACACATTTTCAAGCAGTAACTGTATAGCTGGTTGATTCTTTTTATAGTTGGATAGTCATTTTTATCATGTGATAACTACTTTGCATGTGTGGCTGGTCAAATTTATTGCATGATTAACCAGTTAATTGTGTGATAATTACTTTGTACTTGTGGCTGGTTTAAATTTATTGTGTGATTTAATCGGTTAATTGTGTAATGTATGTAATGTGTACCAGGGGCCTTAGAAGCATTTTGTATGGATTGTAGAAGGCTCCCAATTCCATAGCTTCTAAATTGGTTGATAATACAAAAGGATCTCTTGAAAAAAAATACAATAGGTCAATCATCAATTAAACTGGATAATGACACCAATCCCTGTACAAGCCATTTCTTCCATTAGCATAAATGAAGTGAAGGAGAGGCTAACCGCAGCAACAAAGAAACAGCAGGCAGCTCCATTGTCTAGGCCCTAGGGGTCTTCAGTGGTTGGTGAAACTGTACAAAACTATGGAATCCAGCTGCATACCAAAAGCACAATAGGAGGCAATGGGCACTGCAATACTTAAATCAGGTAAGCCGATGTAATGACTTCAACCTTGATGAAACCTGGAAAACCAAATGGAGTTCACAGGCAGTCCCAAAGAAACATCTTGTGGTAGATGCAATGCAGAAGGTCCCTGGCTTTGATCTCCCCTAATGCTCACAGCCAACTCTAAACCATATCCACACAAGCCACGGGAGATGTGGAAACTTGATGAGCAGCTGGAAAAGTAAAAACTCTCCAGTGTGCTACAGTGGTCACCCAGAACAGACTATGGAATATATAACAACTGAATGCCCAACGCACAAATATGAAGGAGGCATCACAGCAATGCACTCTGCTGCTGCTGATGCAGTTGTCTGGCTTAACGACCTAAATGTAAAACTCTAGTTCCTGTTCCATATCTACATCAGGCATATGAAAGAAGTAGTGGTAGTATAAGACTGTTTGTATATGTTCAGAATCCTAGTGAAGAGTTATCAAGTTACCTTTCTTGTTCAGTAGGCTGGGAAGGAGTAAGAACATTACATTCATTATTTGTAGAAGACCTCATGCATACCAAAAACTTGAGTATTGATCTGCTTGTATACTGGGGTCAGTTTGTGTCACTTATATATCATAAAGTGTACTTAAATTGTCATTCAGGGGAGAACGCCTCCTACATTAGAGTAGTTTCTAGTTTTATAAAAGAGTTTAATGCAGCATAGTTCCCTCAGTATAAGTTCCTTTGCCAACATTAGCATATTAGGAAAGAGGAGGAGTTTAGGAGTGGACTTGAGGGATTGTTGGGAAAAAGAATAGGGTGGGATGTGGTTGAGCTCTGCTATACTTGATCTTCTGCTGGTAGAAGGGGTCTGAATCATGGAGCAACTATTGGCTTGTTCCAACTGTCCCACTCCACTCCACTCCAATGAGTCTAAGTACAGCTCAGAGGTAGGGGAGAATGGAGTCTTACCTGCTCTCTTTTTAAGTCTGCTGTAAACGAAGTATCGAAATGTTAAGTTCTGTGTTTTTCTAATTTGAAATTTCTACTCTCAGGGGCAACTAAAATAACATTAAGTAAAAAAGATGGCACTTTTATTAACTTGTATATGTGCAGAACTGAAATAAGTTTTACTAAGCCAGAGAAATGACTTCATTGTAGCTTTCAGGGCTTGGCAATGTAATGGTCACTTAGAAAACTTGGCATAACACTGTTTCCTGTTCTTTGAAAGAATGGCAGTGCTTATGGTAACTGTGGTATTGAAAACGTGGCATAATATGAATATTTTAGGTCTTCTAAATGTTACAGTATTTTTCTGACGTCCTAGGTCAGTAGAGGAATATTTTGATTCAGAAAGTGAAAAGCAAAAGATTATTTTACAAAGCCCAACCAGATCATGTTGATTAAACCAAAGCATTCCAAACACCGCTTGAAATCAGCGATGTCCAGTTTCCAAAATGGAGTGGAAGCCAGATGTAAGATAATCTGCCAACTATTGACACTTGTTTTGGATGATAACATAGCCGCTTATCTGCTTTCTTGGCTTACAAAGTAGCATCAAGATACAGCCGAAGGTGATGAGAAGATGAGGAAATTGTACAAGAGTTTTAGATGTATACTAAAATAAAACCCATATGTAAGATTCCCCCTCATGTAGGTGACCTTTACAGCCATTGAAGAACTTTAAAATCTATTTATTTGTACATAACACATTCCCTAGTATATGAGGTTGCTAAAACCAACACTACTATTCAGCTGACTACTTGAATCAGCCATGGAGAAGACCTGTGGTAATTCATTTTTCACATAGGAAGTATCTCAAGAAGGAGTCTTTAATTCTAAAATGATTAATTTATCAAAAACAGTTATCAAAACCTTTCAAATTCAGTTATTAAAGTATTGTTTTAGAAATGTGTTAACTTGCATATTGGATCCCATAGATAATCCAGTTTTGTACATCTATAACAGTTATTCATTGGACATTTTTTAAGAGAAAGAGACCAATATTATACTTTTTGAGATGAGTATGACTAAAATTCTTGAGAAAGTTTATATTTTGTCTTAGAAGACTTGTTTTCATTAGTTCATTCTTTCTAATCACTTTTTATATCAGCTTTTCAGGTATAAATTTTCTATTCTCCACAACAAACACACTGAATCTTGTCATAATTTTCTTTTTAGATATTATAGAATAGTTTTCATTACAGATTAGAACCAGAGTTCAGTGGCTTTATTATAAACTATCTTTCAAATATGTGTTTTATGCTAATAGAGGCTTAGAAGCTTGAACAATTTATGAAATCCCAATGGTGTTCTTTTCTGCCTCTAAAACTGTTCTTTAAGACCCTGTTCCAGACCCATTTCTTTAACCAACCTTTGCTGGAATGGATGAGTGGCATTTGTAAAAGAAGTGGTGGAGAGGAGTTTTCTCAATCTAAAACTATCCTCACTCAGGGATCTTAATTCTGCATTTGTCTTCCTTTTCTTCTGTTGTTAGGTTTGCTTGTTCCTCTGATTTCAAATGAGATTGCAAGCTCCTTGGGCAGTGGACCTATGTTTCCTATGTGTTTATGCAGTACTTATAGAAGCATTCTAACTTTGACTGATACTTGTTAATATTATCAGAATACAAATACATGATACTGGGAATAATGAGTTTACATTATTCATTAATTTTGTGTCCATCATATCAGCTTACTGGTGGCGTTGATGGTCTTAGAGTAGGGGTGCTCAGACCCTGGCACATGGGCCAAATGTGGATTTTGGAACTATGTAGTCCAGCCCCATGGGTTTGAAAAATTGTCGGTTGAGCAGCAGTGGCAATTAGCCCTGCTGCCGAATTTCCAACCCCCTTGTGGCTGAATCAGCTCCAGCTGTGCCAGCCCTGCATGGAGGAATCAAGCTACATTCCCACACAGTTGAATCGAGGTTGAGCCCTGTCTGATTGCATGAGCTCCAACCTAGCTGTCCCCATGCTGCAGATTGGGCTCCAGCATCTTGAGGAACCTGGCACTGTTCATCCAGCCTGTGGATTGAAAAGGTTGGGCACCAAACTTAAGTGCCCAACCCCAACCAACAAGGTCTGGTGGCATGGCTAGCATGGTCCCTGAGTCTAACAGGGGGAGTCTAAGATCCTATTTTACTTTATGGGTTCATATGGCATTCACACATCTGAGTAAGGAAGAGTTTGCAGGTACAGTGTAGATACACACCAGCCTCCACATTACTTAAAGTGCTTGTTTGCATGGTAAGCAGTGCTATATACTTGTCCAGGTATACATTCAAGTCCTGAAATTGGCTACTCAAAACCCTATGACTAATGGGTGTTAGATGGAAGAGGACCCTTCCATGTTTTAGCTAAATAACTAATGGGTAGGGCACATGCCCCAGAAGTTGGAGATTCAGGGTCTAGGCTCCCCTCACCCAGAGAGGATTTGAACCTATGTTTCCATTTTTCTCAGCGTAGTACTCTAACCACCAGGCCAGGGTCAAGCATTATCTAGTGCTTCACTGGTATGTCTAGATACTGTTCCTAGTTGGAAGACCTCTGACCTCTAGCATGGGCCCTTGTTTCCAGTGGAGCATAAATTTCCTCACTGGTCTCCATTCATTTTATCCAACAACTGCAAGGTGCAATGGTTTCTTTATAGCATGGGAGGCACTGCCTCTTCCTCCCCTCTCCTCCCCACTCTCAGTGGGTGCGCAGAAATCCTGCCTTGATTATAGTTAGTCAGAAAGTGAAATAATGATAAAATGTTTGAAAGTGCCAAAAATCATACTTGCATCACTGGGGACATGCCATTTAGGCACATAGAGTAAGACAGGATCTTGCCCTAAGTGACCTACTTAAGGTTGCATAGGATACTAATGAATTGTACCTGAGTTTCCCAGATTTGAAGCTCACAACTTTAGCACTGAGAATCTTTCCTTTCATTTATATAATAATCCTTGATAAGAGATTATTGAGTAGCTAAGGCAGACTGTTCCTGGCTTTTTCAGTAATTCCCACAGCCAGACTTCTGCCTGAGGCTTGGGCTTTTACAGGGCTCTCTGAATCACATGACCCCTCTACTTCTCCTTCCTGGGTCATCAGGCTGTGCCTGCACCTGACTTGGTGTCCATCTTGCTTCAGGCTCTGTTGGCTGTCAGTATGTTTCTGGAGTCATCACCAGGCCCAAGCAAAAGAGACACAGAGATGAAGTTGAAGGAAATGAAAGGAAAGGGGGAGAAGAGCAGATCAGAATGACATAGCCAGGGAACTAGGGCAGAGGGAAACCAGGGAAAGTATGCTCTGATAAACACCCAAAAGGTAAGAGAGGAAAAGGTACAGGGAGCAGGGTGAAGGGAGTGAAAAGGGCCAGGTACCCCTGGCTCTCCTTCCCATTCTAGTAATGGGATAAGGGCCCCGTTACACAGACAAGCCTTAAAGGGACAGGCTCATTCATCCCAAAACAAATACAGACGGACCTTAAAGGGACAGGTACACTCATCTTAAAACAAGCATAAATGGCATTGACAGTAGTTTCGCTTAACATCGGAAGTATCTTAATAAGGAAAAGATGGGAACAGATTGAACCAGTGTTGAACCAAATAAGGGCAAGCATAATCGGCCCACAAGAATATGGTATACCAGGGATGAAGGATTATAAATGCTTTGAAGAAAGGTGGAGATGGGGGCCATCTTGGTGGTTAGGGACAAATGAAAACCAACTGGCAGGGATAGCAATATTATTCAAGAATCCAGAGCTAAGAGGAAAGCAGATAGAAGTCATCAGTGGCAGATTGTAATGAATGATACTATGTATCAGAGGAGCAGAGTTGGAAATTTTCAATGTATATGCATTACCAGAGACGGAGGGGAGAAATTTGCTGCGTGGAAAGATAGTGGTGTACCTGGTCAGATGGAGATTGTGCATAATAGTGTGAAATTTCAATTGTATGGTCAAACAGAGAAAAGAGAAAGAAGGGGCTTTAGGTGGCTCTTTCAGACTGCTAACAAATATAGTAAAAGAAGAGTCATTGAGAGTTGTGTGGGCAAGGGAGAAAGTTTTAACTAGAACAGATCCCAGTGGAAAGACACCATCAAGCATTGACTTTGTGTTTGTCTCAAAGGAAATAGGGGTAAGGAAGAAAAAAACCATATGTGTGACTTTTAGTGATCACCTGATGCTAAAGGTCTTGGTAAGAGCCCCATGAGAGGGAAGGGACTGTGGAAGTTAAATGTGGCTGTTACAAGATGAAGAGATGTCAAGTGGACACAAGACAGTGAGTGTGTCTACACGTGATGCTACTTTGTCATGGCAATGCGCTACGGCAACATAGCATCAGCAGGCAAAAACCATGGTGCTGCAGCTATGTTGCTGTAGTAACACACTCCCTTGGTATAGCACATCACTGCAGCAACATAGTGGCTAAAAATAACCATGCACTGCATGGATGACACAGTAGATGCTGTTACTGCTCCATCATTTAGTACTTCCAAAAAAAGTACTGATGACAGCACGGTAACAATGGTGCTGTAGGGGCATATGTGGATGCACCCAGTATGAGGGGTAGTAAACAGTGAAGAAGTATTTTGGGAGTACCAGAGAACAGTGGAGGATGGTGAAGAAGAGGACAGGAGAATTCTTCAGGAAAGAAGGCTGAAGATGCGTGGGGAAAAGAATGAAAGAGTTAAGGGAGCTGCAAAGAAAGATGCAGGAGCTGCTAAAGGAAGCAACGGAAGGAAGACAAGTATGAGAAGAGCTAGACGGAAGAAGGCAAGAGTTAGAAACCTGGTTTAAAAGAAAGACTAGAGAAAAAAATTTCTTAGCACAAGCATCCTGCATGTGACAAAATCAAGATTGGTCCCCACTGTCTGGGTATGGATAATTTTCAGCCAAAGTGAAGGCAGCAAAAGGAAAACATAAAAACAGTGCAGGAAAAGGTGGTGCCTATGCAAAAAGCAGGAGGTTTTGGAGGCAACAAGAAGATTTTATGAAGAACTCATCCAGAAGGAAGAAGCAGACAGAAAGAAGATTCCATAGATTTCATAGACATTAGGGCTCGAAGGGACCTCGTAAGATCATTGGGTCCAGCCCCCTGCCCAAAGGGTCAAAAGATCCCAGCAAAATAAACATGCAAATGCTTCTTAAAAGTGTCCAGAAGCTTGTACAACCTCTGGGGAGAGTTTGTTCCAGGCCCTGGGGGCTTGAACAGTAAACAAGTCTTTCCTTATGTCCAGCCAAAAATGGTCTTGCAAAAGTTTGTGACCATTGGACCTTGTCATCCACTGGGGTGCTCTGGTGAACAGGTGTTCACCCAGATCCTGATGCACACTCCTAATGTACTTACAGGCTGCCACCAAGTCACCCCTGAGCCTGCGCTTCTCCAGGCTGAAGAGTCCCATAACTCGCAGCCTCTCTTTATAAAGCCTGCTCTCTTGCCCTCTGATCATGCTCGTGACTCTCCTCTGGAATCTGTCAAGAATAGTTTCTTTGATAACTTTTTCCTCAGTCTTTCCAGGTACTGATATCAAACTGATTGGCATGTAGTTTCCTGGGTCTTCTTTCCTCCCTTTCTTGAAGATGGGCACCACATTGGCCTCTTCCATTCTTCAGGTACTTCGCTTGAGTGCCATGAGTTCTCAAATATCCCCACTGGTGGCTGCACTATGATGTCTGCCAGTTCCTTTAGTACTCTTGGTTGCAACCTACCAGACCAGCTGATTTGTGGGGGTCCAGCCTCTCTAGATGCTCCCTCACAAGATCCATGACAATGGTGGGCATACATTCATCTCCACCCAGGTCATCTTGCATCATGTTAGGCATGGTGGTCCCTTTGGGCTGATGAAAAACTGACACAAAGTAATCATTAAGCAGATTGACTTTTTCCTGGGTGTTGGTAGTCAGCTGCCCCTGCTGGTTTAGCAGGGGTCCAATGTTGCCCTTGTTTTTCTTTCGATTCCCCACATATCTGAAGATGGACTTTTTATTGTCCTTGATTCAGCCAGCTGGAGTTCAGTTGCAGCCTTGGCTTTTCTAGTTCTCTCCCTGCAGGTGCAGACCAGTGCAGTATACTCCTCCATAGTGGTATTTCCTGTCCCCCATCCATTGTACACCTATCTTTTTAGATGTAGGAGGTCCATGAGTTCCCTGTTGAGCCAAGGGAGTTGTTGAGCCCTTTTACTTCCTTTCCTCTGAGTAGGGATGGACTCCTGTTGTTCTTCTAGGATCGCTTCCTTAAGGAGCAACAACTCATCATGAACTCCCCTCCCTGTGAAGTCATGGACTCTCAGGATCTCAAGAACAAGCCTCCTGAGCTTATGAAAGTCAGCTTTCCTAAAGTTGAGGACTACTGCATTGCTGGCTGACTTGCCAGCTTTGTGATGGATGGTGAAAGTGATCAACTCATGGTCACTGTCACCCAGCTTCCCTTCAGTTCTTAGGTTACTGGTTAGATCATCCCCTTTGGCCAGTACCAGGTCCAGCAGCACCTTGCTTCTTGTCAGCCCATAAACTTCTTGGGACAGTTAGAGCTCATCCACGCATGTAAGGAAGTTTTGTGACCAGATTTGGCCGAGTGCTCATCCCATGAGATGTCCGGGTAATTGAAGTCTCCCATGACAACCATGCAGTGAGAGTGTGCAGCCTCAGCCAGTTCCCCAGAAAATCCCTGGTCAGGCACTTGTTTCTGGTTTGGAGGTCTGTAATAGACATCTACCATTGTATCCCCTTCATTATGTTCCCCTCATTTTCTAACCCAAATGGCCTCCAGTCATCCTCTTTGAGTGCCAGTCTCAGGTTGTAGGGATGTGTAGCTCTCCTTCACAAAGAGAGCTACACCCCCACCCCTTTTTAGGCATGATCTCTCCTGTACAGGGCATAGCCATTTATACTGGTAGTCCAGTCACAGGAGGAGTCCTACCAGGTCTTTGTGATCCCTATGAGATCATAGTCATTTTTGTTTATCAAAAGGACCAGTTCCTCCTGTTTATTCCCCAAACTCCTGGCATTAGTGTATACACACATAAGTGTGCTGCTGGAGGCCTTAGGCTTCCTTGTACTCATGGAGAGGCTCTGTTACTGGGCTGGGGTAGGAGTGGGTTCCCTTGAGCATCCTAACCTGCTGGAATTGCAGTTGATGCTTGGTGAGCTTTATCTGCTGGTTGTCTGGCCATCCTCTGGCAAGCTTAGTTTAAAGCCTGTTGAGCATGTCAGCCATTCTGGCTGAGAAGAGTTTCTTCCCCAGTGGAGTGAGGTCTCTTCCCAACAGACCACTGCCTCTATCTCTGAACTGTGGTTGTAGAAGCCAAAGCCTTCATGGTCGCACCAGCACTGCAGTCTTTTGTTTACTGCCTCAGTTTATTTCTCCCTCCTCTGCCCGTGACCCATAACCAGAAGGATCAAGACAAAAAACCACCTGTGCCCCCAACACCCTGAGCCCTGCTCCCAGAGCCCTGTAGCCACTCATGACCCAGCTGGGATTGCTCTGAGCTGTGTCATTTTTGCCCACACAGATAAGGAGCATGGGGTAGTGGTCAGAGGGCTGGGTGAGTTTTGGGATCCTCTCAGCCACATCTTGGATATGGGCTCCCGGGAGGCAGCAGACATTCCAGGTGAAGGGGTCGGGGCAACAGATTGCTCTTTCTGTCCCCCTCAGGAGGGAGTCACCTACAACGACCACTCTGCATTTCATCTTAGTGATGATAGCTGGTTGTGATTCTTCCTCACTTGCAGTAGTTGACAGCTCTGCAGGCTCCACTGGTGCTGCAAGAGGTTCCTAACTGTTTCAGTGATCCAGGGGGCTGGTGACCCTGGTACAGTGAGCCTTGGGGCTGGAGACAACTCCAACTCCCTGGCTGGACAGTATGGGGGTGCCTCTTGGCCTCCCTGGTCCTGTGAGGTGACCTAGGTCTTCCCTCTTCTTTCCTGGGGTGAAGGGCCAGGCAGCAGGAGTCAATCTCCTGTTTGCCATCCCTGATGCTATGTAGCCTCTGCACCATGGTGTGGAGCTCCACTGTCTTCACTGAATGAAGGCCAGAACCATGGATTCCATCTGGGTGGAGGATGCAGAAGTACCAGAGGGGAGGGATCCATCCACAGGGGGGAACCTTGGGGTGCGACACATCCCACCCATCATTGTGGCTTGGTGCCTAGGGCCTCGGGCCCTTCCTGCTTGCCGTCCTGCATAAACTCCTTTGCTAACTGGGCCTAGAACCATGTCTGTTTTCCTGTTCTATTTGTGAAGCTCTGGTCGCATGACTCCCTGGGGGGCTGGGCCAAGTAGAAACTGGGGGGAGGGCGTGACCCTCCTCAGCTGCCTCCCCACAGCTCAGCTAAGTCCTTCTCACTACAGGTCCCCACTCACCTCCGGCTAGGCTTGGGGTTGTCAGGGGTGATGGGGGCTCACAGAGATGCAATGAGTTTCCATTGGAGGATGAAGGGTTTCTTGGAAGAGATTGAAGAGAAAGTAGTGGAGGAGGAAACAAAGAAAATGGAAGAAAAGATAAACTTAAAGGAAGTGGAGGAGTGTTTAAAAACCTTTAAAAGAGGGGATTGACAGAAGCAGGTGGACTCCTATGTAATTTTACAAGAAGTTTTAGGCATGGGTAAGGATGGTTATAGTGGAAGTTTTTGAGGAAAAAGTGGAAAGAGGAGAGGCAGGGAAAGATTTTACAAGAAGTGTTGTGATCTTATTCTTCAAGGAAGGGAAGAAGGAACTCCTGAAAAACTGGAGACCAACTGGATTCTTTAATAGGGACTATAAGTTAATGGCAAAGATGCTGGCTTTAAGGATGAGGAAAAACCTCCAGAAAATACTACATGAAGATCAAGTATGTGTGGTACCAGGTAGAGAGGAAAACAAACACAGTTATAGCAAACATAGATTTAGAAAAAATCTGTGACAGAGTGGGTCATGTTTACATATTCAAGGTGCTAGGAAAAAAGGGGTTCTCAGAGAAATTTATATGTGGGAGAAGGTTATTGTGTACAGAAGCAGAGTCAAATCCAAATGAATGAGTATCTAAGTAGGACCTTTAAAATCCGTACAGAGGTGAGACTAGAGTGTCCCTGTCGTCACTACTATTTGTGTGTGGAATGGAACCATTAGCATAAAAAATAAAAAAAATAAGGTCATAAGTGGAGTAAAGATACAGGGAGGGGAGAGGTAAAATGTCTACTATACAAGGTTGATATAAATGTAGTAGTTAGAGATAGCCTTTTGGAAAAGGTGCTAAAGCATATATCAGAGTATGGAGAAATAGGTTCATAGATGCAGGGTCAGAAGGGACCTGAGCAGATCAAGTCCACCCTACTGCCCTGGGCAGGAATGAATACTGGGCTCATATGACCCCTGGTAAGTTTAAGCTCATATGACCCCAGGTAGGTAATTATCAAGCCTCCTTTTAAAGACCTCTAAGGTAGGAGCCAGCACCACTTCCCTTGGAAGCTGGTTCCAGATCCTGGCCTCCCTGACTGTGAAGTAGATCCTCTTCCTTGTTATTCTGGGAGGTGCTTGGGGGAACAGGGTCTCACCCATTCCCCTCTGGTCCCCCCTGATAAGTTTATAGGAAGCCACCAGATCCCCTCTCAGCCTTCTCTTGTGGAGGCTGAACAGGTTCAGGTCTTATAGCCTCTCCTCATAGGGCCTAACCTGCTGCCCCCTGATCATACAAGTGGCCCTCCTCTGGACCCTCTCGATTTTGTCCACATCCCTCCTGAAGTGCAGCGTTCAGAACTGGATGCAGTACTCCAACTGTGGCCTGACCAGTGTTGCATAGAGAGGGAAGATCACGTCCTTGAACCTGCTCATGATGCATCTGTGGATGCATGACAAGGTGTGGTTAACCTTACTGACCACATCCTCACATTAGTGGCCCATGTTCATTTTAGAATCGATAATGACTCCAAGATCTCTTTCTGCCACTGTGCTTTCAAGAAGGGAGTTCCCCAACCTATAGGTATGCTGCTGGTTCTTTCTGCCCAAGTGCAATACCGTGTACTTGTCAGTGTTGAATCCCATCCTATTCACATATGGCCACTCCTGTAACCTGTCCAGGTCCAGTTGTATTCTGTCCCTCGTTTATAGCATGCCCACCTTGCCCCAAATCTTGGTGTCATCCACGAATTTGAACGGGGCACTATTCATCCCCTCATCCAAGTCACTAATAAAGAAATTAACCTGAGGACCGAGCCCTGGGGGAATCCACTTCCCACATCCCTCCAGGTCAAATATGACCCATCCACCACCACTCTCTGGGTACAGCCCCCTAGCCAATTTGTGACCCATCTGACTGTGTAGGCATCAAAGCCACAGTTGCCTAACTTTTTAATGAGACTAGGGTGGGAGACAGTGTCAAAGGCCTCCCTGAAGTCCAGAAAGACTACATCCACCGCGACACCTGCGTCCAATGATTTTGTGACCTGATCATAGAAGGCAGTCAGGATGGTCTGACAGGACCTGTCCCTAATGAACCCATGCTGGTTGCCCTTGAGCATCATCCCCCCTGCTGGTCCCTCACAGATGTGCTCCTGGATAATTTTCTCAACGAGCTTCCCCAGGACTGAACGGGCCTACAGTTGCCAGGGTCCTCCTTTCTCCCTTTTCTAAAAAAGGGGGACCACATTGGCCTTCTTCCAGTCATCTGGCACCTGGCCAGAGCACCATGAGTGCTTGTAAAGCCATGCCAGGGGCCCTGTGATGACCCCTGCCAATTTCCTCAGCACCCTGGGGTAGAGAGCATCTGGATCTGCTGATTTGAACACATCCAGCCCCTCCAGAAGTTTCCTAACTCGGTCCTCCCTGACCCTAGGCCTGGCAGAGTCTCTCCTGAGTCTATCCTTTATCCCAGTGGGGACTAAACTAAATAGATTGAAAAGCACCATAATGGGAATGGGGAACTGGAGGGACTTGGAGAAGTTGCAGCTTCAAATAAGAAAGAAAGAAATCAGAGTGCAAGGGATCCTGATGGATGCTGAAGGGAAAGGTAATACAGCATGAGAAAAGGTGATGCCAAGGCTCTGGCAAATACTTTGGTTATGGTCTGGAAGGACACTGTCTTTGCTGGAAAAATGGTGGCATTTAAGGCAGTGCTACAGCCGATTATTCTGCATACGGGAATTGTATCCGACCAACATTGTGACAGATAGTAAAAATACAAAGGGAAATGGGTGTATTCTTCTGGAATGCCAAAAGAGAAAGGTTGGCTAAAGCTGAATGGTACAATGCAAGAGAGCTGGGGAGATGGGGGCTGCTGGACTTGAGATTGCTTGCCAGTGTAAAATATGTAAGCACAATGTGCAAGGTGATAATGGGGGAAGAGAGGAAATCAGTGTGTATCACCCAATTTCATACAGCTGCAATTTTAACAAAATGTGGAGTATATCAGACCTTTTTGAAGAGTCCATGGGCACGGCACCCACCAATTCATTACATCAGGATGGATCGATTCATGCAGAGGTATAAAATAGTGAAGGTGGGGCTGGAGGTCCTGAAGAATCAAAAGAAATTAATGAAAGCCGTAAGGGAGAGACAGAATGGTGCTGGTGGGGAACTTCACAGAAGGACAAATGAAGAAGGTGTGGCGGGTGGTGGCAGGTAAACAACTCAAGATGAATGTGCTGACTTAGCGTAGATGGTTGTAAGAAATATCCCATCAGTGAGAGAAGTGCAACACAGATGGGAACCAAAGGGAGAGGTGCTGGGGGAGAAGAAAGTGGGATGTGTTTAGGTGTGAACAGCAGCTCACGCTCCTTTTTCTATCGAGAGCTTCTTTATCCCTTTTAATTAGTCTCTTTTCCTTCTATACTTTCAAAAACCCACCTCCCTTTTTATTTAAAAAAGAGAAAAATGGATATGTTGATCACTTCTTGCTATGCAAGTAAAATGCCTATTCTAGAGTCATGATGAACAGGGTTCTTTAGTACTGATCATTCCCTTCCTATGGAGAACAGAAGCTGTGTGTACTAGCACATATTGTGTACAACTTTGAGAAAGTGAAATATTAAATGGACACAACAGTAAAATACTTTAAAATATTATATATATCTGTATGATCATGTTTAGTGACATCTGCTGGTAATTCTTAAACTATATTATCCAAAGAGTGTCTTATGTTAAGAGTATTCAGAAAGATATTCTACAGAAACTGCCTTCAGATTTTATGAATTAATAGGAATTCAGTTGCTCAGAAAACCACTTTAACCAATCATCAGTTTCTTGTTTTCTCATCTGGGAAATTCACTTTTAAGATTTTTGTCTCTCTAGCCTGTAGATTAGATGACATTGTCCTATTGCACAGTCCCTAACCTGCATGACTTAAGAGGTCTTAAAATGTTCTGGCTAGTTTTATCTATGGACCATAAAGAGCTCTCCCCACAGGAGTGCCCAAGGGCTATTAACTAGGACAACTCTGCTCAGAAACAAAGCTTCCTTATCTACATTTGTGCTTCCTTACCAGTGCCTTAATTTACTGAATCTTTAAGCCTCACTTTCTTTGGTATACTTTGTTTCCAAGTTTTCTGTGTTTTCAAGATTTATTTACTTTCAAACTTTACCAACTTTTCCTTTATAAAAAACGGGATCCTAACAGAAACACTGTTGTGGGAAACATTTGATTTCTTACTGTCAGAGTTACAACAGAGCCTTAGCTCTTTGTTGAACTTGCATTGTAGGTGAAGGCTATTGGCTTGAGCTAGATGGAATAGAGGCTCTAGTAGAACAGCTGCGATATTCTTTTGAAGGCAATGACAGTCTGCTAATACTTGATTTTTCAAATAAGCAATATTACATCAGCATCTTGCAGAAACTCAAGCTTTAGGAAGTATTGTGCTTTCTATCTTAAGTATTTGTTACATGTATAAAATGTTGAATCATATTTATGTGTTGACATGCAATCTTTAGTTGTGTTTTAGACTCTTCTCAGACTGAGTTAGTAGTTTAGCATGTCTGCAGTTTTGCTTGTTATGTGCAGATATGGCTTGAATACAATATTGACAACCCTATGTTCTGTATTATTTAAATAATTCTGGCTTAAATGTTGAAGGCAGGAGTTTTGTGAGTAATAGCTTTTATTGGACCAATTGCATGGCTGGGATTAGTTTTAAATGTTGAACGGGTTGGTTGGTTTGTTGAGTTATTTGATGGGTGTGAGCTCATGTGTCTTTGGGTACGTGTACATATTCGCGGTACCTGATCTATGATCACATGACCTACAAGCTGCATGATTATAGATCAGATCCTGCTTGTGTACACATTCACTGATTACAGGAGCCATGCCCAGAACCCAGTCTAAGTAAGTCGGGGTGGGGAGGAGGAGGGGCAGGCAGGATCAGGGGGCTAGCAGAGCAGCTCCGGAGAGGAGGGAGGCAGATCGGGGGTGGCTGGCAGGTTTTCAGATAGAGTTGCTGAGTTCATGGGGTGAGGATTTGTCAATTTGGGGATGGGAGGCTCAGCAGTCTTAAAATAGTCTGCTCAGGGCAGGGTGGATAGGAAGAGTACAGTACCAGGGCTGAGGTGAGTGGCTTGGCTTTCCCAGCCTCAGACTTGCATTCTGAATGTGTACAGATGTATGTTAAATTGGATTAACCCATTTTTGATCCAACTTAATTCACCTCTGGTGAACCCAATTTAGATCCAGCCAGCTGTTTTTTGCCTCCCCAAACATCTATTCAGATTTGCACTTAGATCAACCTATCCCTAGTTAGGTTGACCTACGTGTAATGTCTGGTCTGCATGTGCCCTTGAATTTAATGAACATTTTCTAGGTGAGAGAGTCTTTAGCTACCAGAATTAATTGTTTTCAGGGTCTGAGACTTTTCTACTTTATTCTAGATTGTACAGACTAGGACGGTGCCACAAACCTGAACTATCCTTGCCAACATGTTAATCCTAATGAGTTTTCTGTATTTCTTTCAACTTTTTTCCCAAGTCCATGTACTTATGGCAGAGGCATCCCTCTCAAAGTTGAATCAAGAAATCCTGTTTTATTGAAATACTATAAGTATTAGAAAGCCTGTTCTTCATTTTCTTTTGGATCTGTTTGCTCATCATTGCCATCATCTGGGCCATGTTTAAGTGATTATATGAAAGTAATGGTGAAAATAAACTTGTTACCAGTGTTTAAAATGCATTTCGTGGTTGTCTATATCATACCAATATAAATTATTATTTAAACTGGCTTGCTGATGGATAGTTAAAGAAAAAAAAATCATTTATGGCTGAAATGGAAGAGGTTGGTACCATATGTGATTATGAAAACTTAATTTGTTGATATTATTATGTGGAAATTATTTACTTGAATATTTTAAAGTATTTTATTCTTCTTTCTATATTCTCAAATGCTCTCCTTGGGTGCATCAGATGAGCGCTCATGTGCAGTTTCCAGTACCTCAAGGCTGTATGAGGTGCTGCATACTGCACATGGCACACATGTACCTGTTTGCTGGGCTGCTAATGTGCAGCATGGCACCAAAATTTGACACCAGGAGAACCCAGTATGAAAAAAGACACCACAAAAAAAAAGCAGCATGGTGCACACAGCAGCACCATGTCCCACCAGAAAGAGAGCCTGGTCATCCAGTACCATACTCTGGCTGCCCTCCAGGCTCCATGTGGTTGGATCCTCGCTCCAAGACCCCAGGTAAGGCTGCTGGGACCAGCACAAGTGCTGGCCCCAGCCTCCCATACCCCAGCTGGAACAATTTGCACACACCAGAGCACACATTCAGGGGCGTGCCCTTGGGCACAAAGCAGTGGCACAAATATGTGCTGCTGCTGTTTGTGCCATGACAAACACACTTCTGCACATGTGCACCTATCTGGATGTGCCCCTTGAGAACTACAAGAAACCCGTGAATATTATTTTAATTTAAAATATTTTAAGTTTTAGCTATTTAGGAATTTAATTTAACATGTTTCTTGCTGTGAACTGTACAATAAACTCTTAAGAATACAGCTGCTGCTTAACTGAGTTTAGGACTCAGTTTTTTAATAGTTTTTTAACCAGATGGAAATGTGAGGGAAGGCAGCGTTTTTAAGTGGATGGGAAAATAAGTCAGGAACTGTGCGATTCCTTGCGCTGAATAACTTTTTCTTTCCATGTAATGGTGCAAGCATATAAAATATTATTAACTTCACAGGGCTCTTTTGAACTTTTTGACCAACATTTGTGTTTACCTCAGATTTTGAAAAATATGAGGAAGAATGTCTTGCATTCAAAAGCTTGTTTAACATTAATCTGACGACATTGTTGGTCCAGTAAAAGATATTACTCTAAGAAATCCTTGCCTCTTGCACACTTTAAAAGGCACTATCAAATTGGGTTATTAATAATAAGTGCCAATTTGTAATTGGTCACTTCACATCTCCATTAGTTTTGGCTTTATACTTGTTCAAAAAGTTTCTAAAGTAAAAACTACACATTTTTTTCTGTTTTGTGCAGGAAAGATGAAAAACTGGGTAAAGTTGGTAAGAGTCTTGTGATTTAAAGATGTGGCATATCAAATCTACCAGAGATAAAATGCAGCCTTAAGAGATCTCAAATTCCCCTTGCCATGTTATTTTTGTTATATTGTTTTGACAGTACTTACCCATGTCCTTGTGGGATTGTATGGCACATCTTTGCTCTCATTTCAAATGTAATGATTGCTTCACATCTCTGATCCAGGCCAGACCACTCTTATCAGAGCCTTGCAGGAATAGTTTTTAGGGTTTTGCTAGTGGTATCCCATCAGAGTTTGTTGCTGTCACTAGTATACTGTGACACACTACAAGATAAAGTCAGTTAGGAATTCACTTATTTTCACATGTGCATATTCTTTATTTTTGTTCGCCTATCCTAAAACTTTGGAGTGTTTTTTTTTAAAGGACCCTGGAAGTCTTCCTTTGGAACATACATATCAGAATTAGGCTGACTTTAATGTAAAGTGAAATTTGTATCATCATGTCTCTTCTCTTCACTTTGCTTCTCCACTCTCACAAATAGTTAATTAACAGGCTTTGAGTTACAGTATAAAGCGTGGGAGCTAGATTCAGGGAAATGATTGTACATACATCATTGCCAACCTCTTGGGATAGAACTGGTCACAAGGAAGAGGTGGGTTTAAACCATCCCATGGCTTCTGATATTACATTTGAAATGTGAAGGCAATTAGTTTAACATTATGCAGGGACAAGGGATAATTACACCATGCAATAATGCAGACTCAAGTGCTGAATCTCCAAAGGATTTTATTTTTTGCCAGAATTCCAACAAAGTTGATTACTAACATAAAATAAAATGAAGTAGAAAACGCCATTCAGATTAAACAAGGAATTATTGAAAAGACAGAAAAGAAACATTTCTCAGTTAACATTTCCTTGTCACCTTTGAATATTTTTTCTAGTATTTATCATGACAAGACTTGTACTACATTTATTATGAAAAGCTGAGTTACTCCTAAAATGACACAAAGTGGTAAGGCACATTGTTGTGTAGTATCTATGGCTAGACAAACCATATTTGTATAGGTGACAGTCAAATAATGGTTGTCGAGTAGTGGGTTTGCAGCTTCTGCTTATTCATTTGTGTGTCAGCATATGAGTCTATTGCCATTCAGGTTAATAGACTGAACTTTTATACTGCCTAGCTGCAGGAAATAGAATTAGCACGCCAGGGTGACAGAAACTCCTGCTGTGTTGTTGGGACTGAGTTAAATTTAAGTTTGGAAAATAAGAGTGATATAATCCTTTATATTAAAACTTCTTTAAATAGCTAGATACCTTTTCTCTCTCTGTGACTTATATGTAAGGATCATTCATACCAACTTATACTAGTTTATAACTGAATATGGAAAGATATGAAATTTAAGGTTATGATATTCTTGTGTTAATTACAAAGTGTAGTTTTAATTCTTATTTTTCTAAATCAGTAAAAATTTATTTTTCTATGTTAATAAAAGACAGTTTGTTTTTTTAAAAACCGAACAAATCTAGCAGTGGAGCAATCATACTACTGGTTTGAAAAAAATAATTTTCTTTGCCCTCGCCACCTGATTGTTTGTTATCCATTTATATCATCTTGTTATTTTTCAAAGTAAAGGCGTGTTTTCTTATGCTTGTGCAGCAGTTACTGAAGTGGGGCCTCAATCCCTTCAGCTGGTACTAGGATATAAATAGTAGTTGTTCTATGCATAAAAGTAGTTGCCAAATAGTTCTGGGCAAATGTTGTTAAATATATTTTTGCTCTTGTGAGACTTACAGGTATAAGGGCCAGATTCTCTACTGCAATAAATTCATAATACTTTAGCTTGGCCAGCATATGTTTAATACAGTATTTACTCAAATATAAGATGATCCTGAATATAAAACAACCCCCCAATAATTAGATTCTATGGAAATATTATACATTTATTATAATTTTCCAGGTATAGAATGTAAACATTGCAGGTTTGCCTTGGGTTGATCCCCCCTTCCACTGCTGTAGCAGGGAAGATAAATCTGAGGAAGGGTCAAGGCATCCCCTTGCTCTCTTCCCCCCCCACAACCCCTTTCAACTCCTTCACACTGTAGACCCTTCCCCTAGTCTTATTGTCAGACTCTGCTCTCTCTGAGCATGTGGAACTAAGGGGAACATTTGAAAACAATCTTTCTTTGAAATAAACATGCATATAGGCACATTAATAGGGGTATCCATGGATAGGGATCTTGGTAAATTGCAGTGGAAGTGTCTCCCACAGCAGCTCCTTTTAAAATTTTTCACTTCACTGCTTGCCTGCTCTCCCACTCCTGATTAATGGAGGGCCCAGCCAGGCCATTTGCTGCTGATTGCCAGGGAAGCAAAAACCACAGCATATTTAAAACCTCCACCAGTTGTGCAGGGGGAGAGGGGAGCAGCAAAATGAAAACAGTAAAGAGCCTCTGGGTGGGGCACTTTCAATGCAATTTACAGAAATCCCTACCCATAGACTTAATTCATCCAGAATTTATGCATTTTAACTTTATTGAAACTGCTGCAAGTTTTAGCACAGGTACTTCATAAACACGCTTTTAAGCAACTTATATACCTACTTATATATAGTACAAACTATGCATAAGATTAATCCAAAGCTAAAAGGCTTTATGATTTACCATATTATTTGGCTGGGCCTCAGTGGAGTTGATAGCATTTGAAGCCATGGGGACCCCACAGCGCAGCATTGCTTAGTATGTGTGTGTTCCAGATACACCCCCTTTGCCTCCAGCAAAGGATCCATATGTTAATTGGCCCTCCACTCATGACTGGAACTGGGTGCTCTTTTCAGAAGTCCTGGGATTGTCCAAAATGTATATGCAAATCAGGCATAGTTCAATTTGGTCTAGCTCTACCACCTGAAGTAATGGAGCCACACTAAGCATTACAGTGGGGGTAACAGAAGGATTCTAGGTGAATGGTTTAGAGCCGCATTGGTGATCTTTTCCAGACTTTTAAGTGGGTAAAGAAATAGGAATAACTGGAAATGGGAAAGAAAGATGCAGCTCAACTGTAGGAGAGAAGAGAAAGCTGAAATGTATTCAATGTGTGGCTCACCATGACTTGGAAAAGAAAGTCAGAACTGAGGGTGACTGAGCACAATGGGTGCCACCGTATAGCTTATTCACCTGTCAACTGGGCTGCACTAAATTATCCTTGTGGTAAGTTTCCTTCAGTATGTTTGTCTGAGTTGTGTTCAGTGTTGCCTGCATTTAATCAACTTTATAGTTTGTTTCCATTACTGAGCACATGCTGCTTTTGGCAGCAGTTTAATAATAGACCATGTATTTAATGAGATTTTCTTGCAAGTGAATGTAAGATGAGGATCTTTTTTCCCCCCCATATTGACTGGGGGGAGAAAACGTTGTATTTTATTCAACTAAATGTGGTAAGTTATAATCAGGGACCCTTGTTTTCTCCGATGTAAAAAAATCTCCAATTTTTGGGTTAAAAAAAGTAACCCAAAATCCACATTTTTCTGTTATCAAAATAAGACTCTCTCTCTCTCTCTCTCTCTCTGTCCGTCTATCTATGTAGATAGATGGAGAGAGAGAGATATCTATCTATGTATCTATCTATATATATTTATCTATGTATTAGTGGCATTTCATTTTCATCACTGAAAAATGTGGCTTTGGGGTTACTTTTTTTAACCTGAAAACTGGGGACTTTTTGTTATCGGAGAAAACCAGGATCCCTGGTTATAATACAGATTTCTACAATATTTTATACTGGTCTCTGGGCAAAACAGTTTTGTAGTGATCATTTGCATCACTTTTCTGGTGATAATTCTTAATCATGCTTAATTTTTAGTTTAACTGAAAGAGCATTTGCCAACCCCTTAAAGCTATTCTATAATTGAACTATTTATATGAAAAATACTGTTCACTGACACGTTTCCATTGGAATATTATGTATTGGCTAAATACATAGTCAGTAAAATTATTCAGCTATACATTTTAGCATAATAAGTAGGAGATCTGGCATATTTGGCCCTTCAATAAAAAGAAAAAAAATGAAAATGTCTTTTCTCAAAACTAGTTGACAGATTAACTCCATCCAAATATTTTATGTAATTTTTGCTCTCTATGGGGATGTCCCCACATGTAGGCACATGCACTTACAACACCTCAAATAGAAGCAGCACAATTTGAGCCAGGGCGTTTTGCCTCAGCGCATGTACCTGGTCATGCACTTTGATGTGGAGCAAATTGTGCCACTTGGGGCAAAATAACCCTGCCTGGCTCCTCCTGAATCAGCAGCCAGAGGAAGCAAGGGAGAGCACGGGGGAGGCTGGGAGGGTGGGGTACCCACCCCTTCTGAGGTGCCCCTCACCCACTACTTACCTGGCACAGAGCCCTGATCCAGCTTGCATTGCTGTTTGCCCTGCACATGTAGACAGTGTGCTTCAGCACCGGGCAACGGCCAGCCATAGGGACACTCTGGCTCAGTACCAGAGCAGCTCTGTGGAGCATCCAAGCCCCGCTTTTTTCCCCTGGGATATTTTTTGATGCAGGATCTCCAAGTATCAAATTTTGACCCTGCATCATGGAAAACATTTTTTTTGTTCCTAGCATGCCTCTTGCAGCATCTCAGACTGGTTTGGGATGCTGCAAGAGGCATGTGCATGCTCATCTGGACATGCCCTACTGGTATATTCAACAGAAAGAAATAGTTTTCAAAGGAAGCTTTCATTTTAGAGCTGAATCTATTTTTAGTTAAAATCAAAGCTGTTATAAAACTGGTCAAAATGTTGCTTTGTCCTTTACAATCCCTAATATCACACCCAGTTGCAAAATGTCTAGAAGAAGAGTCAATGACCTTTTTAGGCTTTGGGCCAGATTGACCCAGTTCAGGTCAATGGTAGGTGTGTGGGCAGATGGGTAAGCTCTAAAATGCTGCTCACCATGGCAGCAGTGGGAGAGTGAATGCTGCTGACGTGCCATGTCTGTGTGCTGGATCAAATACTCCACAGGCTGTAGGTTCCTGATCCTTGGCCAGGAATAGTATAAAAGACCTGATTGCCAATATCATTGAAATTTAATTAAAATATTTGTTTTACATACAGAATGGAAAGCTTGATGGTGATTTTTATAAAAATGCTGACATATTTCTAAACTGGAACAGGTCTGCAAGACGCTAGTAAAGTTAGTAATGCATACAGAAGTCAATACATTTGTTTGCATAAGTAGAGCTATTATTACTCATTATAAAACAGAGGAAGATAATTGTTCCACACTACCAATACCAATGATATATTGGAGGAAAGTAAAGAAAATAAATTATACTGTGCAATACAGGCTATATTAATTATTAGAAAAATCAGTGTATATTTAAACAATATATTCTTTACTTACTGCATTACTCTTATTAACGGTAATGGGAATTACATGTTGGAGAGCAAATATACCCCTAAAGCAGTTTTGATTTGTATTTTAAGGATCCTAATATTTTCTTTGTGTGTTGACTTTGGGTTAATCTAAATAACAGGAGATGAAAGATGATCCCCATTAGGGTTCCTGTCAAGTGTGTGAAATAACGGTGTATTCTTTCCCATCTTAATTGGGGTTTCTTAATGTGTTCAGATAATTTTTAAAATGTTATTGAAGAAAAATCATGTCAGAAATGAAATCTATATTTAGTTTTTAAGCAGGTGATTTCATTCATAAATATCAAAAGAATAAGCTAGAGGGAGTATTCCTTTACAGCCCAGATAAGGGCAGTCCCTTAAAGTCCCTTGGGTTCCAGGCCCTTCTCCCAATTATGTTCATTTATTCCATCTAATAACTCTTTAACGCTAAATGCATAAGCAGTCGCTGGAGCAGGGACTAGGACAGGAGCCACTTACTCCTAGCCCTCATCAGCAGAGTCGAGTCATACTTCTTATATTTCTAGCCACACAATGGCTTGATTTCAACAGGTTGTTTTCAGTTTTCCCAAACTCAGCCTAACCTCTTGACTGACAGTTAACTTTCCTGAAGTTTCTCTTCAGTCTGAAGAAGACATTTAACTGGGCTTCTGCTGCCTGGATTAGTGTGTTAACCGAAGACCACCATCCCCTTTGGTTTTGAATGCAAGCAACTATGACTGATGTGCTTCGTACTGAAATCCAGAGGCTGAGTTTCAGGAGCCACCCAAAATTACCACGTAACAAATCCCTAAGTCTTTTTGGGTTAGGTGCTTAGTCTGTCTACCTCAGATGTTTTCTAATGGAAGTAATAGTACTGTCCTTGTGTATTTCACATACGTGAAGTAGAAAAGTCTATCAAAGATGCTAAGTATTTAGATAGTTTAGTAGTGGATGTTGTGTAAGCACCTAAGATAGATACAAAACTGAAGTGTTTCTGTGGCTGCTACTTATGTGATCAAGCCAAATATCTGGAACAAGGGTTTCTGCTCCCATGCTTATCTTGTCACTCCTGGTATGTAGCCACTGTATGCCTGATGCAAGTAATCTGACTTCAGAGCTAAGATGCAGTCATTGAAAAGTGCTGAGTTACATAAAGAGTGGGCCAATTCAGTTTGGATTTACAGCTTGGAAAACTTCTTGTCAGGTCACTATTTCAGCACAGAAGTGAGATCTCTTTTGCACTCTACCTGTTACAACAGGAACATGAGTTTGTTAAAGGTCTTTTTGTTCGAGTCTCTCTCTCATAGCGTAGAATCTTCTTCACCAGATTGGAAGAAATACATATACTTTGTAATCACTTTTTGACATTGGTTTGCATGGTATTTTAATCCATTTGTGGCTGTCAGTTAAGAGCTAGCCTTTGAGTGACCCTCTGTGCTTATTGAACACATTTGGAGATCTTATAATAAAAATAGCATAATGCTACCTGTTATATTTGATATTAATGAATTTAATCTAGATTTACATTAAGATAACTCAGATGTTAAATTCTTCAGTGAATAGCATAGACTATGCTTAGTGAATCAGGCAAGCATGTATAGTATACAGGTAGAACTATGGGCTGTCAAAGCAAATGGTCACACCTAGTAAAAGATGAGGATAAAAAGTATTATTTTTCAACTGCATATAGTTCAGCTGCTTCACTCTGTGTGTGTGTGTGTGTGTGTGTGTGTGTGTGTGTGTGCGCGCGCGCGCACGCGCAAGGAGTCCTGTGGAAAGTATTACTTTATGACCACAATTAATGATTGTCATTTATATATACAAGGGGTCAGAATTAAGATTGAGCAGGTAGCTTTAATTTTATTCTTATCAAAACATTCTTGTAGCACAGGATTTTTATTATTTAATTTTGAATTAACAAAGGTGTCAGTTTGTAACTTGTATCCAATTCTAAAAGCTTTAAGAATTTTTATATACATAAATAACGGATCCCTTTACTGAAATCAACCGCTGAAAATTCAACACTGCATTACCATTGTATGAGATGAAATATTTCTTTCATAATTTCCTGGTAGTTAAATATGCTAGAAACTAGTATAGGTTTATGTGCAAATTAGTTTGTACATGTAAAGTAGCAAAAGTGTTGGTTTTTTTTAAAAGCTTTTACAGTGTAGATTTGAAAAGTTGAAAGCATATGGTAGCAATTTTTTAACCTCTCTACATGAGGTGCTTGTCAGTGGAGGTCCATACGTCCAAAGCTAGTTAATAACAGCTGCAGGCCAAAGTTCCTTTAAAAGCTATTGCAGCGTTCCAAGATTCTCTAAGACTTTGAACAAGTGAAGTTGGCCACGAGGGAAAGCAGCGGGTCTGCATTCTGCTTGTTAAGTGAACCCTGTTTGAATAAAAAAAAAAATGTGGCATAAAGTCAGAATATTCGTACTGTAAAACTTGATCATAAAATATTAGATACTATTGGCCAGTAATCTGCTGCAGTTAAGAGTCTGTGAATGACTTGCTTCAGTCTAATACATTATAATTAGTGTATCACCTCATAATACAATTGCTTGAGAATAAATTTGAAAAATTAATTGCATACAACTTTTTTCAAAGCATGAGGGCAGTCATGTTGTAATACTAGGGCTCAGAAATGAAATTAAAGTATGTGAAAATATAAATTATAAAAATGAACACTTCAGAAATAAAGTACTACAATTCACTTGTCCTTGTGTTGTGTTCCTGGAGTTTAGATTAATTTCCATTTTTGCATTGTTCTTTCCAACTCTGTCATGGAGTACAGCCAAGAGATTTTCCCCCTGAGGTAGCTTTCCATGCAGTTTTCAGCTGCTTCACAATTCAGAAGCAGAAGTCTAGGCTTGAACTTGCAATCCATTTTTTCAAGTAATATAATCTGTATATTTTTGCCTGCTGATTGACAACCTTTAAGACTTATTGAAGCCTTCAAGTAGTCCCAGTACATAAAGAAAAGAGTTTGCTTTATGACGTACTAATATTCGGATAAGCTAAACATTTGAAAAAGGACTAAAACTATTGTTATATTGAAAAAGGTGTCAGTTAATAAGAGACTATTGTTTAGGTGCTACATAATGTTGGATGACTTGATAGAGAATGTGTTCTGTTAAGAATGGCGACACATAAAACAGGGGATTTGTAAAACATTTCTAGGACTTTGAGTGCCCCTAGGTGGCCAGAACTAAAAATACAACATTAACAATTTTCTCGTGTTTATTACATTCCTCCTGACAGACAGCTAGCCCTTGTTGTTCACTGGCCACTGTTCTCAGACTCTGTGGCACATTTTCAGGAGGCATTGCTATTAAACAAAGGCTTCCATTGCTTTGATAAGTTTCTGCTATACAGAAGAGCATTTGTGTGGTATTAATTTTAATCTGGAAATTGCTGACACACTAAAGTGGCAGTCTATCATTACTCCCACTTATGACTCCAGTTTAGCCCTTGCCATTGCAGTTGTCAGTATCAATTGAGGATTAGATTGGGTTATGGCATGCAGGGTGGATGGTCAGTGAATAAACACCACTTTTCATTCCATCTTTACACAGTCCTGTATTTTATTAAGCAAGCCCATTTGGCACAATTTTGTTACTGCTTGTCAAGTCTTTTAATATGCATATATGAAATTTGGGGAAATTTTGGGGTTTGTTCTCTTTTGAAGTTGTTTAGTGGGAACTTGCTGTTTCTGAACAATTGCTGATTGTTCAATACTGTATTTGGAGTGAAATGCTTTAATAATGGAATAAAGGGAATTGATGCTACTACTGAAATATGCTTTGTCAGAGGTGCACACACTGGGAAATTGTGTCCCTTCAGATGTTTAGGAAGTCTGTCATACACTGCTGTTTATAAAAGGAACCTACTGCAGCGCTTTATCCTTTCATTTTAGGTGTGACTTTCATTGTTAGTTAGCCACTGTAATGGAAATGAGCTTTATCTAAACAACTCATGACTTTTTCCCCCCAAAGGTGCCTCAGGATGATTGCAGATTTTCAAAAGTTTTGAGGCAGAGAACTTACTGAAGTTTTTGTTGTTATTGAATTTCCATATTCATCCAGTGGAAGAAAACTGAGATGCAGGATGCTGTGCCCATAGTGAAATACATTTATACTGTGTGCTTAGCAGTGGATTTTATTTTGGCACAGCAGTGTGATATTTCTACAGAAAAAAGTACTAGACTATCTATTACTGAATGAGAATTCCCGTGAATTTGCTTCTATGGTAACCAATTAGCCAAGAGTTTATTACTCATGTAAAACCGTAACTATTTACATTTTTTAAACCTTCATTTGCAAAACAGCTTGTCTAAATGATAAAGTCCCTGCTTCCCCACCCCCCAAAACCATAAATGTGCTTTATAGGTGGAAATAACTAGGTTTACAGTTTAAAAAGCAAGGGAAAAGACGCTCCTAGGCAGCAGCATCGTGCCACTCTAAAAGCAAATATTTGTTTTTGAAGGAAAGAATAGCTGTCCCCGGAGCAGCCAGCTTAGCAAAAGCAGGAATGGAAGGGCAAAACTCATCTTTTATGGAAGTCAGATAAATTTCATGCTCTTTAACATCGACTGTGACTGCAGGCTTTTCAGTGGAGCCTGGCTCCTTCCCCAGTGTGAACAAAATAGGAAAAGTGATTAAAGTTCACTCAGTATTGGACAGCAGGAGGCAACAGCTCTAGTATCTTCAGCAGAGAGAGTGAGGCCTTTAATAAGACTTGTGAGGATTCTTTGAAGAAAAGAAATAGGACTCATAGGGCCTATAGAGACCTATACTAACATTTGTTCATTTCCTGTACTTCATATGGCTTCTTTGACACATTGCAATATTGTCACCCCCTTCATTAAAATGTTCATTATGACAGGGGAAAGAGAAACTTAACTGTTAACTGGGGTCAAGGTTCAGCGAGATCTGCTGTGAGTAAAGTGTTCAAAACTTTCTTGATCTTAGTAGTCGCTGTCAAGTAGGTATAAAAGATAACAGAAAACTATAACAAAGGTCATGATTTGTCCCTTGTTCTATCTTTCCCATATTCAAGGAAAGAGGAATCTTGGGTGTCCACTCAAGTCTTGGGCAAGTGAATTAGCTAGAGGGTACTCCTGGATCCTGCCATTTGGACTTTTCTTTCTCGGTCTCTGTCTCTTTCTTCTTTTTTTAAAAAAGTTGTGCAATCAGTATTCAGACATTCTTATAACTAATAGGATTAGAGGCGTTGCAAAGGGATTTGAACAAGATAATTAGTTTACTGCTTAGCCTACAATATAACGGGCAAAACCCTTCTGAGAAAAGGCAGACAAAATGGGTCAGAAAATGTGTGGGAAATGAAGTAAGGCCTCTCAAGCCAGCGCCTCAATCAATTATGCTGTTATTAAAAAAAAAAAAAAAAAAAAAGCATCCTGGAGTATTCATTTGTTACTTCAAACTATTTGACTTTCAGCTTGACCACCGGAGGTGTCAAGGAAAGAGACTTAGCTGAACAGTTGGGAGTGTTTCTGGACACTGGGTGCTCTGTTTCAAGCATGTAAATGCAGCTTCATGTCCTCTGCCATCACATGGCAAAGAATAGCATGTTGGAAAAATTAAAGCATTCTCTCTTAAGCATTTTGCAAACCAATATTTTTGATGAAGCAATATAAACACAGTATTTTAAATTTTGTTCTGAACTACAGAGGAGACAAAAAGTGATAGTAGCATTGTAAATATTGGATCTTCAAGATTTCTTATATTTAACGGTGCATTTAAATAGTTTTTTGTAGTGTTTTCTTAATTATAAATTCTCCAGAATATGCTTTAAATGATTTATATTAATTTTATCAATTTTAAACAACTGAAAAATCCCATTAGTATTTTGTGTGAATTAATATGTAGTGATATTTAGGTTCCAAAGAAGCAGCAGGAAATACTTCAAAGTTCCTGCCCATTTTTATTGTCTGTGAATCATGTATGAGCCACCAGACTGATCAAAGCTACCAGAAGTTGTTAGGAAACATGTCGACCTGGCCTTGCCTGTATGGTGACTACAGTCCCCTCCTCTTAAGTAGAAGAAACAGCAGGAGCTGCTCTAATGAACTGTCCAGCAGCTCCATAGAAATAGGTTCTTCATACAGCCAGATGTGAGAAAAGTTTAATCCAGAGGGAAATTTAGGAAAGCAAAGCAAAGGATTTCAGGGAAATATAAGAGCACAACTCAGTTAAAGTCAAATATGGTTATTGTGTGCTTGTGTGTTTAACTTCTCATGATATTCTCATTTAAATCCCCTATTTTCATGCTGTCTGCTATAGTTTTTTTAGTTTTTAAATCTCTTGAATTAGTACATGTATGGGCATTATGCACAACACAAAATTGCATATTGGACTATTTTTGCTTGTATCAAGTTTATGTGATTCTTAACTTACCAAGATGCAGAGCCTTAATGCATAACTGTATTCCATTTCTAATATTAAAAAGTGCTATGGAATACATTCAACCCCACTTCAGGAATTTATTTAAAAGGCTGAATGGGCAATAACCAGAAAATCAAATTTAAAAGTGATATATTAGACATGAGCTATGCAGCTGTAATTAGGCATAATCCTGGCCTCAATAAACTAAATGAGTAATTTTACTGTTGATGGTAAAGTTGGGGACAGCATTTCATTTTCTGTCAGAGGTGCTTATTCAGGCTGCATAGTTTTTACTATGTTGGCCCTAAGTGCCTCTTTTTAAAATGCTGTTTTCTGAAAACTCCTAGGGTTTTAAAAATCATGTAAACTTGTTCATAAAAATGTAAAGTATCTTTTTTTTTCATTCTTAAAGTGATTAGTCAAAGGTAAACCTGAGCTAAATATTTTTTTAAAGACTAGGAGATTAGCAGGCCATGTTCACAATTGTTAGAAATCTGAAAGATTTATCTTTTAGGATGATATCATTTTTTGGACTAACTGTGTAGCTGGGACAGAATTAGACAAGCTTTTGAATGCAAGACACTCTTTGAGAGCTTGCATTCTGCCTTGCATTCAATGGGTTGTTTAACTCTGTCTCAGCTACACAGGTGGTCCAATATAAGATACGACCCAAAGAAGTCCTTGGATCTTGCAGTATTTCTGTACCATCACAGCTACAGTATCTCTGACATTACTTAGAAATCTGAAAGAAATATATAACAACTAGAACATTCTGTTTTCAGTGTTTAGTGTGAGAAAATGGACAGTATGAATATTATATTTTAAAAGTTTGTTTAATAGAAAATATTAATACATAGTTACTCTAAATAATTAATGTGTGCGTGTGCATGCACGCATATGTGATTCTACAGAGGCAAGGATTGATTTTTTTCTTTTTACCCTAACAGTATAATCTACTTTATCACTCAAATATCTTTTTCCTTGCTCTCTTTCTGGTCAATAAAAAAAAGAAGCTTTTCTCATAGGGGATTGAATTTTTGTATTCCTTATTGTGAGGTGAGAATGATTAATCATATAATATTGAAAATATTGTGGAAAATGAACTGAGAGAGACTGTTACTGTATCCTTGACGTCATACATATTGTACCATGTATGAAAACATTTCATCAGGTTAATTATCCAACACTGGAAAGTTTTTAATTCAAGAGATGCGTTTACATGCAGGGTAATTTTCTGACTGAGATGAAATATTCCCCTAATGAAAGTGAACATTTCAGGTATGACTTGGTATAGGTATGAACAAAAAACACATTTAATATAATCATACTATTACTGTTTGTAATGTTTATCAGTATTGTAAATTAATAATTGTATGGAATTTGGGGTAAAATTTTATGTAGATTAAAACAAAGATTCAGCAAAACATTTAAGTAATGTTTAAAGTTCAATGCTCCAGACTAAAGTATTTGACCACCTATTTTATAAAATATGTAATCAGATCTCAATACAGTTAGTAGATTTAAACATATATTTAGGATGGATGTACCTCCATGGTGTACTTTAAAAAATATTATATCCTTTTGTGATATCTTTTTTTCCAGCTCTCTCTTTTCACTCGTACAACTCGTCCCTATACTTGTGTATGATTGATTTATATTTGCTTGGTTACACTGTTCTTTTTAATATAATATTTTGTATGGTATGCCAATATCAGAGAGCAGAATCAGGTCCATTTTAACAAATTAAAAGATTATATGAGCCATTAGTGT
>NW_017728948.1:31086685-31096010 GCF_001723895.1 Crocodylus porosus
TTGGTATGCCAATATCAGAGAGCAGAATCAGGTCCATTTTAACAAATTAAAAGATTATATGAGCCATTAGTGGAGAGAGTGCCAAGGGAGACATTTGAAAAAAAAAAATGGTCTATAGGAAAAAGACTTCAAGAAATACACACGTCATAGGACTATTGAATGTGTTCTTTTCTCTTTTCACATATTTTAGAGCTACTTTTAACTGAAATGTTACAATTGTTTTAACCTTGGTTTGAAACAAACATTTAGAATTTAGTACTCCACTGACCTACCTAAGAGAGTCAGTCAACAAAAAAAGTTATGTGATTTATAGCTGAATTTAGTCTTCCTTTTTTTTTAGCAGCTGCATCATTTATGCTAGCTAGTTCTTGCTGTGTTTTGAAGTCTCAGCATGCACACTATACTGTGTGAAACAGCACAGCTATTATGGTACTCTCCCGGAGCACAGATCTGGTCCTACATTTTTAATGATATTGCTTCGATTTTGCAGCACTCCTAAAAAATATTCACAGTTCAATCTGAAATTTTATCTCCTTAGAGATTGGGAGGAGATTTTCACTTTTGAGTTTGAGATAAGTCTCTGATATGCTTTGTTATGAACCTAGATAGGGGGGCTACAGAAATCTTGTTCCAAATTAGAATTAAGTCTGACCAATTTTTCCAACATAGCTGGTAAAGCTTTGGACAGGGGTATGGGAAGGGCAGGGCAACATTTTGAAGAAGTTCAAGTGCTCCTAATATGAAATAATTTATTAGAATATTCTAATATTCTGACCAGTTCTGTGCAATGATAATTAGATCAAAATTTAGTCCACTGTTGTTCATAACGGCACAAGACTAACTGATTGTAATTAATGTATAGAACAATGGTGGAAAAGCAAATAAGGGATAGATCGACATCACTCCTGTAGGTGCCCCCATTTTTCGAAGTAGGCACCTTGTCCTAGGAGAATGATTAAAAAAAACTTACAAGTTTAGGTGCCCAGTATTTAATGGAGAGACATGTGTTTCTCCATAGAACAAGCCAGAGCTACTAGACACTGAGCAATGAGGCACATGGAGGTAACCAATAATAATAGGTAGAAGTGTGTGTCTGAACTTCTCGTGCTCCTTGGAGATTGATGCTTTAATTAGGCATCATCTCAAAACCCAGACATGGAGGGGAGACAACAAATTCTAACAGATTGCAACATTCAGTTCAAACAGCAGTGCCTGCAGGGAGGTGTCTTGAACACAATTCTTGAAGTGCACCTTTCGCACAATAATCTAGTGGTCAAAACACTTGCCGAGGAAGTGGAAGACCTGGGCTTTAGGCCCTCCTTGGCCTAATGGGATTCAATTTAGATTTCCATCTACCAGGAGAGTACCTTAAGTAAAGTACCACATATCCATCCCTGGGGTACCCCTCCACAGCTCTGAGTTTCTTTCTGCTGCCCCACTACTTGTCCTAAGGAACAGACCAAGGTTTGTCCTTATACCCACAAACTTCAGCTCTACTGTCCTCATTCCAGACCTCACCAATACAGCAGGGGAATCCCTGCCAGCTCTAGTGTGCCTTCCCTTTGGGTTGTGAAAGAAGATTTTGGCCCCACTATCTGTAAAATGGGTAAACCTGGAATATCACTTGCCCAGAAATCACTCTTTACCTCAAGCAAAAAATAAGGAGACACAACTAAGAAAAGGATTTATGTCAGAGAAAATAATTATACAAGAAACACTGACCATAAGGATGGAAACAACAAAAGACAATGTTTTGCCATCTCCTCTGACCACCTAACTTCCTGAGAGTCTTCCCAGTATCTTCAGACATCAGACTTTCTGCTGATTTTGCCAGGCCTGCTTGATATGGGGACTTGGACCCTGCAAAACCTGGGATCTAAGGACCCAGATCTCATCACCTATATACCTTAAAATACCTCCCAGCTAGCCCTCCCTGTGATTTGCATTATTCTGCTTGCTTATGAGTCAGAATCCTTCAGAAATTTCTCTTCCTGTGACACCTGGCGTTCCTTTGGCTTGGTGGGTCATTTCTCTTAGATGCCTTTGCTATCGTGCGATTGTATTTCCCCCATCACAAGCAGACAATAAATTGGGTTCCTATCCCACCAATGGACCCTTTCATCTGGAATTCGTAGTGGCAGTTTTCAGGACACAGATATAAATATTGTATTTCAAGGTCAATCATCAGGACCATCTGATTGTATCCAGTCACCTTAAGCATGCAGAATAGATAGTTGCTTGAACATGATTGACCTAAATTCGAAAAGTTTTTATTTAGTGTGATTTATCATGGGCAGCTGTGTTTAAGTAACAGAAATCAAGCTGCATATTTTGAATGCTTTGGTTAAAAATTAAAGTAGGAAGTCCTGCTGACAAATCAAGTGTGAGGAATGGGATACGAATGACTTCATGATTTAATACATTTTCCTAAATGCGTTAGATGTATAACTCTATAGAAAACTTAGCTCTTTAAGGAAGTTATTGTTTTACGACACTAAGTATGATAATACATTATTTGTCTCGTAGAAGTTGAGTAAATTGGAAGGAATTTAAAAAATGCATTTTACTAGCCTTTTTGACAGATAGAGCTTCTTGATGTGATTTAAAGGCATAGAGAAAGCCATGTACCTGTCACTTTTAATTGCAGAAAGCTTTTCATCTATTAACTTTATTTTGCCAAATCCTCTTAATGAAAAAGTTCCAGTATCTAATTTAATTTTCTCTGGATTTGCCAGAAGATCAATTAAATTTTTAAAAAACTTTCCAGCATTAAGTTGTTCTTCAGAAAATAGTTTGCCCTAGTTTATATACCATTAAATTTCATCATATGCTTGTCATACTTTAGACATATCTTGAATAGCTTGATATCCTTGAAGAAATGTAGCAGGAAATGTAGTAATACTGTTTGTAGTACTATGTAAGGTTTAATAGTCACATGTTACTATGTTTAGGTTATTCCTATCCATCATTAGATTGCATCTCTCTGGAGCTGTGCCTGGCAGGGTTGTGTTATCACCAGTACATGTGGGGACCATGTGTCAGTCCTCAAACAAAGATATATAGCTGTGTATTGAAGCAGGATTGGATATGCCTGTGTTTCAGCCTCTAAATCAATTTCTGGGACCTTTCCTACAGATTCTAGCTGCTGTGGGTCTGTAAAACAGTATAGTATAATGTGAACAGCAACAGGCAATTAAGCTAGAGACAGTATTAGCCATATACCAAATGGAGTAGAGGATGTACGAGGGGAAAAATCCTTACGTCTCCTCATCTGTCTGTACAAATATTGTTTAAATGTAATCACCTCAGAATTTGACATTGGCCTTGTTCTCAAATAAGTGTTAGCAGTGCAAGATACAAAGCTGTATTAGCAGTTATGAGGTATATATATCCTAGGATGCTTCATTTCATGTTGACTTCTTGGAAGGTACGGGCTGACTTTGCAGGATCGAATTTTGTAGAAGGCATAATTATTAAATGCACGGTTTATTAATTCATTATCTGTATGCAAGTGTGCCATGTAGTATGTATGCATATATAAGATCATGCTTATGTTTAAATGCTATATATTAAACCAAAGGCACTGTACCATTTATTTATTGTCATATAGTGTAGTTCAGAAGCAGAATCCATGCAGTTCCGATAGACTGTGATGGCTGTACATGTTGTAAGGCTTGCTACCACTGCCTTGAGTTCATTTTCCTACAGGCTGTGACAGGGTGGACCTGGGCTTCGGATCACCTGGTCTCCCAGGAAGTTAATCTTGTGTTTTTCATCTGCCATGACTTTGCTAGAATTATATTCTAGGAGGCAATGCCCAAGGTGATTTTACCTGGTCTCAATCCCCGTTTTCTTCTGCGGGGCTCCAAGCCTCCCCTTTACCCCAGCCTAGCCTCTCCAGATGGTGCTCGAAATCCTCTGCAGCCAGGTTGCAGCACTGCCTGTTAGTCTGTTATTCTGCCCCCCACCACCTGGGTGACCTTTGGTTAGGTGCACCCCATCCAGGGCTGGCCTTAGCCTGTACTCAAGTATCAGACAATAGGAAAAAGAATCAACCACCCCTCCCCGACTGCTCTCAGTCTCCTTGTCAGGCTCAGTCCATGTCCCCTTCACCTGGGGGCAGGCTCTCAAATCCCAGTCACAACAGCGAAACAAATCAGTCCAGTCGCTGTTCTGCACAGGCCTGTCTGGCTACCTTGTGAACTTTCACAGTCCCAGTGGGATCTCTCCCATGTGCAGCAAGGCTATAACCTGGAACAGCAGTTTCCTCAGGCCTCTCTTCTGGGTCCTCAGCTGACACGCTGCTCCAGAGATTATCAAAAGCCATGTGTGTTCTCTCTTCCTGGATCCTCAGCTGATGATCCACTCCGGAGATTATCAACAGCCGTTGATAACAGCCTCCACCTGCCTCTTTCTCAGGGTCACACCCCGAGCCTTCCTGTGGCAAGTTTTGCACCCCTTGCTAGCCTGGCCACTCAGGCCCTCCTCTCTCCCTGCAGCCTGCAGGGAACTGCCCCCTCTCTGCCCCTCTCTGGGGCCGGAAATACCTCTGAGCAGCCTCCCTCCTCCAACCCCAAGCGAGATGGTGCCCCGGAAGTGTGGTGAATGTTTCTCTTCCCTTCCAGTCTCGAGGTGCAGCCCTGCCAGCCTTCCATGCTGTGAGTGTTGTTTGTTTTCACTTTCTCTATCTGTTGCTGCAGGCTGTTTTTCTTCTCCTGACCTCCCCTGCCCAGCATGCAAGACACCTCAGGGCTTTTGTTTGCTCTCTCACACACCTTCACATAGACCTTCACTGGTTCTTGAAAAGTTCACATGTTTGAAAAATACCAAATACTAATAAGTCACCTGTCTGTCAGCTTTTTGACATCACTGTTCAAGGCACTCAGAAGGGGGTGGCACCAGGGCTTGGTGCTCTTACTGTCTGGTACAGTAAAAGGCCACCTTTTTCATACCCACAACTCATGCTAGGGAAAAGCCAGAGGGTTCCCAGCAGTAGTAGGTTAGGATGGATAAATGAAAAATAAGCAAAAGATTGTGACTATCTCATGTAGCCCATGAAGAAAAACAACACATGACAACTGTGGTTTAATTTACAATATACTTTTGTTAATACATCTGAGAAACACTTTAGCAATACCTCTATGAGAAAAGAAAAAAGTGTTGCTAACTAGGGGTAAAGTTACACTTTGGGGGAAGAAGCTACACTAGCTTTCTTACAAGCCTTTGAATTTGGTGTGAGCACCACTGCTGGGAACCCTCTGGCTTTTCCATGCCCTGGCACTGCCCTCTTTTGAGTCCTGATTTCTGTACTACTTTTTCAAGGAACTGTAATTCTTGTTGGATGTGCACCTGCACTGGACACCTGCCAACTTACCCATCGGCGTTCTAAGCTCCTTGGCAAGTCTGGCAAGGAGTGGAAAATTCCTGCTTGGCTATAAAAGGTGGCTGATGCATGACCCACAAAAGAACCAGCAACTTAGTTGTATTGTAATTGTAAGGTGCGTGGGGGGACCATTGCAGAATGCTGATCCAAGAAGAAGAAAAGGATATATAGGTTCTTTTCTCAGGTGTGCAGAAGCCAATTAGCTTCTGATGTACCCTTTAATCTGGCCAGTCAGCCTCCACTAGGAAGCCCCTTGCTGGGTACAAATGGTGCATAAAACAAAACTTTCAGCAAATATACAGTTTATATATATTATTTAATAAAGGAGGTCTCCCATAGCACTTAAGTATAATTTAGTTTCTTTTCATTCAGTGATCATTGTAACATTGTATGGTTTGCAAGCTTATACTGGTCAGTGCATCAGAACTGAGAGCTGTTTCAAGCAATAAGATCCAGACCTAGATTTTGAAAATTTCTGTTTGTGGATCACAGGATTACAGAAAAGTAGCCCTGGAAGGGACTCGCAAGGTTATCTAGTCCAGCACTCTGTTCAAGGTAGGATCATCCCCGACTAAACCATCAGCCACATGTCTGTCTAACCTAATCTTGAAAACTTCCAAGGATGCAGATTCCATAATTTAACTTGGTAACCCAATGGTACTCGATCTTTTGACCCTATGGGGCAAATCAGTGGGGCAGAGCCAGTCTACAGGCACTGCCTTCTCCAGCTCCTATGCATCAAGATTGGTCCCTGGGCTCCAGTGCCATCTCCTGCTGCTGAGAGAGGTTTCTGGGGGTTTGGCACTGTCCACACCCTGCCAGCCCCCCACAACCTGGGGCCCAGAACCATCTCTGCCTGGCCCTGCATGCTGGGATTGGGCACCTAATCTAACATGCAGGTCCTGGGTCTCTGCATGGGTTTGGAAATTTGGCACTGTTCTCCTGCCGCCAAATTTCCTGAACCATGAAGAGCCTCATGGGGTCAATCGGGTTTGTGGGCTGCAGGTTGAATCACTTCTGAAGTAGACTATTCCAATACTTCTCCACCTTTCTGTTACAGGTTGTATCATGAGTTTGTTCCTAATAAAGAATCTTGTATAGAGAAATTATAGTCCAATTCACAGTATAATCGAGACTCTATGTCATTTTGATTGTTTGCAAGTATTGTGGGAGATTTACCTTCCACCTAAAATGCGACCAGACTTGGGCACAGTGAACAATTAGTCTAACCTTTATAAACAGACTGTGCTTCCTTTGCAGTGGAAGGAGACATTTCCTTTCCAGAGTTCATACTATTCAAATTCTGATCCATATTGCATTGCGTGTCTTCAGCTATATTGTTTAATACCATTCGTACTATCCTGAACAATTTTAGTTTCCTCTTTTACATAAAAGCTTTAGTCTGTTTGATAAACTCAGTATGACCAGGGGGCTTGTGTGTGACAAAATAGATCAGATATATTTAAAGATATAGCTTAAATTCCCTTTACAATATTTTTTAAAAGTTAAAAATATATATTTAAAATAGAAAATAAATGTATGAAAAAATAAACTATTTTGTTAACATTGGGTGTAGTGATGGTGGTTAATTTGTATTACAATGTTAATAACATGGGGGATGTTGTAGGCATAATTAAATCATCTTTATCATCATCATCATCATCAGACCTAGAAGCCAGATGAATTTCTAGTTATGGACAATGATATTGCCCCTAAACGCTTACAAACTAAACATAAAAAGGAGATAATAGGTATAAGCAGATGGGTAAGCACAAGAATACAATTGGAGAATATCTGTTATCATACAATGGAAGCCTAATTGTTGTAAAGCTTTGGTTTGTTTTGGCAGCAAGAGAAACTAAATAAAACAGGAGCTATATTTTATTTCGTGTTGGCATAATTTTTAGTATGCTGTTGGTGAGCCCATACAACAACTAAGAAAACCAGTGGCGATAATATAAACAATGTTTGCACAGATCATTTACTGCTTCAATTTATACTGAAACCTTCATAACTAATCGAGCAAGTTTCTTATTTAGGAGAAAATCCCAAAGTATATCTACCCCTCTTCTGTTAGTAAAGTATTTCCTGTTCAGTATCTATGGGTGTCTTTACACATGTTGTGGGGTCGGAGGTCGGGGGGGGGGCACTTTAATTACAGTGCCTCTCAGGATCCACTCTAATTAAAAAGCCTGCAGCCTTTCATGTATTCAGCATCTCATGGCAGGGGCACTTTAAAGCTTGTTAGATGAACTTTAGTTAAAGCGCCTCTGCCACCATTTTGCAGCACGGGGATGCTGAATAGACGTAATGCAGAGGCTGCTGGAGCATGCTAATTTAGCACACTCCAGCAGACTCAGTTAATTAATTACTATGCGTCAGAGCAGGCTTTGGACATGTGTATAGGTGCCTTAAATTTTGTCAGCCTCTTTGAGATTTTTAGAGAGATTTTAGTGTTTCACTGTACTCATTGATGTTCTGCTTCTTGTTTGGCTAAAATCCTTAAGCTTTCATGTGAAGGAAGAAAGTCTCCACTCTCATGAAGTATAGTGTTATAACACATTTAGGGATATTACTATTATTGTTTATTAGTATTGTCATAAGGGAATCCTAACCACGGAGCAGGACTATTCAGTGCTAGGCTTTATATAAGGACACTAGCTATCATTTGTCAACCAGTGAATTCAGGAAGTTGCATCATTTTGCCTGAAGATATAGGCATACTAGAGTGCAGACAGAAGAGTTCGTGGCTGCAGAACACTTTAAACAGGCCCAATCCTGTGACAATCTAAACCCTCATACCACGAGAATTCAGATGACACTCCCAAATGCAGCACCTTCAGTAACTTGTGTCTGTGCATGCTGGGAGTAGAGCTGGGCTGACGCAGCTGAGCCCTGTTCCTGGCACTGTTCAAGTTTGGGAAGTTGGGGAAAGGGAGCAAAGAGAGCTCGTTCCGTGGGTTGCCCAGCTGGTGCCGGAGGTTGGGGTGGGTGGATTGGATCCTCTGCCCCACATGCCAGAGCCAGCTGAAAAAACCCCAGACTGAACTTCCTTCACTGCCTTTCCCCACTCCCATTCTGAAGACAGCGCCAGGAGCAGGGCTAATCCGCATCAACCCAGCCCTACTCCCAGTGCTCACAGACACAAGTTACCGAAGGCTTTATGTTTTGGAACATCTTCATCTGAATCCTCATGCAATGAGGGTTCAGTTTGTCATGGGATTGGACCCTTTCAAAGTGCTCTACAGTTGTGTACTTGTTTTTAGTCACAGCTGTAAAGCACTTTCAGGGGTCAGATCAGGCAAAAAATGTCACTTCTGTCCACACCTATAGGTTACAGCGCAAGAGTAGATGACATACCAGATAACTTTTCAATCAAATGCTTAAAGTGCTTGCAGTTCCCATTTCAAAGCACTGTGCTGCAAGCATGTGAAACAATATTAATTATTGGCGATGTTTTGGATGCTGCCAACTCTTGTTAAAAATTTTGTTTTAGATGATATTAATAATGCATTTTTCAAGTATCAGTGGATACATTTCCTGGTAAGTAACTTCTGCTGCCTCAGAAATTCTTAAGCCAGGTACAGACATGACATATAACCAATATAAGTGAACAGAAACCAATTTACACCTGTAGGAGTACAGAAGCTCAGGTCACACAGACTGTTTTAAATATGGCAGAACCCAGTCTAAGATAGACCTGGCTTGATGAGGTATCAGACTTAGTCAGTTTAGATTAGACTGGTGTATTGAACCTCTGTACTAGGTCCTCTATCAGTTCATGTTAGGACACCTTTGTGGGATCCTGCTAGCCTGCCCCTCCAAGGGAGGCCTCCTGGAACTTCTGTTCAACATCTTCATCAGTGATTTGGACGAGGGGGTAAAAAGCACCCTGTTCAAATTTGCTGATGACACGAAGATGTGGGGGGATGTGGGCACACT
>NW_017728948.1:31096710-31123208 GCF_001723895.1 Crocodylus porosus
GGCTCCTACCCTGGGGGTGTTTAAGAGGAGGTTAGATGAACATCTTGCTGGGGTCGTTTGACCCCAGTACTCTTTCCTGCCATGGTAGGGGGTCGGACTAGATGATCTGCTCAGGTCCCTTCTGACCCTAGAAACTATGAAACTATGAAACTTGGCCAGTCTCCGCTGCTTTGGCTGAGCACATACTGGGCCCTGCAACAGGCTGTCACTGAGCCAACCAGCAAAGCTTCTGTCCCCAGCCCTGCTTCTTGCCTGTGGTGAGCTGTCAGCCACAGGGAGGTAGGGAAGGCAGCATCTATAGTGGGGCTCTGCAGAAGAAAAGATTGGGCCCCTCAGAGCTCCAGTGAATTGCAGGTGGTGGCAGCAGGTGCCCAGCATGATTCCTGCAATCGTGATTCCTATAATTGTACTGGGTGCCTGATGCTGGGCTCTTGTTGCTTGTTGGAGCTCCAGGGAGCCCAGTCCTCCCTTCTGTGGAGTGGCTGGGTCATGCTTGATTAACTGCCAGCCACACCACCCCCAAAACACTTCCAGGACAGCTCCAGAGTGAGTCACCATGACACACCCCCACAACCACCGCTGCAACTGGCCAGGCTGCCCAGTATGCCATGGTAGCCTATTGTGGGGCTCTCCTGGAAGGGGGTTGGAGGGGGGGGGTGCCCAGCAGCCAATCAAAAGTGGCCTGCCACTTGGCTGCAGTCCACTGTGGTTGGCAGTCTCTGGCATGCTGGCAGGCATACAGAAGTGCCCCCAATGTGCTGGCCTTGGCCAGTGAAGGCAGCTTTTGTGCCCTGCCCAAACTAATCTAGTCTGTTTAGAGAAACCCACATAAGTTAGTTCAAATCTGCCTTGGACTCTTTAAGTGTATGTACCTAGCCTTATCATTTAACAACCACAAAAGCAAATCCAGTAACATTTTCAACTTATGGGCATAGTCAGTATGCAGTTTGCCAGAAATGAAAGGTCACATAGCATCATATTGTCTATTTCCTTTTTAAATCAATAACTTGTGATATATTTTTAAAATATTTCATGGAATGGGACTGCAAAAATAAGACACCAAAGCCACTTACTTGAGGCTGATTGAATCAGAATGTTCAGAAAGATTCTAGAATCCATGATGGCCCATCACAATGAAATCATACTTTATGGCATTGTATGAAATAATTATAATTATTGTTTTAAACCTTTCCTTTTAATTTTTATCTTTATTTCTCAGCTTCAGCTAAACAAATAATTTCACTATACATGAATAAATGTTATGAATACCCATGCATATATTTATTTATTATTACTACTCTTGCTGCTACTTCTCCTGCAACACCATCTCAGTTTAAAATATGTATGACTAGATGAAATATTCAGAAGTGAGGAGAAAAAAATACAGAGAGGATCCTTTTGTTTCCCTAACAGAATGCGTGTTCTTGCCATGATGGGGTCTGCATCATTTGACCTCCTACTGATACGTAGATTTTGAATGCTTTTGATTCTTGGAGCTTGACGGCTTAAATGGATGAGGCTAGGAGCAGTTAAGATTGGCAGGATCATATCCTATCATCCAGTGATTGACTAAGGTATCCTGCAAAACATTATTTGCTGCTTTATGAGATACTTCATGAATCAGATGGACAAGACGCTCTCTTCTTACACTCAGTTTCAATGACTGGTGAGGCAAATGCTTCTGTTTTGCATTTTTGTGTTAGAGTTTTAAATAACGTACTGTTAGCCTATATGGATTTTGCTTGGTTGTGATATAAGTTTCAGATTTTGTACATAGTGGGGGAGAAAATGTGTTGCAACTTCAGGTTTATTAGGTTAGTGTTCTTAAACAATAAATGCAGTTTACAAGATCCCTTTCACCAAAACAAAAAACAAAAAAAAGGAATGCAATGAATATTTGAGAAACTACTTGAATTTGGAAAGGCATACAGGCTAATAACTACATGTTTACCAAAAAAATAAAATAAAGCGCATATAACTTTGTCTCATGAAAATATCCTCAATAGCATTTTTTATAAGAGATAGCATATCAAAACAGAGATATGTGAAATATACAGTATATTAGTTGGAATAAATTATGCTCTGTGAAACACTTAATGAAAGGTTTCTGTCCATATGCTTAAAAGTCATCTCCTAGTATGGAAGCTCCAGCTGGGGTTAGAGGTCAACAATGTCTTCACACTTCACAGCTGTGCTGTTATCTCACAAATCATTAACGGAACTGCACTTCCATTACAAATGCTTGACAACCAGCAGTCAGTAAATGTCACTCAACTATGTCTATCAACTTGGCCAATGTGACTTTATCCATGGGGGCCAAAAACTAGGTCTCATTTCTTTTTTTTATTTTTGAGAGTTTCAAGGGGTTTCTTTTCAAGGACTTTTTTCCTGAAAAAGGATTACACTGAAGCCAAAGTTTGAAGTAGTATTGTAATTCTTTGCTTTCCAAATTGTGGGTGGTCCATTTCTCTGTCAGGCAGTAGTTAATAGCTACACTGTAGTTATTTCTATTTTTTTCTTACAGTCCTAAATCAAGAGGATTACATATTAACGTAGTAAAGAAGCAGACTAATAAAGGCTACTTGTCTTTCCAAAAAATAATTCCTAAGAACCAAATAGTGTATGTGTGGTCCTAATGAGCTCGTCCCTCCCAATTAAAATTTGTCACACTAGGACACAAGCAACCTGAACGGTGAATGGTAAATCTGGTTAGCTAATTATCTTCAAATGATAACATAGTGCACTTTCTGTAAGCCTATGTTTATGCCAACCCTTTGGGAAATAATTGATTTAAATGCATTTTTGGAGACACTGCAGAGTAAGATTGATTCTGAGGCTAGTAGGTTGACTTTCATGCCACTACTAAGATTGTACAGTTTTGTTCTTTTTTTATTACAAAATATATATTCCTATAAAAATGAGGAAGGATTGAAGTTGTTTTAGTCATGCCATTCTTTGCAAAGTATAAAAACATCAAGACCTAGAAATACAACCCTAACTAGCATTATGTTATGTAAGAATATAGGGGTCACTTGGTTACTGTAGGAAAACTAGAAATATTATTACAATTACTCATTATAGGGCTAAGAGAAGCTAGTAAACCATGGTAAACTATGGTGACAGGTAGGTGATAGATAATAAGTTAATATAGTTCAAGGCCTCATCTTTCCATGTTCCATGTTTGTTCATTTTTTGCCTTGGGATCCAAGAAGAATAATACAAAACTTTACTATTAAAATAATGATAAGTTGCTACTTGCAATGAGGAGCCCATTAGTTGTGTTAAAGTAGAGATTTTCAAGTGGCTCACAAATATCTCAAGAGTTTAACTATAAAAAAAATAGAGGGAATTTTAGAATAAGGAAAGGGAGCATAATTAGAAGTGAAAGGAGATGAAAATGAGGTAAATTCAAGCCGAATATTACGGTGGTGAAAAAAAAGTTCCTAACACGTGTTGATGTTATTTTTAAATAGCTCTGTCATGTGTAATATTAAAAAATCAACTGGGTAGAGCACTATAATAGTTATGGTATTGTTATGCATTAGCCCTGGAATGGATAAGACATCTTCCACCCACAGCACCTGTTTCTCTGGAAAATCGGTGGCAGAGCCAAGAGAACAAGGAATCGATCTGCAGTCTGCCTCAGATGCTTTGTTTGAGCTGCTTTCTGATCTTGAGCATATTATTGATATATTCTGCCACAGAAAAATAATATGTAAGGAGTGTTTGAGATGTTAATTAATCCTCACAGGAAAATCATAACCTATGAACACTGGTGATAACTTAAGTTTTGTATTCATATATGTAAGATGCTTAACTATTTGTATAATAATTTATTTTAACATTGGCAAATGTGATAAATGCTTGTGTTCTGAGATATATCACCTGAACATTGTTCAGAGCAATTCACACCCTTCTATTGCTCCTAAGTATCTCACTTGCTACTAAGAATACTTTTACTGGGCATTTCTGAGAATGAAGATACACTAATAATTAAAGTGTGAATAATGTAGTAAACGATATATTTCACAGTCAGAGAAAGATTGAATGGCCATTTTTTTAGAACTAGACTGATAGGATCTTATTAGATATCTGCAGGTGGATTGTTAAACATTTATTTCCTTTGTGTTTGTTTAATTGATCTGTACACATGCCAGTTTACTAGGACTTGAAATAATAGGGCATGTGAATCTGTTTGGGTATGAGAATAACACCATGAATAGATTATGCTGGGATTTGTAATATAGTAACCATGTAAAGCCAAGGGACAACATAGTGGAGGGGATCACAACATAGACTAATATATTAACAGTCGTGTATTAAACCCATGTTATGATGCAGTGTAACTTGATGGAAATTTGAACTCCAAATACACTTTAATGATTCACTTCACCTGAGCTGTTAATTTTCGAGCAAATGTCTATCTTGCCTGTTCTCCCTGCATTTATACAGTAGCTTTAATAGTTTCTCTACCCTCAACGCTTTGTATCTCACTGTATAGTTCTGAAAACAATCATCTTCATATTTTAAAATGTATATGTGTTACTCTAATGCAATAAAATTGGGTGTAGGTAAAGAATGACTGAACAGCAGTAAAAAGGCTTTTAGACTAGCCTCCTTCCATTACTGGAACTGTGCAGTTAGAAGAAAGAGTTTCCTTGGTTTATGGGTCCATGAATGTATAGAAATTAGAGCATTAAAATTTAGCCTGAAAAAATATTTTCACTAGTCACAAAAAGAATCCAAAATGAATAAGGATAACTTTATATAAAATAATAATATATAGCATAAAACAATATATAATTTAGATTTCTAAGGTAAAAAACACAGAGCATATCTAGCTAAGAGCTCTGCCCTACCTAATGGTAACAAATAAAATCAAAGAATCAAGAATACACTATCAAGAGAATGTTCCTCCCATTTCATTCTGCCCACAGATGTATTTCCTCTCAAAAATCCATTTCTGCAGTGGTTGTCACAAAAGAGGTACTTTGCAGCATACTCTGAAGGTTACCAGCCAGAGCTATCTGAGGCCAGAGAGGGAAAACTGTAGATCCTGCACAGAGCACCATCTATGGTTACATCCCTTTGTAACTTCAGAGGGATCCAAGATGATGCAATCGCTAGAGATTGGCGTAGGAGAGGACAGCTACTCCTATAGGAAGATATAGGGTAAACAGAAAACAGAAATCTTACAAGGCAGATTGTTGGGTTCAGGTTTCATATGCTGCCACTAAGAATAACAGTATAAGATGTAGGGCTCTGCTTTCCCTACAGATTTAAGTTTCTGTATTGGTTTAAGATATAAATGAAAAGTAAACTTTGGTGATCTAGAAGAGGTTCATAATAACAATCATTACCTAATCATTAAGTGCAGAGCAATTTAATAACCATAAATATACAAATACTTTGATTAGCTTTTGAATAAATGATACTGAATCAATGAAACACATCTTTCACATATTTTTTATTTGTATAAAGCAGCTGTTGTTTGTGTCATACCACATTATGGCTTTCACCAACATTCTTTGTCACCTGTTAGTCTACGAGTCATATTTATATCTTAAGTTGTTTTATCAAATGATTGAAGGGAAGGTCTTTATTTTACCCATTTCCTGGACTACTGTTATAATCTAATCTAGAATGTGATTTGATGTTATTTGTTGTTCAGTATTTTTCATACAGAATAGTTGGCATCAAGGTTTGATTCGTTGTTTACCAGCAAGATACAAAGCAGACCTTTAGTATCGTTTATATATGTCACTTTGTTTTTTAAATAATTTTCAAAGGAGAAAAGATATAGAATAGATTTTTTGTTTGTCTTTGTATATCTAAATAAATGAATTAAGTAATAAGTATTGCTTTCAGAGCTTCCTGTCTGTCTTAGTATTTCTCCTTTTTCCTTTAAAATCAGGAAACATTACTCATTCTCCATTACTCAATATTTTACAAAGTAGAGGATGGCAGTACAGATTTATGATATCACTGGTCAGACACTAAGGGAGGTTAAACCATGGAGAAAAATAAAATTACTGGTAATTAAATTTACAAGCAGGTTTGCCATCTACAAAGACTTATTTCTTCAAAGTGAATGATGGCTTTAGCCACACACAAAAGTACTGATCCAACCTTAACAGTGCATAATATAGATATTATAGGTTTCTATTTCAATTTATATAATTAAAATAATAGCATTGCTTTATAAGGTTAATAGGATATTCAACTGGAAACCATACATGGTGGGTAATAAAAAAGCTGCAATGCAGCATTGGCTTCATTTGCTAAGAGCTGATGCAGTATATCAGATTCATTAATATTAGGTTCTACAGTGGCTTTATCTCTAGAACCACTAGGAAACAATAACATATACAAATCTCTTCAGTTTTTTTTTAATATGAGGACAGACGAGCATATTACACTGATCTGAAATGCAAAGGTTAGCAAGATTCTACTGTAAAACTACTTACCACTACAACTAAACTGCAAACCCAGTAATCCTTAGAAATAAAAACTCATCAGTTCTGCCCCATTTCTCAGTAAAGATTTCATAGTAGGTTGTTTAAGCAAGGTCTTATTGGTACTTGTCTGAAGCACACTACACCACAAGTATACTCTGAAATAGTAACAAAGAAACAAATAAGTAAAAACAATAAAGTTATAATAACGTATAAGACTGTACGCACCGTATATTTTGTGCTGTAAGGTCCTTAACATTTTCCACCTTGTTTTCTTACTGTTCCCACCAACTTCTGAAACAGTGCAATCAAAAAGTATTTCAGTTATAAATTCAGTTAGTCAAGTATTGTGTTAATTTGTTTGGTGGTTTGGTAAAAGAAAACAAATAAAGTTATATTTTAGAATATTTTTTACAAATATTTGATTTTCATGGGTAAATCGGAATGACTGAGTTTGTTTCAAAAGGGAATTATGCAAATTAAATAACACCATGTACCACTGGTACTCTTGATCTTAAAGGAGCTGTAATGTTTCCTGTTTAAATAACTTGATTTGAATATTTACTAAAAAATTATTCATTCAAGCTGACTTTCCTAGCAAAAAAGAAGAAAAAAGCTAGATTTTAGGGCTGACAAACTATTAAAAAAATAATCACAATTAATTGTGAGATTAAAAAATATAGTTGCAATTAATCACAATTTTAATTGCACAGTTAAACAACAGTCAGCACTCCCCGACCCAACAGCCCAGAGCCCGTGCACGCTGCGGCTCCTCCCAGCTACCACCAACAGTGCACAGGCCCAACCCCAACCCCAACCCCAACTCCAGCCTGTTCTGCGCCTGCTCCAGACTCTCCCTGCCCGAAGCAGACCAACTGGAACCTGTGCGAGCAGCCCTGACCCCAGCCAGCCCCATGCCTGCTCCAGACTCACCTGCCCAAGTTGAGAAGCAGCAGTGGCCAGACAGAACCTGCTGCTCAGCACAGAGGAAAAGTGGCTCCTGCCCCTTACCGCTGCCAAGCCCATCTTGCTGCAACCACCCTGAGCCCATACCCAGGCTGCCCTCCTGCTCCTTGGATGGCCCAGAGGCAGGGGTGACAGCGGAGTAGAGGAGTCATAGGGAAGCCTGGGTACAGGCTCTGTATGGCTGCAGCAAGAAGGGCCCAGCAGCAGTGAGGGAGATGGGCCACTTTTCCCTTATGCTGAGTAGCAGCTTCTGCTCTGCCGCTGCTCAGCGTGAGTGGGTGAGTCTGGAGCAGGCGCAGGGCAGCCAGGGGTCAGGGCTGTGCGCGCAGGTTCCAGCTGATCCAGAGCTGGTTCTCTCTGCTGGTCAAAACAATGTGTGCAATTAAAAAAAATTAACATTAATTTGTTTTTGTGTTAATCATGTAAGTTAACTGTGATTAACTGACAGCTCAAAGGTTTACTAATGTGAGTATCTGTCTTAACATATCAAAGCCTAAGACACTCAACTTCAGGCCTAACAATGTACATTATATCCTGTCTCTAGGAATTACTAAAGAAAATTGGAACAGATTAGCTGAGAGAAGCCCATAGGGCAAATAGAATCTGCTACACATCAGTTAAATTTAACTTCATACCACTTGAATATTGTTTCATTACACCCTTTGGCAAGAATTTACTAGCATATCATAGGTTATTCTCATTCTAATTGCATAAAATTAGTTCAATCAGTTCCTCTTCCTGTAGTATCATTTGTTCATCTTTGAATTGTTAGTATAGCTCCAAAGTTGTGTATTGCCTTTTGATGTGAACTATCAGAGTTATATTTCTGAAGAAGAATGTGTTTTATCAGTAGTTTTTTTGTATTGTAACTGTATTGTGGCCTCAGATATGGGACAGGTAAATAAAAGCACAAGACATGCCATGCTGAGTCAGAACAGTGGTCCATCCAGCCCAGTCTCCCGTCTCTGACAGTGGCAGGAATGGATACTTTAGAAGAAAGGCATTGAACTGGGTATGACTAGAGTGATCTAACATCTGTTTGTTACCCTCCCTGGCATCCACCATCAAAGAACCCTAGCCTTTTTAGTGTCTCCTGGTATGGCAAGTGATCTATAACCCTGATCACCTTGGTTTACCTTCTCTGTACCTCTTCTCATTCTACAACATCCTTTTTGAGATGTAGAGGCCAGAACTGCATACAGTATTCAAGACAATAGTATACCTTGGATTTCTGTATGGTGGCATGACCTTTTGTTTTCAATTCCCTTTTTAATGGTGCCCAACATTTCATTAGCTGTTTTTGGTCACTACTGCACAGTGAGCTGATGTTTTCAGCAAACCATTTGCAGTGACTCCTGAGTCATACTAACTAGGTCAGAACCCAGCATTGTGTATGTAACTGAGGTTATTTTCCTGTATGTGAAGTACCTTGCACATGTGCACCTTCAAGTTTGTGTGTCAGTTTTTGCCCACTCACTTAGCTTACATTCTGCAGTTCTCCTGTGTCACATCGGGATTTGACTATCCAGAATAATTTAGTATCATCTGCAAATTTGGAGATTGCACTAATGATCCATGAGCCAACCTCCTTGGTGTACGTATCCGTGGTTTATTATTATTGGTTGTCTGTATACCTGTGATAATATAAATAGTCTGTCATGATAGGAATTTCCATGGCTAACTTGCTTTTTTGCATAGAAGTCTTTTTGGTCAAATAAAATACATACATCAATTAAAGAGAAATGTAAATATAGATATTCCCTGTTTATGGCTATAATAGAATTTTTAGAGGAGGCTGTTAAATCAAGTTACCGTAACAACTGCTGAAGGTTGCTTTTTCATTCATTGCCATTGGATTTACTATCAGACCAGTGCAGCCATAGTCCCTTTTCAGGATTACTTAAATGCTCTGAAAATAAAATTACAGTTCATAGGTCCTCTGTCTTTTCACACATTCTTAATAGTAGTTAAACTAGGCCTGTTTTTATATTTACTTTACAAGGTATTGAATTAGGTTAGTTATTCCAAATATATATTTTAAAATAGCAATAAAGTATGAGTTCCTCCTTTCCCTAAACCAACAGTGAATTGGATGAATAGGATTTGCTATCTATGAATTTGGAATGGTTTTTCAAAGCAAGTTACATAAGTGTAAACCTTGTCTGTGGATAGACAAACCTCATATAGTATGGGGTTTCATTAGTCTCACTATTTTGGGGGTTTGCAGAAGTCATAGGAATTATTCAAAACCTTATTAAAAGAAGGGGGGAGCGTCTGAGCTTGTGTTACAGTATATATACCAGGAAAGGAATGGCTGTAAAAGTTAACTTGTCTTTATAGAATCAACTAATACTTGTATGTTTCCTTTTGTTTCATGTTCGTTTTCCCCATCTCCATTGCTTATCCAATCTCTGTCTTCTCATTCTGTCAGCTGCCTGCTTTATTTTCACTTTAGAATTCTAGAGCCCATTGCCACAGGATGTGGCTGAGACCAAAGACTTAGCAAGCTTCCAAAAAGGGTTGCCATTTATAATAATACTAACAAATTTTGGAAAGGATATTAATTTCAGGTTTCAGGGTTAAAACCTGTGGATCAGGTTGAAATCTAATGAAACCTGAGATTACTTCATGTCTGCCTTTCATGGTATTTACACCTTCTATTGAAGCATCTGGTACTAGCCACTCTCTTAGAAAAGATCAGGACTAGATGGATCTCAGATCTGATGTGGTGGGTTATTTCTATGCATGCTCACCTTCTTTTCTTACAGTGTTCTCTATAATAATTTAGAATCAAACTTTTGAACTTACCTTGTATAAGTGGGTTTAAGATTAAGCAAAATGACTGTGACTCTCCCTATTAACACTATATTATTTTATTAAATATTACTTGACATATATATTCTTTTCTAGAGGAATTTTTTATTGCTTAGGCAATTCAAGTAATGTAAGAAATGTATTTTCTTTTTTGTAGTAATTACAAGTCATACACTATAATGTATTTCAGTAAATAGTGACTGAGAGTGTTTGAAATTAATTCTGAAATCTTTCCTGACAAGGTATTCCTTTACAGAAGTTCTTTTATCTAGATAAAAAATGCATGTATGACAAACTTTCAAGTTTCTTCTCTGCTTTCTTTTTTTCTAGTGACCTCAGTGAAAACCAGATTCAGGCAATTCCCAGAAAGGCTTTCCGTGGGGCTGTAGATATTAAAAATCTGTAAGTATTTTGCTTTTAACTGTGATTTGTTATTTCTGTTTTACCTAAACTATTTCTTCCAGTTCTGTCAGATATTTCCTCTTATGCATTTTTATAGCAGTTGTTTAGAAAGTTTCTGCCTAAAAGTAAAGCATTTTATAATTGTTTTAGTAGAATTGTTTTAACATAATTTGAATATCATAGAATTGGCTGCCACCAAACCCAAGAGATTAAGAAAGGAATAAAGGACTAAAAGACAGTATAATCCTTTGCTTATACAACCTAGGTTTAATATCTGCTTTCCTGGCCACTGCTTTGCTGAGAAATTTAAGTATGATCTGTCTTCTGTGGCCAAAGAAGACCATTGTTTCCTGGTAAAAAAAAAAATTCTGTCTGGAGTCTTGGAGCTGACTCTTGTTTAATACTTTAAAAGAAAGAGAAAGAGGGTATAATTCCACATTACAATTAACACATGGTAACTTTAAGGAATGTTAGTTGTGTTAAAGTTAGCACATGCTGTGAACAGTGGTACATTCAGGGTTAATACCAGGGTGTGGTGATCTGATCTGCCATTAAAGGGCTGGCAAGCAGGGGCATGGTGGGGAGCTGCCAAGCTGACTCTGTGCCTTTTCTGCTTCTCTGCTTTTAAGGGCAGTGTAGGTCCTTGGAGTGGGCTGTATCCCATATAGAGTTCCCATGTGCCCATGCTGGATTCCTGCTGGCTCAGATTGGGCCCACCAGTCCCTGCTGCACCAAATTGGGCACACTGCCCCAAATGGGCCTCACTCACCCCAGATCCCTGCTAACCTGTCCCTCCTCCCTCCCCACTCACCCCCAGCAGCTCCCCTTCTCACCAGGGGCTGCTAGAGTTGTTCCAGGGAAGCAGAAAGGGAAAGGGAACCTACTGCCACCACTTTTCTCTGGGATGGGCTCAGCCTGGAAGGTGGCAGTGGAGCCAGCACTGGGTGGAAGGGCAGGCAGGTTCCCATTCCCTGCCTGCTTCCCTGGGACAGCACTGGCAATGACAGGTGTGCAGCAAGCTGGGAAACACTGGGCAGGGAGAGCCCCAAGAAAGGGGCAGGGGGGAAGGTAGGAAGGAAACTCTGAGAGTAGGGAGGGTCCTTCAGGGGCAGGGAGGAGCTCCAGAGATAGGGTTAGCTCAGGAGGGAAGCAGGGGGATAGATTCATACCTTTCAGGCTCCCTAGATGCCACTGTCTCTTTGGGGGAAGAAAGAGCTTCCACCTGGGAATGGCTCGGAGCCATCCCTCCTGCAGTGCCGGAAGTCTCCTGGAACGCAACAGCCAAGGCAGGGGGGGCAGCAGTGAAGGAACGACCGACCCTGCCTGTGCAAAGCTGCACGCTGAGCCTGGGAGCATGCAGGGAACACCCCCCCCCCACCCCCTCATCACTGGGAAGCAGCCAGAGGTGCATGTTGGCAACCCATGTAGTCACCCCACTGCCACTCATGTGGGAGTATGGTGTGCAGTGAGTGTGTGTTGTGTTGTGTGTGTGGTCTCTGCCCACCCTAGCAGCCCATCAGCTCCTCTCCTCTCTCCACCATTTGGCCTGCTCGGCTCCCCCTTCGTCTGTAGCCTGGAGGCTCCTCTTCCCCCCTCATCAGTTGCTGCTCTATTCTCTAAGCTGTAGAAGATGGGAGGGAGGGGGAGGGGGGCATTGGTGTCCAGGAGGATGATAGTTCCCCTGGGAGCTGTGCCTGCCCAGATATGGAGGCCTGTGAAGTGGGCATTTGACCTCCCCTGAACAATTAAAAGTTAGGCCAAGTCAAGCTGGTTAACACAGCTCAAAAAAAATTGTCACCTCAAATTGACCAACTTTAAGATGCCTTAAGGGTTAAGAACTAATATGTGATCCCACACTTTTTCAAGAGTCTTTAGCAAGGTTTAATTGTACCTTCTAATTTCACCCAGAGATCATGTTCTCTAAAATCTATTTCTTTCATACAGTTTTGCTTTTGTTGTGAAAAGATGTCTTTTATGCAGGATAGGTGTCCTTCTTTCTTAAGATGTGGTAACTTTAGAATTCATGTTAAAGTCTTAAAGTTTTCATAGTTTCTAACAGTGGAATTTTCTTGTCCCTAAAAGCAAGTGACTTCTGAAGTAGCCATTTGCTAGTTCAAAGTGAAGAAATTGCATTCAACTCTATTATAGGCAGTAACAGTGAGAGTTTAGCAAGTACAACCTTTCAGAAGCCTCTGGTGCTTTCCCCAAAGGACTCTGTTTTCATTTTTCCCCATTTTTTTTTCTTTTCTATATCAAAGACAGTTGCAACAAAGAGTTTCTAGGAAGAAATCTTTCTTAAATTAGATTGAGAAAAGCTTGAAAAGCAAAGGAGGCAACGTGCTGAGCACTATATATCTTATTATAAGAGTGTCTCTGAAGTAGAAGAGAAATGCTTGCTTATGTGAGATGAATCTGTAGCTTCCTGCACCTGGTGTCAGGCCAGCAAATCAAATAGGCCTGTTGTGTAAGAGCTACAATTTCAAGCTGTATTTGACTACTTAAAGAGATTTGGCTATTTAGACTCCTGACCTAGTAGCCATTCCTACCAGGTTCTGCTCAATCATTGTCTCATTGTGGTAATATCTATTACTGTTTTTTTATTTAAGAGCAACAAGCTCATGCTATTTCTGGTAGTAGTCCATTTCTCATTAGTGTCCTTAACTATAGGTACATACGTAGAAAAGCATTATTTGAGAGAGAAAATGAGCATTTATTATTTATCAAGGGTAAATGAAATTTGTGAAGTGATTTCTTCACTCCTGAAGCCATTTTCACTGAGCTGAAAACAAAGTCTGTTACTGAGTCCTGTAAAAGATGCCAGGTATTTTAAAGGAGAGAACATAGCTTTTTTGTTCCAATTCTGTATTAATGTACTTTTATATTTAAAGAAACATATGAACTTTGCTGTTTTATTCCACCACAAACTAAAATTAATCTCAATATTGATGTGCCCAATATGTGTGAATGGTATACAGAATTTTTTTTTTTTTTACTTGACATTTTAGGGCTCTTTTCCCCAAACTGATCCTATTATCATTTCAGGGCTAAGTAATTTGTTATTACCAGCAGAGGGCAATACTTCTCTGAATGATACTTTGCTTTAAAAAAAATATGGCTCTAAAAAGGAACTTTGAATAATATTGAATCTAAAAGTACCAATGAAAATGTTATAATGTTATGATAAGATTTAAGAATGACATAAAAATCCTTACCTGTTGTGATTCAGCCTCTAATTTCCTTCATGATATGGTACAGGATTACATGTTAGCTGTAGCTGTAGCAAGGTATGTGGTCCACTCTGGGTTTCTGCCAGTTTGGTCGAAGGTTGGGTATCCATATCACATCTAACTGTTCTGTATGTACCAAAAACTTGATTGTTCAAAGCCTGCCTTCTTTGGGGGATAATGCAAGCACAGTTATTAAAAAGGTCCTAACAGTATTAAAAAGCCCAGATCTCTCTTATTGTGTCAAAAGCTTTAAATATTAGAATGGATGCAACATTTCTTTCCTCTCTTCTTTGTGGTCCCAAGAAGCATCTGTTTGGAGGCCTTTTTGGGTCCACTATCACACAGAAATATAAACATGTTTCTAATAGGGTTACCTAGCAAGCAAATATTAGCCTCCCTTGCCCATCTCCTAATTACTGTATTGAGGGGTTTGGGTATAAAGTAAGGTGATATGTGAGCACTAGCAGTGAGTCAGCTAAGACACTAGCCCAGAACTTACACAACTAAATCTTGTCTCCAGAAAATGAATGCTCTCAGCACATTTCCACAGGTTCAAAAAAGTGAGGCAAAACTTTTTAAACCACAGTCTCCGAGTTCCTAACCATAGGAGTCAAGAGGCAGTTAACAAATACTGTATTTAGAAAGATGTGAAAGATTAAATCAAATTGCAAACAAAAGATGTTACAGCATAAAGCACTTTATTTTTGTTCAGAAATTCAGAGTGATTATCTAGTATCCACACACCAAAATGCTTGTGTGGCCTTACTGACATTTGTTCTTAACAAAACCTAAGGTTTATTCTAATCTCAACATTTCCTGTATGGTATGTTTGCTGTTCTTTGACCAGCCTGTTAAGAATGTACTGAAATGATGAAGCAGCAGACGTAAGGAATAAAGGCAGAGTAGGTGACCCTGTACAGCTGGCTAATTTAAATGCCATTACTAACAGCATAGGCTACCTAGAATATAGTATAAAACCTACAATCCATGACCATCAAGCGTGCTAACACTTTAACTCTGAGCCTGAAGATTGAACAACAAGGGAAGAATGTCGATGCAGTTGAAGAACAGTCCTCCAATCTGCTGCAAGCAAAATAAATCAAAAGTTTTGAGTTAGGTCAGCTAGATGAGACTACTTCCTTAAAGGAGGAGGCCGCAATTCCTGGGTTTTCTTTTTTCTTCTTTTTTTTTGCCTGAAAGTTAGTTCAGGATATACTCCAAAGCCATATTGCTGTTTCTGTAAAGATATTCAGTTTCTATCAAACATGGAAAAGATTGTCCTTATCAAAATAGTCTCTTGGATGTCACCCATTTCAGAGGACGTAAGAAAGCCAGCATAGGCAGTGGATTGTGATGGATGCCATCTATTGGGATAGGCTGGTCACTTGCACTTCCAATTCATCCATTAAATCTGGCAAGGTCAGAGCTTGTCTTCACTTAAACTTCTTAGAAGCAAAAGTAATTCAAAGGGCTCCCAACAAGTTTCATCAGATTCTGGAAGTATATCTCAGAGACAGTTCCACAATTCTGTAGTAAAGACAGATATGCCTTTTATAATGACAAGGTAGAAAAGCTGTAATATTGGATAATAATACATGGTCACTCTTCACAAATGCTGACCCTTTAATGGCAACCGCATTGTCTTGAATAAGCAAACAAGCTGCTCTGCCATAAGGAAGGAACTGCCAAAAGTACTGTAGTGGGCCAGAAAGAATTTCACATAAAAATATATTTTTCCTGTCTGGCAAGACTAGCCTAATACCTTATAATTTCATCTGACAGACACTTATGTCCAGAAAATGGGTGCTGCGTTCTAATTTGCTGATAAAAGGGGTAGCAGATGCCAGAGATGGCTTTATTAGCACGACATATGAGTCACCGACTACTTGGTCTTCTCTTGCATTTTTGATGAACTAAGTTCTCTGAAAGGCAAAGAATGACTGGGCATAATCTATGCTAGTCCCCTCAAACTGTTCTCCCCATTCCTCACATGTTCTCAGTTCAAACAGCACCTGCTGCTTCTCTGTAAAATCTAAATTTCCCTTGTGATGGGCACTTCCCTCACCTAGATGTAGACAGATTGCCTTCTATTTTTTTGCTGATTGAGTTCCTTTAAAATCCCTGTGGCCAGATCAAAGGGAAAAAAGGACGTCGTCACTAAATTCTTAAACAACTTAATTTTTACCTTAACGTTTCCTAGGTATGTTGAGCTTTGCATTTAGGCTTTACCTTGGGTGCCTCACTGTTTATAAAGATAAGTAGTTTGTTGCACACTGATGTCCCATTAGGATCCAGAAATTAAGGATTCCTTCATCTAAAACTCCTGAAGGTCTTGACCTGGTAAGCATTCCCTGGGCGTGCCTCAAATACACCAGCAGAATCAGAATGCTCATGAATGCAATGGCAATCCCTGCTTCTTTTTGAATTAGTAATGGTTATCTTTTTGCCATGTCCCTTTTCAGTAACAGTTTAGTGATTACAGTCATCCAGAATATAGAAGATCCAATTCAATACCCTTCCTAGTCCCGAGGGGTTCAAACTCACATCTCCATCACCCAAGAGAATGCCCTAATCACAAGGCCATAGTCTGTGGGCCATGATATTCTTCAATATCCCTTCTATTGCCAGATCACTCAAAAGAAAAGAATTCTACTTTCAGTGCCAGAGGGTGAACAAGAGTGAGCATAATTCTACTACTAGTGATTTGGGCACTCATTTGAGAAATGGGGAAACTATTTCCTGATTCCTACTCTAAGGTCTCTCTATACTATTTCATGTCAAATTATGTAAATAAACCTCCTAGAGATTCTAGGTCTCCTCTCTGCCAGGTAAGTATACCCTAATCAGTGGGTCAGAGAATCACAGTACTGTTGAATATTACCATTGACCTTCCAAGCTTTAAAACTTTATTGGCTATAGTTAGGTTTTATTTCCAGCTAGAGGGTCAAGAGCATTATAATTCCTGAACTATTCTCAGATCACAGCACAAAATTCCATCCCAGCTGAAAATGTACTAGCCATGAATGTGCACAAGCATTATTCCTAATGTTTTTTCCTGTCATGATATACCCCTGCATGGTGATGATGTTAGTTCTTACTATATGATATCTTAGACACAAAAATTTGGGATACATAAAAGAAAAACCCTCCATGAGCTTTTAGGGAGTAAATATGCATGTAGTCACAGCATGTAGTTAACAAGAGCTGCGGAATTAACGTTGAATGAATACTGAACTTTTCAAAAGGGCCCTAAGTGACTCCTAAGGCTCCTACCTCACAGTCAGTTAGTGACTTCATGGTCTTTTAACAGTTTTTCATGTTGATGTTTTTAAGTAAGAGGTTATTCAAATGCAGTGAGATGATTACTATTATTACTTTGATATCTAGTAACGTTCCTGAAAAATGGCCTGCCATGGCTACCTTGTCATGACTCATTTTGGAAAAGCCTTTTACTTGGTAACCTTAAGGATTTGTTTTATAACTTCTCTTCATCATGGCAGATATCTTTCTTAGGACTTTACATTGCTGCCCATCACCATTGCATCTATGTTGAGACATAATTAAATCTCAGTTCAGAAAAACTGAATGTCTTGCTTTGTTACAGGTATGTAGCATAGGATAGGTTTGTGAATCTGATCTCTCAGATGCTACAAAATGATTTGTGGCTCTAGACCAAGCCTGGGCAAAACTGTGCTTTAAACCTGAATTTCAAAGCAACCCTCACTGGGTGTGAACACACAAAAGGCCACCATTCCCTCTTCATCTGATTTCTTTGGAGTTCCAGACAGTGGGTAGTGGGGTCAGCGCATGGTCTCTGGGGATAATTAAATAGATATTTATATGAATTACACAAATATTATGTAAACAGAGGATCTCTCTGTTGCTGTATTGGGTTTTGTTTTATGTAGCGTTATGTAGCACTAATGTGAGTGATAATTTCTCTCCAAATATTTTTGTTACATCTTCCACTGAGTGTGAGAAAAAGAATAGAAATTATACTTTTGAGAGTATTAGTCATTTCGCATTGAACAGTCAATGAATAAAGAAGGAAAAATCCTGAGAGTAAGGAGAAGAGCCTAGGCTTCTCCCTGCCTAGGTGACTGCCATAACGCTAGGTAACAGGGTAATGTGCTTTCTCTTCTTGGTCCTATAAATCTCACAGTTGTATCTTAACAGCGTTTCCACAGGTATAGTTTCCACAGGAGGACATAGGGCACTCAAGTAGGAAATGGGAAACATGGGTTCAAGCTAAAGAGAACTTAGCACCCAGGTCTTAAATGGGCAAGGGCTGTGATTGCTACAGTGCATTATAAAACCTACACTTTGCCATTACCACCTTGTGCTTTTTTCTGAGAGTTCCTGTCCTGTCAGTGTGCATTAAGCATGCTCTGAGCAAATCTATCAGTTTAGGGTGCTCTAGTTTCTGGATCCCAATGGGGCAAGTCAGGACCAGCTGGATCTATCAGCTGAGACTGGGGCAGTTCTAAATATGCACAGAAATTGAAGTGCAAGAGAAAGCCAGAGGGAGTCTACTTCTGCAGCCTAGTGGTTATGGAACACTTTAAAAGGAGGGCAGAGGTCCTGGGTTCTGGTCCTACTCCTAGAACTGTATGTATTTTAGATTAGACGGTCATTGGTTAAAAAATAGAAATAATCCTCACATCAGAGATTGTAATCTGGGACTTTTCTCTCCTGGGAATATGCCATAACTATATTAAGCTATAGAAACAGGATTTTTTTTGCTTGCTCTCCTCACCCCATGACTTTTGCACTCTTGGCTTCCCTGTGACAACTTCACCCAGAATGTGAACAGTGCCTTCAGTTGGCCTATTTTATAACCTGCTGGTAAAGCATTCACCTGAGAAGTGGAAGATGTGGGTTTAAATCAAACTTTTAAGACCTAAGTGATCTTAAAATCACTTCTTTTCTGGATGAATACTCTGAGCAAAAGGCTAATGGGTAAAAGATCCGCATCACTGTTGCCTTCCAAGAACACTTTTACTTAAGGGGAAATGTAGGCGGGAGTTTGGAGCTGTGCAGACCTAAGGGTTCCATATGAATTACTTTTGATGATCAGGTGCAGATGACACCAAGCTGGGGAGAGTCATAAATATGCTAAAGGGTAGGGCTAGGATCCATAGAGACCTTGACAAATTGGAAGACTGAACCAAAAGAAATCCTATGAGGTTCAATAAGGAGAAGTGTAAATCCTGCACTGAGGGCAGAACAATGCCATGCACTGGTACAGGCTGGGGACTGACTGGCTAAGCAGCAGCTCTGCAGAAAAGGACTTGGGGATTACAGTGGACAATAAGCTGAGCGTAAGCCAACATTGTGCCCTTGTTGTGAAGAAGTCTAATGGTATACTGGGCTGCATTAGTAGGGGTGTTGTCAGAAGATCAAGGGAAGTGATTCTTCCCCTCTGTTTAGCACTGAGGCCACATCTGGAGTGCTGCGTCCAGTTTTGGCCCCCCAGTAGAGAAAGAGAATCCAGTGGAGGACAACAAAAATGGTTAGGGTGCTGGGACACATGACTGATGAGGAGAGACTGAGAGAATTGGCCTTATGTATTTTGGCGAAGAGAAGACTGAGTGGGGATTTAATAGCAGTCTTCAACTACAGCTGGTTCCAAAGAGAATGGAGCTAGACTGTTGTCAGTGGTGGCAGATGACAGAGCAAGGAGCAATGGTCACAAATGGTTAAAAAAGGAAGTTGAGGCTAGATATCAGGAAAAACTGTCTCACTAAGAGGATAGTAAAGCCCTGGAAGAGGATTCCCAGAGAGTTTGTGAAATATCTGTGAAGATTTTTAAAAGCTGGCTAGACAAATCCTTGGCTAGGATGATCTATTTGAGGATGGCTCTGCTGTCAACAGGGGATTGAACTAGATGGCCTCCTGAGGTCCCTTCCAACCCTAAGTTTCTATGATTCTGTCAGAAGCCCCTAATGTACATGTTTAGGAATCTTTGCAGTCCAAATTGGAGGTATCCAAATCTATTAGGTGCCTAATGAATTTGTAGAAGATGATACAGGTTTATATGGAATCATTCTTTGAAACTCAGGCACCTAAACTTCCTCTTTAGAACATGAAGTATAACTCCTGCTCCAACGAGTTCACATGCTGGCAGAAAGGACTGGGCATAGTAAGAGACTGAGAGGACACTACTGGTGTAGCTGAGTTTTTCCTTTTTTTTTGGTTTGGGACATCGTGGGTAGTGTGGGTACTTGGATTTTGCATGAGAAAAAGCATATAATTGGCATAAAGGGACTGACAGAATAGGAGGAGGTCTCAAGCTGGAATTGAGATAAATAAGGGAGATATTGAAGGTTAATGTATAACCAAATTATAATAATTGAGCCTCTTTTAAATTAATAAAAAACTGTGATAAAAGAGCAGAAGACAAAGTAACTAAATGTTTTTGTATTCTTTTCTTTCAAGTGAGATGTTGTTGACATATAAATATCAATTTTATCTTCTACCAGATTTGCAAGTGGCATTCAGAAAATGTGTATCATACAGAAAATGTTTGTCATACACCAAGCAATGCATCCTTTCAAGGATATTTATTTAGAACTAGCTGAATCATTTGATGGGAATTGGTCCCCATACTAAAATCTTTTATTTGATATTTAAATATATCATTACCCCCAAAATATTCATGGATTAAATCTAATTATTTATTTAGCAACTGCAAATCTGCAGAGCCAAGCAATAGGCTCCTTGGTAACTGAGTTCAAAGTTATTAATCTACCTCTTAGGTGTTAGAGGGGACACTCCTCAATAATGTGTGACATCATTTGTGTCTCTCCACAAGAGCATGGTGGGTTAGCACTGAGGCCCCAGCAGTAGAAGTTGGCTGCATAGGGGTCTTGGCCTGTCCTGAATCTTTTTAGCAGAGACCACTTTCGCCATGTCAGTTCAAAGCCAGCAGGTTGACGGGTGGGGTTTGTCACAAGAAACTTATTAAATCCAATTATATTGTGTATCAAAATAACGTTGTGTACATTTACCACAAAAAAAAATAGTATTTATCATCCTATTGGTTAAGTTGGATCACTTGATGTGAAATCAACTGATGACTGAGAACGTCCTGCAAAGAACATTGCTTAATGTATGTGTTGTGTGATGCCTCACCAAATAAAAGGACTTATTACAGTTATTTTGGCCTGATGCTTCCGTGAATAATAGCTCCAGTATTTGGTTGTTGATGGTGCTCCCACGATTGTATAAAAATACTTCATAAACTTCAGTGTCTGCACAACATCCTTTATAGTAACAGCAGCACTATTACCCTGCTTCATAGATGTAGCATAGGAAGACCAGAGACTAAATCCATAGACGTATCTCACATGTTGTAGTTGAGCATTGTAATCCCATACTTTAGGGGCCTAGCCTTGAAGGAAAATCCCTGAATTTATCTTCTTAGCTAGCACACAGAAGAAAGCTGCCAACACTACCCATTATGACACGCTGGGCGCATCTACACGAGATGTTTACTGTGGAGTTGCCTAATTAACTCTGCAGTAAAACATCAGTGTCTACATGTGCAATGCTATTAGGCCACAGTAAAATAATAAATGCCACCATAGGATAGTGCTGCCCAACACAGGTACAATCCTCGCACACTGTTATTAAGTGTGCTGCAGTGCACATGTAGGTGCTGACAGGGCTGCCTGGGACACAAGGCTGCTTCAGTGTGGGGGCTGTCTGCCAGCTAGCACTGCACTAAAGCACTGTTGTGCCCTAACCAGGATTCCCAAAGCACATTAAACTGGGTCAGAGCAGCCTCAGGGTGGCAGGATGATTCCCCTCCCCGCCTTGCCATATCCCTTCTCAGATGGGTCTGTTCTGCCCCATCTCAATGTGCTGCAGTCCTGGGCACATGTGCAAGTGGTGCACCTGGAAACAATAAACTCCAGTGCAAATTGTGCTGGAGTTTGCTTAGTCACCTTAATAGCATGTGTAGATGCACCCACCGATAATGGGTGTTTCTTAAATCTCACTGATACCTGTGTGTCTAATCCTATGATGCAGGGAGGTGCCTGCTTCCACCTGGGATTCAAAACTTTCCTCTGGAATTAAGCAACTAACTTGTTGCTTACCAAGGAAGGGCAGGGGTCATTCCTTTCTTTTTAAACTTGGCTACTGGTGGTGTCATTGCTAAGTTAACTTAGAGTTAAGCAGCCAGAGGATGTGAGAAATCCTAGTTCAAATTGCCTCCTTTGTTTTAAACAGAGGTATAAAAATTTGCTCAGTTTTTTAGTTAAAAAAAAATAGGGAAAACTCAGCACTGCTATTGTGAAATTTAATGTCTCAAGACCCAGAACATTTTCCACTTTTCAATATGTTCTTAAACATTCTTTCTTCTTGTAGGATTCATTAGTGTTTTGAAACACTATTCATCTGTGGAGGGTGTCTTTTCTTTTGCTGCAGGAGAGCTTTAGAGGTTCTGATTAAATTGCTTTAGTTATTAAATGGCTTTAGAGGTTCTTCTTAATTAAGGGCTTTAGTTATTAAACCCCAGAATCCCATCCAGCACCATTTCTTACTGTTGCCATGCTTTAAGAAAGTATCCATGCAGCAGTGTAACTAGGCTGGGGGATGAGGGGTTCTTGCCCACATTGAGTAGAAGCTCTGTGCTGCCCCTGCAGGCCACAGAACTGCACTGAATAGTGCATCAAGTGGATGGCAGGCAAGTGGAGTGAGTGCAATGGTGCTCCCCTCCCATTTGCAGTGGCTGGGAAAACCCCATGCTGTCTCTACCTGGCCACAGGAGCCAGGCAATGCAGTACTGCACCAGTGTATCTGAAGGGTGGGAGGGGGTACAAATGGAGGTAAGCAGAATGGTGTTTCCCCTCCACTCCTCACATATTGTGGTCAGCATACTCTCTCTGCTGCTCCCCCTGCTTCCTCTCCAGGACACTCAATGAGCTCCCTACACCACTGCATCCATTATTTTAGGTGTTTCAGCTGCAATAAAAATAAGACCAGTACTTCTAAAGATGACCTAATTTAGAAGCAGTTTCATTCCTGCATTTTCAATTGGAATGAATTACAGGCAAATTTTATAAAAGTTGGCATAGTTTGAATAAAATTAACAAAATAAGCTGCACAGATAAACAGAAGACATTGGAATTTCAAATTGAAAAGGAATGGAATCAAATCATGATGTGCACAGGAAACAATGCAATTGTCTGTAATTTGATCGAGACTTAGCCTAAATTCTTATATTGATTCTATTATACTCTTTCCCAGATTATGGGCCATGAAATTACTGCCTCATGAGCAATATTGGGGAAATTGCAATGGAGAAGGAAATTAAGAAAACATCATTTGAGTCTGTCCCAAAATATAGGGAAAGTAGTAGAAAATAGCAGCTGTTTCCAAAAATATTATTGCAATGACCCCTCCTTTCTCCCTCTGGGAATGATTTTAGGAATAGATAATTCAAAAAAACTAAACACTAATACACAAAAGCTTATAAAAATGTTATTCCTGTCAAGACAATACAAAAAGACATGGGAATCAGTTTCTGATTTTCCATAGTGACTTAGTAAGTAGTGGTATTTAGTGAAGAATGGAACCAGGATTTTCAGTTTCAGAACAAACTGAGCAAATTTAAAGCTGTATGATATCCTTTCTTACTAATATAGTACTAACATATTAATGAAGACACAATGAAATGTCTTCAGCTCGTGAAGAACAGGAAGACAGCAAAGTAGACAAATAGATGTTTAAGATGAAATTAATTTTAACTTTACCTCAATCTCTATGAAATGTTAAAACTTCTGGAATTTTTCTGTCTCGATGGGAAAGAGTATAAAATTGTTAAGGATGATACAAATTTTTAAATGCACATGGTAGATTAGTGAATATATGATTTTTGTACTGGCATTTTTCTTTAATCTCTGATTACGATGCATAAAATACATTAAAAGCATGAAAACTTGAAATCCAAAATCCATGTCTGTATTTGTGGCAATTAATCACATTTGTTAATAGCAAATTTCATTATGTGATCTATTAATGAGAGTGTAATAAGCTACATTTAAAAGTAAAGAATTCACATTCAGTGGAAGCCCTTTACAATTTTGCTCTTCATAATTAGCGGGAGTATAACATGTCATAAATTGCCACATACCTATGGAATATCCAGGTAATTCTGTAGATATGAATGAAAAAAATAGTTCTCTAGAGAAACTTTAAACTTTTAAGGATGATTGCTAATACTAAGCATCCTGTGAACTTTGGAAAAATACATATGCTAGTGCAAATAAGGGAACTAGGTGGGATTATAGGAACTGTCAAAGAGAAGGGAGAGAGAACAAGTTGGGCTTAGTTTAGACAGAGGGAGGCAAGAAACCATTTGGTGGTGAAAATGATCTGAAGAGTGTAGCCCATTCACTCTTGTGGAGGATAGAGGCTTCATGTGGACTTCTGCCATTAAGCATTTTTTAACATTTAAAAAGACTTATGGAAGCTGTCAGATGAAGCATTTTAAAATGGATTTAAAATTGTGTATGTGTTTAGTAAATTAATTGATGGGGAGAATTTTCCTGTGTGATACATTTTATAATACACGTTTTGGAAAGTAACAATGGTAAGAAACCAAAATTGAGTATGGCTGAAAAGTAGTCAATTACAGGCACTATAATTTACTTAATACTGTCCAGATCATATGTCTTGAGATGAAGAGGCATCATATTTGGAAAACCTAATTTTTCCTCACTGCTGCCAGTCCCTGTAAAATGATGCATATTTTTGATGGTGCAATCATCTGAATGATATATGCATAACTACTTCTTAATCCAAATATCATAATCTCATTCTGAGAATTCACTTTTTCAAAGTTAAGTATAAATCCACTTTTCAAAGTTGTTTACCAGATTTGCTTGCCACACTTTTTCGTTAAGTCTTTTCAGAAAATCAAATATATGTTTAGTCACAACAGATAGGAAAACATCTTAAAGAAACAAGAAACACTACATTTTAAGATAGCATTTTTTTGTAAAATTAAGTGGTACGTGTTGCCAGGAAAAATACATTCTGCCTGACCTGTTTCAAAACAAATTTTATCCGGTGTGAATAACAGCTGCAGTAGAACAGCAGCTGCATGAGAAACATAGATCTATGATAAAAATGGCAACTCACCCTTAACTACAGCAGTGCTATGGGGGCATCATTAAAGGAAGAGGTCCGAAAGTTTTCAGGTGCACCTCAACAGCTGCCAATTTAGTAGAGGAAATCTGCCTTTCAGTTCTTGTGGGACAAGATTTGCTCGAGTGCTTTCCCTACTGTTAAAGATTTCCCTCTGTGTATAATATGGATGATTTAGAAGAAGCTGTGTCAGCACTGATTTATACATTGACAGCTAAGGATAATAAGATATGGGCAAACATACAGCTCACCCTTTCACAGATTAACCTGCAGACTGCATTAGGCAAATTTGATGGCATTAAAAGATTTTGCCAATTTGTCTGGAAACAATTTCTCTTTGTGTTGTGTCAAGGGTAACATTTCATGCCATTGTACTAATTTAAATGGCTTTGATAAATTGTTCAAGAGGTTAGAGAATTGTACTGTAGATATATTTTACCTCTTTAAAATAAAAAGGCTATTAACTTAATTGTTAAATGAAATTAATTAGTGGAAATCGAAAGACCTTAAGAATGTAGGTTTTAAAAAAAGAAAAGCAACACTGCAGCACTAATATTGCACCAAAATGTTTGAACACTACGTGTAGGAAATTATATTCTGCTTTTAATTCCTAGCAAAATGAAAGTCTGCGTTTTGAGATTTGTTCTTTTTGCTATAAACTGAAATGAAAAATACATGCAAAACAAAAGACTTTAAAAAAGTTGTTATATTACAATGAACTGTGATGTAATGATTTATTAACAAGTAGAGGGTCATCATAGATTCAGAAGTTGCTTAGTAAGAACCTCATCAGGCCTGGTAGCACATAGTACATAATTAGAAATGCAAAGGGCAGGGTTCGTTATTATTATGATCGTATTAATATTATTTGTCCGCATTTACTTATCCATGTATCTGGTTCTGGTAATTTACCTTCCCAGCTTAGAGAGCCTTTCCTGACTGTTTTAAGTAAGCCTGAAAGATTTATTTTACATGATTCGTAATGTCCCAAAGCTCACAAAGTATAGGTTTAAACACCAGGTCCTAGGGCAATACTTACAGGAAAAGCTTGTTAGCAGTGCAGAAATGTGAATTTTATGTTTAAGTGGTTGATAATTTCAGCAAAGGATTTTTAAAAAGAATCATGCAATACATGCTGTATTAATGTTTTGAGATAAAGAAAAGTAATAACATCCTTCAGAGAAATGAATGTAAATTTTTCATAACTTAATACTTAAAGATTAATAATGTATGGGATGGCACTGCTGAATTTTATTTCCAGAATTCAAGTGCTCCATTATTACATCCTATCTGCATATAATTACAAGAACACAAACTATGCAGGAAAAAAAATCCCATTGAAGGTTATTGAAGAACAAGTGATACTTTTATTGGAGCAGAATTAAAGAACACAACTAAGCAAATGTGTATACCTAGGAAAACGTTGTTTCTTCGTTTATAAGAATTCTACAAGGAAGCTGCTTTTAACCCCCTCCCC
>NW_017728948.1:31123308-31162513 GCF_001723895.1 Crocodylus porosus
AAAAAGTGGTCTCTCTTCCTTTTACTTGCCAAGGATAGTGAAATTAACATGCAGCTGGGCTTCTCTGATAAATGGATTCTGTTAGGTCACTGAGGGGATGCATGTGACATTAAGTGATTTACAGTCCTTTACCTTAATGAAATTGTTTCAGCGAGATGACGCTGAGAGCTTTTAATGGATAGCTTTTCTTGATGTAATGAAATTGCATTCCTTTGGCATTTAATATAAGGTGCAGTTATTATTTACTGGAGCTTTCCCAGAGCTGCTGCTTTGCGCAGACAGTTCAGAACAAAAAGAGATTTCAGTGGCAGCATCAAGGCCAGAATGGCGTGTGACATTCTTAAGCAGATGAGTGTATTTGTGAGTGCATTTCAGTTAGTGTGGCCTAGCTACATAGACCTTTAAGGAGGCTTTCTTACACATAACACTGCCAGCGTTCATTTCTTTTACATATACCCTCCTAATCTGTTTAACAGGCAACTGGATTACAACCAGATCAGCTGTATTGAAGATGGGGCATTTAGGGCTCTTCGCGACCTGGAAGTGCTGTAAGTACTGCTTGTATCTCTTACTTTTTACGGGAGCTCAGTATCTGGGGACTACTAATGTAAAAGCTTATCTGCTAGCTGCAGCCCTGGTGTCAAAACAGTCTAGTGGAAACATGTCTTAAAATAATCCACTGTGATGTATTGTAGAATGGCAAAAATATGTGGAAAGATACAGATATTCCTTTGCTGAGCATGAAAAGCATTTTACAGAAAATCAGCATGTACTGTGTGAAAGACACCCAGGTCTTTTTTAAAAAAGATGATGCTAATGAATCTATTCATTTTGTAAAACATATTTTTCATTGTTGAAGTGCTGTATGTGTTTAATACTGCTTTTGTCTTGTAAACTTACGTAAATGTGACCAATTATTATATGTAAAAACAGAACAGTATATCAAATACAATTGTGATGCTAGATGTTTTCCTGAAGCCACTTTCCAGTAAACAGAATAGTCATGCTGAAAATATGTAGCCTATCCACATTAAATGCTTTTAACAGAATTTTTTCTGTTCATTATGTTTATGGCATTGATTGAAGGCTTGGATAGCGTATTACCTTGCTTACTTTTATTTTGCATTGTATTGAAGCTGCTGTCAAATGAGGTTAAAGGTAACAAAATAATCATCAATGACCCCTGACCTGAAACAGTAACTATAATGAGCAAAATATCTAATTCTCAAAAGAATTTGAGGCACAGAATAAATTCCTGAAATGTTTCTTTGACAATCAAAGTGTCACATTTCAGTGTTACTTTATAAGACTGAAAATGTTATAATAAAACAAAAGACTTTGTCCGTATCAACAATATTACTTAATGTTGTTTTAAATCACTCTTATTTCACATGCATTGGAAACCCAAAACTAAATCAGACTTGCAAGAGGGAATTTTCCTAACTTAGTTTGTGTTGGTAGATAGGAAAAATCAAGAAGCTTTTCTGAGAAAAAAGAGTTTCTTAATAAATAAAAGCCAAAAGATAAAATGTGAACAACTCAAGGAAAAGGTGGCAGTTCTTCAGCAGCTGTTGATCTAATTTGTACTTACTATGAACATATGTGTGGAAATTCCTTTTATTTATAAAAATGTTATCACACTGCTTAATTTAACATGAAAGACTTAAGTAATCAAGCCAAATGTTGGTTTATCATTATACAACTGAGTAAAAATATTTTATGTTAATATTTTCAAATTGTGAAGTGTATAGTTGCTAGTAATCTCTCTGCTTACCTGATGCCTTATGTAATTTTTATGCTCAGAAATCACATAGTGTGACTTGAATTTTCCCAATTTAAAGTTCAAGCAGATATCAGGTTACTTAATTTAAAATACCAGGCCTCCTTTCAGGTTCTATGGGCCCAAAAGAAACAGGTGGTAAACGAATATTTTAATTAAATCAGATATTATTTGCGTTTCCTTACTGCCACCAGTTTTAATGATCAGACAGTAGACAGACCATGTTATATGGCAAAAATGTGCATGGACTTCAGGGGGTCCAAATGATTCAAAAACATATAAAATAATAGTACAGCACCAAAATGGTGGGTCAAGCAAAATTTTGGTTCTCATTATATGTATAGTATTTCCATCAGTTAGGCATATAAATAAAAAGTTCACCATCTTGAATTAAGCCATTTGATTTGTCAAATAACAACACAAAAGTTGTTAAATGTAAACATCACGTTGAGACAAGTATGCTGTAGTTTGCATAATTTCAGGAGCCAAATTTTCCAGTAAATAAATAGAAGAGGAAAAAAGATATACCACTACCTAATGTACACTGAGTAGTCAATAAGTCAAAACATTTTGCTTTTGCTTTTGATTAGTTTAAATTCTGAAAATATCATTTATATCAAAATGCAAACCTATGTCAATTGTCATGTTCCAAATACAAAATATGTAGCCCAACTCAGATTTAAATATATTTTTTTAAAGTTTTAAAATGTTTGTTAATGTAACAGGTCTTGTGCAGGTGTTAAAAATAACTTTCCATCATTGTGATATATTGGAAATAATGCAGAAGCTAAGAGGATAGTAGCATTAAAGGGACACAGTCAATTTGAAATGTAGGCCATTAAAAAAAATTAAAAATAGTCTGAAATCCGAACCCTGCTAGTTAAGACAACAAATCTCTGTGTTTTACAGTGAAAATGTTGGTGGCTTACAGTGAAATGTTCTTATTTTGGGAATATTTTTCAAATTTTCTGCTGCTACTGTGTGAGGAGGCAAATGATTTCTCTCTAATCTGTTTTGGTCATCATAATTTTAAGGTTTGCATTTAGCAACAATAGGTAAAACATTGAGGGAGAAGTGTATTTTTTTTAAGTTGATAGTATCCCTTTAAGAATAATATCTAAAAAAAAACAACCCATAGGTTTGTCATTGGATGACATAGATTATGGCCTAATCGGTTAAGTTCCTATGACATACCTTTTTTCTATTCTCCAGCAAATGTATCTATACAAATGGTGCTATGAAAGAGGAAGATCAGAATAGGTAAAAGAAGAAATAATTAGCTGAATAAAACACCAAAAGTATGGAATTGAGTATTAAATGTCTCTGGAATCTTTACTAATTATCTAGCTAAGAATCGTGTACATTTATATTGATTTATTTCTCCTTTTTAATAATAATAATAGCAATAAAACTTTCTTTTATGTCCATCAATAATTCATGGAGAGTGAAGCAAAGGAAACATACTAGTAGATCTATCAGAGCACCTGAATGAAAAAGTAAAGACCTACCAAAGAGTGTACCCTTATTTTCCCCTTAGTATCAGCTTTCCCCCCCCGTAATTATTTTGTGGGTTGATACATGACACTTTTTGCTGATTAAGCTCCTTTTTGATTTGTGTAATCCTGAAAACATGCAAGGGAGATTCCTCATGCATGGCTAAAGATAACATTTAGAAGCATGAATCAGTAAGCTCAAGATGTAAAATTGCAGCATATTGCATATTTGCCAAATATCACCCATGCAGCTTCTGTTTAAATGAATTGGAGGTGCAAAGCCCTATTCTGTCCATATGGCTGACGCTTTACATTGATGTGTTTCAGGAGCGTTGTCTTTTAATGAAAAATTTTAGGAAAAGATGGAGCTTGTATGAAAATAAAACTGCAATACTATTTCAACACGAGGCAAAAAAATATAGGCAATGGAACTTTCAATACTCTGTTAGAATTAATAACATAGAACTCACAATAAAATTTTGGAAAACATACCCCATGCTATTCAAATGAACAATTTAAGGCAAACATACAAACTGCATAAATTATACTGTTCTCTTTCTTGTTCTGAATTCAGATGGGTCTTTCTTTTATTTGCAGATAAAAGAGTAAGTAAAGTAAGATACAATAAGTAAATTCATGGCATTTCATGAGGTTCTTTTATTTTCACAAAATAAAAGTATGCTGTATAGGAAAAGTCATAGATAACCAAGCATTTATTTACTTAGCTATGTCCACACTGCCTATCCCAACTTTATGATATATTGCGCAATGTATATATAGTGTGCCACCGTTAATCCTCTAGATCATGGTGTACATGTAAGAGGTCTAGTAACCAGGTGTACCTTTGATGTGTACACCTAGGCAAGAATATGGAGGAGTGGAAGGTACCCAAGCCTTCACATCTCCCTCTGCCCTTTAGACTACTGAGACAGAATCCGAAGGCTCCAAGAATTTGAGTCCAGACTTTCAGGGTGTCTAGATGTGCGAAGAGACTGCTCCAATGTGTGTAATGTCAGCGGAGATTAGATAAAAAGAGTCTGCTGGATGGTGCAAATCAGTATGCTCCACCCAGCCTCTGCATCTTGTGTATCAGCATCCCCACACTTCAGAATGGTGGTGGGGGCACTTTAACTAAAGCTCATTTGACAAGTTTGGTTAATGTGTCCCCACTGCCATTTTAAAGCACAGGGACACTGATACATGAGACACTGCAGTCGCTTTAATTAGGGCGGCTCTTGGAGCTCCTCTAATTAAAGTGCTCCCTGCCCCCACCACCACACCTGGAGCACGTGGACAAATGCCCTCAGTACCTCGATAGTTGTAGCTTCTGCCAGAGAGCAAAGGACAACACTGCTGCTGACTGTCTAACACCTCAGCAAGGGTGTGTTCCTGCCAGGGTGATGTCCCTTAGCCTTTCTTCAACCAAGGAGACCCAAGAGGTAGGAGGGCTAGGGTTTTGAGGCACCCTATACTTGTTGTACTCTGGAGGTTGCAACATTGTGGTATTTTATAGGAGCTACCCCGCCATGAATAGCCCTTCCACATTGCCACCAAGCTCTGCTGTCAGATGCAGTTTACAGTCATACCCAGAACCAACATGTGTATAACACTTTCGGTAAAATATTAAGAATCCAAAAGGTCTTATACAAAACAAACCATCTATAACCTACCTAGGGCTAAATGACAGTTACCAACTCTAGGCCCTACATTGTCCATCAGCTGTAGAGTTGGTCTTCCCAGAAAAAGCCATGACAAATAGGTGGCTCTTGTCCTCAAAGTTACAAAACGTGGGTCCTACGCTTCCAGAGAATGAAATTCAAGGTCTCTAAGAATGTATTCAGTAGAATATAGAGGCAGATAAACAGCCCCAGCTTCTGATTTAGAAAGGGCACCATACTGGCAGCTCCTGAGGACACATGCTGCGGGGCTACTGCAGGTAGTGTACAGCTGGCATACAGCGAGACTGGCCCCCAGCTGCAGCAATAGTAGCTGCTGCCGAGTGCAGAGAACCTGGCCATGGCAAGTATGACTGCCTTCCACTCCCCCGGCCTCTGAATATCCTGCTACCAAATCCTTCTTTTTTATGCCAGAATGTTATTTCCAGCTTTGTTTCCATAAGTTTTCTCAGCATTTGTAGTAACTCCTTCTAAGCAGTTTTTGTGGAGTCCCAGGTCGTATTAAATGACAAACATCAGATGGACATTAATAACATCAGATTTTCTTCAGAAACTGTTGGACAATATCTGCATTACTAATAACTGTAGCAAGCTGACTTTGTTCTTTTTTATATGTTGTAGCACTCTCAACAACAACAACATCACACGATTATCAGTGGCAAGTTTCAACCACATGCCCAAACTCAGAACCTTGTAAGTAGCCCTGTTGGAAATGGTTGCCATTTCTATTACTCTAGTGTATGTACAACAATTTCCACACACTTTTACTTGTCTTCTATAAAACAAAGTAGATGACTCAGAGTCATGGAAAATAAAAGAGAAAGTGAAAAATCTCTAAATTGATATGCAGCGGTATATAGGCTTGAACAGATGCACTGCAGATGGATCTGGCAGGTCAAATTAACAAACCTTCATGGTAAGTTCAAGACATAAAATAGCAGCTACAGTCTCTTTATGGAGGGTATTTAGAGCATTGGAAATGCAGTCTCCATGGCTGCCCCAATATTCAGTCCCTGTTACAAATAACTTTCACATCAGCTTCACCCTCTAGAGAAGCTGAGTGCAAGAGACTGTCCTGCCCAGAACACTTCATCTAATAAATGGATGCTTTTTTGAAAGTCAAAAAATTGTTTTACTTTGAGCTGTTGGATGGGTCACATTTCATTTAAGAACATGCAAGGATCTTTGATTGGCTGTCAGATGTGATAAATGGGAAATCTTTATGCTTTATTACTGAACTGCTAGCAGACCTAATTAAACTAAACTGGTTCTCCAACATTCTTTGTAACATAAAATTATAGCATCATCCGGTAGTGCTGTTATAATTAAGGCTGTGCCAGCATTTACATTGAGGCCCCCATTTTTAGAGGTTATGACTTAAACATAAAAGTATGCTTCAAGCTACTAGAATAAAACAAAAGGACTGTTTGAAAAAGTGCTGGCTTGGTTTATTCATTTTTTAAATTTTTTTCATGGGTTTATATAAAAATTGAGAAGGGCTATTTAAAGAGATGCAAATTAGATTAAAAAGCAAAAACAAAAATAGATATCTATGTAAGGGCCTGACCCAGAGGTGTTTTCCCAAGCAGAACTCCCACTGAAGTGGAAGATGGAGAAATTAAAGATAAATGGGATGTTTGCTTGAAAAATAATCTAAAGCTGCAGCTCAGTCAGCATGTGTTAGAATGGCCTTGATGTTTAAAAAACTTTAATGTTGACAAGTTTGTGTATGTATTGAGGTCCTCTGTAGTTAAGTAAGAGTTATGAAATTGATAGGACAGGTCATGTAAAGATATAAAATATCTTGCATTCCTTCTTTTCAGGATTGAGTCCTATCTTACTACTTAAACTAGTCTGTGGACTCCCACTAGCCTGTTTAGTATTGTGCACTGGAATACGTCAGTGTGTTTGTATTACTTAAATATTTGGTTAATCCATATTCAAATATTTAAGTACAAGCAAGATTAATACAACAAACTTTTGTGAGTCATGTTGTTCAGCCTTTCTGACTTTCCTACAATTTTTGTGAAATTTTTGCTCTTTCAAAACGTATGAACAGAAGAAAGTTAGTCCATGGTACCATGTATTATATAACTGTGATAGTCAGCTGTAATAATAAACCGCCAGTGGAGAATGCAGAAAAAGAGATGTATCACTCCTGTATTAATTCTTATTTCATTTACCATTTTGTGAGGACTAACTACATTGATCTCAGTGGAAATATTCCTTGTTTGCACAGGTGTGAATGAAGAATCAGACCTTTTTTCCTTAACTGCTAGTGGCCATGTATGGCTCTTGAATTGTGACTCATTTTGTGTGCTGTATTTGCCACAATACCCAAACATAGTAAAATGAGCTGAGGACAATATGCTAACTTTAATTTCTTCTTTATGAATAGAAATACAAAATCAGTTAAATCATCTTGTTCTTGTGGGGCAGCTCTACATCTTTAATGCTACTTAAATGCAGTTTTTAGTGGATAAATTGGCTGTCTTGAGTGAGTTCTAATTTTTTTCATATCCATTACAGTTATTTAGTTAGGACTGAGCACGTCAGCTAAAAAGGGCTAAAATGACATTACTCTGTCATGGATGATTCAGGGAGCAAAGATTTGATTTATAACTTTGGATGTCCTTTTTCTTAGTTTGAGAAAACATAAAAGCCAGGCAGAAGTAAATTACCTAATTTAGTGAATACATTTGTCTGGTATTTTATCAATGGCAAATTGCTTTTTGCCACTTGGCAAGGAGCCATGATCTTGTGTGGGTCTCTGCCAACAGAGAGGCAACTTACTTAATTCCTTCACTCCCTGCCATTTGGTCTTTTAATTTCAGACATTGCTTTGAGTATGGGTCCCTAGGAGCCAAAAGCAGTTAATCCCCTTTTCTGTGATTAAAAAAAGAGAGGAAATCAGAAAGGGGATGTGAAAGAAGGTGTTTTATATCGAATTATTATTCTGTCTTGTTCAGCAGAAAATGAATATGACCTGCTAAAAGGATTTTGCAAGCAGTTTCTATAGAGACTAATAATGACCAGACTTACTGATATCTCTAACTGGAAGCCAAATCTTTTATTAATTTTTTTTCTGTCAGTATATTATTATTATAGGACAATTTACTTCAGATATTTTTGTCTTACTTGCCTTTTGCACAGATCTGAGCTAAGGGATTCCAAGGCTTTTTGAAGTCATTGTGTATTTGCTTTTCTCTTTCAGGGAAGAAAGAAGAAGCTGTAGATACTCAATTTTATGTTAGCAAACTTAGGTTTTCATTAAACTAATTGGCTAAAAGCTAAAAAGACTTTTTTTTTGCTACTTAAAGGTTAATAAAGCTACAAAACTCTCAAACATCAAATAAAAATTTTAAAAGATTAACCCCTCATTTAAGGGGTTCATAAAAGTAAATCCTTCATGTTCATTTAATGCTTTCACTCAAGTTACTTTTGTTTTAGTTTTTTTGTTTAGTTTTTCTAATTTAAACATGGAGATTGTTTCCTTTCATGCAGTCGACTCCACTCCAACAACCTCTACTGTGATTGCCACCTGGCCTGGCTGTCTGATTGGCTGCGTCAGCGTCCCCGGGTTGGGCTCTACACTCAGTGCATGGGCCCATCCCACCTGAGAGGACACAATGTAGCAGAAGTTCAAAAAAGAGAATTTGTCTGCAGTGGTAAGGATTACATATTCTGTTGGTGCTTTGTCTTAATGAACATTTAAAACCATCTTAATGGAGGCTGCTAATGATGTACACTGTAAAATATCTTTCTGAATTTCAGATCTTCTAAGTCCAAATACATTGTTTAAAAATCTGTTCAGTTAATTTGGAAATATTTGTGACTCCAGTATGAGTGTTTGTGACGTTTTGTACTTTGGGAAATGATATGTATGTAAACTATACGCACATCCTTCCAAAAATCAAATTATTTGGGATGGAGCTACCTGAAAAATAAAATCTAAGCATTCAATCTGAGACACTGAGGCAACTATTTTTATGAAATGACTTTTAACTGGATGAGCTCATTTTTCCCTTTCTTCAGTATTTGCTGTAATTTTCCTTATCTCTGTACTCCCAAAATAATTGTAGAATGACTTTTGTCTGCTTTAGCACATCTGGTTGTTTTCTGTCATGAATATTGACATTACTAACAGTTCATTACTAATCACTTTTTTCTCTGTTCAATTTTTCCCTTTCTTCATATCTTCTAGATGAGGAAGAAGGCAAGTTAATGTTTTTTTCTCCTTTTTTATGCTCAGATTGAAATGTATATGTAAACTTTGGCTAATGTTTCAGACTTTCCGAAGACATCTAGATACTTGCATATGTCCAGCTTATATTTAGACTTACTGGGAGCGTCTACACAAGACGCTTAACTGCACAGTAGTGTAGTTTACTGTGAAGTAAGCAAGTATGTCTCCATATGCACATGCTTACTATGCAGTAAATCTCGCTAATCACGAGTAAATTTGCTACCTGCAAATGTAAGTAGCAAATTTACTCGAGATTAGTAACAGTGCAGTAGCACTCATGTAGATGACTGACCAGGAGGAAATCTACTCTGGGTCACCTGTCCACCAGGGGGTGAGATTACTCCCTGACGCTAGGAACTGCCTGCTGCCAGTGCAGGCTCTGCCACCAGAGCCTGGGTAGGGACTAAGTCCCCCTGTCCCAGCAGCAGGAAGCTCCAAGCCCCCTCCACCAAGATCATGATTAGGGATTGGGAGCTGGGGGATACTTATTTCCCAGCCCCTGTTCTGCCATTGCGATCAGAGAGGCTGGGAGATCCTTATAAACATAAAGGCTTGGAGATAAAGGTCTCCCAGTGCTAGCCTCATGGTCACAGAGCTGTTGCTGTGAGATAAGGGTCTCCCAGCCCATGACCATTGAGCTTGGGCTGGGAAATGAGGGTCTCCCAGCACTAGCCTCTTGGTGTGAAGCTGGCACTGGAAGTTCCCTAATAGTGCAGGCTGGGGAGCCTGTTCCCTGTCCAGCTCCATGAGTGCAGATCTGGTCAAAGAACAGGGTGGTAAACTAGTTCCCTGCTCAGGTCCACATGGCTCTGGAGTGCTTGTTCCCCACCGAGGTGTGGGCAGAGAACAGGCTCTCCAGACCCTGCCAGCCAGGAGCTCACAGCAGCAGCTCTCCACGGCGTATGGGAAACGTTGCTTGCCCAGCTGTGTGCTTGTGGAGCTAAGTGGGGAACAGGCTTCCCAGCTTCCACCCTGTGTTTGGGGCAGGGGCTGCGAACTATCCTGGTCAGCCCCATGCCCCAATTCAGTGATCAAGGCATGGAGCTTGGAAAGAGTTTCAGGGGTGAGGTAGGTCCCAGCCCCGTGCCCTGATCTGCCAGTGGGCCAGATAGCAACAAGCTAGCTGCCCCACCAGCGTATTGAGGCAGGAACTAAGACCTCCTCTTCCCCTGCAGCTCTTTCCAACTCCCCTGATCATGGAGCCAGGCCAAGAACTCTCTGCTGCTGTGGTAAGGGAAGATTGGTTCCACCCCAGCAGCAGGCAGCCCTCAGGGACAGGGCTCCTGGCCCAATGCTCTTTGCCAGCCCCATGGCTATCACCCAGGGAGATCCTAGATCTCCCCCTGGTGGGAGCAAGGGCTCATTGCAGGGCCCTGGGAAGTAGCAGTAGTTTGCTGTCATTAGTAACAAATCTGCTCCAGCTTCCTTTCATATGTAGATGCCTGCCTAGGAGCATTTACTCATGAGTGGTTTACCCATGAGTAAACTGATCCCAAATCAAATGAATATGTAGATGCATCCACTGTGAAGGTCTTTTCTGTCCTGAGGGACTTCTGTGGCCAGACAGGACCCCACTGACCTCAGTGAAATTTTGTACCGGAGCAGGGATTTGCTCATGTTAACCCGTCTATAAAATTAAGAGTTAGTTCTTTCATTACCATCCTGAGTCTAATGTCTACTGGCTCAAAAAAAATTGCCTTTGTATTTAGATAAGGGGATCCCAACAAGAATCATATATACCACCTGAAAATTAAATTTGGCTTTAAGCAGATATCGGTGAATATTCTCATTTTCCCTGTTATAGGAGATATTAGCTTTCTTGTTAAAATATTGTTTTGGGGAGGGAAAATCAGTATGTGTTTCTCATCTCTTCACTAGTTTATTTTTATTTACTAAGTTTGAATACAATTTAAGATCTTAAAAATAATAAAATATATATACTATGTTAGTTTTGGCTCCTTTTTGCTCTCATGTACATCTTACTTGCCTCTAAATTTTAAACATTAAAAACTGCTGTCCCAGGAGGCTAATATTCTTCATAGTATAATTTAGGAAATGGAACAACTATATATCAAGTACTGAGTATGCACAACAGCTAGTTACATCAAGCTTATCTATTTTAGCGTGATAAAGTTTCTAGGTTACAGTATGCAGACAAGGTTATTTGGGTAAATGTGGTATCTTTAATTAGATCAACTGAATACAGTAAAATCTCTGCTATCCAGCATGAGTGGGGAATTCCAGGTAGTGGTTATGTAAAAATTCCAGATATCTGAAAATACCGGGGGGCTTACACACAGTGGCAATAGTACGGGGTGGGGGATGACAGCAGCACAGGACAGTTGCATGTGGTGGTGTGTTAATAGAGTATTTCAGCTAGTAGAATGCTGGATAACAGGAATTTTACTGTAGTTGGAACAATTTTTCTTTGCAAGCTTTTGGGTACAAACACCCTTCTTTGGACACAGAGAGACTTATTTGTCATTTTGTGTGCTCTCCAGGGTGAAATGGAAACCATTATGCAAAATGCAGGTTTGTGGACATGCAAATGTATAGCAGGGATCAAAGGCCCTGCAAGAAAGGTAGTTGGGGTGGAGTGGGAGAGTGGGGTGGATTTGAAGTGGATCTTGGATCTTACACCCGCACCTTCAGAAATGTCATATATATCTCATCCAGTGCACTACATGCCCAGATGGAAAGTATGTAGGAAAAACCAAACAAAAACTGTGCACCAGAATGAACTCACACCAAAAGTCTATCAAAGACAAAAATACCCAACTACTTGTAGGTGCACACTTCTCAGAAGATAACAAATCTCTCCCGTATCTCTCAGTTCTAATCCTTAAAGGGAATTTAAAAAACACCTTTTGTAGACAAGCCTATGAACTTTACTTCATAAATCAACTGGATACAAAAAATCATGGACTAAATATAGACATTGAATTTATGGCACATGATAACCTGCCTGACATCCAATAACCTCAGGTAACCTGTCTGCATTATACCACTTTCTATTACCACTTCAAATTCCCCTTCTCCTTCTCCCCTCCTCTGCACCTTGCCCTTGCCACTCCAGCTACTTGTCTCACACCTGCTTTCTCTCAGGGTCTTTGATCCTCACTGCTACGTACTTGCATTTCCACACACCTGCATTTTGCATAGTGGTTTCCATTTCACTCAGGAGAACACATAAAGCAACAGCGAACTTTCCCCGTGCCTGAAGTGTTTGTACCCAAAAGCTTGCAAGGAATATTTTTTCCAACTATTTAGTTGGTCTAATAAAAGATGCCACATTTACCCAAAGAACTTTGTCTGCCTATGTCCTTAGACCAACACAGCTACAACCAAGGACTCTAGGTTACAGTATAACATTATACAATAGACATGGAGATCTTCAAATTTAGATCTGTGATACAAAAGTAGGTCAGGAATGTTTTAACAGATTTATATTATTTTGTTTTAAACAAAAAGGGAAGGCAAAGAAAATATTGTGCCATCCTGAATTTGAATAGCTACAGTAATTAGATTTACTGGCTATACTAGAGAACGTGCCATTTATACATTTTTAACAGTGCACATAAATCATACTTTGATCTATTTTTCTGACTCTGAAATTATTCAGCTTAAATGCAGTGAACACACATGGTCACTTGATAAAAGATAGCACAAAGAACTTAGAAAAATATTTACTTATTTAATTCCAACTATGTAAATTAAGATGTGTTAGAAGGGTTTCTTCCCTTTTTTTCATCTGGAATAACAAATATATAACCTCACTGAAGCATAACTTCACAATTTTGTCCAAGGTGTCTCTGAGTTCTGGAGTTAAAAAAAGCGCATAGTTTTGAGGAAAAAAATGAAAAAACATAACAGGTGTACCTATATTAAAAGAAATTTTGTATTGTGTGGTTGCACAATAGAATATACCAAGCTAATTAGGCATGTCTGTTTCTGGTAGCACAGTTTGTTCATTACCATTAACAATATTTTTATATAATATGGTTTAAAAATAAAGTAATTTTACATTTGAAAATCTAAGTTAATATTGTACAGTATCTTCAGTACATAATGTTTTATCCAGTTATTTTAAAGCAGCAAACTGATTTTGAACATGTGCTATTAGCGAAGCTAAAAAATGAACTCAAGAACTAAAGCAATTAATCTGATTTCTTTAATATTGTTAATGTTGCTTAAAAGTGTACGCATTATTTAGATGTTTTAATAAATTAACTCATTATGTCTGTTTTCGTGCCATGTTTGTTCTAAGAATTATTCCTGGTCTTCGTAAAAAGAGAGAAAAAGAATGTAATTTGCTATTAGGATGAGCTGGACTTCTATTTGATAGTATGCTGTAGTTTTAAAAGCAGCAATCTGTTCTGTGTTCCAGGTCATCAGTCTTTTATGGCTCCCTCCTGCAGTGTTTTGCATTGTCCCACTGCATGTACCTGTAGTAACAACATTGTGGACTGTCGGGGGAAAGGCCTTACTGATATCCCAACCAATCTTCCAGAAACCATTACTGAAATGTATGTAATCTTGTTTTCTTGCCATTAAATTGTATAAATATATATATATCTTTTCCATTTATACACTTACACTTATTGCTGTTAATGTATGATGTAAGTTGGTTATTTTTAATATGTATTGCCGTTCAGAAATATCAATCATATTTAAGACTGTAATGTGGAAAATATGTATTATGGCCTTATATTTTTAGTTGTAATTTAATTCCAGAGTACTAATCAGAGCTTTACAGTTAATGTTCAGTTTAGAAATGGGCTTTAAGTGGGGCATTAAAAGTTTAGGGCTTTTCTCTCTGGTCTTTCAGCACTGATCACATGCCATGGCCTTAACTTTTCCCCATGGAGTTGCTAGCCTTCAATCACTTCTTACCACCTGTTCCAGTGAAACACACCCCTCGCAAAACATCCCTAACCAGTAAGCCTTCCTAAGTGGTATTTGAAGAAAAGCAGGTTCAGAAGGTAGAGATAGGGTTATGGGAAGAGGTCTGAAATGCAATCTTTTTGGTTGTAATATTGGGGAAGAAGTAGAGGATATGTAAGTAGAGAGTGGCTTAACTTTTCGAATATAATGTCAATATTTATGGAACATCCAGCTGCTTCTAGCTCTTGGCCAATAGCACTATACGTTGAATCTCCCTTTTCACATTGTTTACACACAATGGAAATATTCCCATTTTATGTCTTGTATCTAGACAAGAAAATTCTGCTGTAATTCATATCCAGTAAAACCTAGTCTCTTCCTTGGATAGTCACAAGTACAAATGAAGGCAAGATTTTTTCCTGTATATTAGTACCTCATAAGTAATCTAAAAATGTAAAAATGTAAATTTACAGATGGCACCTATTTGAGCAGTGTTGCAGAGGCTTTGATAGGATTTCAGATTAGGATTCAGAATGACCTTGATGAATTGGAGAAATGGTCCTAAATTAAATGAATGAAATTCAGTAAGGATAAGTGCAAGGATGTAACAACTGCACACCCAAATACAGACTTGGAAATGACTGGCTAAACTGCAGTACCATAGAAACCAGCCCAGGGCTGATAGTTTATGATAAAATGAAAATAAACACACAGTGTGCTCTTGTTGCAAAATACACAAACAAAAAAACCAAATGAATAAAAAAAAATCAATAGGCTGATTTGTATTAATAAAAGTGCTGTTGTGTTGTTTGCAAGTCAAGGAATATTTGGAACTGATGAGGCCGCCCTTGGAGTATTGTGTCTAGTTTGGGGCATTACACTTGGGTAAATTAAATAGAATTCAGTGGTGGACAACAAAAATATTACAGGTCAAGGAAATATGATTTACAAGGATAGTACATTGGAACAATCAGGATTATATAGTCTGGAGAAGAAAAGACTGAGGATTATTTGATAACAATCTTCAAAGTACGTGAACGGTGTCTGTAAAGAGTATAGTGATAGTCTATTCTCTGTAGTCTCAGGGAACAAGATGGGCTCTTAAACTACAGCAAGGGAAGTTTAGATTGGCTATTAGGAAAAGCCATCTCCTATAAAGGTAGTTAAGTATTGAGTGATTGTGGACTCTCTATCCTCGGAATTTTTAAGAACATTTTAGATTGCCTTGGGATGGTTTAAATGATCCTGCAATGATCAGGGAGTTAAACTAGATGATTTCCTGTGTTCCCTTCTAGCCCTACTTTTCTGTGATTTTAGAACTTCTCTCATTTACATGCATATAATATAGGTACTGTTTTGTTGTTGGTTTAAAAAATATAACACAGTATTTAAATAATGACTCTGTACAGGCAATTAAAGTAATGAAAGCACCATATTTACTCACGTATAAGATGACCCTGAATATATAAGAACTGTACAATAATTAGATTATCTATATGGAAAATGTATTAGTTATAATTTTCCAGTTATAGAATCTAATTATTGGAGGTTTGCCTTGAATTTGTCCCTCATCCACTGGAACAGAAGGGAAAATAAATCCGGAAGGTTCAAGTGGCCCTCCCTGCCTTCTGCCCCGCCAACTCCTTTTCCCTACAGCCTCTCCTCCCCCTTACTATCAGACGCTCCTGTCCCTAAGCACATAGAAGGAAGAGGACATTTGAAAATACTGACTTTCAAATAAACATGCATATAGTCAGTTGCACATAGGCAAATTACTATGGGTACACATAGACTTTGCTCATCCAGAATTCATAAAGTATTTTACTTTTTGAAAATGCTTCAAGTTTTAGCAGAGGTAATCCATAAACACACTTTCAAGCAGCTCTTTTTTACCTAATACACATACATATATATGTTTAAAAAACAATTTTTGGGGGAATTTTTTTTTTGTGTTCCAGTTCAAATTAGCCAGATTAGTTCCAAATCCTTTTGATTGAGCAAAGCTCAATCATTCAAACACCATGTGTGGTTCTGCAACCAGCAAGTATCCTCCACCCCAGACTTTTCATCTTAGGGTTTCAGATGCTTCCAAATCTTTCAGCAGGCATCCTGTGTGCAGGCCCAAGCCTGAAGGATTGGGGTTCAGATGCCCCTGAGTCCTGCTTGCCCTCAGCCAATGGCCACAGGAGCAAGCTAGGGAGGAGCCCCCCATTTCCATAAAGTAGCCATGTAGTCAAGATCTTCCCACTGGAAGCTGGCATCCTGTCCACAGTGCATTTGGACAGGGGTGCACCCTCTACCACACAATGCTATTTAAATCCATTTTGACTCAGGTACCGGACCAGTGCAGTGGTGACACTTGATCTTGGCTCATGTGTGGCCAAGAAGCAATGCATAAAAATAGTTCAAAGCTAAAAGGCTTTTGATTTAGCTCATTGGTCTGGGCAGGTCCCAACAGAGTCAACAGCATTTCAAGTCATGGTGACTCCACACTTCAGCATCGCTTAGTATGTGTGTGTAATCCAGATACCCCCATCCCCACCAAATGATCTAGGTACTAATTGCCCCCCACCACTCATGACTGGAACCAGATGTTCTTCTCATGATTCCTTGGATCCTCCAAAAATGCACATGCAAAAGAGGTGCAGGACAGTCTAATCTGGCTCCATGTCATGGAGGGCAGGGCCATACTAATCCTGTGCAACAGGCTGAGGGTGGGGGAAGCAGAAGGGTTTCCAGTGAACTGTTTGGGGCACCATTTAGTGATGTTTTCCAGACATTCAAAGCTGGTACAGAAACAGGAATAATTGGAAATGGAAAAAAAGTTGTATTTCAGTTGTGGGAGTGAACAGAGTAAAAATGTATGCAAGATAGGGGCTCACCATGACTTGAAAAAGAGTTGATGCTTCGGGGGACTGAGCACAGTGGGCACTACCATATATCTTATTTGGCTGGGCTGCCTTAACCTGTCTTTGGGGTCAGTTCCTATCAGTGGCATGGCTTCGTGGCCATCTTTGGCTAAGATCAAGTGTAGACCGCAAAGCCATGCCACTGGTGGTGGAGGCCTACTGCTTAGCTTGATCCCAGAAGTGCTGTGGTGGGGGTAGTGACAGAGTATTGGGATGGAATAGGAGGAGGAGTTTGCGGATCCTGGAACAGCATTAGCAACAGTGTTGGAGATGAGAGTGACAGTTATGAAACAGGAAGTTGACCAAAAGATGATAAATCAATTGGAGAGCAGAAGCAAAGATCGAGAGTCTGATGGAGGATGGACAAAGGTGGGGAGGAATGGATGAAAGAATGTAAGAAAGAAAGGTATACTGGGATTACTGGTGTGGGAGGAGGCTTGAATGAAGAAAGCAATGAGGGAAGAGTCCAGTCAGTAGGAAGAACAGGAGAAAATGAGGAGAGGAGGTCAGAAGGGAGAAATGAGGAATGAAACAGTAATTGAAGGGAAAAGGAAGAGTAGTCAGTAGAATAAACCAGATCTGAAAGAGAAAAAAGATGAAAGGAAGTGAGAGATGGAGCAACAGGTAATCTATGTCTTAGAATAAGAGCAGTAGTAGCAGGGGAAGGACAACAGAGAATTCAGACAATGACTAGATATTAATTTTTAGAAAAATATTATTTGAAGTTTTGGATGTTAAAGCAGAACATTTGAACAACCTGGTCACCTTTCCTAACCAGAAGTCTTGGGAAATTTTGTATTGGAGCCAAAACGGTTATGAGGATTTTTGGAAGACATATGAGGCAGTAGGTGAGAGAGATGAAATGAAGAACTGCTACATTTTATTGAGGGAGAAAAGACAAGAAAAAGGACAATAATTTTTCAAATGTACATGGATATGCCTGTGATGGGGGAGAAAAAGAAATGGTTAGAGTAGCGATTCGCAACCCCCAGGCAGCAGCCTGGTGCTGGACCGCAAAGGGTTGGCTGCCAGTCCACAGGAGGGCTGGGTACCGAACCAGAAGTGACGGTGGACCAGCAAACTGCAGACTGGCAAACCGTGGACTAGAAGTGACGAACATACTGTGAACTGGCAGCCAACCTTTTTTTAGACTGAGTATAAGAAAGAGTTGGCTACCTGCCCACAGTATGCCGGTCACTGCTGGTCCTCGGTTTGCCGGTCCGCAGTCGCTTCCAGTCTGCAGTTTGCTGGTCCTCAGCCTAAAAAGGGCTGGAACCCCTGGGTTAGAGTATTATGTACAAAAAGTTATGTATGTTGAGAAGATACATGATAAACATGGTATATGGACGGGATTGTGGAGAGCTCCGGTGGTAATGAGGCTGGATGGGAGAAGCCTTGGTAGGATAATTCACTTACTACCAGTAATTCAGATAGGGCCACATGGAGGGTTTACAATGTATTTTGGACAGTCTAAACTCTGTACCAAGTACGGGCAAGAATGTTATTGGGCCACATACTGCCAATATGCAATATGCTACAGATGTGAAGGGTACAAGGTGGTGGAGTGCCGAGCACCAATGCCTGTGTGAAATTTAAATGGCTGTACATGACTTTGTGTATAAATGTCAGAAGTGTGTTATTGAGGAAGAGGTGGGATAAGATTATGCCAATACTGAATGGGGCAAAAGTAGACATACTATGTTTGCAGGAATGTGGAATCCCATGGGAGAGGGATTATAAGTGTTTTGTAAACAGATAGGGATGGGGACCATCGTGGTGGGTAGGGTCAGATCGTTAATTGTATCTTAAGTATAATGGCTTCCAGGAGCCAAGGTTCTCTCTTGTCTAGTGTCTTGGCCAATTAATTCAGTAGAGAGTGCTAGAAAGTCTTAAGTGGTAAATTATGAAACCCTGTTCTTGTAGGGCAGAGGTGTCCAACATACAGCCCACAGAACTGTTCCATCCAGCCTGCCAGTTGTCAAGTGGGCTCCCAGAAGATGGCAGTAGGGTTAGCGGGATATTGCCCAGTGAAGTCTTCAGGGTCCTTGGGACCTGATGGTCGTCTGAGAGGAGATAGCAAGGGCTATGGAAAAACAATCCTTGTTTACCCCAGTGCTGCCATCACCTGAATGTGGACCTGCAATATTGCCCAAACACAGACCCATGCTGCCTCAGACCCTTTGAATGCAGTCCTGGAGGAGCCCAGGGCCCAGGGTTTGAAACCCCTGCCGTAAGAGAAAGAGTTTTATCATTCATGAATAATATTTGTATTTTTCCGAAAGTATGAGTTTCTGTGATTTCTGAAGAAAAGCTCTTTTTTTTTAAAAAAACAATGTATAATCTATTCTGTAAGAGGCAAAAATTGTTCTGGGTGATACCTTTTATTAGACAAACTGTGTAATTGGGAGAGATATAGGCAACTTTAGGGTACCAAGTATTATTCCTTGGGTCTGAGAAAAAAGCAGACAAAGCTTGGGCTGAATACCAGATTACACAAAGGGCTATATAAAACTCCATATGTAAATAAAAAAGGATGAGAGAAATATTATTAGGTAGCCAACAGACAAGAGAAATAAAGTAGAAAGGATAATCTGATAAGCAGAAAAGCAAACTATTCTTCAGCTTCGTAAATTCCTAACCTCAACCATATTTTGGACTAATGAGTTCCACAGGTAAATGATGTGAAGTATAAAAGAAATGGTTCCATTCTTAAATACCTGTGTTTTGAATTTAATTAAATGTCCTATTATTTGTGTAGTGTGAAAGAGGGTAAGTAGAATTTCTTAGTTTACCTCATGTTTATTATTTTGAATACCTCCATCATATCTGTCTCTCTTTCTTATATTTTCCAAACTAAACATTCCAATCCTTTTCAATCGTCTTCGCTCTTTTCATGCCTTAATCAATTTCATCGCTTGCCTCTGAACTCCCTCTAGTTCTGATTTATATCTTTTTTGAGGTGAAGTGACCAAAACTGTACATGATATTCCAGATGAGAATGAATCGTCTATATATATAATAGGATTATAGTTATTACTATTTTTATCCATCTTAATACTCCATTTTCGTTTCTTCTGCTTCCAAGGCACATGGAATAGGTGTGGTTTTATTGATCTGTCCAGAATGATTCCTAGCTTTTTACTCCTGTTATTTCAGTTTATTAAAACCCAGTAGTGTATAGAAGTACATCATATTATTCTACCTAAATATATAATGCCATACATTGTACTACTTGTCCACTTAGCTTTGTTAGTACTTCTAAAGATCCTTACATTGTTTTCTGATCTTGATGATCAAAGAACTTAGAACATTTTGTGTCACTTTTACCTTTTGCTACTGCAATGTTCATATCTTTTCTAAATCATGATGTAGTTTCCATATTTAAGTTTTCATATAATAGAAAGTTCTAGAAATTCTTGTAACCCATTTTAAAGAAGCTCTATCACCCATATTATTTGTTGCAAATCTTTTTACATTTAGCTGGGAGAAGACTATGAAGAAATGTCTTTTCTTTATTCCATTAAAATGCCAATACATTTAACTGGGTTATTGGCTGTAGCCATGTTGGTCTAAGGACATAGACAGACAAGGTTCTTTAGGTAAATCCTGTATCTTTTATTAAACAAACTAAAATAGTTGGAAAAATTCTTCCTTGCAAGATTTTGGGTACAAACAGCCTTTTTAGGTTTCCTCAGCCTAAAGAAGGATGGCTGTATCCAAAAGCTTGCAAAGAAGAACTGTGTCCCTTGTCTGCAATACATTTAACTGAATCATAGTGTTAAAATTAACTTCTCTGTATGTACTTGCACTCCACTTGAATATATTGGCTTTGTGTCAGAAAATAACTCAGTATGCCCATAATAAAGCCACGATGCTTCAGTAGTAGGCACTGCACTGGCAAAGTCTACAGCCTACTGGAGCATTAGGGGAATGAAGGGATTCAGCTTGATTCAATCATGCATCTCTCTAACATAAGGCCTTAGTATCTCATTCACGTACCATTGTAAGTGCACAGCATGACAGAAACTTCCATATTGCTCAGGATGGGGAGAAAAAACCAGGCTAAGTCTTCCTGCAGGTCCCCCTGAAACCTATACAGAAAACAACATAGCTCAGCAGGCCGTTCCCTATTCTATAGGTACATCATAGGGCTGGAGGGCTTCCTCAGTCCGTGGATGGATCTAGCACAGAGGATTTTTTGGTATGTAAATCCAGGGTGTTAAACTCACTTGTTTCATTGGTTGGATTGAGGCTGCAGGGCTTCTCTTGGGCCAGACCCAGACCACAGGTCTCCTGGCCATAGCAGCCAACACTGCTGTGTTGGTACCAGCAGCCAAGAAGTCAATACCACCAGCATGCTCAGCAGGCTGGGGGTTAATGCTGCTGATTTTAGTTACTACCGAAAACACTAGCTATACAGTGGTGTTCATTCCCTGAGGCTGGCCCTACTGACAGCGTGCCTTTGACAGCCATGGGGTGGAGATGGGGTTAAGTGGCAGTGACATTAAGTCTTTGGCTGTTGACAGCCATGAAGAGAAGCCCTGAGTGCCAGATGATTTGGTACATGGGCTGTATATTTGACACCCAAGATGTAAATGATTATGTACATAGTGTTATAACATCCCTATGTTAACTATCTGCCATGATGAAATGTGACTGCTGCTTTCTTGATTCTTAGCCAGTTTCAGGTGCTTGCCTTTACTTCCTACTTCAGAACAGGAATGTTTCTCTAATAGCCTCTTGTACAGGAGCTAGGCTTTGGAAAACCCAGATAAAATATATCAGGTGGTTCTCAGTTAGTATTTTTGTAATGTCTAAGCCCCCCAAAATCTTAGCAGATTAAAAATGATTATTTCTTCCACAGAAATTCTGTTTTGTTGGTATTTCCAGCATGTTCCTTTAGCCTTTCAATTATTGTTTGACCCAAAATCTTTTTTTACATAATTTTTTTTTTTACTTGGGTAATGTATCGAATGAGTTCCACTTATTAAGCTCACGTCAGATATAAGGGATGTCCCATGCACCTATTTCTTTTTCTCTCCAATTTAGGGCTCTTTTGGAAAGCTCAGAAAGCCCACTTCATAATCTTCTTTAAGGAGTCCTTTCAAGTTTGCAGTACCCACAAGGCACTTCTAGGCTCCCATTTGATTTCCCTCCATTTAGTTGCACATGGCAGTCCATCTACCACATTGGGAGTCTTAGAATGCTTTCTAGAAATTTATTGGGATCCATTTGAATGGGATGCAACCTTACACATGACCAAACAGGGAATTCCTAGAATGGGAAGGAACCACCCCGGGAGCAGTACTATTAAACCTACTAGTTACTTAAAAAGGAATACCCCAAAGTAAGTAACAGGATGTTCATTCAAAATAATGGGTCAAGAAGCTTTGTGGTCTAGGTTGATTTCTGAAAGACTTTTTAGTTTGTTTGTATGAGTTGACACTCAAGATCCAATACCTGTCTACAAAATCCCATTCCTCAGCATAGTGGTATGAAGGAAAGGTAAAATAAAGAAGTTAGCAGTAGAATATGTTTTTGTATTGCTGTAGTCAGAGAAAGATGACCTGCTCTGATAAATAGTTTTGTATAAAAAATGAAAGCAGTTCAGTTGTCAGATGCTAATCTTATTGATCTGTCCCTGCCAGTTCCCATATTTATATTCCTTCCTTCTTGCTTTTTCTTGCTAAAGCCTCTGGGCTTTATTATCATTTTGCCAGTTCTCATCTTCTTCCACCTCCCCTTATCCCACCGCCCCTGCTTATTCATCGTCCTTAAGCCCATCACTAACTGACTGTATACTAGTGCTTGGCTACTTTTGTATAAATAGGAAACTGTCTAGCAGGACTACAAACTTTTCTGAGAACTTTTTTGGCAGTAATGTGTCCAATTCTGATGCCCACACTTTAACAAGTAAGTCAAAATATTGGAAAGATTTCTGAAAAGAGCTTCAAGTATGGGGTGAAGTCTGGAAAACCTGCAATGAAGAGGGAAGCTTAAGAATCTTGATAGATTTAGTTTATCCAAAACAAGGTAAGGTAATTTGGGAAATTCATCTATTAAACTTAAAAGACTCCATGTAAGGCTGTGAGTATTTTCTATGCGTCTTTCCCAACCTGCCAACTCCATTGTGAATGTACACCCTATTACTGTCTCTGTTCTGTGCTTGGCTGAAACTCCAAAGTTGAGCACAGATTTCACAATGAAGGGTCATTAAATGGAGATGTTCATGTATTCATATATAAATATCCTAGACAATATTCTGGCTCTTACTGAAGATAACAGGTATGTCAGAGTAAAGGTTGCCTTGACTACAAAGTCACCTTGCAGAAAGGCTGCAAGGTTATAAAACAGCAAGAACTGAGGCATTTGGTCTCTTTAGCCATTTTCAGCAGCTCAAGCTGCCTGCATCAGGAGCCAGTGAAATGGGGGAAAGTTTTACCTTTTTGAACACAGATGGACAACTTCAAGGACCCCAGGGAAAGGTGAGCTAGGGAATAAGGAGTGTTGCCTTTATGAAGTTTGTTGTGTTCTAGCAAGCAGTGATTTATTGTGGTTTTTTTTTCATTTAAATAAAAGCCAGAGTATACTAAGAAAATCTGGGCAAATCCTGTCTGCTAATATTATTACAAGCTTCCCAAGGAGTCAAACTATAAATGAGTAAGACTGGGGGGGAGGGGAAAGCATGTCAAATCTAAAATTGCCTAGCTTCAACTTCTTAATATACTCTTTTCTATAAGACGGATGAGCCCCAAGTTCTCATTTTTCTCTCCCCCTGAAGTAATCTATTAACCTGTTTATTGTTAAGCCTAACAGATTGGGCTCCTTAAGTATTTTGCGATGACATATTTTCTAATATTTTAATCATTATTGTAGCTCTTCTCTGAACCATATCCAGTTCATAAACATCCTTCCTGAATTCTGGATACCAAAACTGGGCATTGTGTTTCATCAATAATATATAAGCATGTATTGTGATGGAGAGAGAACTATATGATAAATGTGATAGTTTTATGACATCATGCCTCTTCAACCACCTCAGATAATTGCTCTGTGCTAATCTATCGTTCCCAGAGCTTAATATAACATTCCAAACCTCTGAACAGCTTTATACAACTGCCATTAAAAAAAAGTAATAATAATCCAAATATAAGGTTTCCTTCAAAAGTGAATTTCATTCCTAAAAACATTATACTGTCTCAAAGCCTTGCCTAGGCAATGATCCAGGACCAATGCTAGGTTTAAGATCCAATATGTAGTGATGCATTGGGCTTGAAATTGAAATTTAATACTACTGGATTAGGGAGGTTCCAGCTTTCAGTGAAAAACAAAGCATTTGCTTCTGTCTTGCTTTAAAGACATGACATTTTTATGTACAGAAAATCAAGTTTATGTCATTTTTAGAGGTTTCTAAAATTTACTATTAATATATTTTTTCTTTCCCTCAGAGGTCTGTGCAGTGGAATTCATAGTAATTAGGGAACATAGTTTCATTTGTAGAAAGACGCACAAAAAAGGAAAGGAAAAGAAAAGAAAAGAAGGAAGAAAAGATACCGATAAGATTTCTTTAGATTCTTGAAATCATTCTCTAATTTATAATGCCATGTATGGTATTTAGAGTTGTGATAAACGTTTTATTGATATTCATTTGAAATGATCTGCTTATAGCTTTGCTACACCGATTTAAAGAAATCATCCCAGATTGCATGACACATTGTACATATTGGGTATTGCTTCCACCTCCCAGCGTGTGTGAATGGGTACTGCTTTAATAAAAGGTAGTCCTTTAAACTATATGATTAAGTCCAAGCATCAGTAAGTGAAAATAAATATAGATACCATTTAAGTATGTTTTTATGAAGACAGTTTTTTTCTGACTTCATTTTGTCTTAAATGATGGTGTTTTTGGAATGTTCATTTTTGGACTTAATAGTGTGAATGTAACTTTCACAACACTCTTTAGCATCAATCCTATCTCTGTGTCAGCAGTTGTACCAGATCCAGTGCTTGTGCATATTGTAACAACACCAGAAAGGCTCGTTAACAGAGAATGCAAAATGTTGTTAATACTTCAGCAGCTATTTATGTAAGCAGATATAATTATTTATATATAATTATAATGATTAGATGGAATGAAAACAGAATCCATCTTTTAGACACAAAGTTACATAAACTTAAACCATATCCCTAGCCTTTTATTAGTTAAATATTTGAAAAAATATATAGCAGCCATATTGTAGAAAGAATATATTACAGGGATTTGACTCTTTTATCTTAGTGTAAATTAGTCTGTGAACAATGTATTTAAGAACATCTTGCCCCTCTTTGTACTTTAAAAATAAGTGAATCTTCACTTTTACATCTTATATTTAACCAAGCCTGCTCATACAATTTCAAAAAAAAATTAGAAGGTATTTGAAAGAAAACAAATGTCCAATGGAAGAAGAAGAAAAAGCACAGACAAATTTAACAGAACTGTATTTTAAAAATAATATTTTTGCAAAACTGGTACAAAATCCTGTAAGCTTATCAAATAAAAGAGAAAAATAATGACTTTCATTAGTGCTATTTGAATGCCTTCATAAACTTTATATCATGCAATTTTAAGCTAGTACTGATTTTCTTACTGCAGTTGCCAAGCAAAGTAACTGTAGTACCTATAACATTATTTATATACTTTATTAGAATACGTTTTGTGCTTCTGCTACACGAAATGTTCATGTTGATTCTTGAACCTTCTTCGTATCATTGCATCTAATCAAAGAAGCCATAATTTAGACTCAGAAGGCACATGATTGACTCTACAGTCCAGGGGAACTAAAGGGATGAAGCATAAGAACTGGGCAAGAAGCCTGTACTCCAAAACTAAGAGAAAAGGCATGTTTTTTCTTTTATGTGAAACCCTATAAACAAACACAGGCTACTATACACCACACAGGGGATTTGTGTTCAATTCATTGAATTCAATCATGAGATTCTAAGCTATCCTGGGGTGGGACTGCTGCAGAGGCAGCACATTCTTCCTCTAGAGCAGGATTGGAAAGGAGTAGTCTTTGTTTCTTTTGGGCAACTTGTTTTTGCCAGACACAGCAGCAATTTTAGCAAAGGGGTTCAGAAAAATTATGTACAGCCTCAGCTAGAATGAAAATCCCCATATCACTGAGTTTAAGTTTAGGTTTAGTGGGTTTCTAAGAAGATGAAGGTTTTGAAAGCGTTATCAGGGATAACCAGGGGAAAAGAAAACTATTATAGCAAGAGAGAACTTTAAAAAAATAACAATAGATAAGTATTTTTACAGCATTAAGTAAAGCTGAAGGGAAAATACCCCCTCCTCCTCTTTCAGGAAAGCAGTTACGGATTCTCCAGCATGGGTAGGATCACCCAGAAACATTGTGCCCCTTTGAGATTTTCACTTTATATACTGATTCTTCTCTACTGAATATTGCTCTGTTGCAAGGGTGTCAAACTCACCTGTGCCCCAGGGTTCTTGGAGGGGCTGGATCGAGACTGCAGAGAGCCTCTTGGGTCAGATCCAGACATGGTGGTAGCAGTGTGGGGTGAATGGTGCCATAGGGATTAATGCAGCAGTCTCTCACCCCCTGCGACTGCCAGACAAGTCAATCAGGACTCTGTATCAGATGATCCTGGGACAGAACCTCCCCCTGCTCACACCACCCCTGAATTCCCAGCCCTTCTACTTGTAACATTTTATGTCATTAATATATTAATGTTGGTATAAATGGCAAGAGTATAACACATGCACCCAACTTAAGGCACCACAAAATGACAAACCATCCATAAAAATGTTACTCATATGATGTAGGACATTTTTATAGCTTGTTTGAATAGCACTTTAAATTGAATGTGTGGCATATCCAGACATGAGAGCTCTCTAGGGTTGATGCTTAAAAATGAGCTCATGGTCAGAATCAGCCCTGGTCTCCAACCTTTATGCAGAAAATATTGTTGGCACTGACCATGGGCAGCTCTGGTCTCCAATCAGCTGCAGTTTGTTCCAGAGCCAGTGCTGGCAAACTGGGCCCAGGGCTGCTCTATAGGGTGTCGGAAGAAATCAGAGGCTCCTGGCAGGGGGAGCCAAGGCCTTCCTTGCTGGGAACTTTAAATCTCATACTTAGCAGCTCTGGCAGGTTTAAAGTCCCAAGCAGCGCTGGTAGTCAGTTAACTGTCAGACCCAGTTCTGGAACTACTCTGAGTTGCACCAGACTGCAGCCAGCCAGCTTTCAGCTTGCCAGTACAAGGGAAGCCCAGGATCATGATGCACTGACAAGTAGAAAGGGTGCAATTGGCATCTGATCCTTGATTCTAAAATCATGTCTCCTGCCATGCACACATAGCATGGCAGGAGGTACAATTGTTGGGATCAGGGATCAGAATCCATGGCACCTTTAAACAAATGCATGCCAGGACCTGGTGAAATGGCTCTGTGGGCTGTGTTGAACATCCCTGCTCCACTGCATTCTGCCTCACCAAGCAGAAATTTACTTTACACTGAAAAGGAAACTGTAGTCATTGACATAAGTGTTCTGCATGCTTTCAGTGCAAGGAAGAAATAATTTTTAATGGCTGGATGCTACATGCACCTATAGAAAATTTCCCATCAAAATCTTTATTTTTTGTAAGCACCATGGAACTTTTCACTGCAGTGTTAGCTAGTGATATGACTGGTGTGGCCCCTTATCTAACTGCCAAAGACAAGCAAAATATTTTTTCACCAGTTAAATGGTTCTCTATGGGCTAGCTGGTATACAAGAAAGCTTGTATTGGTGGTTAAAGCTAGAATACTGATGATGCTCGTGCTAGCAGTGCAGCAGAGATAGCTACACTGCTGCTTATAAACTTCCTCTCTTGTGTTCAACTATATGTGGCGTGGCTGCTCCTAATCAATCTAGGTGAGCTCAAGAGAAGCTAATTCAAGAACATAATTCAGGCTGTCTCTGCAGTGGGACATATTCTCCAAGTCCTCAAAGGGCATCAACTAGACAGGATGTGGATTTTTACCACACTCTGAATCAATAGGAGGCAGTAACCTGAAAACTTCTCAGAGTTTAATGTTGTAGTAAAGGTCAGGGAATGAGATAACCCTCTTCACAGTGGAAAAGTGAACAAATTCAGTATGGGGGCTTGCTTTTAGGGAGAGATAATTGTGCAGTAGCTTTAGAGTGACAGTCCTTGTCACTTTGTGATACAATGCAGCTATGGTGTTGTATTATTTAAAATCAATCCCCTTAGGAAGTATTTGATAGAGTAATTAATATAGATGGCAGAGAGTTTGACAAGCTGTAAGATGGCCTAAACAATAATGCTTTATATGCAAATATTTAGCAAACTTTCAACCATATTTATTAAACACAAACAGAAGTAAAGCCTGAGACCATAAAGTGCAAGTAATACAGTAGTTCAAAATCCATTTTTTGTTGTGTCTGACTTTGGTGATATTACAGAGTCCAGTAAAATAATTTTGCTGCTGAAGTGAGAAGGAATGGTTTGTTGACACAAGTACTTTGGTGGTGCAGTTGTTGAGGAAGGCAAAAATGGTACTCTGTGTAATAGCCTGAAGGCTCCCTATAGCAAAGGGAATCATTACTGCTGCTTCTTTCTCAAAAGACTGGTAGATGCTATGTATGATGAGAGATGATTTGACTATGTATAGCAATTCTTCAGAGTCAGGAGCTGCAGTGATTCCCATCAATGAAATCTATTTTTTCTTCACTTTAAAAGCAGATGGGGACAATGCAAAGAAGAGCTGTCAATTTTATTACCATGTATAATCAGCATCTGTGCAATACATTAGACTCATTACATAGCTTATACTTTCTTCTGTGTAGTAAAAATTCTTGTGGGGTTTCTTGACAGGCTTCTTATAGCCTTTTTGTAAATGAAGAAATACTGAAATTAGATGATTTAGATCAATTAAATGCTGAAGCCACTCAGATTTGCTCAATCAAAATACAACTTACTGAATCTTAAAAATAAATAACATATATCATTTATTTGTAGATAAGACATTTAGAACTGAAAAACATTCTTTTCAAGTATCACTTCATTTTTAGTAAATCTATTTTTGATCTGTTGGTAGTCCCTTGATACTAATCTCCCCCGTACCTTATGAGTATGTGTCTATACAGTATAAATTGGATGGCTTTTCCCAGATGCTTCTGACAAGGCTGGGTGTACTGAAGTTGTTTTTCTGTAACTTAGGCCCTATCTACATGTTACACTTAAGGTTTCATTAACTGGATAATCATGCCTTAAGGCTAAGTACAGAGGTTCAAAAAGCCCAAGATAGAAGTGCTCTGAGGTACATACTTCAAGTGCCCTAGGCTAGGTTGGGAGGGAACAAAACCGACATTCCCTCTTCTGTGCATGGGGGAAGCAGGGGGCCTGCACTGGCTAAGGCCAGCAAGCTAGGGGCACTCAAAGTGCATCTCCCAGATGCTGGGTAACCCTTGATGGGCTTATCCCAGCCCTGTACCGCCTGCCTCCGACCCCCTCCCCCCCAGCTCTCAGCAGCCAGGTGCCCCTCCTCCCCACCAGTGCTGGCTGCCTCGGACAGGGGGGACTGGGCCAGGCCTGTGCAGCGGGGGCATCTCCTCTTCCACCAGTGCACCATGCCCAATGAAAAACCTGCAAGTCATAGGGCTCACAGCAGCCATGATCCCCAGGGTTTGGGGGGTTCCCGTGCCCCCAAGCCCTAGGGATCGTGGTTACTGTGATCCCTAGGACTCAGAGGCTTTTTTCACTGGGCATGGTGCACTGGTGGGGGAGCAGATGTCACTGCCCCCATTTCCACTCCTCAACATGAGCCAGCCAGCACTGGTTGGGGGGCTGCTGCCACAGCTTGACCACCACTGATGCAGGCAATAGCCTGTCAGCAAGACTGGTAAGTGTCTGGGAGGGAGTAGATGCCTGATCCCCACTGATGACAAGCACAAGCAAGAGCCTGTGAGTGGCACTAAGCAGTGGCTGGGGAGGGAGTGGATACCCCCGCCGTGTGAGCTTCGCCCCCTATTGTGTAAACCCAATTGGTGGGGGCTGGGTAAGGGACTCTGTTTCTCCCTCTGTCCCTGCTCCCCTGCTCGTGGCTGAGAGGCAGGGGCTGGCAGGGAGCAGGCCTGGGGCAAGCATCCCCACAGCCTGGCTCAACTGGGCAGTGAGGGGCGGAAGCCCCTGCTATGTGGCTCTGGCCCCCACAGTGCAGACACCAGCTGGGGGAAGCCAGGGCTGGGGGCTCAGTTCCCCCCCCTCGCTTGTCCCCTGTGCCACTGCTGGTTGTGCTGGAGAGCAGAGGCTTTGCCTCTCTCCATGTTGCCTCAGCCCAGTGGCAGCCTAGGGATGGGGTCAGCCCAGCTGTGCTGGATCAGATGAGGGAGGATGGAGGCCAGCCTGCTCACGCTGTGAGGGGAGGTTAGCAGGGGGTCACAGTGGCTCCTAGGGTATTGGCAGGACCATGACCTAACTTGATTTGGGAGCAGAATCTGGGACAAGTGTGATAGACTAATCTAACCTCAGCTGATACTACATCTATCCAGGTGGGTTCAGCCAGTCTGTATGCACTGAACTTCTGTTCTATTACAGATTTAGACTAGTTTGCAATCATTTGTACTGGTTTATATGTAATTTTTGTCCCTAGCTTAAGTGGTCACCAAGCAACATGCTCATTTGGTTAATGGTATGATTAAAAAGAAGAAGCAGCTACAAAGTTATTTAACAAAATACATGCGATCACTTTTTAGCTGCTTCCTATCACACTGTTAACTGAATGGGTGGCCAGAGGCCTGGGAGCCCTATCAGCTGATTGAAGCTCACAGCTGGGGGGCCCATGTGAACCCCTGAGCCTGGGAGCTCCCAACTGATGCTACCTACCAGCCCTCACAGCTGAGAGCTCCATCAGCTGCCAGGGCTTCTAGCTATGTGGGCACCCCATGCACCCTCATGGTGGGGAGACTGAAGCTGATGTGATGATGTCCCTCCCAGATAAGGACATGAAGCACCCCTTTGGCTTGGAGACTGCATCAACTGCAGTTTCTCTGCCGCAGGTATCCCTGGGCAGGAAGTCCAGGTCAACTGATAGGGCTCCCAGGCATGAGAGCACATGGTGTACCCTCATGGCTGGGAATCCCATAGGCTCCCAGTCATGGGAGCTTAATTCTTCCTGGAGATCAGCACCAGCAGTAAGGCATCCTGGGATCTAATGTGTAATCCACACAGTCACTACTGCTGCCATGTATGTGTGGCATGTGTCTTTACCTGCATGTGTAGAGGGGCCCTTATATAATTTAGAGCAAAACATGTTTATTCAGATGTTAGAATTTTTCAACTTGTTGTCTACCTCTGCAAGTTGTCAAGGCAAGTACTAATCAGCAGTGTTTCATTGTGTAGTTGAACTTTTTTGTATGGGTCATAATAATGACCCAAGAGAACTTGTTGAATAATTTATATAGAACAATTTTGCAGCTCGCTGGGGAGAAGTAGAGAAGGCTCAATCAAATCATTAGGGACATAATTTGATTTGATTAGGTTAGAAATTGTAACTGGGGAGTGTACTGCTATATCTCATAATAAAAATGGGAACCAAAGTTTGGTGGTATGTGGTAGGGCATGTGCAGCAGGGAATGGGAAAAGAAACTTGAAAAAAATTCCCATTATGGGACCTCTTCTAGAGAGAAAGAAATAGAAAATAGGCTCCAGGAAGGTGTTTCAAACAGGCAACTTAAAGATATTTAACACTTATGTATTAAAGGACTTATTTGAAGCACAATCCCAATAGGAACAAAAGAGTTAATACAAAGAACATTAATTAGTGTTTATGGGGTGACGGGTGGAGTACTGTTTACATGAGAGGGCACACTCTTTGATGAAGCATTTGTTTAACTGTCTTCTTCCCTATCTTATTGATTATGTTGCTAAAATTGCCTGTGGCTTCTAAAGAAAAAACTATAGAACCACTCTATGTGCTACATATTAACTTTTCATAAAATGGAATGGTATGTTTGAGGCAAGGGGAAAGGGATATTATAATAGAGAAATGTGATCAAATTTCTGTGGAAAATTACAGATTCTCACAAAATTGTACACTTCTGCAATATAGCATTCAAGGCCAAACTGTGTGGTTTAGGAACATTCAGTAGCTGACTTGTGGGCTCTAGGTAACTAAACAGAGTTTTATTCAGGAATTAAAAGTGCGTCACTTAATATGAAGCACTACTATACAGATGAGTTTTTAATTACCGTGGGTTTTATCAGAAGAATACAAATTTCCTATAGATATTACTCTGTCTGGGCTTTGTGACCCTGGAATGTATCTAATTAGATTTTTCATGGAAGGATGGATGCAAATTTGCACTCTATGAAATTCGCTGATTCTAGGCAGATAAAGCAGAAGATTAGAAGATAAAGCTTGAAAACAAGAATTTGATCTGGTTTCTTTATGGACAAAGTGGGGCATACAAGATTTTTTTCTTCTGTATTTATATAATCTGATTTAAGATTTTTTTTTGTCTTTTGTACCAACCTTTCTTCTGAAATGTGATGTGTTTTAGTGTGTACACATTGGTTTGAGCTAATAAAAGGCACATTTAGATGATCCTACTATAACAAATCCTTTATCCGGGAGTGCTTGTAAGTTTATCCTGGTGCCACACACAGAATCTATCAGACTGTAAATTTTTCACTGAAGTGAAGCCTTAGGTTAAGTTGACATGGAGCTCATTTTATTATATCTACTTGTAACTTGGTAGTTCATTTTATTAGAACTGCTGAAAAATGCCTTTCAAAAATACACTATCAGTTGTAGAACTTTTTCTGTTTTTGTATCTGCATGTTCTGCAGACACAATTGAGCAGTGGTAAATTTAATATATCATACTTGTATGGTAGCAAATTACAAGTACATTAAACCACAAGTAACTACTATATGTATAAAGAATTTTCAAAAGATAAAAAAGCATGCAAGACATTGAATATTCAGTTAAATTAAATATCTGAATGGCATGAGGCCCCTCATGTCATTTTGTTGGACTTAAATGCTTTGTCACATCCACTCAGATAAGTTCATTGATTTCATGAGGATAGATAGGGAGTAAGCTAAGGACTTCGTGCATAAAAAGGCTGGGGTTTTTTTACTGCATGAGCTAAAGAGCCAGTAAGTGTAGCTGAGATTTAACAGATTCATGCCCTCTATGGATCAGTGAGACAGATGTGAAGCAGACGTGGACATGCAAAAATCTATTCACACATCATATTAAAACCTTTATCAAATGGTATCACAAAAAGTTATTAAGAAAATTAAGTATAGGATATTGGCCTGGAAAGGACCCTCCCGGATGACCCAATCCACAGCTGTCACAGGCAACCACATGGTCTAATCCCTTTAATAAACTTATCAAGTTTCATCCTGAAACCAGTTTCTCCCCTCTCCTTGCCCCTGCCCCTGCCCCTGCCCCTGCCCCCTCCCCAGTCCTGTTGAGAGGCTGCTTCAGAACTTCCCAGCTCCCATGCTTAGAAACCTAAGTTTCAAACTAATGTATTCAAGAGCTGTTAGTACCTATGTGTTTTATGACCAGAATTGATCTTGACATCTAGCTAAAGTTTGTCCTATTCATCTGTATTCTTTACTCTTGTCTCTCTGTAGGGAAGAGTAATCATGTGTCCTCTTAACTTGCCGAGTAGTCCTAAACTAAGAAGCAAAATATTTTACAGAAGTCTGTCTGAGAGAGTACAAAAAATAGGAACAATTTTCACAGTGGCTAAAGGTTTAGTCTGGTGCCAAAAGATTCCAGACAATGTTTAAAATGCTTATTAACAGTCAAAAAAGGACTTGAGAAGTAAAATGGCAAAATAAGCAGATGACATGCTATTACAATTGGAGAGGATTGAGGAATTTCTGCGACCTAAGAAGGAAAATGAACTTTTAGCAGGATAGAAGATGTAATTCAGTGTTACAAATGCAAAGTAATACGTAATAGGACAAACTGATATGATTGTCTTTTAAAAGAACTCTGCGTTTTGTGGGATAAGTCGCTGTGGAATTCTGAATGTACCATATTTACCCAAATCCAAGATAACTTTGTATTTAAGATGACCCCCCCCTCCTCCCAATAATTAGATTCTATACATGGAAAGTAATAAATGTGTTATGAATTTCCATGTATAGAATTTAAACAGAATCTAATTACATTTATCCCTCCCAGTGCTATGGCAGAGAAAGCAGCAGTGGGAAGAGAGGGCCCAGAACCCTATCCCTTGCCCTTTTGCCCTCCCTACAATGCTGCCCACTGGTTGCCTGCCTTCTGCCCACCCCCCCACATGCCTGTGCCTGACCCCCTGCCACATGTCCCTATGCCTCTTCTTCCCCATGTCCATTCCTGCCCTCAGCTCCATTCTCCTCACCCTCTGTGCCCCCTTCTGCTGCCTTCCCCCCTTCCTTTGCCTTCTGCACTCCCTCCCTGCCTCTGATCCCCCCCTCTCTGCTGCTTGCCATCTCTTGCACTACTCTACTACTCCTCTAGGGCAGGCAAGGCTGGCAGCCTCAGCCTGGCTCCAGTCCTGGTGGCCAGGCAAAAGAGAAGTAGCAACAGTTCTAGGCTGTGCCATGTCAGAGCTAAAGGGGCTAGAGCCAGAGCAGAAAGTAAGCAGGGAGGGTAGGGGCAGGCTGTTGGGGTGGGGAAGCTAAGCTGCCACCTGCCCTGGGCTAGTATTTGAATCTAAGATGAGATTTCCGGCCCCCCACCACCACCATGTAATAATACAGTTCCATTACATATCAAATATATAGTCTTCTCTGGGTTTTGTTTTTAGTTTGCATTACTTTTCAGTGGGTAGGAGGACTTACTCAAGAACTGAGTACTGAATTATTAACACCAATTACTATTATTTTTTAAAGTAAAACTAGGTTTTTGCATCCTAAGACTTTTGTAAGCCTCTGAGCAAAAAGGGTATTTCTGTGTATGGGAGCAGCAATATAAGGAGGACCTCTTATTTGTGTCTTGTCTGGAATTGGTCTGTTAGTTTGCTGGCATAAGATCCTACACAATGCTTATAGAATGAATGGGGTTTTATTTCCTTGAAGTAGGCCAGGAACCTCTACTGAGGAAAAGATGAATAAAGAATGGAGCTTTTCAGTGGTTTGCAAGTAACCCAACAGATCTGAACAGAGTCTCATGAGCACTGCAAAAGGTCCTTCCATTATCCCAGACATTATCTACTAAGCAATGTTAAATTCTTACTGCTAACTACAAAGATACTTATTAATTCTTGAAAAAAAATAAGGGGAAAAAAATCTTAATTTTTTTCCTAATGCACTGAAAGAAATTGTCATGCACATGTAAATCCACAATCCATTGCAAGGATTAGCATTTGTTAGTGTTCCAGTGTTACCATTCTTGTCCAACTTTTTTCCAACAAGGTATATGAATGTCTCACTTTATATACATCTTATATGAATGCGGCTGGTTCATTCTTGGCAAATATTTAAAATATCATCAAAGTGCAAAACTCGCATGTATAAAAAAAACCCCTATTGTATGGTTAAATTCCTTGTTTGTTTTGCACAAAAACGTGTTGTTGATATGGTGTATAGAAATCCAGATTAGATATTACTCATAACTTTAAGGCTAGAGACAGAAATTGATAAGTTATTGGAAACCAGTTCAGATCTGTAATGCAACAGAAGTTCAGTGCACATAAACCAATTTCAAAATGACCAAAACTGGTTTAAGATAAACCTGGATAAATGTAGTATCAGACTTAACTGATTTAGGTTAAATCAGTTTATTGAACGTCTGTCCCAGATCCCCTCCAGATTTCAGTTTTCTGCTCTAGCAGAACAAGGAGGCAGGCCCTAGCATCCCCTATTTTCTGGCTTGGCCCACTGAAGGCATGTAGCTGCATTTCCAGAGTCCAAAGTGAATGTCTGTTCACTTAATTATCAGTTCAATCTACGCATCTTAACCTACAAAGATGAAATCAATTTAGCCTCGGGGGCGTTGATGCTCTGTACTTACTCTAAAGGTCAAGAGAACATGTTTTTACTGAAAAAAAATATGAAAATGATTATAAACTTTGCATAAACTCATAGAAGAATATTCATACAATAATATTTTTTGCAAACTGCCTGTGTTGTTCTCATAACCACTGAGTACATGGGCCTAAGGGCCCTGGCTTCTGTCAGGGAGAGGGTAGGGGGAATACCTGTCTCTTATTGGGCAGGACAGTCCCAAAATGGGAATATCAAGTCCTGGTCTCTGGCTGCATCACTCCAGGACACCATTTGTCCCAGATTCCCAATATCATGCAGGGACCCAGGTTTCCCATTTATAGTGGAAGAACATGGGAAATGGTGGGTTTACCCTTGTAGGCTGGCAGAGTTGTAGCCTGCAAGGGTCTGCAGGAAGCATGATGCAGGGAATGCCACATACAGTCCCAGGCAGTGGTGGAAAGCAGCTGCCCCAGCTGTCTGCAGGTAAATCTATTGGGGGGGGCAGATTGAGGCTTCCACGGTGAGGGAGGGAGTGAGGCAGAGGCTGGGCCTGAGGGCACTGCCCAACCAAGACAGTGAATGGGGCCCAAGGCCAGGGAGTGGGAGAGCCACAAGCAGCTTGTCAGTGGGGGGTGGCTCCCTGCCACTGTGCACACTTTGGGGAGGGAGCCAGGGGGCGGGGGCACATGTACCCAGATTTGTGCACAGGCTGGAGACAGATTCAGGCTTCCTTCTGAGGGCTCCGTGCCCTACTGCCCTCCACCCAGAAGCCCCGTGCCAGTATGCCACCATGTTGAGGTACCCCTGCGTGCCTGGCAGCAACAAGGGCAGTGCACAGAGTTGTGCCCCCCACTGCTGCCAGGAGGGCAGGGGGTGCCTTGCCATGGTGGCATGGTAAGCACAGGGCTCCTGGGGGCTGGGCAGCAGGGTGGGAAGCCCTGAGCCTGCTGTGAGTAGCCTGCATCTACTCCCACCCCTACATGGACTTCACTCAGCTCTGCTCCAGCCATGCCAGTGGGGGAAGGAGGGCATCATCTTAGGGCCCCCCTGGCAAAAATAAAAGTTAACACCTGTTTATTAAAATACTTCTATAATTTATTCACATATGATTTGCATATTTTTTAGATTGCTCTTTGGCATTACATTTTTGTATTTTCATGGTAATGTTTTTCTTTGCAGACGGTTGGAGCAGAATTCAATCAAGGTCATCCCTCCTGGAGCTTTCTCACCGTATAAAAAGCTTCGAAGAATGTGAGTAGGAAGTCTGAAATTAAATACAAGCATTTGTATAAAACAGATCATGGTCAAACAGTGAAACTCCTATCAATATATGAGTACTTAAGAATATTTGACAGAAGGAGAGTTAGCTGCTGTGTGCTAAAATTGTATATTTCCTTTGTCATATTAGTAACAATTGCTTGTGTCTTAACATGTTGATATAATTTATATGAATTTATATAAATATAATGCATGAATAACAAGAAAAAATCTCTTTATGTTGTTTATGTACGTAGTTTGAAATGAGGGCATGACATTTTCATTTCATAATATCATTGAGGTTATAAATTTCTTTCCACAAAGAATACTTCATAAAATGTATTTAAGCCTCTTATAAGTACCACAAATAAATCTTGTTATCATTTTTATTAAAATACCTTCTATTTAACAATTTCTTTCACTATAATATTGCAGTTTCAAGTGTTTTATATGTGAATTCACCTTTCTTTCATGAAGTCAAAATAAATATTAAAATATCTCACATGACCTATGCTAAGCAGATATTATTTCAGTATTTACCTTTTGTAGCATGAGTTTGAATTAATTTAATGTAACCTCATTTCTTATTTTAGTGATCTGAGCAATAATCAGATCTCTGAGGCAGCTCCAGATGCTTTTCAGGGCCTGCGTTCACTCAACTCTCTGTAAGTATAAATTTTCTCTCTCAAAACAGAGAGTAACTTTCTTGTTTGTAGTGTGCAAACTTTTTGAATTTTCAAGTCTGTGCAAAATTCTTATTTAAACTCTATCTTTTTTGTCTTCTAAATGTAAAAAAAGTTTCAGAAGTGTTAGGTCTATAGTCTTAAACATTTTGCTGGCTAAACCACTGACATCAGTCTTATTTTATGTTAATATTTTCACAGCATACAGAGAATTGTAGAAAACAGATAGCTTTTTTATTTTCCAGCAATAGTTCTTATACGCAGTCTAAGGCCAGTTTAGTGGGATAAGACATGGTAATAACAAACAATAAGAAGGCAGATGGAAAGCTGTGGTGTTAGGTAATTATAGAGTTGTCTTAAAGAAGACTGTGGCTCTAGGCAGTGATTGAAGAATGCTGACTTGGGTTCCTGTAAAGAATATAATAGTTGTGCCTTTAAGATTCTTGCTTATATTGTTTTGCTTTATGACTTACGTTTCTCAGAAATAGATTAAGTGATGTGACAGGTAGGATGTATACACATGCTGACCGTAGGATAGGTGTTTTAAAACGTAACTATAAAAGCCTTCCCCAACCTTCTTATTTTCCCTTTTTTTCACTGTCGTAATCAGTGCTATAATATTTCAGAGAATTCCTAACAATTTTTGAATGAACTTCCACCATTCCCCCTCATATATGCCTGACCTAAGTAACATTTACCCATGGGGCCTGGAAGAACCAGAAAATAGAAACAAATATTATGTCATCTTGAAGAAGAGAAGGCTTGTCTTCTCACTGTCTCAGCCTGAGACAAGTTCATTCAGAACTGATTTTGGATTGGGGTCCCAAAGAAAAGATTAGGTTTGGATTTTCAGGAGACTTTGATTCCATCATTTATGCCCCCAGGAGCTACAGGAGGAGTCTGCAGAGTCAGTCGGAAGATGATAGACTCAAAAAATGATTCAAGCACTTGAATTGGTATTCTTCTAAGCAATATACAGATTCTGAACATTACCATTCTTCTCTTCTTTTCCTTTGTTTGGATAAGTTAAGACTGGAATGAATCCAGCAGGTCCATTCTTCTTTCTGCCTCATTTTGGAAAAGAGTCATATATCTAGATGCTTAGTTCATACATTTTAAGCCCAGAAGGGGCCCTATTTCATTTAGTGTGACCTCCTGAAGATGATTATAACAATTATATGATTATAATTATTTACCCCTGCATATATCCTAGTTATTTGTCTCCCTTTCCTCCTCCCCAGCTCTCCACTGGTCCATATAAATCCCTCCACCCCACCCCCA
>NW_017728948.1:31162640-31164288 GCF_001723895.1 Crocodylus porosus
TCAGGCACTGAAAGAGTTTAGTGTACCTCTTGAGAAAGGTATAGATTCCAGGTCTTGAAGGATTCATGTGCTCTTAATCTAAATATAACTTGATAATAGTCTGTGGCAGCCAGAAAACAACTGCCTTTAAAAAGGATTTACTGGCAGCAAACGGGAAGCCATAGCAATGAGGAGAACCAGCCTAGTCAACTCTGACACAGGTGTGTAAAACCACGCCGCCAGCACCAGCATACTTTAAGAGCACTTGCTGGCTCTGATTGGCAGGGAACACCCAGATAAAAGCTGCTAGGAGGGCAGGGGGTGCTGGGGGTCTAGATAAAAGCTGACCAGGAACCTGCAAAGAGGGGACCAGAAGTGCATGCTTGAAGCAGGTGAGATCCGTATCCTGGCATGGATTGCCCCAGGAGGGGCAAATGATGGGATCCAGAACTGCTTCCCATGAGTGAAGGCTCAGAGGAGCCTACAGACTTACCCAAAGGAGCTGAGTGGACACCTCAGAGAGACTGCTGGCTGATAGGCAGTGAGGATCCTGTAGGAAAAGAGTGTGAGAGAGAATAATCCAACATATGAGTAAAAAGGGGAGTGTGACATGTTGTTACATAGTTTACCCCCTCTTTTGTCTGTGGAAAGTGAGCCAATAAGAGGACTTTTATGAACGATGATGCATGAGGTGCAAGAAGAGAGAGAGTTGGACCAGCAGGGCTGAATTACCCTAAGAGTTCAACAGACATTTTATGGACCCTCTAGTGAGGGGACCATGAAAAGACTGTGAGTTCTTCCTTACCTTATTGGGACTTCAACAGCTGGTTGGCATTAGGCAGGGCATAGGGGAGGCGGAGCCCCAGAAGGCACCACCTAAGCAGATGGAGTGCTGTGGTCAGGAGATAAAGACCTTCCTCCCATAAGCAACAAATTTCAATATCAAAGTCTTGGCAGGAGAGCATTTGGTACTCCCAAAGTTGAGTCACATGGCCAAACTGTCCACCCCTAAAGGTACAGACCCAAGGAGCCATGCTAAAAGAAGTAAATGCTCATCTAAAGAATGACAAGGGTGAATACACAGTTGATTCTTCATATAGGGCCATGGAAAGTCTAAGAAATGAATCTCTTCTCATCTTCAGATTTACCTGATACTAGGGCACTGCTCCAGAACACTCCTGGTCATAGGTCAGCTATGACCTCTGTTTCTGATGTAATATTATCATTTAAATCTCCAAGGTTTTGCCATAGTGTTCTTTTGCACAGTTTATGTTGTATCATTGCTGAGGTATGTAACTTCCTTGGCTTCAGTACCTTTTCAACCATTCTGTTAGTGATCTGCATGCTAAATGTAAAGACAATACATTGATGTGTATACACAATTTAGATATTTCTTAATAAGTGAATTATAAATGAGAAGTTTCATATGAAATGCAAGTAGTTGAATGGAATGTATTTGAAAAATGTGCATTTATTTGAAAAATGTGCATATGTGTCCCGCCCCTAACGCCAGTGCACCCTTGACCTGCGAGCCTGGGTCGGCACGACTGGCTTGGCGTGAGGAGGGGGATTTGTGACCGGGCAGGTGGGTGATAACGGTGAGCAGGAGTCAGTATGATTTAAACACAGCGTGGTGATTACACAGAAAAGTTTATTTTACTTACACTAC
>NW_017728948.1:31164728-31170210 GCF_001723895.1 Crocodylus porosus
CAGTTTCTCTCTCTCATATGAGAAGCTCAAGTAATTTGAAATGAGGCACAGACAGGGGTGTGTATATGCAACACTGTTAATACAGAGGGATAAATTACAATTACAGAGTTTGTTGTGTTAGCTTCTGACCTTTTGCCATCTGAACTTTTGCCATCGGCATCTGAAATCAAAGACTTTGATCTTTGACAATATGTAGGGAAGTATTTCCTGAAGTAATCTCATGTATTTCCTGAAGTAATCTCATGATGATTAAAAAAGATTAAATTTGGGATGTTGCCCTTTTTCCTTTAAAATGGTGCCATGGGAAGATAGACTGAAGGTTGAAGGGGCCCAGGGGATTGGAAGCCCAACAAGAAGCTATTCCACCATGATGGAAGCAGAAGAAGAATGTCAAGAGACCAGCATGGTTGCATAAGGAGCTAATAGGATGCTCCAAATACAAAAGGCAGTGGAAATATTGGCAGATCAGAAAGGAAATATACGAGGGAATCACAAGAACTTGCAGGAACAAAATCAGGAGAGCTAAGGTGAAAAATGAGCTTCACCTGACAAGGGAAGTTAAAAACAGCATGAAGAGGATCTGTAAATATGTTGTGGAGAAAAGAAAGACCAAGGAAGCTGTGGGTCTACTGTTTAAATAGACAGGGAAAAGTCCTAACAGAAAATGCAAAGAATACAGCGCTGCACAACACCTACTTTATCTCATTCTTTATGGGGAACTTAAGCAGAGCACAAAGAGCTAAAGAGGTTAATTTTAAAGAACCAGGGGACAACCTGAGGGATGAGATAACAGTAACACTCAGAGAGATTTTTATGGGTCTGAATTAATACAAGTCAGTGGGGCCTGATGAACTTCATTCCCCGATACTAGAGGAACTGACAGAGGAAATCTCGGAGGCCTTGATAATAATAATTACAAAACTTTGAAAGCCAGGAGAGGTACCAGAGGCCTGGAAAAGAGACAAAGTAGTAACCCTCTTAAAAAAAAGGCAAAAAGGAAGACCCAGGGAACTATAGATCAATTAGTCTTACCTCAATACCCAGGAAATAACTGGAACATATCATAAGGAAGTCAGTTTGTAAGTATCTGCTAAAGGAAAGGCTGATCATGAGCAGCCAGCGTAGATTTTACTAAGAACAAATAACTGCCAAACAAACATGATTTCCTTCTTTGATAAGTTACCTAGTTGGGTGGATGAAGGGGATGTAGTAGCTGTAGTAGCTGTATATGGATTTCAGCAAGCCTTTTGACAAAGTCCCATTTGACCTTCCCATAAACAAATTGGAGAAATGCGATCTAAACAAAACAACAAGGTAGACAGATATGGTTTTAATAGTTATAAGCAAAAGGTAGTTATAAAATAATCCATATCAGAAAGGCAAGAGGTTTTGATTGGAGTCCCTGTTATGGATCCACTACTGTTCATTGTGTTTATTAATTATTTGGATGCTGGAAGAGAAAGCTTTTAGAGCAAAACTGTAAATGCCATGGAACAGAAAAGGATTGCAGACACATTAGAGTACAAGAGTACAATTCAGAAAGATCATGACAGATTAGAAAGCTGAACTGGAGCTAACAGGATGAAGTTCAGTGCTGACAAATGCAAGGTGCTACACCTTGTGGAGAATAATCAAAAACATAAATATAAAATGGGTGACACTTGGCTGCAACAGTATAAAAAGGGAGCTAGGGGTATACTGATAGATCACAGATTCAGTACAAAGTTGCAGTGTGATGTAGCTCCACAAAAAGTGAATGTGATTTTGGGCCACATCAATAGGATTATTAGGTGCAAAACATAGGAGACGATCTTGTATCTTTACTTGGCAATGGTTAGCCTAGATGAGTCTAGCATATTGTGTCCAATTCTGGGCTTTATATTTTAAAAAGAATACGGGTGAGTTAGAAAGGGTGCAGAAGTGAGTGACAAAATGATAAAGGGCTCGGAAGGCAAGCCATAGAGGGAAAGGCTGATGGAAATGGGTATGCTTAGCTTGTGGAAAAGGAACTTAAGAGTTTTCTTCAAATACCTGAAAGGCTGCCATAAGGAAAAGGGAAAACACCTTGTGTCTCTTGCTCCAAAGAAGAACACTGGCTTGAAGTTGCAGTAAAGTAGATTTAGACTGACTATCAGATATTAGATTCTTCACTGTTAGAGCAGCAAGGCAATAAAAAGTTTGCTTAGGGAAGTTGTGGAATCTCCATCACTGGAGGTGTTCAAGAAGAGATTAGACAAGCGTTGGTCAGGGATGATCTAGGGATGGAAACAGATGTTGTGTGATATCTCATTTTATATGGCCTTAACTTTCAAGGCAGCACAAATGTAGAGGAAATAGACATCCTTACGCTTTGTTGTGCCACATAACAGCAAAATCAGTGGTGCAACAAAAGGTAGTAATAGACTCTCCTGCTTTATTGTGGCAGACATCTGTTACCTTGTGGTGCTTTCCTAACTCAGCCAATCCCAGGGGCTGGCTCGGCTAGATAAGGAAAACACCATTTTCCCTGCTGCCTCAAACCTATACCATGGTTTTGGGGCAGCAGAAAAAAGTGCTTCCCTGCTCAGGGCTGGCCAGCCCAGAAAAATCCTAGCTTTTCTGAGTAGCAGAGGAAAGTGCTTCCTCATTCAGCCAGCCAGCAGGAAAACACTTTTCCCTACTGTGCTAGATTCACAGCATAGCTTTGAGGCAGCGGGAAAAGCAGGGAGATTGTGTCACCTCTCATCCTACACCATCAATGGTGACACATCATGGCACAACTGTATCGCTCCATTTGGTGATGTTTGTTTGTAGTGTAGCTTAGGAATAGTTATGTCTATGCTATGCTATGGGCATTTCCATGCTTGTGTGTTTTGCTAGTTGCAACATAAGCCACAGAAGGAATTTTTTTCCCTTTCTGTTGCAACACGTGTTAAGGTTTCTTTTTCCTCTTCCTCAGAAGTATTGGGTGTTGCATGGAACCAAGGCTGAGGATTTTGACTAGGGTGTGCCAGTGTTCCTGCTGGAACTCAAATCTAGAGATTCCTGACTAGAGGTTCTTGTCCATAGTTTCATAGTTTCCAGGGTTGGAAGGGACCTGAACAGATTATCCGACCCCCTGCTCTGGGCAGGAACGAGTGCAGGGATCATAGTACCAAAGCCAGATATCTACTCAACCTCCTCTTGAAGACCCCCAAGGTAGGGGAGAGCACCACCTCCCTTGGGAGCCCATTCCAGAGCCTAACAGCCCTAACCATAAAGTAATGCCTCCTTATATCAAGCCTGAACCTGCTCTCAATCAATTTGTGGCCGTTATTCCTTGTTATCCCAGGTGGTGCCCAGGGGAACAGAGCCTCACCTATTTTCTGCTGGTCCCCCCTGTTGAATTTATGGATGGCCACCAGATCCCCTCTCAGTCTTCTCTTGTGGAGGCTGAATAGGTTCAGGCCTTTTAGTCTATCTTTGTAGGGCCTGGCCTGCTGCCCCCTGACCATGTGAGTGGTCCTTCTCTGGACCCTCTCAAGGCTAGCCACATCCCTCTTGAAATGCGGTGCCGAGAACTATATGCAGTACTCCAACTGTGGCCTGACCAGCGCTACACAGAGGGGAAGGATCACCTCCCTGGACCTGCTAGATGCTCGACAAGGTGCGGTTAGCCTTACTGACTGCTTTGCATTGGCTGCTCATGTCCATCCTGGAGTCAACAATGACTCCAAGATCCCTTTCAGCAACTGTGTTGTTGAGAAGGGAGTTCCCCAGCCTATAGGTGTGTTGCTGGCTTCTTCTCTCTAGATGCAGTACCCTGCACTTGTCTGCATTGAATTCCATCCTATTTGCATCTGCCCACCTCTGTAACCTGTGTAGATCTAGCTGGATTCTGTCCCTCCCCTCCTGTGTGCCCACTTCTCCCCACATCTTTGTCATCAGCAAATTTGGGCAGCGTGCTTTCCACGCCCACCTCTAAGTGGCTGATAATGATATTGAATAGCACAGGCCCGAGGACCAAGTCCAGGGGAACTCCACTGCCCCCATCCCTCCAGGTCGAAAATGACCCATCCACCACCACACTCTAGGTGCAACCATCAAGCCAATTTGCCACCCATCTGACTGTGCAGGCATCAATGCCGCAGTCACCTAGGGTTTTTTTATGAGAATGGGGTGAGAAAGTATCAAAGGCTTTCTTGAAGTCCAGGTAGATGACATCCACCTCAGCACCCACATCCAAGGACTTTGTGACCTGATCGTAAAAGGAAACAAAGTTAGTCAGGCAGGATCTGCCTGCAGTTAACCCATGTTGGTTGGCCCTGAGCATTACCTCCCATGTTGGGCCCCTGCAGATGTGTTCCTTGATAATTTTCTCTGATCAGGGTGCACTGATTGTCAAATTTATGTTCAGGAAGGAATAGTCAGATTGGTACAGACTGTGAAGGTTTTTGCCTTCCCCTGTAGCAGGGGAAGACATAGTCATCTTCTTTGGATCTCTTGAGCATAGTTTAACAGTCCTTGCAACAGCAGGATGTTAACCATCATTGTCCCTATGCATTACTTGTAGCAGGTTAGGGTGGTATGGCTTGTAGTTAGTTGTATAACAGGGTTGACTGTGCAGTTTTAGTAATAAGTTAGGCAAGGATTTATGTGGGATGGTTTGGGTAGGGATGATCCTGCCTCAGGTAGAGGACTGGACTGTATGACATCCAGAGGTCACTTCCAGCCACACATTTCTTTGATTCTGATTTTTTGTCATCCTGATCAGTTTAGTAAACAAAATAACTTTTCACATGCAGAGCTTTACAAAAGGACTACTGATAGCCTCCTGGTCCTTTACTCTGAGTTAACAGCATCACTCAGAGAGGAGGTCTGGTGGGGGACGGGGGTTAGCTTCTACCTTTTGATCTTTAATTATGAATAAGTGTTGTTCTACTGCCCTATCTGACACTGTTCTCACAGAAAGTGAGTATTTCAGAAATACTGATGAAATGGAGTTGAAATTATATAGTTTCTTTAAAAGTACTTTCTCTGTTATGGAGGGAAATTTCACTGTTTTGGAAGTTCTAAAAGACACTAAATGTATTGGGTTTGGGTTTTTTTCCCTCAAGAAAAATCATTTTATTTTCATACATCCTGGCTTTTCTGCTCTTTCATATCCATTAAAAGGATTCACTTTTATAAAAGCAGTACAGCAAATTTGAAAACAATAACTTCGAAATTAAACGTGGCTGTAGCAATTTGCATATAATACCCATATACTTAGTCAGTCCATGGAGCATTGATGCAAGCCACCTTTTTTTTTAAGCAGCACTTTTGAGTAATGCTTCTTATATGTAGTACAAGCTATGTTGGTCCAAAACCAAAAGGCTCATGATTCACCATATAGTTAATTGGTTTGGGCCCCAGCAGAGTCAACAGTGTTTCTGGCTGTGGTGACCCTGTAGCTCAGTACTGCTCAGTGTGTGTGTGTGTGTGTGTGTGTGTGTGTGTGTGTGTGTGTGTGTGTGTGTGTGTG
>NW_017728948.1:31170310-31180953 GCF_001723895.1 Crocodylus porosus
GTGTGTGTGTGTGTGTGTGTTCCAGATACCCCCACAAAGGATTCATGAGCTAATTAGCCCTCCACTCATAACTGGAACCGGGTGTTCTTGGCTCAAGTCCCTGGATCCTCCAAAAATGTTATTTAGATAAGGTGCAGTGCAGCCTAGTTTGGCTTTAGCTCATGGAGGGCAGGGCCACACTACTCATGTGAGACAGGCTGAGGAAGGACAACAGGGGGGTTCTGAGTGAGCTGTTTAGGATCCTGTTTGGTGATGTTTGCCAGACATTTAAGACCAATAAAGAAACAGAAATCAATTGGAATGGGAAAGAAAGGCTCAGTTCAGCTGTGGGAGTGAAGAGGAAGTTGAAATGTATTCAGTGCAGTGGCTTGCCATGACTTGAAAAAGAGTTGGTGCTGGGGGGGACTGAGTGCAGTGGGCACCACCACATATGCTATTCAGATGGGCTGTGCTAACCTATCCTTGTAATAAGTTCCTGTCAGCTTGTTTGCCGAATATGGATCAATGTGTTATATAGTTGTGATCAGTGTTGGCTGCATTTGATCAGCTTCATAGTTGTTTTTTTATTGAGCACATGCTGCTTTTGGCAGTAGCTTAATAATAGCCAATGTATTCAATGATTGATCCTTGTAGGATGAATGTAGGATGAAAAGCATTTTTCTCTGTGCTGAGTTAATACAGTAACAAGGAAAAATATGATACAGCATTACCTGTAAACAATTTAATAGTGTTAAATATATTTTAAGATTGTTTTCCATGTTAGATAGTTCTTGGTGTTGATGGCATTATTATGAGAGTCGGAAGATTTACTTTTGTTTCAAGCTTGCCACTGGCCTTTGGTGTCATCTTGAACTCATTGCTTTGCTTCTCTGTTTTATTCTTTCCCCATGTGTAATATGGGGTGTAGGCTAAAATCAAGTGTAGGGAGTATCTGAAGTCCAGGACTGAAGCGTCTGGAACAGAAAATGCTTGCCTGTAGTATCTGGGAGCATCTGAGTCCCAAGACCTCTAGGCTTAGGCCTGCATGCAGGATGCCTCCGAGTGGAGTATCTGAAGTCCCAGGGTGATACGTCTGGGATGAAGGATGTTCACCAGTTGTAGTGCCATGCGCGGTGTTTAGAAAGATTGAGTTCTGCCTGCTCCATCGATATGGTTTTTGGGAAAATTGAGTTCTACTCAATTAATACAATTTGGAATTGATTTGGCTGATTTGATCTGGAACACAGAATATATTATTAAAAAAACAAACAAACAAACAAAAACACCTTCTGTGTACAGTGACCTGAAAGAGATAAATAAAAAGATAAAGTCCTAGAGAGAGTTAAATGTACTGTGTATAGAAAGTAATGCATATACTGCACTAAAAACAAAACATTTTTAGGTTGCAAAGTCTGCCACTTCAAGCCAGGAATTATTATTGCTATGTGCACTTTTTATTTTTTAAACCTAAATTAGCATGCATATTAGATGCTGCCTTTAGGCTCTTGACAGGGTGCCAATGTGGGCTTTTGATTTGCAGTTCAGAAACCTTTGGTACAGTATGTAATTGTTCACTGGCTTTTTATATATTTTTTCTTAGTCAGATGGATATTCTGATATAAATAATATATTGATTTGTCAAAAGTAAAGATGGTGTCACACTTCATAAATATTTCATTAGGTGCCATTGCAGCAGGTCAAAGAAGGATTAGTAGCTAAGCAGTTCTGCTCCTGAAAGTCTGTGTTATCTTTAATGTCCTTTGTAGAATTAAAAATAAGGAGTAACAAACAAGGCGTAAACATCCATTGGCTTCTCAGCTATACTGGCTGCTATGAGCAGGTGTAGGAAATATTGAACAAACTTGACTAAGAGGAAGGGTCTGGCCTTTTCACTCACTGAGCAGTTACTTGAGTAGTAGAATAAAGTTTCTAGTTATTATGTTTGGTGATTCTAAAGCTTAGATTGACAGGGTTCCCCTGTAAACGTAACCACTTGGGCCCTAATCCTGCAATGATTTCTGCATGGGCAGATCCCTACACTTTTACAGTCAGCTTACTGGGATCATATTTTTTTAAATACCAAGTTTCTTAGTTATAAATAACGTATAGAATCACTTCACAATAGAAGAAAGAAGTTGTCTTTTTCCTTTTTCTTTTCGTCTTTCAAGTCAGAACAAGATCGCATAGGTCACTTAAAGTAGCCACCTTGTTTCATACTTTTTCATTACAGTGTCCTCTATGGGAATAAAATTACAGAACTTCCAAAAGGTCTGTTTGAAGGACTCTTCTCTCTACAGTTGCTGTGAGTATTTATTGAATATTTATTGTATTTTGGGTTAACTGGGGAGAAACTGGGAAAGGGGATGTGTACCCAGAAAAAATGTGTAGGAAAGTATATTCCTATGTGAAAAATTGGAGCACGGTGAAAGCATTAATTTTGGTTTTAGTGGTTAAAACTGAAGTCAGTATTTCTCGGTTATATTGGTGGCTGTGCCAGTTGCCCACAAATTGACCTCTCAAGCTATGCATGTGAACCCTTTGTATGCCAGTAAGCCCAACCATGAAATGAACCTTGATGAATTAGCGTGCTGTTATGGTACACTGAGATCATGAAACAGCAAATATTAACCACAGTAGAAATACCTTGCTGTGTTAACACAGTATTTTCTCTATGAAGTTACTGTGCAAATGATATTTTAATGACATCCATTTTAAATGCAAATATTAGTACAATTTCACTGATTGTTTTTTATAACTTCTGAAATCTTTGTGAAGTCTTGAATTTATGTCCAGTTGCTGAGTCATTTGACAGACTTGCAGTTCCCATGTAGTCTTGTGTCATCTATGTTTTGGTTTAACAGTGGGTATAAAGGAAAATGTCATGATATGTTTATCAAAAATTGTCAAAAAAATCCGTAGGAATGACAGTGGAGTGTTAGGACTATTTAAAAACAGATTGTGTTCAACAGGCCATAAAACAGTAGTGGTATTCTCCAGAGTATTATTTGAGAATCACTAGCTTGTAGCTTTAAAGGCTGATGAATTCAGTAAATAATTTCTACCCACCTAACTAAATGCACGCGCTGTCCAGAAATTAGAGACGGTGATTTGGCAAAATGTCCCAAATAAATAGTTGTGGAAGAAAGGGGGCAAATAATTGATGCGAGAAAATGCAGTGTTTCACAATTATTTTTTAAGTTATGATACAATAGTCATGAATGCATTTTCCTTGGTTCCTTTTGAGAGGGGCTCTAGTTACAGATAGTTTTATTTAGGTCTCAAAGTTGAAAGAAAATCTTTCAGTTTCAATTCAGGGTGTATATAAAAATCACTACATTTGGATACATTTTCTACAGACAGGGCTTTTCTTATCTGAAGTATTTTGGGGCAGAATATTATTTATTCCAATAAAAATCCACCTTTATGTCATAAGTTGAAACTGTGTGAATCAAAATGTAAAATGCACACGTTCTGCACATTTTCCGATGGGCAGAAAAAAAAAAGAAATATCAAAAAGGGGTTGACTTGACAAAAGCATCAAGTTTCATGGTGGTGGTGGTTTAAAGGCTTGTGGGCTTAGATAATGGATTCTTATTTTAGAGCTTTTAAATTTGAAATGTTGGAGCTACCTGGAAGGAAGAGTTCTCTTTGGAGATAGAGTAATGCTGCTGCAGGATACAAGAAGACTTATTTTGTACTTCCAGTCTTTACTATAGCCTTGCATATGATTTGGCAGCATGCTGATTAGTAACATGTAATTAAAAGTGCCACTGCACATCTCATCCAGCTACTGAACACAGTGTTCAGTTCTTTTATTGGCAAAAGGAGATATTTTCCTTGCTTATACTTGTTTTTCCAGGCTTATTTCCTTACTTAGAAAAATACTGCCCACAGACACTGTATATATCCTGAGATTTTGGCTAAGCAATTCAGTGCATTTCCACTTCTATGTGTAAATGTAACAGAATAATTAAAGGATGCCTAATAAGATATTTTAATTCAGTAAAATGCTTCATGCCATTGCTAATTAAGATTATTTATAATACTGAGCCAAACAATTCTTGGTATTTATTTGTAACCAGAACAAGAAGTTTCTTTGTAAAACCACAGTGCAACTTTAGTGCCAGTGAACTAATTCCTTCCATTTTATAATTATCTTTGATTTAACAGATTATTAAATGCCAACAAGATAAACTGTCTGCGCGTAGATGCTTTCCAAGATCTACACAACCTAAACCTTCTCTCTCTGTATGATAACAAGCTTCAGACCATTGCTAAAGGCACCTTTTCACCTCTCCGTGCAATTCAGACTTTGTATGTATACTTATATTTATGTTGTATGTAGTACAATTTTCTATTTAGTTTTATGTTTCTCTTTATTTTCTATAATGTATGCAACCCTTGAGAAATTTTGAGACCAATTGCAAATATTCTGTAATTTTTTTTTCCATGTAAGGCATTTGGCTCAGAATCCATTTATCTGTGACTGCCATCTGAAGTGGCTGGCGGATTATCTTCATACTAACCCTATTGAGACCAGTGGTGCCCGTTGTACCAGCCCCCGCCGTCTGGCGAACAAAAGGATCGGCCAGATCAAAAGCAAGAAATTCCGCTGCTCAGGTAATTTTCTCCATTCAGCTGCTGTTTTTATTTTATTGCCAAAAATGGTGGTTACAGAAGTTCTAACAAAAGCAGCTGGTTCTCTACTAAATTATTAAACATTGCAGAACCTTTTTTGTTCTTCTGTTGAACAAGAGGGAAAATCATGGAAGTCATACACTATTTGATCACGGAACATTACTGTAGTTAACACATTTGGCACTGAATCTGACTAGCGTTAAATCAAACAGAAGAAATGTAATATATTATAGTTCAGAATGAAATGCTAGCAGTTATTCTCTACAAGTATCATCAACATAAATCATTTTTTAAAAGTTCCACAAGGCTCTGGAATATGTGAAAGATTTAAAAATCTCCAGCTAAATACAAAAACATGATATGTTCATTTTACACAGGGAGCTTACCTCATACTGAAATTTACTGTTTTCTTTTTCTAATCTTATTCCATTTCCTACTTACATTTCTCTAAATCCTAACCTTTGTCATATGGTATCCAGCTGCTCCAGGTGCATTTCATATTCTACAATTTATTCAGTCACGAGTGCAAATACCAGACAAGAACTGTTTATTGTCCATGTTCCGGATACATTTATGACTATTCACACTTTGTTGTTTATCAGCTCTTGCTGTGAATACACATTTTTTCATGTAATTATCTGTAGTTAACGATAGTCCATACTTAATCTAATAGAACTCATACTCTGCTTGCTGACATTCAGGTGCATCTTCTATTTTTTCTCTTTTTTATTTAGCTAAAGAACAGTATTTCATTCCAGGTAGGTTTGGTTCTGCAGTAAGACTGACTAACTGCAGATATCCTCCCTCTTTCTCAAAAAAGCAGTTCGTAGCTTTTAGGAAATTGATGCATGTGTTGTATAGTCAATATCCATTAGATAGATATAGTATTCCTGTGTAGATTACTAGTAGTTCTGTTTTCCGATTGAGAGCTTTGCATGCAGCTCCTGATACTTTTTTGTCTCACAGATCTGCACATAACCCATCAAACGTTACTTTTATTTGCATTAGTTAGAAGGTTGCACCTGCTACTTTATATACTAATTGACATCTTTACTTACCTTATATAACTTACCTATTGTAACACCACTGTTTTTAAAATGTAGCTCTGGAGCTGCTTTTAAATACAGAATACCTTACTATCAAAGAGCTAGTACAACTTAAAGCAAATTTCTTGCTCTTCTTCTCTAAACCAGCAGTTTCCTGCTGACTGCCTGCAACTATTGCTTGCTTACCTGTGACACTATAATCCCTGTGTTTGTGAAAGCACAATAGAAAGACTGGAAAAACGTTTTTATTGTTCATTAAAGGCATTCTAAAGTCATGCAGAACATGCATTAGGAATACTTTTCAATGAAAAAGATGCAATTTAAGAATTGAGGATGATAAAGTAACTTAAACTTTACTATAAACTACAGTAATTCTGTGACATTTTCTAAAGCAACTATTAATGTTGGCCCTAGCTCTTTGACATATGTTACTTCACTTACTTTTCCCTTGGTTGTCAAGTGTGTGCACCACTTTCTTAACAGAAAATATTCAGCTACATTATGTTCCTAACAGGTGATGAATAATTGATTGGAAAAAATGCCCAGTTATACAATGAACCTGTTGATTAAATTATAGATATATAATCTGAAAGAATAATTTTTGGTCATATTTTAATAAATAGAATAATATCAACCATAATCAGTTATGACACAAATAAATTTGCTTTTTCAAGCACTACAGGTATATTGTTGCTTTCCAGTGCCTTGAGTACTGGTTTATTGAACAGTCTTAGCCATTAGCATTTAAGCTGGTGTGTTTAACAGCTTTGGTTTTTGCTATGTTTTTATGTTTTCATAGAGCCGGGATGGTCATGTGAAATTTTTTGTGCTCTTCTACTAATATATTCATTTGAGTTTTGAGTTTAAACAAAAAACAGCAAAAACAACATGGACCAATATGCCACCAATGGCAGCACTAGAAACTTACTAGTCTAAAGCAGCATAAAGTAGAGGGAGAGCTGATTTCTTAACGCCCCGCCCCTGAAACACTTGGGTTCCATAATGAGTAAAACAGCTGTATTCCTGCCACAACAAGACTTTTACTCAATTCAACCAGTGTGACTTTTGTCTCTGAATTAGAAAATGTTTTGCCAGAAAAAATTTTAACAGGCGGTTTATAACACCACTATAACTACACATGCAACTCAGGTTTTTCACCTATATGATTTTATAAACATTTTTAAAAATGTAGTTTCTAAAAAAGTTAAGCTCATCAAGAAGTGCTGAGAACTATCTTCCTTAAAGCATGGCCTGTGTACATCCACTTCTACCAAATAAAAATACAATGTGCACTGTGTAATGTTAGAGATGTTCTGAAGTATTTGGGGGATTTAGTTTGAACTGCTAGTGGTGATTTGCTGAACATACAGGTCATATCTACATGAGACGCTGACTAGGCAGTTGTTACTGCGTAGTCATTAAATACTTGCATAGCCAAAGCATTACTGCTCAGTTGCGTCCCGACATGGTTGCCTAGTGATACTTACTGTGCAGTAGTGTCGCATCACAGTTTGTGCCTGGTGACACTACTGCATAGTAGTAATGAGCTACTGTGCAGTAAGCATCTCATGTAGACATGTTCACTGAAGATAAAACGGCACATATAATCTTGCTCATAAGCCTTTTTGAAGTACTTTACATGTAGGTAAGCATAAAATGATAAGCATCATTAGAGATGAGACTTATGCTACCATAGACATTTAAACTATTATACTTAACTATTGACTGTGAGGATATTAACAGTATCCCCACATAATCATACTTGAAGATGATTGGTTGTAAAAGTAATAAAGGAAGAACTTGAACAAAGCCTCCTTTCATTTTAGGTCATAAAAGTATTCCACACATCTATATCATACTTGGATTTAAATCGAAATTAAAATGGTACAGATTATACAGCTGATTGTGTTCTATGCATCTATAACTGTTTTTCCAAAGTGTTTGTAATAATATTTTCTTATGTGTCTTAGCAATATGTATATAAATGAGCAATTTATTATTGGAATACATTTATTTTAAAATGATAAAGAATATCTCATAGGAAGCATCATCGCTCTGTACATGATTTGTAATTATTCCTTATCTAGGTTTTAGTTGAAGTTTTGTATGCCACTTAAAATGAATTAGTGAATTCTTTCCTAAAGATGGTGCTCCATTGCAACATCTTATAGTCAAATTAATCATCCAGTCAAGAAAGAGAGCTTAGTTTCATGTTTTATCTTAATTGGGATTACTCTGTCTTTCTTTCCTTCTTGGCTATCTTTACTTTTGCAGGAGTTCACCATTTTGGCTGTAAGTAAAGTTCAGTGTCTGAACTAAATCACAGTGTACTTCCCAGCCCTGATGCACCTTCTTCTACTAGTCTCAGTCTTTCCACCTTTGTCCAAGAAGAAGCCACAGGTCCTTTGAGCTTCTTTCTGTTTTCCCTGTCACCCACCCTCAGTTCCTTACTGGATGTTTTCTCCCAATATGTATAGGATGTTATCTTTGTTCTGTTGACTGTGGGAAATGGTAGAGGAAACATTTGATGTGGTCTGTTTCCTGTACTTTTAATCAAGCTGTGACAGTAATACTGTTACAGTGGCAGTGGACATTCTGTAAAAGGAATGCCATGTCACTTGGAAGTATTAAACTTGTAGTAATCCTGTACCTTTCTCCTACTCCTTCCTCTTTCCCTTGCTCTTATCCTTGGCCTAGTGGATGCAGTTATAATTTAGCGAGATTTTCTGTTGTGCTTGATCTAACCATGTGGTTGTGAGGTATGAGTAAAACATGGTTCTGTCAAGCACCATGGAACGTCACGCAGCTTTCTACAGCATGGCAAGCTGCTGAGGCTTAAGTCAGGATTACATATTTTAAAACTAAAGGAGAAAAGAGAGTGTTTTAAAACTTACATATTTGAGATGATGTGGTGGGATGGGAACTATAAAAAAAAAAAAAAAAAAAAGGAAAATAGAGGGGTAATGAAGTCCAGTCAACAACAACAAAATTGTAATAAGAGAAAGAAAAGGAAGTGGCATACAAGGATCTATCTAATCTTAAAGCAGAGAGGAAATTTTAAAAGAATCAGTAACATTTCTATGGCTAGCTGTAAACCCAGCTAGTTTGTCTGACAACACAATCAGCAGACAGTACAGCTGTGAAAAGCTCAAGTTGTTAATATTATCCCATCACATGCAGTTGGTCACAATTTTTTTTCCAGCGTATCTCAAGCCCCTATATTTTAATCCTACTCCCTAATGTCTGTTCACAAAGTTTACCAAACATTTTCCAAGTTATCCACCTCCTGTCTACACCGCAGATATCATTGTAACCTTTCAAAAACTGAATCCCATAGACTCAATATTTGTATTTTGACTTAACTCTTCCACAGGCACAGAAGATTACAGATCAAAACTAAGTGGAGACTGCTTTGCAGATCTGGCCTGCCCTGAAAAATGTCGCTGTGAAGGAACCACAGTGGACTGCTCCAATCAAAAGCTCAACAAAATTCCAGACCATATTCCTCAGTACACAGCAGAATTGTAAGTCCAATCTGCAGTAAGGTACAAGTTGCCACTGGAGAATTCAGGTACAATTTTGGTATAGAAAAAAATTCCACAACTTAAAAAACTCAGCCCCTGATTTTTGCATGTTGCACACTATTATAATGAACTTTTCAGCTAATTTTGTTAACAGCCCTGTAACAGACTACAGGCTTGCAGTCTGGGTCAGTTAGCCAACTAGTAACAGGCCACCCACCTAAAGGTCCACAGCTGGCTCAGTCAGTAAATGAGGAGAAGTTCACTGGCTGATGCAGAACTAAAAGGGGGACAGGAGGAAGAAGTGAGGAGAGTGGACCTAAAGTCCCCCACATTGTTCACATAGACAGGCAGGTCTCTCCAAGGAAGAAGGAAGAGTACAGGGTGAGAACTAGCCCATGCTTGTGGGTGTTCATTGTGGATTGTTTATATTTCCTGTTGAGCTCTGTAGTGCAGAGTAACCCAGGGTGTGATGCTTGTATTGGATTGGTTATATTTTCTACTGTAGTGCTGAAGGAACTCAGGCATTGTCACCTGTGGTGCGGAACCCAGAGAAAGACTGCGTTGCTGGGATCAGATTAAGGGAGTTACTTCAAGGGTTCAAGGAATAATTTCAGGCTGGCAGTGCCAGGCTAGCCAAGTGGCTCTCTACAAATAGTGGAGAACAAAGGCAATTTGAATTCTCCCTGCAAGGATGGACATTGAGACTTGTTTACAACAGCTCCAGCTGCAACAGCAGGAATTTCATCAGCTCTAGCTGCAGCAACAGCAATTTCAGAGGGACCTGTAGTAACAATGAAAAAGAACTGCAGCTGCAACAGCAGGAATTCCTGCAACAGCAAATGGGATGGCAGCAGAACCTTGGTCAAGGGGGTAGAGATTTTGTTCACCCCAGAAGTGAGGCTAAGGTTCTAAGATGGGACCAGCCAATGACCTAGAAGCCTTCCTACCCATGTTTCAATCAGTGGTGAAGATATACCAGTGGGCCCAGGACACCTGGGCTTTGTGGGTGGTCCCACTTCATACAGGGGAAGCACAAGCTGTATTTTGTGCATTCGGGCCAGAAGCAGCTCAACACTACAGAGTGCTTAAAGCAATGATTCTCAACCACTTGGGCCTTATTAAGGAGGCCTACTAGTGGCAGTTTAGAACCGAGGCCTAGGACCTCCACACTCATCCTGGAGATATGGCTCAAAGACTAAAGGATTTATGCACCTAGTGGCTCCACCCAGATACCTGATCTGCATGAAAACTGATGGCCCTGGAGCAATTTCATGGTGTCTTCCCAGCAGAAATGTACAAGTGGGTATACCACCTCCATGTGATCACTCTAGCAGAAACGCGGATCTATGAAAACTCCTGGCACTCTGGTGTAGTGCCCGAAGACTGGAAGAAGGCCAATGTGGTGCCGATCTTCAAGAAAGGGAGGAGAGTGGATCCGGCTAACTACAGGCCCATT
>NW_017728948.1:31182083-31211512 GCF_001723895.1 Crocodylus porosus
AACACCTTCAAGAGTAAATTGGATGCTTATCTTGCTGGGACCCTATGACCCCAGCTGACTTCCTGCCCTTTGGGCAGGGGGCTGGACTCGATATATTCCCAAGGTCCCTTCCAGCCCTGATGTCTATGAAATCTATGAAGCCACTTGGAGGGCAGAGGGCTTTCTGGGGGCAGAACTTCGGGGACCTCTGGGGGAGTTGGCTGCTAAGCAGCAGGAGAAAGGCCAGTGGGGAAGAGTTGACTGTAGGGACAATGTGGAGGGGTCTGGACCAAGCGACAACCTTATCATGTCCTTGACCCTAGCTCAGGTTGGGGTCAGTAGCTGACTTTGCCAGTGCCTTGGTACCAATGGGGCCACCTTGCAGGCCATACAGAAGGCCAGATGTTGAACTAACCTGCTTCTGGTCCAGGGAGAAGGGGCACCAGGCCCAAGATGGCACCCAGCTGGACTGCAGTATTCATTTGCATATCTCATTGGAAAAGGGGTGGAAGCTCTGATGTGAGGAGCTACGTGGCCCGCATAAAGACTGGAGAGGTCTGGGTCAGTGGGCTCATGGACTCTGGCTCAGGTCAGATATTTGTCCAGGACCAATATGAAGGTCAAAGACATCCCAATTTGGGGAATATAGTTATATCCCAATTAGTGAAATATATTCATGTCCCAATTGAGGGAATGTTCTCTGACAAATGCAGAAGCTCCTAGTGGGCCCCAACTCAGTGGAGTCTATGCTTGAAAAGATCTTTTCCTTTTTGGACCCAGAGCTATTTGGGCCATAGCCACAGTCATGCCATGACTGGAGGCAACAAACGTGCTCAGGGAAAGGTGTTGTAGTCCAATGTAATTTAGATCCCTTAGAGCAAGAAGGCAATGTGCCAAGACCCATTGAGCCCAGCTTCAAGCTGGACCTGGATGAATTGGGAATGGGCCAGGATTTTTTGTGGGACCAACAGGGGGATCCCGTGTATGTGAGACTATATGGACAGTTGGGTTGAGCTAATGGATGCATCCTTGATCCCTGCCTAACCAACCAGGATCCACATTTCAAACTATAGAGGGACCTCCTAGTTAGAAATATACATTTCCAGAAATTTTGAAGCCATGGATAAAAGCTATTTTTTCCCTTCCCCTCCCCTTTTTTTCTGGAAAAAAATGGAAATTTGGGGGAGATTTGAAATATTTGCAATATTTATTTTCTTAGCACCCCTTACAGATCAAAATTCAATTTGCTACTTTAAGAACATCAGTTGTATCATGTATAATTTGGTGTGCTCATAAAATTATCATGTTTGATATATTAATTAAATTTAAAAGTATAGTTTATTCAGATAGTAATTACAAATTTACTAATTTAATTTTCTTTAAAGTGTTTTTAATTTTTGTTACAAATGGAGCTACAAGCTGCTGAACTCTAAGGAACCTAGCATCTCTTAGTTTTTGCCAGTTTATGAGAAGCAGGCAAAAATTAAAGTTGAAAATAGAAGAAACCATCAACATTATAGTAAAACAAAGAAAGTTATTATGTATTCTGGACTTAGTCTCCTCCACAGTGTCAAGCAGATACAGAAAGCACTCATTTTTAGAAAAAGAGCTGAGAAATAAAGGGAAAAAAACCCCAAGACTCTGAATACAAAATTTGCTACATGAAGCTTTGTCTAATCAGTCTCATTTTCTGAGCTATCACTATCAGCAGTTTCTGCTTCTTCTGATTCTTCCGATCCTTCATTTTTATTATCTTCATGGACTTCTGAAAACTGAAGATTTGTCCAGATTGAGACAAGCTTCTCTACTCTTTCACATGTTAGTGTATTTCTTGATTTGGTGCAAGTATTTCCAAACATAGACCGGTTTCTTTCACATGCTGCAGAAAATGGAGGAATCTGAAGCAGGCAAGAAGCAAGAAAAGTCAGAGGCTGTCATACAAAGGCCTTGCCACTGTGTTGCAGGAGGGGATATGCTTGACAGAGTCCCAGGCTGCATTCCTGAACCAAATACCTGAAGATGTTCTGTATTCTGCAACATTTGAAATTACCTTTCCAACATCCAGTCCTAAATGTGTTGCTTGTTTTGTAATCCAGTCAAATGTAGTAGCAGTGCTATCATCACTAACATTTCTGCCTTTGAATCTTGGATCCAAGAGATTTGCAGCAGCATGAATTAATTGAGAACAAAATTCTTCCCGTCTGTTGATAAAGTCTTTCACTTTTCTTTCTTCTATACTTCTAAGTGGAGATGCACTTAGATTCTCAAATGCAGTTGATTTTATCTGGGCCATATGGTAAGGAATGTCTAACAAAAGTGCACTGTCTGATTCAGATGCAATGATTGCTGAAGAAATTGGCTTTAGAATCTTCAGGGAGTTCTGCAGCTGAATCCAGAAGACATCCTCATCAAGTACAGCATTCCTTACACTTCTGGGTACTTTAAGATCTTCAATTATTACTGGTTCTTGAAGAGCTTCTTTGTTTTTTAGTAAACTTTCAAATGAGATCACCACTCTACCCCATCTAGTTTTATTATAGAGTTTGAGTGTCACTATTTTATTCTTTCCATTCTTTTCTTCCTGCTTCTTCTTAAAGACTGCAGCTAAAATACGAGTAGCTTTTACATGTTTTATAACTTGTTTTACTCTTCTATAGATCTTTTGCAGAATGTCCAACTTTGTGATGTCATTAAGAAGCAAGTTTAGCCCGTGGGATGCACATCCTATTGCAATAATATGTGGATATTTATCCGTTATGATCTCCCATGCAGCAAAGCAAATACTTTACCACTCCCAATCTTCTGTAGAACGTCACATATTTTACTACTGATATACTCTGCTGTATGCCTGTTCTCTCCTGTTTCAATGCTTCTGTAAAAATCTGGTTAAGGTGTTGTTATCCTAAAGTTTATGATTCCTTCTTCCCACACATTTGTTATCCATCTGTAAGCACTGATAGACACATTGCTTTGTTGATTTTTCCTTTCACAGATTTCATTACACATTCAGATTCTGACTCTGAAAGAGGCTTGCTGAAAGAATGTCTGCTGGGCAAATGATATGATGGTCTTAGTAATTTAAAAGCTTCTTGGCAGTATGCATTTTCAGTTATAGACAATGACGTCCTAGAAGAATATATTGCTCTTGCAAGAGCTTGGTCGATTTTTTCCTGATCTTCAGGTGTCATCTTGTCTACAAATGAAGCTATTGAGAGTCTTTTGTATACAGCTGGTTACAATATTTGGTTACTTGAGGATGTTGATTGGGCAACCCTTTGTGATGCTGATGTTATAGAAGAAGCAGCAGCAGTAGGAGGACTTCTGGATCAAGAATGCTTGGAAAGAGCTACTTGCACTTTCATCATCATGATCTATTTCCTCCTCCATATCCACAAAGGATTTTTTTAATGTCTGCAAGACGCTTCTTACCATACAAGAATGTGTTTGGTCATCCTAATAGCATTTAGAAATGCATAATTCATTTGACAGTATTTCCAAATCACATTTTTTTTCCTCAGAATAACTTGCGTGTGGAAATGCTTCCATAAGCTAAAAGTTGGTAGCACCATTTTGCTGAGGTAGAAGAAAGGAAAATTTAATACACTGGCTAGCTTGCATATATAAACACTAAGCTACACCATGGACAAATTTAGTACTGAATGGAAGGGAGGTTAACTGTGAACAACTTCCCTGCCCTGCAGGCCTCACCTCACTGCTAAGATTGTGTGATTTGTCACAAAACATCAGATTAGTAGGAATTCAGTTATGAATTACAGAGGTTATAACAATATATGAATGCAGCTAACATATAGTTTAATATACTGAATTCAGAGAAATTTAAACTCTTAACTTTCAATAAAGATGCATACTTTCTTTCAGCACCTTTGTGCTGCTTCTGTATTTCTGTGGATCTCATGGTCACAGGACCAGGAGGAGGCAGGTTTCTTCCAACTCCCAAACCTGTAGACTTGCTCTGTCTCCTCTCCTGAGGCTTTTGAGCAAGCAGGGCAATGCACTCCCTGTTTCTGATCTCTGCAGGAACAAATGAATGCTGCTGCCACTGTCCACTCTTAGTCCTTTGAGGCCTAGTCAGGAGGGCAGGAGCAGATCCACCAACCTCTAGATCAGAAGTCAACAATAGAGGAAGTCCACAAGCAAGAAGGCACTGAATCCTTCTTCCTTCTCTTGTGAAAACAGCAGTGCTCCCTGGAGGCAGAAATGCATCTTGCTTTTGCATTTGAGAATAGTACTGTACTGCTTGTCCTCAGTGTACAGGAATTGTAATGATCTGATATTGTAGATAGTCTTACATAAAGGTCTTTGTATTATATAGTTATTAGAAAATATTTTGTGGGGGAGTAAAGGGTAGCAATATATGAACACCTTGTCTTAAACATTTTATTCATCATTCTTAAAGAAAATATTTCATAAGAGGTTCCAATTGGGGGGGGGGGAGGGGAAGAGTCCTCAGAAAAAAACTGAAAAAATGGTTCTTTTTCTGAATTTTTCTGGGTTTTTTTTCTGGGCCTTCACATCTCTACTCCTAATCCAAATGACTAGAGACCAGGCCACGAGCTGTTGGTGCCCTGGCCTTACTGCAAGTGGGTGCTAAGATTGGCTCATGACATACCTTGGAACGGTCACCTGGGGCAGGAGAAAACCCAGAACTAGTTGCTAGCAAAACTGTTCTGGCCCAAAAAGTATGACAGGGTTAAGAAGTACTGTTCCTCATGTCCCAAGTGTCAGTTAATAGTGCCCTGGCTTAAGCCCCATTGGTGCCAGTCCCCCTGGTTGATGACCTGTTCAAGCAGAACAAGGTGAATTTAGGTGGCCCACTGGAACCCAGCTCCCAAGGTGCTTGATTCATGTTAGTGCTCATGGATTGTGCCACCCACTACCCAGAGCTATGGCAATTTGGTTGGCATCCTCCCAAACTATGGCCTCGAAGTTGATACAGATCTTTTCCCAGGTGGCTATCCCAAAGGAGATCTTATCTGACCAGGGTATAATTTTTGTCGTAACTATTTCAAGAGGTTTGGGGGTTGCTCAAAGTTTATTCCATCAAGACCTTGATGTACCACCTCCAAACTGATGGACTCATTCTGTGATTTAACCAAACTTTAAAAAGGATGTCATAGAAATATGTAGCTAATGCGCCTCAGAATTGGGACAGGTTACGCCCCTACTTGTTGTTCAGCATTTACAAGGTACTCCAGTCCCCTACAAGCATTTTGCCATTTGAGCTATTTATATGGGAGATAGCCCTGAGGAGTGCTGGACTTATTGCAGCAATTGTGTCAGTCCCAGGTCTCAACTGTACAGAATGTCTTACAATATGTCTTAAAGTTATGTGAGTGATTGGATTTGGTGGGGCACTCACAAAGGAAAAGCTGCCCAGCACAGAAGAGGAAGAACAACATTATAATAAAGGGGCCCAATTGCAGGTATTTCAGCCGGGAGACCAAAAACTGCTTTTACTGCCATCATCAGAAAGCAAACAATTGGCAAAATTGCAAGGCCTATTCAAAGCACTACTGTGTGTCAAGTGAGTCAAATATAGAATATGTCAACCTTCAGGGGCTCAAGATCCTCCCACCAATCCACCAGCAGAGCCCCATTTGGTGAAGGAACTAACCTTGGCTCAGCAGGGAGGTATGAAAGCCACGCTGACAGATTTTATGGAGATGTTCATGGAGAAACCCAGTAAGACCACAGTGCGGCCAGCAGGCCCCCATTTGTGGGAGGAACTAACCTCAGCTCTGGGAGATATGAAAGCCGTGCTGACGGAGTTTATGGAGATCTTCACAGAGTCACCCAGTAAGACCACATTGGTGAAATACCGGATTATTTGTTTATTATCAAGCCCATATCCACCATCCAAAGAATATGCTCATGAATTCCTGTGTGGTTAAGGGACACAATCAAACAAGAACTGACAGAAATGCTAGACCTGGGAGTAATAGAGGAGTCTGCAAGTGAATGGAACAGCCCTGTTGTACTGGTCCCAAAGCCTGACCATACCATCAGGTTCTGCATTGACTTTCACAGGATAAGTGTGATTCTGAAATCCAGTGAGTACCCCTGGCCTAGGATAGATGAACTGGTAGTAGGAATTGGATGTGCCTTGGACCTAGTGAAAGAATACTGACAGATTCCCTTGGACCTCACATCCCGAGAAATAACAGCCTTCGCTACCCTATGGGGACTATATTACTTTCAGACTCTCCTCTTTGGACTCCATGGTGCCCCAGCAACTTTCCAGCAATTTATCGATAGGATATTCTGGCTGCACCAGGCATATGCGACTGCCTACTTAGATGACATCATAATATTTACTAATATGTGGACAGACCACATTCAAGGAGTAAGGGCAGTCCTACAGTTGATCCACATAGCCACTTATGGTCAGCCTCGCCAAATGCCACCTAGGCAAGACTGAAACCAGGTATCTCGGGTACATCCTGGGCAATGGCAAGACCTGGCCTGTGACAGACGAAGTACAGGACCTGGTACAATTCTTGGTACCCACATAAAAAGACAGGTAAAATCCTTCCTAGGTTTGGCTAGCTATTATTGGTGATTTATTCCCCAGTTTGTAGCCCTCACAGCCCCCCAACTGACCTCTTATGAAAGGGGGCCCCGCAACAGATTCAATGGTCACTGGAGTGTGCAAGCACGTATGAAGAGATAAAATGCTTACTGTGCAGTGATCCAGTCCTGCGTTCCCCAGGATATGGGGAAAGAATTTACAGTATAAGTAGATTCTTCAGAATGGGGTTTTGGGGTGGTATTCACACAGGAATTCAAAGACAGGGAACACTTCATCATGTACCTGAGCCAAAAGCTCCTTCCCCAAGAACCAAAATATGTGATGATTCAAAAGGGGTGGCTAGTGATTAAAGGGGCCATAAAGGCCGGTATTATCTCTTGGGGACCCACTTACAGTTAGTCACTGATCACGCTGCATTTAAATGGCTACATGCCATGAGGGAGGCCAATGCCTGATTAATGTGGTGGTACCTAGCTATACAGTCATTTAACTTTGAAATATGCCACCATGCAAGAACTCCCCATAAAAATGTGGATGACTTCTTTAGAGAAGGCAGGGGAGAGGTTGAAGAAATGAAAGTGTACCTCGGGCTCCACTCTTGGAGGGGAGGGTACATAACAGACTGCAGGCATGCAGCTTGGATCAGTTAGCCAGCCAGTAACAGGCCACCCGCCTAGGGGGCTGCAGCTGACTCAGTCCATCAGTAAATGAGGGGAAGTTGACTGGTTGACCACAGAATAAAAGGGGGACAGGAATAGGAAGTGAGAAGATAGGACCTGAAGTCCCCGTCATTGTTAATGCAGAACGGCAGGTCTCTCTGAGGAAGAAGGAGGAGTCTAGGGGGCTTGCAGTTGTTCACTGTAGATTGTTTATATTTTCTGTTGAGCTCTATGGTGTGGAGTAACCCAGGGCTTGAAGCTTGTATTAGATTGGTTTTATTTTCTACTGAGCTCTGTAGTGCAAAAAGAACCCAGGGTATTATTCCCTGTATTGCAGAGCCCAGAGGAAGACTGTTGCTGGGACCAGATTAAGGGAGTCACTTCAAGGTTTCAAAGACTGATTCAAGGCTGGCAGTGCCGGGATAGCCAGGTGGCCCACTACATAGCCACTCAGGGAAAATCATTACAAATAAAAGAGAATAACCATATTAAACAAAAATTCATGAAACAACTGCTGTATCACTCCATATCTTCAATACATGGAAACAGGGAATACATGGCTAAGCACCGTTTTTGTGATGATAGTAATGCTATTTTTATTTAAATTAAAGTAACAACTAGGAGCCAGAATAAAAATCAAGAGGCTGTAGTGCTATGAGCTGTTTGGTGTTTTGGAAAAAAAAAAAAAGAAGAAGACAGGTTCTCTGCTCAGAACTTTCCAGGATACATTAGTTAGATTACAGAGACAGAAACAAAAGGTTTTCCTTGGGAAGAAGAAAGAGGAATGAACTGAACAGAGTTGAACAGAAAAGCAGAAGCCATAGCTTATTTCTTATCAATGCCAGATGGTAGTGATTTGTAGGCATTACAACAGAGATAGTCTTCAAGGAGGGATTTAAAGAAGATGAGTTTAAGACAGTTTACAAGTTTTTCCCATGCAATAGGGAGCAGCATGGAAGGAAATGCAGAAGTGCTTAAAAGATAAGTAGTCAAGCAGGTATTCAGCCGTGCCATCACTATACAAATAAAGGCAGGAGATGTTGACTGAATATTTTGGCAGATCGAATGGGGCCAAATGGTGATGGGCCTGAACATCAAAACAAGGAACTTGTGTTTGATGTTTAGACTTGAGGAGCATTTATACACATGCTTCAGGAATAGGGGGGGAGGCATTTTAATTAGAGTGGACTTGAGAGCCACTCTAATTAAACTAAAGCTTTAACTAAAGTTTATCTAACAAGCTTTAAAGTGTCATTCTTCAGCGTGGGGGCGCTAATACACCTGGGGCTGGAGTGTGCTGAAGCATGGTAATTACCACACTTCAGCAGACTCAATTAATCGAGTCTGTTCTGACATGTTACAGTGTGTTGGAGCAGCCTCACTGCACATTTATTGGTACCCCAGATTACTAGGGGAGACAGGTAGCCAGGGGACTCGTGCAGTCAGTGTGACAGCTGGAATGGTGTAGACAGCATCATTTTGAATGGATTGGAGGCAGGGAGCAAAATGTGGCTGACCAATAAGGCTACAGTATAAACAAATGTCATACTTAGGGTAGGATCAGCTCTGCCAGCAGACAGGCACAGCTGATCATCTGCATTGTACCAAGTTGTGGTACAGTAGTACAATATGTGCACCTGAGGAATTCTCTGTCAGGGGATTCATGGGGTGCTCCCCTGTAATCAGGGAAGCTGAGGCAGGTGCTCTTGGGACTTCATGGGCCTGATCTGGTGGCTTAGTGCCAGCACTGGTGGCTGTGTGGTAACGTTTCTGCCTACCATGTGGGAGATTTAAGTTTAAGTCCCAGCTGGGGTGAGCTAACAGGGAGAAATTTCTCTCACATGGGCTTGTCTATGCCTGGAGGGGTTGAGGTGTGAGCTGAAGACTGTAAGGTTACCAGTTCAAGGCTCTGTGTTGCCTCCTGTTTTTCCTGTCTATGCAGGGGGTCAGACTTGATGATCTATTGAGGTCCCTTCTGACCCTAACATCTATGAATCTATGATCCTGCATGACCCAGAAATTCCCCTACAGGGATTGGGCCTCTGAAGTCTGGGAGCACCTGCCTGGGGTAGCTGGAGAGTGCAGGCAGCTCCATACTGACCGCACGCTCCCACCATAACAACAGGTGTCCGCTGCAGGAAAGCAGCATAGATTTTTATCACTTATTCTAATTTGTAGCTATAAGAGTATTTCTGGCACAAGGGGCATGGACATCTGTTTGCTTGAGCTTTGTGCCACCACAAAGGTAACTTCTGTTTGCAGCCTAAGGCAAGTTTACAGCAGGTAAGGCATGAGAGGATGCAGACTTTAGCAACGGCTTTGATAATCTGGACAGATATAGGTGAAGCCTTGAAATATTGTGTAAATAAAAACAAGAGCAAGAGCTGGACTTGGATGCATGAGCTGAGAAGGGTGAATTGTACATGATGCCCAAATTGCAGAGCTGAGTGACTGAGGGTTCGGATGCTGTTCAGAATGACAGAGTAAAGATGCTGTGATTTGATCCAGAAGAATCTTGTCTTGTCTTGGGATAAGTAGTGGAATTGGAGAAAAAAAAGACGAGGTAGTAGTTGTAGATGACATGTTCACTAAGCCAAGAAATAAAGAGCAAATTGGGTGGTAGCTGCAAATATATGTAGTAGTGCTTTGATCTCATCTTAAGGGTATCAACAGATAGAGAATCCACTGTTTCCCTTGGTAGTTTGTTTTAGTCACAGTAAGCATCTGAAAAATATGCTACCTTACTTCAAATGTAAATCTTTGTGGTTTTAGTTTACCACTGTTGGTTTTTGTTATGCTTTTTTTTTTTTTCTGGTGGATGAAAAAGTACTTTTGTATCCAGTATATTCTCCAGGTGAAGGTACTCAGACTCCCATATCAAATCAGCACTTTCATTCAATGGGAATTTACAACAGTTTTCTTTTTTGTGTCTTCTTTATATATAACAATATCAAAATATCAATATAGATATATATATATATACACACAGGTATCAAAACTGTACATACACTATTTCAGTATTATTTTGATTAGTGTTGTATGCAGAGATAAAGTCACTTCTGTTATTCCACTCCCTTTTTATTTATAGATCAAGTAATTTGACTGCCTCCTTTTGGCACAGCATTGCATGAGAAGTATACATTGATTTGCTTGTCTACAGTGCCCCCTTAGTTCTCCTTCATAGTCAGTGCTTTCCAGGATAAAGTTCTACATTTTGTCACTGCATTCTCTGTTCTTTTGCATTTGGCTTTTTACACATTTTGTTTGAGTAGGTACAGTTTACAAGATAATCTTGATAATTTTATGACTGCCCAGTTCTGTTTTCATTATTATTTGCCCCCCACCAATCTCTGTATTCTCTGGAAATATCAGCAGTAATTTTTATATTTACTTATGAATCACTGCTAACCTCTGCCCTGTGACCTCTGCTAGAAACAACAACTTTTTGACATCACTTGATTAGCCAATTCTTAATTAATTTTACATATGCCTTCCTAGTAAGATTTGAATGGAAATTTTTGCCGCATCAAGCCAAGTATGTGCAAAAGTTGAGGCATTTTAAATCTGCCAGTGGTTCTGCAAGGGTGCTGCAGAGCTGCTACTGCCAATGTAGCCAGGTGAAACTGTCCAGCATGCCTCATTTCCAGGAGTGAATGTTGTGCAGACCAGGAAGCAGTTGCAACAAAAGCCCCTCTGCATGCTCCCCTGCTCTGACCATTGGGCAGCCACAGGCTTGGAGAATGTGAGGTGCTGGAGTGATAGCAAGAGTCTGTGCTCAGCACAGAGTCTCTTAGCTCTGTCCAGGCTAAAACAGATGGGGTGCACAGCCACAGTCAGGACTCCTCTTGCTGCCTGGCCACTTTCCCCTGCAGGCTGCAGCAACTACTTTGTTAACCCTTTCACATCCACAGCCAAATGAAGGCTTTTACAGCCACTATCTATATGCAGATCACTGGCACCTGAAAGAGGGTTAACAGAAAAGAGAGTAAGGAGGGTAAGGGAAACTCCACTCTGGGTCTGCACTGCAAGCCTTCAGCCCACAGGTGAGCCCACACTGTGGCAAGTAGAGCTCTGCCTGGACCTTCTATCCCCCTTCTCCTGCTCTCTGCAAAACCTGCTCTGTGCCCAGGGTGCAGAAATAACTAGTGATGCTGCTGAAACAGTTGTTCTCATGTGGGGTGCTCCCAAATTCAGAAAAGCTACTGAGGGGTACCTGGAGTCTAAGAAAGTTAAGAACCACTGACCTCTGGATTTGCCTTATTCCACAAAGATTGACACAGACTTGTTTGACCAGATGTATTCTCTTTAAACCCATGTTGACTGGAATCCTGTCTTTTAGTTCTTCCTTGGTAGTCTTCTATCAGCTGGACCCTGGTATAAGATTAGACCTCTACCAGACTTCTGGAACTTCCCCATTATTCTAAGATTTATGAAAAATGAATATCAGGGAACCAAGGGTCTTCTCAGCCAACTGTTTTAAGGATTCTTGGGTTCATCTGCTGTTTAAAAATGTAATCAATCTTGTTCAATTACTTCTTTTAGTTATTGATGGGCAAGAAGGTGCCTTGTCATCATCCTGCTTTTTTCCCAGATGGAGAACAGAAATTTTTTCCTCATTTCTTGTTCTCTGAAGTTTATAGCTTATATACAAACTGTTGCTCCAACTTCCAGTCTACTCTCTGAAGTGAGGTCACTGAGTATAATCACAGAATACCTGGTCAGATGTGGTCCATCAGTGGTTTCAGCAGCTTTCTTTTCATTCACTGTGAAGATTTGTGGCAGACTTGTGCATGAAAGATAAACAACATTGCCTTCAAGAGTGAGCATGGGGAGACTTTGGAAAAGCTAGACAGAGGATGAAAACTGGTCTGCAACAGGCTGGTTTTATGTTGAGACTTATTTTAGGACTGGGAATGAAGATGAGTCCAGAATCTTAGACCTCTTAATGGACGATCTTATTTTGACAAATGACATATCCAGGAATCTCTGATTATGCATGTCAGCTTACCAGCACCACTGAGTCTTTGAAGTACATAAGCTTCCTGGGAACATTGGGTATTTGTTCCAGTCTACATACCTATAGCATACCCACTGTCTAAACTCATAAAGAGGAAAGTTTCATAAACTGAGGAGCTTAACAGTCAAAACCACTCAAATGCTTTCGTACTTTCTTGTCTGCTTTGAAACATGATTTCATAATATACTACTTCTAGCCCACAAAATTCTGAAGTTATCATTTATGGTATTATTACCATTCTTGCTTGTGACCGTTCAGTCACATTTACCATATGTGTAATTATCTTCAACAATAGAACAATTATAGAAAGCAGTTTTTATCTTTTGATGCTTATACTATTTGTATAGAAACACATTAATTATAATAGCAGGAAAGAAACCTGAAACAAATATTTGACCACTCCAAATATAAGATGCCCACTTTATGAACTTAGGTCCAGCCATATAAATTCCATTTAGTAAATAAAAATACAAACCCCTAGAACTCTTGTTTCAGAGATGATAACTTTTATTAGACCGACTAAGAAATCACAAAAAGACTCTTTTTCTATAAGCTGTCGGACACACATGCCTTTCCTAAGGCTCAGGGAAAATTAGAGATGCTAAAAGTCCCCATAGGTAGAAAATAAACTTCATTTTGCACAGAGGAAGCTGAAAGTGAATGTCTGTTCCTCTGGGTCCATGATGCTGGGTTTTTTCCTAATTTCTACCTATTTACATTCTCACTGACATCCTGTCACACTTTTAGCTTCTTTCATTCCTTGGAGTCTCAGAACAGCAGAGACTTCCTAAGCCTGAAGAAGGGTGATTGTGTCCGAAAGCTTGACAAGATTTTTTTTTCCAACAACTCAGTTGGTCTAATAAAAGATATCACATCTACCTGAAGAACCTTGCCTGTCTGGGTCCATGAGAGTTTCTTTGTGTGAGTTGCTTTTTGATGTGCAGATCAAGCAGGATTCCTTCCCTGGTGGTGTCAGATGGCAGAAAGGCAGGGAAGTGTAGGAATATTTCTTCCTTGTTCAGCAGTGAAGTTTATAATCCAAAATTGGCTAAAAATGTCAAATTTTAGCTGATTTTGGAATTACAGACTTCATTGCTGAACAACAAAGAGAGATTTCTATACCTCCCTGTCTTTCTGTCATCTGACACTACCAGGGAAGGAATCTTACCTTATCTGCATATCAAAGAGCAACTTGCACAAAGAAACTCTCATGGACCCAGAGGAACAGACATCTACCTTCAGCTTCCTCTCTGCAAAATGAAGTTTATTTTTCATCTATGGAGATTTTACCATATTTAATTTTCTCTTAACCTGAGGAAGAGTGCATATGCCCAAGAGCTTGAAGAAAAAAAATAATAATTATATTTTTTTTGGTGATTTCTTAGTTGGTGTAATAAAAGGTATCATCTCTGAACCAAGAGTTCTAGAGTTTTGCATTTTCTTTCATCTCAGACCAACACAACTACCAAATACATCCCATTTAGTAAGTGGAGAATTTAAACTCACACTAAACCTGCAGTCTTGGTCTCTTTCGTCCTTCTGCTCCCTGTTGTGATCTGACTTTAATAATGGGAGTATGTGTTTTATCAGGACAGAGGGAGGTTGGGAAGCAATGACACAATATAAGCTTCAACTTGCAGTGAAAGAGGATCCAGAAGTTCAACCTTTATTTCTAGGGAGCTACCTAAATTGTGCTGGAATTGTGCTGCTCTTTTTACCATGCAGAGTCTTTCCCCTCTCCCTTAGTCCTGCTGATTGGCAGGAGGGCCCTGGTGACCCCACCACTTACTCCTGATCAGCCAGGAGGGAAAAAACCTCGGTTTTAAATATGCCCTGGTTTTGCCTCCCATCTGCTCAGCAGCAGACAGTGGGATACCTGGGGCCCTTTGCTCAGTCAGCAGTGGGAGGCAAAAATCACAACATATTTAAAACCATGGTTTTTGCCTCCTGGTCAATCAGGAGTGAGCAGTGGGGCTGCTGGGGCCCTCGGCCAGTCAGCGGCAGGGGAGGGGCTTGGGGTAAAAAGAGCAAGATTATAGGAGCAGCTGCGGAGTGCACTTCCAGTATGAGTTAGGTAGATTTCTACTTATTTCTTTTTTTTGTATGCTGGGGCATGGAATAACTTGCCAAATACTAAAAACTGACTGGCAAACTTTAAAATGCTTCTGTACCACTGTCCCTAATGATAATATCATATTACAAGACATCAGGTTGATAACACTATATTTCTTCAACCAAGCTCAGTTACCTATATTCTTGAGGTCACCAATATATCTTGTATCACTTTCTTTATGGAAAACTCAAGTTCACCATCAGTGATCAGCAAGCTGAAACTGAACTCTGTATATGCTGTGCCAAGTAACAGTTTCTGATGAAAAAAGCAGCAGTTTCAGATTATCTCATAGAAACCTGGCAGAATCCCTCTTAATTACTGATGATCACTTTCCTTTTTATTTAGTAGTGGCTGGTTTCCCTGGTATTTTCATACTCACAGTAGTATTTTCATACTCGCAGTAGAGTAGAGACTATTCCATATACAAGCTAAAGGCAGGTAAATCTATAGTGTGTGCATTTCTTCCACAGTGAATCCCTTTTGGTTTACTGCAGCTGAACCTCATTAGATTAGGTTTTAGTAACTGCTTTCCTACACTTTAATGAAAGACCTAAAAATCACTTTAATGGAATGCCTATAAATGTAAAAAAGCAGCTACTTATGGGTCTGTTACAAGTCCTGGGATATTGATGCAGATAAGATGCAGTCCCGGATTGGTCATTAGGCCTGTGCGAAGTGGGAAGTATTTGCTTCGGATGCAGCAATTTGGAGATACAGTGATTTGATTTGGTGATTCGAATCACTGTCCCGATTCGATTCAGCTGAAGATATTTAGCACTGACTCTTATTTGGCCATAGACTATACAAGCAGGCATTGATGGCAGGAGCAGCTTGGGAAGCAGCAAGAGAAGCCCTGGCTTGAGCCAGCAGCCCTGGGAGAAGCCGTGGTCAGGGCAAGGCAGGCAGTACTGACAGCCCCTGGAAAAGCCATGGGGGCTGGGGGAGAATGATTGGGAGCTGGGAATTGAACCAGGAACTGGGGAATTGAACAGGGAGCTTGGGGGAAACCCCTGTTCGTTCCCCCAGCTCCCAGTCATTCCCCCCAGCCTCCGTGGCTTTTCCTGGGGCTGCCAGCGGGTGTGAGCAGGGGGGACAGCCAGGGGAGCAACCAGACAATCCACGGCTTCTCCCAGGGCTGCCAGCTCAAGCCGGCACTTGTCTGGCTGCTCCCCCACCTGCTCCTGCCAGCGTTGCCTAGTGCCCGCCTGTACAGTCTATGGCCGAATCGCCAAATCTCTGTGAATTGATTCAGAGGCTTCCGATTCGATTTAAAGAGATTAATGGGTCTCTCAATTCATTCAATTCAGATTCAAAGATTTCGCCACCGAATTGGGCTGAACCTCTTCCGAATCGAATCAGCTACTGAACCTTTGCACGGCCATTAATAGTCATCTTAAAAATGAGTCAGTAAGTCATACTTACTGGACACAGTTTTCTGAGTCTATCAAACACTAGCTTCATTTAAAGTCATGGATATTTTGCAGCTTTTGAAATTTGTCTCCTAAGTGAGAAAGTGTTCTTCAATTCAAAAAATTGTTTCCTTCCCACTCAGTTTTATGCAAGATGATAATCCATTGCTGGAAAGAGTGTTCTGACAGGCCTTCAAATTTATAAACTCAGTATATCTCTTCTGCCTATCATTTAAAGGGTAGGCATTATCTCAGCCAGAAAGGAGGATAAACAATCAGCTGTCTACCCATTTTTCTCATTTTTTCTTCTTGTTTTTGACATGGCAACTCCGAAATATTTATGGTCTTTAGATTTTCTCTCATTTTAAGAAAAGCCAAATTAATGAAAATGGCCTTGTGTGTATAGGCTGAATGTATTAGTGCCTACTTTATTGAACTTTGAAAGTTTGCCAAAGTTAACATCTTTCAGGGTTTACACTGTTAGTAGAGCTTTAGTTTGTGTGCAAGAAAATCAATGTCCTTTAAGGGTGGTTTTTGTTCGTTTGTTTTTAGGCAACTGCCTGGGGCTTATTGCATACCTTCCTGAAACACTAAAGAGCAGCTGCTGGTGTTTTCTTTTGTATAGCCTATAGATGGAATATACTGGGTTTAGCATCTTGGAGCTAAACATTTTGGGTACCTATACCAGAGTGGATTTAATTTAGATCAAATTGATTTAAATCACGATAAAAATCACGATTCAAATCACTGGTCAGGAAGCCTCAATTTAATCATTGTTTTCTACAAAAAATGCATTCTTGTTGTTTGATATCCTACTCATTCAACTTCTTGAAACTTTGCACTTTTAGAGAAAGATAAGGGCTTTACTGTGTGTACACAAACTTGCAGAGAGACAGCAGGGCTGATGTGTCTGTAATCAAGTCTGTTATCTCTCATCTCTGTATACTGCTGTTAACAAGGATGTTAGCTCTGGAGACAACAAACTCTCCCTATGCCTGAAGAAGGGTGTTTGTACCTGAAAGCTGGCAAAGAACAATATTTCCAAGTACTTAGTTGGTCCAATAAAAGATATCACATCTACCCAAAGAACTATGTCTGCCTATGATCTCTGGAGACGCAAATCCACAATTTGAGAACTGAAACTAAGTGTCATAGAGATACTTAATGGGATCTTCTAGACTGAGTGACCACCGAATCCTATTGGGTAGAGTGGTTTTCTTTCATCTTTACTAATCTATAGAGGAGCATCTGGGAATCCCATAAGATTGGACCCCTAATATAGTCCATAACCTATGAAGACCTCTTTATAAAACTTCTAAAAAGGTTACATGAATATATTGTCTCAAATAGTATATAATTAGAAGTTAGAATCCCTATTTCATGATGACATCTTTGAGCTTTAACACATCATAAATTAAAAGTATTTTATGTAAGTTTATTTTTTGAAGCATCTTAACATAAAATTTTATTAAATAAAAAAAATCTGATTTAAATAAAATACTTCTTTTTAAGTTATTTTTTTTAATGTTTTTTATCCACCCTGGCCTATACACAAGCATGGAGGCTGCTCTGACATGCTGTAATTAACTGAGTCTGCTGGAGCATGGTAGTTACTGCACTCCAGCCAGCCTCTGTATCTCATGTATCAGCATCCCCCCACTTCAAAAGAGCAGTGGGGGTGCTTTATCTAAAGCTCACTGAATGAGCTTTAGATAAAGTTCCCCCCACTGCCATTTTTAAGTACAGGGATGCTGATACATGAGGCACTTCAGGCACTTTAATTGGAGCGGCTCTTGGAGCCACTCTAATTAAAGCAACCTCCACCCCCCCAGAGCCCATTGATTCTAGCCAGCAAAAGGTGTGTACCTCTCCTGAGTCCCACTCAAGTGAAGAATGGAAGTATAAGGCTTTTTTTTTTTCATCTTTGTAAATCAGTGTTTCTCTGGGAATCTCCAGATATCTGACCAACGCCACCAGAATCCTGTTATAAAAACTGGACCAATGTGCAGGTGTTTACATATATTTTTTAGAGTTTTACTGACAAGTTTCTGTGGAACCATTTTTTGATGCATCTTTTTTATTGAACAGAGAGAGGGGGAGCTTTTTTAAAATCTTTCTTATATTTCCCTTTTGTGTTTATGTTTGTAATACTTACATTCTGCTCCTGATCTTGTTGGTCTTGTGAATTCAAATTGAAATTGGAGTGTAGGGGTTACAGAACTAGAAATGGCATGTTATTCAGGTACTGCAGGTGTTTTGGTTAAAGTATTTTGGAAAATAAATCTGGTTTAGAAAATAGTCAACTCATATGCTGGAGTACTTTTCTGACTATATTGTTGCTGTTTCTTATAGACGACTCAATAACAATGAATTCACAGTACTGGAAGCTACTGGGATCTTTAAGAAGCTTCCTCAGTTGCGTAAAATGTAAGTTTATTATCACTAAGAACCTCTTTTCAAATAGTGTATTAGTTTATTAGTATACTTTTCTATAACTTTGTGATCTCACTTCACATTAGGGCTGTGCAAAACAAAAGCGTTCTGTTTTAACCAGCATTTTGACGTTTTGACAGAACAGTGTTTTGTTTCGACTTATGTTTCAAGTCAAAACGGCTGTTCCATTTCGTTCCATCGAAATGTTTTGGTGTTTCGACCCTGTTTCAACATTTTGCCCATAGGATATCATAGGGAAGGTCAAAAGAGGCTGTAACTTTGTCTGTTCTGACCAAATTTGGATGAAACATGGCAGAATGGTAGTCCATTCTAAGGGCACAACACATGCCAAGTTTCAAGAAGGCAAGTTTCAAGGAGATAAGTGCAGGGGTTTGGGGAAAACTGCATCTTAAGCTGTGGACAAGCAAAACTCATGACATGGGTACTTGTGTAACTGTGTCTGTCTTGGGGCACGGGGGGCGGTGGGGAACTACTACAGGTCTGGCTGCTAAGCTAGGAGTTATGGTCACAAACTCCTGGAAAATCGTTTCAGACTCGTTTCAGGCTCAACATTAGGAAAAACTACTTCACAACTAGGGTATCCAGACTGTGACCATTACTCCTACCTTTCCCTAAGGGTGCCCTGGTGAACCAAGCCCTAGATGTACACTTCTGATGTAGCGGTGAGCTGCTACCAGGTCTCCTCTCAGCCTTCTCTTTCTCAGGCTGAAGAGTCCCAGGTCCCTCAGCCTTTCCTCATATGGCTTGCCGTGCAAGTCTCTGATCATACAAGTGGCTCTTCTCTGGACTCTCTCAAGCTTTACCATGTCCTTGTTACGGTGCGGAGCCCAGAACTGGACACAGTACTCCAGCTGCAGTCTCACCAGTGCTGAGTAGAGGCGAATAGAGCAAGAGAATTGCTTCTTTGCAATGGTTCTGCTGGAGATGCATCAATTGATGCATGCCGGCGTATTGTTTGCTCTGCTGGCTGCAACATCACACTGCTGGCTCATGTTCATGCTGTGGTCAGTTATTACCCCCAGGTCTGTGGTGGCAAGTGATGGGGGATCTTCAGTCCTGTTGCCTGATGAGAGGCAGCAGTTGCACAAGCACCCATGTCATGAGTTTTGCCTGTCAGCAGCTAGGGGTGCAGGGCCCCAGGACCCCCATGCACCTATCCCCTTGACAGCTGGTAGGCTTTGTGGCCTCAGCAGGGACTAGCAGGCCTGCAGCTTTCACCCTGCTGCGCCTTAACACACACAGTGTCACCCATGTCATGAGTTTTACTTGTCCGCAGCTTGAGGTGCAGTTTCCCCCAAACCCCTGCACTTATTCCCTTGAAAGTTGGCAGGCGTTGTGGAGCTAGCAGCTATCTCCTTGAAACTTGGCAGCAGGGGCTAGCATGCCTGGAGTTTTGACCCTGCTGTGGCTTAACACATACATGACACAAGTTTGGCTCTCAAGACTTTTGGGTGCAGTTTCTCTGAACCCCCTGCACCTATTTTCTTGAAACTTGGCAAGCTTTATGCCCTCAGATGGAGCTACTATTCTTGCAAGTTTTATCCAAATCTGCCCAGAAATGACAAAGTTATAGGCTGTTTCAACCTTCCCCTTTATAGCCTATGGGAGAAATGTCAAAACAGCGTTGAAATGGTGAAACGTTTCGACTTGCCTTGTTTTGTTTCATGGCTGTTTCGACCATATCTGTTTCATTTCAGTTTGGCTGTTTCGACCTCGAAACAGGTCGAAAGAGCATCAAAACAAAATTGCTGGCAAAATTTCACACAGCCCTACTTCACATCTGTATTCCAGTTAGAAATCAAAAGTAGGTTTGACCTTATCTTTGAGGCAGAGGAAAGCTGGATGATCTTTTCTATAGGGCTAGTACTGTCAGTAACAACTTCTCATGCTGTATAGCTTTGGCACCTTTAGTTTAGTATTCAAACACATCTGTTGTACAGCCATAGCAGGGATCTAGCACTCTAACTAGTTAAAAAAAATGGTTCCAGTAAATCTTTTGCAACTTCCTGTGCTACTCCCAAACCATGCTGTTTTGCTTCATTCAGCACATTTGGGACATGTCTTTGACTTTGTGCTTCATTAAACTATCGTTAGGGAAAAAATCAAAACTAAATGACTGGAAAAATGACTTGCACAAGTTTTTAACATATAAAGAAGAAAATCCTACCAAGGTTGTTTTAAGCTTTAAGGATGAAAAGAAAGGTTATATTATAACACTTTATATTAGATGTATTTCGTGTCCAATCATTTTATTAATGATAACATGTCCAAAAGTGTCCAATCATTTTATTAATGTTTCCTACAAAATGCAAACTTAAATATTAAGGTGGAGGAAATGGAATAAAATCCAAATAAATATAGATCAGATTAATGCAAAAATGATCCACCATTTATACTATATAAATACACCACAAAATGACTGTTAGATGTGGGTTAATCTAGTTTGACCAGAAATTGCTGCCTCCTCAATGTCATTCAGTGACCCTGCATGAAATGAATTGGTGGTCATAGGCCAGTTCTTGTTGGCAGGCATCCATATCACAAAACCACTGCACTTGTTAGCAGACTCCGTGAAGAAGCCAAAGACAGAATTGACGTGGCATTTGGACTACCCTATTTTGCCACTGAAGGTGGAGATGAAGTATTTGATGTTTGCAGAGCTATTTCTCATCCTGTTTTTGTACTGTAGATAACTAAAGGTCTTCATTCTACAGGACTGTCAAACCACTATTTTTTCAGAAACCATCTCTTGGAATGAAATCCAAGAAATACCCAGAAAAATACTGTTACATGAGGGCCACATACTTAGAAAATGAATGTAGGAAAAATTCTACCACAGGTAATAATTATAAGCTGAATTCAATAATAAATTTAAGTGATCTTACTTTAATATAGTTGCTAGTTTCCAGCTAAAGCACAGGTTTCTTGGGGACCAACAATAAGCAACAATAAGAATATCTGCGTGTGGCTCTCTACTGCTTTAACTTAGAGTTATTTTGAATTTGGAATAAGAAAAGAGCAACATAAAGAAAAAAGTTTAGTGTAAATTTAGCATTGCTAATAATATTGTTACAGGAGTTTCTGAGACTATGAACAGATAAATTATGCAAAGTTAAAATAAGAAATGTGACTTACTGTACATAAACTGATCCACGGTAATTGTTTCATGTGTCTCGTCTAGCCATTTGTAAGTACAAGCTTAGCTGTAACTATTTTTCAGTTATTTCATTTGGGGATAAACTGATCCAGGCTTCACCAGCTTCCACATATTATGAAGTGAAGTAGATGCACAAAACAGTAAATGAAGATCAGCCCATGTAGTATGCTCTCCCTCTGATACTCCTAACTCAATATATTTTGTCTATTCATATGCTAATAAAAGTCTCACATGATTTACAAAATGAGTTAAATAAGTTTGAGAAAAAAATGAGGTACCTGCTCTACAGCAATCCATCTTTAGTAACTTTTAACGGAGTTCTGCACAGGCTCAGATTTATTCCCAACAAAACATCATTGAAAAACTGGGACCTGTGTCTAATTGATTTGATGGCTTCATGACATGTACATACTTTGAATCACAGATGAGTTGCATAAACATTAACCACTCCTCAAAAAGTGTCTGTGAGAGTATTGCAGTAATATTCCCATTTTACACAAGGAGAAAAAAAGATAAAAGTAAGTACTTTCCTTAGACTACACCTGAAGTGAGATGTGAATCTGGGATTAGAAGTGAGGAGTTCTTGGCATCGGTCTTGTGCTTTAGCCACACAGCAGACCATATTTTTCACTCCAAAACTCAACTCTCAGTTATGCCTTCAAAGACAAGATAGATTAAAAATTGCAGGTATGTAAGAACTAAGTAGCCAAAACTCACCTGAAGCAGCAGCATTTGGTTTTGTAGGTATCAGACAACGAAACATGAATTCTGGCATTAACATGGATTTTGATGCAATAAGTATGTAAAGTCCTTTCTTAAATATAAAAAAACACTGCTAGAAGGTATGTCAAATATGTTTATTTTTTTCCTGATATTATTGATAACAGGTAAAAGAAATAAAGTTTAGTATCACTTAATTTTCTGTGTTGTTTTGAACATAGTTTCATAAAAAGGCATTATAACAGCATACTTACGTTTCTTTAAAATCTTACCTTTTTACTAGTACCAGTGGTTGTTAAATTTTCATTTTTAGAGTTTTCTGTGAAAGCGCTTTCTTATATTAAGCAGTCACTGATAACAACTCTGGCTAGGATTTTTTCCACAGGGGTTAGGCGCCCTTTGAAAATCCTGTTCTCCAAGTTTGTATTGCATCAAGTTTTGACTTTAAACAGGGCTAATGTCTCCATTAGTTTAGTATTTGAATTTATCTTCCACCTTTACATATTAATTGCTCAGATTAATGTTAACCTATGGTAATGGACAATTTATCTATAGCAGGTAAATATCTTAAGACATTAAAAAAAAGACATGCTTTTCTTCAATTTTGTTTTATGAATGCACCATAGAAATCTGAGCAATAATAAGATCACAGATATAGAAGAAGGAGCATTTGAAGGAGCATCTGGCGTGAATGAACTGTTGCTCACAAGTAATCGTTTGGAGAATATCCAGCACAAGATGTTCAAAGGACTAGAAAGTCTCAAAACATTGTAAGTCTATTTGGGTGTTTTTCCTCTCCTTCTGTGCCAGATCTCTTTGACTTATAGCAGTAACCTGCCTTTCTTGTACCTTTTATTTTGAAGGCAAACTATGGTACAAGGAAGCATATCCCTAGTGTTTGCTCCTTTTCTTCACTAAGCTTTATAGTGTGAATTTGTTAAGTATGGGCCTGATCAAGTTGCAGACATTCTCTGAAATGTCTGTGGTCCATCTGGACTGTGCAGTAGCTGAATGTGATTCTGACTCTTTGAGTGTGTATATGTGGGAGGAGGAAGGAGAAGTCATCTTCTTTGGAGCTATAGGAATTATGCATTCTGCACAATGTAGTCTCTGATTAAGTCCAGCCTATCTGTTGTTGGGGATTACGCTGGAAAACAGTGATGAATTCAGCTGATATTGAAACATGGGAAGAGATTTTTCGACAACTGATTTTAATTTCATTTAGCCAATGACAGCTGTGGCTTTAAATTCTTTTGCTCTTCCATTAAAGCATTGAGGGGCCAATTTTTTTTTTTTTTGTTGGTGTGCCACAAATGAGTTCTGCACTATATCCAAGTGCCACTCTGATCCCCTTTCCCTGCCCAATCTTCTTCTCTGCTTTCTGCTACCTCCTTACCCTATCTACTCCTTTGTGTCCTGCTTTCTGTCCTACCTGCTGCTGCATTCCCTGCTTTCTTCCCAGTCAGCCGTGTGCCACACAAAGAAGTTGTCTGTGCGGCTTGTGCACCCATGCTGCAGGTTGGCCACCTCTGCCTTAAAGGAAGTTCAGGCCATTCAGTCAAGAAGATCTGTTTATATGATCTGTGGGTTTCTTCCTTTTTATTATGACCTTTTTGCTTCCTGGGCAAATCCTCAACTGCCAGTCACAGAGCTCTGATTTTGGTTTTGGACTTCTCTGGCAAGCCAGGCTTCCTGATCAACAAACCAGTTCTCCACTGAATGAAGAACTATGTTTTTTTCTGGGGTTTAACAAGCCCAAAGACCGTAGATACTTGTTAATACATTGGACCTAACATTTTTAATTTTCTTTTTGTTTCAAACATCTGAATGTGTCAGAAGTTAATTTTTTATGTATCTAAGTTTTTAAAAAGATATTTCTGAGTTAATGACAAAGATGCAAAAGCAGCAATGCCTTTAATTATGTGAATCCCATATACTGGTATTACTTACAGAAATCTGGTTTTAGGAAGGTTGTTTCTTGCTTGAGATACTGAACTTTCTGATAGTTATTAAAACCATGCTGAGTGAGTGAGATCAAGCTGATTTATGTTAATTGAAAGATTTGTTAAACAAGTAACAGGAGTGCTTTCTGGCATTTAGATTATAATCATGTTAATAAATTCTATCATTCCTTTATGTTAAATAACAGTTTAATATTATGAGCTTGTTTATAATTTGAATAAAGAGGGAGGATATAGAGATTGTTAAATGTCACCAGAATAAAACAAATATGCAACAGCCATGTACATTTTTAATTTGTAAATCAGCTCTCTTATAACAATAGGAAAATAGCTCAGTTTTTATCTGGTAACTTTACTTACATCAGCTTTAAGGGAATGGAAATAATCACATATAAACTACAAAATTGTAGTGATTTTTCATTGCAGTAAGTGTCTTTAAAAACATACTAACTTTAATTTTTTTTTAGTACTCTGTAATAATACAATATAATTAAATATTCCAGTTATATACTATTGAATTAGGTTTGTTGACTAGCAAAATGTTTATTGCTTAAATAAGGTTCCTATGTTGTTTATAGATAGAATAAGTTCAGTAAATGGTAAGTAACTAATAAACAGCAAAAAGTTGATATTTTGGTAAATGGATTATATTCAACTATCATATATTAATTCATGTTAATCCTTGCTTTCTCAGGATGCTAAGGAGCAATCGTATAAGCTGTGTAGGTAACGATAGTTTCACAGGACTAAGTTCTGTCCGTTTGCTTTCCTTATATGACAACCAAATTACTACAGTCGCTCCAGGAGCCTTTGATACTCTCCATTCACTCTCTACATTGTAAGTTAAACTATAAATATGAATGTATCTAGGATTTAAAACCATTCACATTTTTATACCGATTGATATCAGTGATTCCTCTTTACAATCTAGCAGCATGCGTTTTGATCGTTTTCTAAGCAAAAACTCAACAGTCCAAACTTCTAAAAGGAAATTTAAAAAGTTTACATCCTTGCCATTTTGAATACTTGCACTTTCTTAGATGCCTACTAGAAGTATCTTTAGATAAGTCTAGGCATTGAATTTGTTTTCCACTCTTCCCTAGAAATTTTCAAGGAATTTTGAAACTTGATAGAGAGGAGAATTAAGAGGGGCCCTAGTGTAGACAAGTTTCCCAGGACTACGCTGGCATTCTTGACACTAAGCTTCCTCCTGTCAAACAGCACAATTCACATATGATATAGAACTTACCTTGGAGTTTAACTCTGGCATAATGGAACTTTAGTCCAATTTTCTTCTGAATAAATTTTCATGTTAGAAATTATTTATTTTGTAAGGGTTATCTAAATTCAAATATGTTTTAATTCAGTGGTTGGGAAAGAGGGGAAGGGGCACAAGAGGAGAAAAGCACCTGTTTGATACCACTTGTGTTACTGAAAAAGTAATGTCTCTATGAAGCATCACTCAGGAAAGTACTTAATCCTCTTTCAACGTAAAATATGACACTTTACACCTAGTAATTTGTGCATATTAAAGATGGCATGTTTATAAATAATGGAATTGTCAATAGGTTTGTGCTGAAGTGAAGAGATGCCAAAAGTACTGAGACTTGTAGAAATAAATTCATTTTTATAACTGGCATTTAATCAACTTAGCTGTCAGGTTAGATAGGAAACTTATTCTCTAGGCAAATAAAAAAGATGGAAATCTTGAGATGACAACTTAATGAAATAGCTGTTGTCAGGTTAAAGCTAATAATATAAAGTAATCAGCCTTCATCTCTATATTAAATTACTGTGTTATCAGTGCAGGGTAGTTTGACAGCAAGTCACATCTCTGACAGGTTTAAATTATTTCTAAATGAGATGTATCAAGATTCACTGCACAAATCCTAAATTGCAGCCTTCAGCTTTGGTTTGCATATGAAAATGTTGGAGGAATTTCACTTAAGCTGAACTTTTTGAAAACAGAAATCGAATGTTTTAACTGAAAACAAAGTTGTATTATTGAAACTAAATTATGTATCGTTTGCATGTGGTTCTCAGAAACCTCTTAGCCAATCCTTTCAACTGTAACTGTCACCTGGCTTGGCTGGGAGATTGGCTGAGGAAGAAACGCATAGTAACTGGAAACCCTCGCTGTCAAAAACCCTACTTCCTAAAGGAGATTCCCATCCAGGATGTGGCAATTCAAGATTTTACTTGTGATGATGGTAAGAAATGCATACTTGAGCTGTCAGGAATGCAGCTTCCATACATGTATCTGGAATATTGCATAGATCGTAAAGGCTCATATAAGTGGACCACTCTAATTTTATACATGTTCCTTGTCATCCATTTGACTCCCAAATAAAATAATGTCTGCAGTAGAAGCTCTATCCACCCATTTTGAAATGATTAGTAAGTGTGCAGCTGTCATATGCATATGTTAACAAGCCCTTTGAAGATAACAGTATGCAACACTGTAAATAAATATTTAAAGATAAAATGGAGATTGAGATAATTGGGCTGATAGATGTTGTCTAATGCAATTGGATTCAAATATTCTCTAGCAGGCTATACACATTCTAATATCATATTAGAGATTTGCTCACTTGTTACTGAATTTCAATATTTATATGCAAATGTGAAAAACTGCTTTTCTCTCATATCACAGTGTTTTTAAGACTGTTTGTATGCTTGCTGATTTTCAAATGTTTAACTTTCCCTAATAAAAAGGAAGCAGTCCTTATTTGCCTTTTTACAGATCTGTAGAGTATATGGCTTTGTTACATTTTATGTAATTGTGATTTTACTTTAATATTTCTTTCTCTAAAGAATATGAATCTTGGGTACTAAAACATCATGGATAAACAAATGATTTAATTCAAAATGGAATGTACTTGAAGTGATATTTTTAGTGATAACTTTATGATTTCCATCCATCAAGCTATGGCACAGCAGAACCTTCATGTCTGTTTAGGAATTACATGTGTTGTATTACTGGCGGTTCTTAAGTGTTCTGCACAGCAAAGCTTTCATTTATCTGGGGTTTTTTGTACTAACTAGGAAATGATGACAACAGTTGTTCCCCACTGTCTCGCTGCCCCGCAGAATGTACCTGCCTGGACACAGTAGTTCGCTGCAGCAACAAAGGCCTTAAGGCTTTGCCCAAAGGCATCCCAAAAGATGTAACTGAACTGTAAGTAGCACTCATTCTTCCTTTTTTTAAATGTCAAGGTCAGAGACATACTGTCTGATTTAAGAATGAGAAGAGGAAAAAGTATGCAAAGTAAAAAAATGACATTAAATGATCAGTGAGAGTTTAAGATTTTAGCACTTATTACATATTATGGCCTAAAAACAACAAGGACTTCTTCACAGAGAAATTAAGTAACAAAAATTCCTGTTTATAAATAGAAGGCCAGTGTAATTGAAATTCTAATATTCGTATTTTCCTATGCTTAGGATATTAGATATAGGATCTATATCTCTTATATAAATCAGCCATTTCTGTTTGAGTTTGTGACTCATATATTAAATCACTGTTCTTTAACCATTTCTATTTTGAGTTTGTGACCCATATACTGAATCTACCCATATGTAAACTTGAAATTAAAATGGATCAGAAGCTATGAATTAAAGTGAACTGGATTCATATGCTTCATTACTCAGCCAAGAACAAATACAGAAATTAAATATCATAAATGATAAAAACTAAATCAGTTATTGTAAGAGAACTTGATCAAAGTGTGGTAGTTGTTGAACCTGTGGTAGAAATCAGTAAGCTCATCCAGATGTTCAGTCCAGGTGATGAAAATATCATCTATGTATAGTAAAGGTTTATCAGTGCAGTTTTTCTAAAAATTCCTCCTACAGATAGCTCATGAAGAGGGTGGCATGTTGGGGGGCCATCCTTTTGCCTGTAGGGTGTTCCCACTCTTTGGAGGAAGTATTGGTTATAAGAGGTAAAGTTATTTTGAGGTGAAGATGAAGTGGATGATTTGTGCAGTTAATGTGATTTCAAAACTGAGTGTACTCTTTGTAACCAAATTCAGGCAGACAGCTGGGCCTTCATGTGTAGGATATTAGTGCAAATATGTGGTTGCAAATATGGCTCTCTCAGGGGGTGGTTGATGTTCCAGAGCTTGTTGAGGAAATCTGTTGTGTTTTGTCACTCGAAGAGCAAGTTTCAGGTGGGTTTGTATGAACCCTGCTACCTCTTCAGTAAGAGTACCACAGTTGGATGTGATTGATGCCAGGATGACTTTGTGAATCATCAGGAGCATAACAAAATGTTTCTGGGTTGGGAATGTGGGACTGGTTTGAACAGGTTTTCTTTTTTCCTGGAGCTGGTTTGATAGTATTTTTCCAGTTCAGGAGTAAATATTAGTGTGAGGTCTTCCCCAAGTTCTTTATGCTCCTCAGTATTAGAGAATTATCTTGTAACCTTAATCATATAGTCTTGACAGCGGAGGATGATTATAGCTCTTCCTTTGTCCACTGGTTTGATTACTGTTTTGTTGTTGGATCTTAGGAACTATATGGTTTTTCTCTCTGAAAGGGAGAGGTGGACCTGGTTTGCGTCGAGATTTGTTCTGTTAGATTTCTTCCTGAAACAGTCAATGTGGTAGTCCAGTGTGTGGTTCTCTCTACAGGGAAGGGTCCACTCAGATTTTTCTTGTCACCATTTATCCTAGCTATTACAGCAGAAATGTGGTCAGAATTGGTTCTGTCCATATATTCTTTCAGACAGAATCTGCTAAAGTATTTTTCCAATTCTCCATATCTCTGTCAAGTTGTTTCTCCAGGCAGAAGTTTGGGCCTTTTCAAAGTACCAATATATCAGAATGGGCATAGGAGTGCTTTGATAGGTTAATAATGTTCATGTTCTGGGTGGTGCTGTCTTGATTTGCTCCTGTGTGAGCATGATAGCTGTGAAGTGGCTGTTGTTGTGATAGTTGATTCTCCTTTTTTTCCTTACATTGGATGGCTATCATAGTTTCATTGTTTCATCGTTAGTAGGGTCGGAAGGGACTTGAGCAGATCATCAAGTCCGACTCCCTGCTACGGCAGGAAAGAGTACTAGGGTCAAACGACCCCAGCAAGGTGATTGTCAAGACTTGTCTTAAAGACCCCCAGGGTAGGAGCCAGCACCACTTCGCTTGGCTAGCCGCCCTGACAGTGAAGTAGCACATCCTGGTGTTTAATCTGAATTTACCCTCTGCCAGCTTGCGACCATTATTTCTAGTCACTCCTGGTAGTGCTCGGGGAAACAGGGACTCCCTCAATGCCTGCTGATCCCCTCTGACTAGTTTGTAACAGGCTACTAGATCCCCCCTCAGCCTTCTTTTGTGGAGGCTGAATAGGTTCAGGTCCCATAGCCTCTCCTCATAGGGCCTGCCCTGCTGCCCCCGATCATGTGAGTGGCCCT
>NW_017728948.1:31211628-31212818 GCF_001723895.1 Crocodylus porosus
AGGTGCATCACCTTGCACTTGTCAGTGTTGAATCCCATCCTATTCTTGTCCACCCACCCCTGTAACCTGTCTAGGTCCAATTGTAGCCTATTCCTTCCTTCTAGCATGCCCACATCTCCCCACATCTCAGTGTCATGAGAGAATTTGAACAAGGTGCTTTTTACCCCTCTGTGCAAGTCTCTGATGAAGATGTTGAACAGTGCAGGCCTGAGGACCGAGCCCTGCAGAACCCCACTGTCCCACATCCCTCCAAGTCGAAAATGACCTATCCACCACCACTCTCTGAGTGCAGCCCTCCAGCCAATTGGCGACTCAGTTGACTGTGTGGGTGTCGACACCACAGCCCCTCAGTTTCTTAATGAGAACGGGGTGAGAGACAGTGTCGAAGGCCTTCTGAAGGTCCAAGAAGACTATGTCCACTGTTACCCCTGCATCTAAGGATTTGGTGAACTGGTCGTAGAAGGCCACCAGGTTGGTCTGACAGGATCTGCCTCTAATGAACCCATGTTGATTGCCCCTAAGCATAATCTCTCCTGCTGGCTCCTTGTGGACATGTGCCAGAATAATTCTCTCAAAAAGACAACCCAGGATCAAGGTAAGACTAACTGGCCTATAGTTCCCCGGGTCCTCCTTCCTCCCTTTCTTGAAGATGGGAACCATGTTGGCCCTCTTCCAGTCCTCCGGTACCACGCCAGAGCACCGCGAGTGCTCATAAAGCCATGCCAGGGGTCCCGTAATGACCTCAGCTAATTCCCTCAGCACTCTGGGGTGGAGATTGTCTGGATCAGCTGATTTAAATACATCCAGTCCCTCCAGAAGTTCCCTGACTAGATCGTCCCTGACCCTTGGCCTAGGTGCACCTCCGCTGGGGCGTGAGGAAGCCTAGTGGGGGGGCTGATCTGGTCCCTGCTCAGGAAAATGGAGGCAAAGAAGTTGTTGACTAGGTTAGCTTTGTCGTCTGGTGTGATGACCAAATTTCCTAGCATGACTTGCAGGGGACCCACGTTACCTAGTACCTTCTTTTTGTCCAGTGTATTTAGAAAAGGACTTCTTGTTGTTCTTGATCCGCGTAGCTAGTCCCAGTTCCATCTCCACCTTGGCCTTCCTGACTGCCCCCCTGCATCCCCAAGCAACCGCAGTATAATCCTCCCTGGTGATGGCCCCTCCCTTCCATTGGGTATACACCTCCC
>NW_017728948.1:31213418-31227972 GCF_001723895.1 Crocodylus porosus
CCCCACCGTTAAGTCTCTTTCACCTCGACTGCCTTGTATTCTACCCCAGAGCACTTCAGTGTTCCCCTCCTCTGACTCTGTGCTACTTGATGAGGATGTGCATTCCTCCTTAATGCAGAGTGCCACACCCCCACCTTTCCTCCCTGTCCTGTCGCTTCTCTACAGCCTATAACCCTTGATATTCACTGCCCAGTCATGCGTTGGGTCCCACCACGTTTCAGTGAGCTCCACTATGTCTGGGTTGGTGTCAGCTGGCAAGAGGGTAAGTTCCTCCTTCTTGTTTCCCATACTATGAGCATTTTGTGTAGAGGCATTTGAGGCCTCCTGTGGATGTGTGCACTGGCCCCCTAATCTCAGCATTGCCCTGGACCCTGTTGCTTACCTGTGTGTATGTTCCGCTCGTCAGTCTAGGCTAGGCTGTACTTGTGGGTGCTGCTTGGTTTAGCAGTCCAAGGCTTCCTCCGCCCTTGTCTTCCCCTTCATCAAAGTCTCTTGGTAAAAAGTTGGTCTTCTACCTGGCAATGAAGTATGCCTCCATGTTTAGCTCTCTGTTTAGGAGCATAAATAAGTAGGTCCTGTTTAAATTGATCCCTTTTGGAGTAGGTTAGCTGAAAAATGTAGTTTAATTTTTTCTGAAGTTCTCCTACATAGTTATGTTGCACAGTTGGAACTGTGAGTGTTGGCCAGCGTGTTCCAAGAGATGAGTCCTCCCAGGGATGCTGTTAAGTTTCTTGCACGTGCTTAGTGTAGCAGGGTACCCTCCAGTGTTGGACATGATATCCCTTGGTGTGTGAAGTACCCCTACCTCATATAGGCTTGCCTAGTCTCCCCAAGCTACAACGTAACTTTATCTGCCACACCTTATTATAAAGTTAGGGAGACAGTCCTTTGGGACTCAGGTGAGCCTCTAGGTGTCTGTTCCTCCTAGTGCCACTCTCTCTTTCTTTCTACTTTCAATAATGATAGACTTTTGACCTAAGTACCTCCGTGAGGTGACTTAAGAATTCCTGGTCTAGCTCTTCCCCTTGGTTGGGTAGTCTGTAGTAGACCCCCACCGTTAAGTCTCTTTCACCTCGACTGCCTTGTATTCTACCCCAGAGCACTTCAGTGTTCCCCTCCTCTGACTCTGTGCTACTTGATGAGGTTGTGTATTCCTCCTTAATGCAGAGCGCCACACTCCCACCTTTCCTCCCTGTCCTGTCCCTCCTGTACAGCCTATAACCCTTGATATTCACCGCCCAGTCATGCATTGGGTCCCACCACATTTCAGTGAGCTCCACTATGTCTGGGTTGGTGTCAGCTAGCAAGAGGGTGAGTTCCTCCTGCATGTTCCCCATAATCTGTCAGCCGAGAACTGTTGCAGAGGATCCTTCTGAAGCATGGATGCCCACTGAAATTTGTCACCGTTCTCTGCCTGCTCCATGATGGTATGTGAGTTGTGGTTTTCAGCAATAGATCTATCACAGATTACTTTGAGTTTAAAATGAGAGTTAAGCAAGGCTGTATTGAAGCAAGGAAGCAGACATTCAGGCAATCCTCAGTGTCTTTACCAAAGTATGTAAGAAAAGAGGACTGATGCTAAACATTCGGTCCTCCACCAACAAGCTCCTAATGAACAGTCCCCAGCTCCAGTAATCCAGATCCACAATGAGACTGGAAAACATTGAGTATTTCCCATACCTCAAAAGCACTCTCTGTTAGAAGGCTGATATCAATGAAAAAATCCAACATAGTTTCAAATGTCCAAATGCAGACTTTGGATGTTTGAAGAAATGGGTGTTCGAAGATTCCAACATCAGATCCAAAACTTACCTCATGGTTTATGAAGCAGTTGTGATCCCCACCTTGCTGTACAGAGCTGTGACATAGCCCATGAACAAGAAACATCTAAAAGTTGTTGAAGAACCATCATACTGCCTACGGAAGATCATGTGAATCTAGTGGGAAGACAGATATACCAACGTTAGTGTCCTTCTGCAAGCAAACACCGTGAGTATATAGGTGATAATCATCTGCCACCAGCTTCATTGGGCTGGTTATGTCATCTGAATATCTGACTCCAGGCTCTTGAAGCAAATTTTATTCTCCCAGCTCAGAGGAGGGCAGAGAAAGCTCTTCAGGGATGTTCTCAAGGTCAACTTAAAAAATGCAGCATCGGTGTCAACTCATAGGAGACTGTCATCCAGGACTGCCCCACATGGAGGAAGCATCTGCTGCAGGGACCTCAGTACTTTGAAACTTCACAACAATAACAGGAAAAGCAGAAGTAGCAGAAACAGCATGTCATGAACCAAATCAAGAATCCAGCACCACCCACCACACATAGAAACACGTATCTGAGCTTCAGTAGAGTCTGTTGATCCTGGATAGGCCTCATCAGCCATCTCCAGACACAGAGATGACAATCATGGAAGACAATCATCCTCAACTGGGAGGTATTGCTGAAGAAGACCAGCAAGTTCTAACTTTTTACTCAATCCATTCAACCAGTTTCTTACTGTAAATCATTGTTTTTGTTCACTTAAGTCTTTTTCCATGTCATCCAGCAGTCAATTAAGCCTGCTACTCCCAAGGTCCTTTGCAGTGCTTTAGTTTAACTATAGCTCCGCATTACTACAGTCTAGCATAACTGAAACTCCTACACTCCCAACTAAAAACTCTAGCTGTTATGGTTCAATAAGGAGAAACCAAAATATATCCTGCTGGGTGAACTGAAATAGCTCACAAAACCTTTAATCCATCCAGGCACACTCACCCTGCTACTCCTGGAGCTCCCCTCCCCTTGGACCTGAGCTTACCCATTCTGCAAGGAAGTTGCTTATTCCCTGATGCTGTTACTACTTTCCTAAAGTCAGTTTATATGCTGGCCCAACTCCTTCCCTGCTGGTAAACTGATTCCTAATTCACAACTCTGGCACAGGTGTTTTCCATGATCGCTTTTTAGCCTGGTTTGCTTCTGGCTTCAGAGGCAAGCCCACACCTGGGATCATAGCTTTCATAGACATTAGGGCTGGAAGGGACCTCGGAAGATCATTGAGTCCAGGCCCCTGTCGCAGGGGCAGGAAGTCAGCTGGGGCTGAAGTATCCCAGCAAGATAAACATCCAAATGTCTCTTAAAGGAGTTCAGAGGAGGTGCTTGCACAACCTCTGGCAGCAGTGTCTTCCCCATCAGCAGCCTCCACAGCAGTTAAGAGTCTGGAGTCTAGTCATAATCCAGAGTTTAGTCGTAGCCTGGAGCTCCAATTTCATGCAGCCTCTGATTAGCTACTTTGTCTCCCATAGTAGCTGGGGCACTGCCAGCACAGTTTTTCTTTCTTCCTCCACCGATCAGGATTCTTTTCTCTACAGAGTCTAGGGCTAAGTCTCTCACCCTGTTGTGTAGCATCATTCCCCTACCTAAATCCTTGCCCCTCTGGGCCACAAAGTGGCCACTTTGTTTTCTTCTGCCTATCAGAACAGGGATTGGTTTCCCTTAAAAAGATGTTACTGAGCAATACAGGCACATAGGTCTATAGGATGGGAGGTGGGGGTTGGAGATCATCTGGGCACACTCATTGGCAATATGTTGGGGGGGCATGAGCCCCATATTTCTGTGCTGACAGTGGGGCACAGGGCTGCAGTCTGACCAGACTGGCACTAGCCAGAAGCCACCTCTGGCCCAACAGGCAGGACCCAATATGGGAGGGCAGAGTAGGGCAGGGAGACTCAGTGCTGCCGCTGCCACCAGGAGCTGCATGCCAGCTATGTCATCATGGCTGCCAAAGTGAGGTGCCCACTGCCTTCCCAGGAGTGGTGGCAACATGGGGTTGTGCCTTCCCACTGTGTCAGCAGCATAGTCGATGCGTAAGTGGCAACACTGGGAGTGGGACACAACTATGCGTCACCACCCCTGCCATCCCTGGGCAGGCAGGGGGCACCTCACCTTGGCAACTATCGTGTGGCTGGAGCAGGGCTCCCAGTGGCAGGTGTGCTCGCCCTGCTCTGCTCTCCCACATCATGTTCCACCACTGGGCTGAGATGTCTCCTGCCCTATACCAATCTGGCTAGGCTGCAGCCCATGCCCTGCTGCCAGCACAGAAATCTGGGGGAGCACATGTCTCCTAACCCCGCCCCCCATACATTGCCAATGAACAGTGGTATGGAGAACTGCCCCGCAGTGTTGATACTTATGCATTGCATATGGGCAGGCCAGAGGTTGGTGCACAGCCCTAATGGCATGGGGCCAGTCAAGACCATCAGGAGCCAAGCTCTGGTGAGTCTGGATGAGCCCTGTACCATCAGGGAAGCCATCCAAGGACCCTCTGATGGCACAAGAGTGGCCCATACATGCCAGAGCTTAGTGCACAGTCCCGATGGTGCAGAGCCAATCCAAGTCATCAGGGGCCAAGCTCTGGTGAATCCAGACCAACCCTAAATCATCAGGGAAAGGGCCAGGTTCTGGAAAGCCCCACATGTCCTCCCCTACCCCACATACTTTGGGACTGGAACCAGGGGGCAGCTGGGTTCCCTCTCTGACACCTCTGGGTCATACTGCTGGGTGGGAGGGAGGTGGCCGCCTGGAGGAAGAGCTGGCAGGGCAGGCAAGGGCAAGGGGGTGTGGGTGACACTACCAGGACTGGTGGGGGGCTGCAGGGAAAGCCAGCAGGGCTGATTAGGGACAGGGCAGGGCAGGGGTGTGTGGGATAGCAGCTTGGGGCAGTGGTTGAGTAGTAAATCGGGGTAGGCAGAGATTTGGGGTCCAGAGTGAGGGGCACTTTCGTATCAGAGCTGCTCAGCACCACAAAGCACTGAGGAGGACAGCTGCAGCTGGGCTCATGTCCTGGTAAGCAAAGGGGGCAGGGACAGCTTTGATTTTCCATGATAAAAAGAACAAAATCAAACACCAAGATATATAGGTATTATAATTTATTTTATTATGATGATTGTGGCACTAGTAGGTTTCCAAATTACTTTAAGATTGTAAATGTATCACTGAAACATTGTGTTCAACTGATACCTACACACACACACACACACACATACACACACACACACACACACACACACACACACACACAAATATATATAGTGGCGTTTCATTTTAATCTCAGAAAAACACGGATGTTGCATTCTTTTAAATCGGAGAACTTTGTGTTTTTTAACAGAGAAAACAAGGATCCTTGGTTATCTGTGTTTCTACTAAGTGCCTACATTTAAATATGGCTGTTAGCAAATAAACACAATTTAACAATTAAAAATTGCTAATATTTACCTCCAGATATATTTTTCTTCAAATAAATGTTTATGTTCTACCTCTTTATAAAAGCAAAAACTCATTCTTGCAGCCCTTCAGATGATATGAATGGGGTCAGGATTTGGTTCTTGCCATACATGTGTAAAGCTATTCAAAACTATATCTTGGATTTAAAAACACATTTTGAGGTATACTGAAAAACTTTACTTTTCAGAAAACTTCCCAGCCTTAACTAGATAGATTTCTTTATTACTTCTATTACACATTTTAATTATGCAGTTTAGTTTAGGTACATTTTAGATCTGTCCATAACAGGAAACATTTCTCAGAGATTATCTTGAAGTAAAACAAGAGGAAAATTAAGTCCAAGTTAGTGCAAGTTCTCATAAGAAATCTTTTCATATTTAGTTCTCCACCTACAAAACTACTTTGAATCTATCTTTGTATGCATTTGAGGGCTATAGCCTTTTCTGTGAATTAAGGCAGTGAAAGTTTGACCTACAGCTATTATTCTGGCTGCAGGAGAGAGAAAGAAATGTCTACAGATGCAGAAATGGTGCATGTCCTGTTTGGGGCAGATGCAATTGTTGCTGGACACTTTCTACTCTTCAGATGTAAGTGGGTGTGCAAGCAAGTCAACTATGCCTCTGCAATTCTCTTTTCCAGAGCTGCTTCAAGCATCCCTGTACCCAAGTCTGCCCTAGATTTGAAAATTACATAAAGAGGACTGCTCCCAGTTTTTCTTAACACATTTATCCCAGCTACTTGAGTAGTTCTTCCCTACACTTGACCCCAAAAACACCTACCTCAATAAAATTCTTCATTACTATGTTATTTGACTGTATATGATTGATATCTACCCATATTCATTCCAAAGGACAAAATGGAGATAATGTAGCTCAGTGGTTCTCAACCTTTTTTCATTTGTGGACCCCTAAAAAATGTCAAATGGAAGTGCAGACCCCTTTGAATTTTAAACTTGGGTATTCACATGCATTTAATTGTTCATAGTCATTTTTGCTAACCCCTTAGACATAGTCTGTAGACCCCCAGGGATCCATAGACCACAGGTTGAAAACCACCGATGTAGCTTTTTGCTGTCAATTCCTATTCTTACTTAATTTAATTCAGACTCTATTGATTCACAGTAAATTACTTACGGAGTTAGAGTTTGGTTTTATTTTCCCTGTCTGTAAAATGATAATAACAATACCGATCGAGTTTTTTTAAATTGCACTATAAAGGGCTAAGTGGTTTTTTTTATTATTATTGTTTTGGATGTATATATCAGACTCTTAGGCAGCTGGCCTTCAGCCATCCTGTTATCCTGATGTGAAAGGAGGAAAGTTGTAAATAATCGTGCCTGTAAATTACTTGTCCTTATATATTGTTTTACTGTAACATTTTTGTCTTCACTTTAAATTAAAAAATAATACTTAATATTATATTTTTCTATTGTAGTTATTTGGATGGAAACCAATTTACCCTTGTTCCCAAAGAACTGTCTAACTACAAGCATTTGACACTTATGTAAGTACCTTTAGAGCATCTTTCAATACTGGTTGATCAAAAAACTACTCTTCCATTTAATGTAATAGTTACAAGAAAAACATAAAATGTAGTGGACCTTTTAGCAAGTATAACTCCAAGGCATGTTTTATAAATGGGGATATTTTTATGCTGCTGATCGCAGCACACTTCATTGCAAAGTAAATAGGCAGGTACTACAGTAAACCCAAAAGGGAATTCAGAATCTCACGAAATGTGCATTAGAGTAACTAATAGCTTACTATACAGATATGCAGTTACCTTACACCGAGGCACTGAAATGATTTCAATTATAGAGAAAATATTCTACTGTTTGTTTGAAACAAGAACAGTACATCCATTTACTATAGCCCCACATAATCAATGGTTTAATGCTTGGAGAAGAAAGCTTAGTTAAAACTTTTCATGGTTATTTCCAGCTCTGCTGCTGACTCAGAGTGATTTTGACCAAGTCACTAACCTAGGCATCAGCTAATTCAGAAAACAGAACTGCTACTATTTAGGTGCCTCAGGAGGGTTTTACAAGAGAGAGACAGGTTTTCAGCTAGCGTAAAATATTATAGACCTATTGACTTAAGTAGAGCTGTAACAGTTTACACCAACTTGGCATCTACCCCATATTTTTAAAGCAAGTTTAGGCTTAAATACAGTCAGACATTAAAACTTGGGGAGGATTTAGAGCCCTCTATCAAGACAATTGAAATGGTTTTCCATCTACATTGCAGTGCATTTCACTTTTTCAAATGTAGAAAAAAAGACTTTTTCCCCCACAGACTTTCCAAACCCTGTCAGAATAAATTATCACTTTCTCAAATATATACACTGGAGACCTTCAGGATTTGTGAATTTGTTCCATGAATGAGATAGGAGACCTACTTGCAGCATTTAGCCCTGCAAGGACCATAGTTTTTCATGCCATAAAACTTCTCTTCTGTCACGAACTTATGAAGTTGTGATCACTTGCAGTAGTGATGCCCCACTCTTCATTATGAAGGCTTCCAGCCAAAGCATAAATAGTGATGAATGTTTATAAAATAAATACAGATTTCAGTATCAGAATAATGGAGTTAGTCATAAAGGTCTGTATTTTAATAAATAATTTTGACTGATTACAAATACAAAGCACAAACATAAAAAGTTCAGTTAATAAAGTTTTATTACATTAGTCATCTAAGATTCTAGTAGACGATTCCAAAGGTGGCACACAGAATATTATTATGTTTTTAACAAAGTCCTTTGCTATTAAAGAGTATCTCTAAGTTCCGTTTTTTCCCTCACATGCATTATAAAAAAACCAAATTATTTAGGTAATCTTAGTTCATAGACCCATGTCAAATTTATTTTTAACCTAGATAAAAATTATCATACAATCTTTATCACATTATCATTTCACCAATGCCTTTGAGGGCGGCATGAGTTATTTCTGCCAATTTGATATACAGTTAAGGTGCACAAGACCAAGTTTCCCTCCAGCATATTTTTTTCCAAACTTTCTTTATACCAAGCACCATCCTCTTCAAACCTAAGCCTTACATTTAAAGCCAAAAGGACCTTAATTATTAGCTATTTAGCAACCAGAAAAACTTAAATTGTTCCTCCCACATACAAACTGAAGATTTTTCACTTTACAGATACACCAGACAGCCACAAGTTGGGGGACATAACACCTTGTTGAACATAGTGATGGGGGGAAGTTTGTTAACTTTTTTGTGGTTTCCTCTACGTTTTAGAGCAGAATACACATTACATGTCAAGTAATACTTATACAGATGTTATTAGAGAGATGGCTAGAAAGATCCACATTTCAGCACATCTTAAATCTTCATTCACAAGACTAATATTAGGTTCACTGCTGAACTATATGTAGGATCCTACTTGAGTAGCATGATGGACACTTGTATATGAATTAGAAGACTGCATTGCTTTGCTTTTTTTCCTTTGTTGAAATGGGAGTGCTTTCCATTTTGCAGAGTAAAACGCTTGGCTTGTATGTGGCATGTGACAATAAAACATGTTTTAAATATTGATATCAATAACAATACTACCTCTACTAATAAAAAAGGTAATTTCAGATCTAGAGTATGGTGTTTCAGGATTTGTGCAATCACAAGGACTGAACTTGTGAATTTATTTTTTGTAGAGATTTAAGTAACAACAGAATCAGCACTCTTTCTAATCAGAGCTTCAGCAACATGACTCAGCTGCTCACCTTGTAAGTTTAAATATATAACAATGAATGTTTGAAAAGATTACTGTGTTCATTGTCTTGAAAAGAAAAAGCAACCAGTTGACATTAAAACTTGCTTGGTTTGTAGGCTGTAAATTAACTGTTCTCTAACTGGATATAATTTCAAAAAATGCTCTACATTGTGTGTAGTGTTTGTCTTACTTGCTTACAGTATATTCTATGCTTTCAGAATTCTTAGTTACAACCGTCTGCGGTGTATCCCTGCACGGACATTTGATGGGTTGAAGTCGCTTAGGTTGTTGTAAGTAGTGTGATGTTTTTTGTTTGTTTCTTTGTTTGATGTTTTCTGTTTTTGTTTTTGTGTTTGTTTTTTTGTTAAAGTCCTTCTCATCTGCAGCAGACTGAAAAACCCATGGGGAACTAGTATCTTTTGAAACTTTTTGATTAGTCATCAAAATATTGTGCTACTTAATGTTTTTTTGAAAACTTTAAGCACATCAATTTTAGCTTGTGGATTGTTGCTGGCATTCCCTCAATGAAGAAGTGTGCCTGGGCAGGTGAATCTCAAGGTGACCAAGTAGCATAAACCTTATAAATTACAGTTTTACTTAGGCAGGGCTGGTTATTCAGAAATTAATTATATTTGCTTTGGTCGCATATTAGAAATGCCTGCTACAAGGGAAGTTGAAGCTTGTTTATATTACAAGGATTAAGGGGAAGGAGTGGGGGATGACCTAAAGAGTTTGCCTCACTTGTAAGAAAAAATTATCTGCCTCTTTTTCCTGAAATAACCTGTCTCCATATCATAGATCATAGAGAAATAGGGCTGGAAAGGACGTCCAGAGGTCATCTATCCAACCCCCTGCCTGAGACAGGATCAACCCTATCCAAAGCATCCTATACAATACATAATCTAAGCTCTACAAAAGACTAATATCACCTCCAATACAACACAGACCTAACACCCTAGCCTGCCACAGGTAAAGCAGGAGAACCACAATAGCCAGCATCCTGCTTCTGTAAAATGTTGGTAATATATGCCCAAGAGATCCTGGGGAGAGGGCCATGTCCCCTGCTATAGAGCAAGTAAAAAAATCCCACAATCCATTCCAGTCTGACCCTGGGGTAAAATTCCTTCCTGACCCCAAATATGACAATCAGCCTGACCCCAAGAGGACTGTCTAGCCAGGAGCATCTGGCTTTGGTTCCAGTAGGAGCATTAGCACATCCCAGTCAAAGTCCCCAGCCTTGGCTGTAGCCAATAACCAATGCCTCTGAGGAAGCCTTAAAACACCCTGAAACATGTTGGAGAAAGGGTGGGGTGGAGGCAGCTAGCAAAGTCCAGTAGCATGGGAAATACCCATAGTAGAACCCAGGTAAAACCGTGTCTAGATCATCCCCAACCAGTGGCTCTCCAACTTCTTCTTGAACACTGTGATGGAGAGTCCAACAATTCCCTTGGCAGTCTCTTCTACTGCCTTACTAGTCTAACAATGAAGACGTTTTTTTTTCTGGATAGCCAGTCTAAATTTACTTTGCTGCAACTTCAAACCATTTGTCTCTGTCCTCCTCTGTGCAGCAAGCGAGAAAAGGCACTTTCCCTCTTCTTCATGGAAGCTCTTCAAGTATTTGAAGCCTATCATGTCCCCTTTTAACCACCTTTTCTACAAGCTGATAATGCCTAGTTCTTTCTGCATCTCCTCATATGACTTGCTTTCCAATCACTTTATTGTTTTTTTGTCCATCTCTGGACCCTCTAATTTATCCATGTCCTATTTAAAATGTGGAACCCAGAACTCCATACAGTACTCCAGATGAGGCCTAAGCAGGTTCCAAGTAGATAGGCACTGTCACTTTTCATGTCTTGCACCTAATGCTTCTGCATCTCAAAATTGCATTTGTCTTGTATACAGATGCATCACACTGCAGACTCCTATTGAGTAACACCTTGCATTTGTTTGCATTGAACTTCATCCTCTTAGCTCTAGCCTAGCTTTCTAAGATCCTTCTGAATTGTGCTCGTAACCTCCAATGTGTTTGCAGTCCTTCCCAAGTTTCATGTTACTCAAGAAGCTTTCTGTGTCAGCACCCAAATCTTTAATAAACACATGGAACAGCACCAGGCCTAGCATAGACCCCTTCTGGGACGCCTCTCAAAACCTGAGGTGCACTGATATATCAGTTCTTATTGTATTGGCACTGATAAGAGGAAAATTGACATTATTAGCAATCAGCTTTTTTTGGCTGATGTAGCCAATGTCACCAATAAATGCCATATCCATGGACACAGCTGCAGCATGCACATGGCCAGGAGTGAAGCTTGGCAGCTTGAAAAGCAGTGTTTGACTGGGGAAGGGAAGAGGCATGGGGGTTTAGGTCAAGGCCCAAGAGCTCCTGCCACTGCACACACCTCTGGGGGAGGCATGGGGAGCATGTTCTCCCTGGATTTGTACACGGGGCAAGGGCAGGCCGGGGCCGGGGGCTGCGCTGACCTCTTCCCAGCAGGAGGGCTGGGCTGGGGCTGTGGTTGGGGCAGGTGGCAGCAGCGCTGGGGCGGGGGGGAGTTACAGAGTGGGCTTCAGCTACCCCAAAACTCATCATATCCCCTCATAGCCCACCCCTCCCAGTGCCTTCACTGCCACCAGCATAGCCCCAGCAAGGCCCTCCCCACTAGGAAGAGGCCAGCACAGCCCTTGCCCCCAGCCCACAGTGGGCAGCCTGTTCTAATCCTGTGCACAAATCCAGGGGACACATGCCCCCCATGCCTCCCCCAGGGGTGTGCGTAATGCTGGGAGCACTCTCTAGATGAGCATGGGCTGCATATTGACAATTGGATCGGTGTCAGCCAATACGGTTAATAATCAGCTGGGGGGGGGAGTTACAGAGTGGGCTACAGCCACCCCAAAACTCATCATATCCCCTTATAGCCCCCCCCCCAGTGCCTCCACTGCCACCAGCATAGCCCCAGCAAGGCCCTCCCCACTAGGAAGAGGCTGGCACAGCCCTTGGCCCCAGCCCACAGTGGGCAGCCTGTTGTAATCCTGTGCACAAATCCAGGGGACACATGCCCCCCATGCATCCCCTGGGGGTGTGTGCAATGCTGGGGGTGCTCTCTAGATGAGCATGGGCTGCATATTGATAATTGGATTGGTGTTGGCCAATATGGTTAATAATCAGCCAAAAAAATTCTTTATCAGTGCACCTCCAACTCAGAACTTCCTGCTAGTCTGCCATGGACCCATTAATAATTAGCCTTTGCCTTCAGCTGTTGAGCCAGTTATCCACCTTGTAGTAATTTTATCTAGCCCACATTTCTCCAGTTTGTTTATGAGAAGGTACTGTGGGACCTTATCAAATGCCTTGCTGAAATTCAGATATACCATATCTACAGCATTACCTTCATCCACCCAAGTAGTTACTTTGGCAAAGGAGAATAAGGTAGAATCTGGAATGGGCTTCCCAGGGAGGTGATGCACTCTCCTATCTTGGGGGTCTTCAAGAGGAAATTGGACAAGCACCTAGCTGGGGTCATCTGACCCCAGCACTTTTTCCTGACCAGGGCAGGAGGTCAGACTCGATGACCTACTGAGGTACCTTCTGACCCTAACATCTATGAATCTATAAGAAGTTCGACGAGCTTTAGTCCAAGTACCCCCACCACTGTTTTTTTGCGCAGCTATGCTGATACATCAGACACAGGAGTCTGCTGGATCTCAATCAAGTCTGTTCAAATGCACTGGAATTCCAGCGCTTCAGAGCAGCCTTCGTGTTGTGGGATGGGGTCCCCAGGGATGGCAGTGATGCCCCTAGAGCTCCGTGTCCATGTCAGTCTTGGACAACAGGCACCCTTTTCCTTTCCTGCCATGTCTTGCTAGTAATTATAATAAATAGGGAAGCTGCCCTTGAGTTTGTGTTTGGACACGGTCCTGATGGACCCTACTGAACCCTGTGGGTTTTTAAACCCCTTTTGGGTTCTGCTTAAAATGGATGCCTCACAGGACACCCTCAGCTTCATGGGCTAGATGTGTGGCTCCAAAACTACCCCTTTACCATGCCCCAAGCCTCACAGATGGTATTTAAATGTTATCTCTCTGAGGCCTTAGTTTAGTTCATCCTCCTGTCATCACCAGGCTCTCCGCAGCCCTATCTCTGTGCCCACACTGGCAGTGGGGCTTGCTCACCTTCTTTGCCACTGCGCCCCCTGGCACTGTGCCCACTGGTGCTGGGGTCTGCTCACACTATTGTCACTGCACCCTCTGGCACTGGGGTCTCCATACTGTAGTGTGCCCCAATGAGGTCTCCACCTTTCCCAATAGCCTTGGCCCAGTCCACCAGTTTATAAACAGCACCAAAACATAAGCCCCTTGGCTATAACATAATACAAGCAATTCAAGGTGTGCTCTGTCTCTTTAAAAAACCAGGGTCAGGTAGCCTAGTACCCAAGAAGGGTGGAGACAGGGCCAGAGGCCCACAGCCTTTGAGGGACAAGACCAGAGCCCTAGATGAGCAAGATGAGGGCCAGAGGCCCAAAGCTGAGAAGATTGAGACAAGGGCTGGCACCCAAGAAGCTAAGGTCTGGTACAGTGTGCTGAGGTAAAGGGGCCAGTGAGAGCAGAGGGGCAGGGGCTGAGAAGGCCAAAGCCCCAACAAGGGAGAGTGACGGAATGGTAATACCTGAGGGACATGGGTGTGGCTGTAGGGGAGGCTGGAGGCCAGAAAATTACCTCTTAAGGTGATTAGTGCCCTGGGGCCAGGAGGACCACACCTAATGCCTGTAGGGTAGGCAGAAATTAGAGGGGTTTGGGAGGAATCCACTGACAATTAGTGGGCAAGGGCTCACTTTGAAACCCTGGGACAGCCTCCCATTTCAAGAACCAGTAATTGCATCAAGGCATAGCAGGCATGAAAAGGAGGATACCTTAGGAGCCAGAACTGGGCAGGAGTAAAGAGGCCAGTAGGGGGTGTCACAGACCTGCTACAATTAGTCTAGCATGGTGTACTTTTGGTAAACTCACTATATTTTATACTGTTTTCTATTCATTGCCACGGCTTTGTTCCTTCACATTTGTTTTAATTGTTTTCCATGCTTTTGAGGTGAGATGAGTGAGTCTTTATTTGCCAGAATCATATTCTGTCCCCTTTAAATATAGAAACTATACTTACTTTCTCCAATTGCAGGGTGTCATCACTGATTTAACTGATATATTTAAAGCCTTGCTGTTGAACCTGGATATTGGATGTTCCATCTCCTTCAGATTGCCAAACTTTCTGACTTAAACATTTTGAGTTCTTTGCTTCCAGCTCAGATGTAGTAGTAGCATTTCCAAAATCTGCTTTTGTCCCATCTCAGCATCTTTGTTCTAACAGAAAAAAAACAATGTTTATTTATCTTGGGAAAATATGTAGATTAACCTTAATATCCACCCAGTCTCAGTATTCATGATAATAAAAGGACTACATATGTAGTTTCATAGTTTCTAGGGTCAGAAGGGACCTGAGTAGATCATGTAGTCTGACCCCCTGCCATGGCAGGAAAGAGTACTGGGGTCAAATGACCCCAGCAAGATGTTCATCTAACCTCCTCT
>NW_017728948.1:31228505-31241684 GCF_001723895.1 Crocodylus porosus
TGTTGGTTGCCCCTAAGCATGCAGTCCCCTGCCGGCCCCTTGTGGACATGTGCCAGAATAATTTTCTCAAACAGCTTGCCTAGGATCGAGGTAAGACTAACTGGCCTATAGTTTCCCGGGTCCTCCTTTTTCCCCTTTTTGAAGATGGGAACCATGTTGGCTCTCTTCCAGTCCTCCGGTACCTCACCAGAGCACCACGAGTGCTCGTAAAGCCATGCCAGGGGGCCTGCAATGACCTCAGCCAATTCCTTTAGAGTTCTAGGGTGGAGATCATCTGGACCGGCTGACTTGAATATGTCCATTCCCTCCAGAAGTTCCCTAACTAGTTCCTCACTAACCCGTGGCCCAGGTGTACCTCCCCTGGGGCCCGAGGGGGGCCCAGAAGGGAGGTGACTGTTCTGGTCCCTACTTAGGAAGACGGAGGCAAAGAAATTGTTAAACATATTAGCTTTGTCGTCTGGTGTGACAACCAAATTCCGCAACGCGTCCTTCAGGGGCCCCACATTACCCGGAACCTTCTTTTTACCCCCTTTGTATTTGAAGAAGGACTTCTTATTGTCCTTAATCCGGGAAGCTAGCCCTAGTTCCATCTCTGCCTTGGCCTTCCTGATTGCCCCTTACATCCCCGACCAACTGCAGTATAGTTATCCCTGGTGATGTTCCTTTCTTTCCAATGGGTGTACGCCTCCCTTTTAGCAAGGAGACATTCCCGGATGCTTTTGATGAGCCATGGAGGCTTGTGTGCCCTCCTGCTCCCTTTGATCCTCGTTGAGATTACCCTCCTTTGGGCTTGGAGGATCGTCTCCTTAAGGAGTGACCACTCTCCCTGGACATGATATGATATGTTACTGACACTTTTTATAATAGAAAACTACTTATTTTTTTAGTACAAGATGGGGAAAGGAAAAAATGGAAAACGAAAAACAAAATAGTCATTTGACAGTTTTTGTTAAAAAAATATTTATTTCCTATAAAAACTACCATTTTTAAACAAAAGGCCCTAGTTATATGTTGTTTTTTTGTCTCCATGTCCTATTTAACATGTGGAACCCAGAACTGTATACAGTATTCCAGATGAGGCCTAAGCAGGTGCCAAGTAGAGAGGCACTGTCACTTTTCATGTCTTGCACCTAATGCTTCTGCATCTCAAAACTGCATTTGTCTTGTATACAGATGCATCACACTGTAGACTCATATTTAGTAACACCTTGCATTTGTTTGCATTGAACTTCATCCTCTTAGCTCTAGCCTAGCTTTCTAAGATCCTTCTGAATTGTGTTTTTTTCTGTCTCCACAGCTACGTTGAAACCATTTTATAGCATGATTGGGTCAGATATCTCTAACACATTTATATTTAGAGGGTGTACACATAACTTTTGTTAGATGTTGTTTTTATACCAATATAGATATCACATGGTTTTAATCATAAACACGGGTATGTGTAGGTGTATATGTAAATGAATGAGTATATAAAAAGGGAAAGAAACTAATTGGATAGGTTTGCCCAGTGTGTGACTAAATTAGTTCTGCATTTTGATCAATAAAGAGGCTTCATTTTACAATTAAACTAATTAAAATTTACAACTTAAAATTTGTTTTCATGAACATATTTGTTACAAGTGGTTTCCATGAAAAAACAAGTGGAAAGAACATTAAACAATTTATAGTTATATGCTAAACATTTCAGAAATAGTACTTTTTCTGCATTTCTGCCATGGGTGGGCCGTTGTGTAGCCTTGGGAAGAACTGAAAACCACAGGAAATGTAATTCAGTGTGAGATAGAACAAAATTGGTAAACCTCCAAAATGAAAAGTTAAATTTCAGGTGTCTTGCTTCTCTAGTTGACATTACAAATAACAAAACAAAAAAATCCTTTTACTTCTACTTTCACTCAGAGAAAAAGGAAAAAAATATTTTGATTATTTTCTTAGGTCTTTACATGGCAACGATATTTCTGTTGTTCCTGAAGGAGCTTTTAATGATCTTTCAGCATTATCGCATCTGTAAGTATTTGGTATTTGTATATTGTTACATATATAAGTGTTGATTTCCTGTGTACATGAGCATTCATGGAAAACTTTTCTTTTCTGCAGTAGTATCTTCCTATTCTGCTTCACTTTCTGTATGACACATAAGAAACAGACAAGTGAGAGCTTTAAGTGTTTGGTTTTAGAGGAAGATACTGAATCTTTGTTTTTTGCAATAGAAGAAAAGGTACATATCTGTGTACAGGTGTATCTGAATGTGATGCTGTTGAACAGCTGCAGTTTTTAAAGGCTTTATATGAATAGTCACCTGCTTTAGATCCAGCTTTATCTTTAGACCTGAATATGCCATCTGGAGATTTCGCTGAAATTTGAGAGCATGTTGAGTATTTTTCATGTCATCCTTATGTCATGGCTGATTCAAATGTTGCTATCAAGATACTCATGCCTTCATGCACATGCTAAAACTGAGATGGGCAATTTGAAAGGAGTAAGGGAAAGGAGGTCAAGGGGGGCAAAGGAAAAACAGGAATTGCTTGTTTAATGAAAAACATGACAAAGGGATTGATTTTTTTTAAATTTGGACTTCAACTTACTTTTTCCCCCTTCCTTGTTTCTAAAATGGCAGCTATAATTAATTTTGGCCGTTCTCTTCAGAGCATTTAAAAAATGTGTGGCGCACCAGAGCATAGGCACTGTACAATTTTTCCACACACAAAAAATGCTGTTTTTTATCGTTAACACTACAGACTTGCCAATATTTTGATGCCGAATAGGTAATTTCTCTCTTCTGTTCTACCTGCTGGCATTTTTATGCCACCACTTTGTGACATGGTATCAACAGAAAGAGAAATACCTCTACTTTCTTCTAAGAGATGGCTGTATTTTCATGCACTCCAGCCATTTCCCCTGTTTCTTGAGAAGAGAAGGTTTGATCATGTTCTTCACAATTGTCCTTTTCCCAACAAGGGATCTTTCTCTGTAATTTTGAGTTGAGATGCATGTCCCTTCAAAAGAGAGAAAAGCTGGGTCATTTTAGCCAGTTGCTAAAAAATATTGTCTATTGCTGATACAAAGGAACTTGCTAAAATAATTAGCATCACAATTTGATTCCTTCCCAATGAACAGCTCTTATGGCAGTACCTCCATAATGACCACCACTGATGTTGGCACCACTGAGTTTGCACAGAGATTTTTTTTTCTAATATAGGCACATGGAAGGGTTTTCCCATGGGATCACAGATGAAAAAACAATTAAAACAGAAATTGCTTCTGCCATTCCCAGTGATTTATGAAGGTCACGCAGCCATGAGGTCAAAGAAGGAAGTACATTGTTTTAAAAAGGGGGTGAGGACTCTACTTTTTCAGGCTCAAGATTTCTAGGAATGCAGAGGTGATGCTTCATTCTCTGGGTAACTAAACTTCCTGAGACAGTTTTTTTTTTCTGCAGCTGAAGATGATTTCTGTTAACTTACAGACTTTGTCCATTAAGTTCCAGGGATGATACAGAGCTCATTAGCATCAGCCCATAACTGAGCAATGGCTATGACTCAAGCCAGAGTTTGCTGCTAAATATCTTCCCTAGCTTCAAAGCCAAGATCCAGCCAAGCCACATGACAAATTTACATTTCAGTCTTTTCTACTGATCATATTTTCATTTTGCTTTCCTTAAAGCAACTACATAAAACCATTATCTTTTTTTTTTCTTCTTTCAGTGCTATTGGAGCAAACCCACTTTACTGTGATTGTAACATGCAGTGGCTATCTGACTGGGTTAAGTCAGAATACAAAGAACCGGGTATTGCACGTTGTGCTGGTCCTGGAGAAATGGCAGATAAACTACTTCTCACAACTCCATCTAAAAAATTTACTTGCCAAGGTACCATTTTCTTTTTCTTCTGATGTGATCATTTTTTGAAATTTTATGTGTGCTGAAATTTTGAGGTGTGAAATAACAGAATAATCTCATGCTCTCTAAAGATATTAATCATAACATATTCACCCTAGAGCCCAGGGTCATCCACAAAACCAAGATAGATACTTCTCATAGTCGTGGCTCTATCATAGAACACATGCTCCAGTGTCCAATTCCTTTTGGCTAATGGTGCCCTGAGAAGACTTTCTTCTGAAAGTGTTACATCTTACACTGTGTGCTGTACAGATGTTGATCAGTATTAGTGCTAGCTTCTCCTCTCATTCTGGGCTTCCCCGCTGCCCCATGTCCCTTCACCCAGCCCCTGGGGTTCCTCCTGCTTCCCCATTTATTTATGGCTGCCCATACTGTCTGGTCTAGGGGAGCAGGCAGGGAGGGGTTATCTTAGCTGCATTACCAAGCTGCTGTTCTTCTCTGGGCTTAGCCTACCCAAAGAGCAGCTGTGGCAGCAGTGGGAGGGCAGGCAAGTTAACCCTTCCCCTCCTGCTCCCCCAGATCAGACAGTGCGGGCAACTATAAGTAAATGGGGAAGGGGAGAGTGAGTGGGGATCTGGGGTGCTGGAAGGGGAGTGGGGGCTGTGGGCTCAATATGGGTGAGCAGAGTCAGGGTAGGTGGGGTGTTTACACTAAGGCATAGTCTAGAGTGGGTAGCACGTCTCAGAGATCGTCCTGCCCTAGAGTGGCATAACTTTGAGCCATATGATAAGTGCTTATAACCAGTTTCAGGTGTTAATGTGTGGACAATCCAGGGGTTACTGTGTAACAAGGCCCTCAGTGGAGCAGTATCCCAAGATCCATTAATCTTTGGCTCTAAATGAGATTCTTGCAGCTCTCATGTCTGATCAACAGGGATTCTGGTTTTCTCTGATTAAAAATCCAAAATCCGTGATAAAAATTGAAGGCCCCCCACAGCCTCTCCCAGTGCTGCTGGTGCCCCGCACTCCCCCACCACAGCCTCAACAGCCCTCCTGGTGCCCCTTGCAACAGACCCCCAGACATACAAACACTAACACCCTTCCCAGGAGGTAAGTGTGCATGGGGGGAAGGGGCGGGGCAGGGCAGGGGAAAGGGAAGGTGCTGGGGGAGTAGCTCAAGAAGTGGGGGATTGTGCCCCTGTACCCACTCCCAGGAGCAGGGCCAGGGGGTGAAGGCAGGGGTGCCACTCTGTAGGCCGCACACATGCCAGCTGACTGGCCTGACAGGAGGTTCGCACACAGAGGCTGCCACCGCAGCTCTGCCACTGTGCCTTGCGCTGTCATCCTAGGGCCACCTGAATGGCTTTGTGGGTAAGTGGCACAGGGTGCGGCAGCAGCAGTGTTGTGGCAACCACTGTGCACAGGCCACATATGTGCTGCCCAGCTGGAGGGTGAAACGGGGGGCTTGCATTCAGTGGCATGCCTCGCAACCAGCTGCACGGCTCTGTGGTGGCATCTGCATGCGGGGTGGGGGGGAGGCTTTGTGGATAAGCACTGCCACCATGGAGCCATGCCCTTCGCCCCTAGATCCTAGAGGTAAGTGGGACTTGGGGGCTATGGGGCATGGCTGGGGAAGATGATTTGGGGGCTCAGGGAGCAGGGGGTGCTGCTGGCCCCAGGTGGCACCTTGCAGCTGGGAGCAGGGCCGGGGGGTGTGAGCAGGGATGCTCTTATGTGGGGGCTTTGCAGGCAAGTGATGTGTGGGACACAGCATGGTGGTGCCCGCCATGTGTAGGCCGCACACATTCTGCCTGGCCGGCTGCCCAGGGGAGGGGGAGATGGAGACTGGCATGCAGCTGAAGCACAGCTCTGCAGCCATGGTGAGAGATAGGAGTGGGGGGGTGGGGGCTTGGGCTTGCATGCGGTGCTGCTGCTTACCTGGAGGCCCGTTATGGTGGTGATGGCCGCTACCTCCAAAACCTCCTGCTGCCGCCACGAAGCTCTGCCTGGAGCTGTGTGGCTAGCCACTGGGTGGCAGCGGCAGTGTGGTGGTGGCTGGGTGACACACAACGATCCCCGCAACCTTACCGCTGCCTCTGGCTGCACAGCTCTGAGCAGGGCTCCGCAGTGGCAGTGGGAGGTTGTGGAGGCAGAGGCCACCACCGCTGGCACAGGCAGCCCCACAGGCAAGCGGCCATCTGTGCCAGTGGTGATGACCTCTGTCTCCAAAACCTCCTGCTGCCGCCGCGGAGCTGTACTTGGAGCTGTGCGGCCAGAGGCAGTGGCGCGGCACAGGGTGGTGGTAGGGATGGCTGTGTGCCACCCAGCCAGCACCACGCTGCTACTGCTGCCCGGCAGCCAGCTGCACAGCTCCAGGCAGAGCTCCACAGCGGCAGCGGGAGGCTTTGGAGGCAGCGGCCGTCGCTGCCATAACGGGCCTCCAGATAAGTGGCAGTGTCGCGTGCAAGCCCAAGCCCCCACCCCGCCCCCATCCTTCACCATGGCTGCAGAGCTGGCCATGGAGCTGTGCTCCAGCTGCATGCCAGCCTCCATCTCCCCCTCCCCTGGGCAGCCGGCCAGACAGCATGTGTGTGGCCCGCACATGTCAGGCACCACCACACTGCCCCCATACCACTTGCCTACAAAGCCCCATGCAGAGGGGCACCCCTGCCCTCACCCCCTGGTCATGCTGCCACCTGCCATGTATCACCTCGGACCAACAGCACCTCCCACTCCCTCAGCCCCCAAACCATCTTCCCCAACCCTGCCCCACAGTCCCCAAGCCCCACTTACCTCCATGCTCCGGGGCGAAGGGCGAGTGTGAGCCGGAGCCCAGTCTTGGCTGCCTCAGATGCTTAGGCCCCCCCACCCTCCAGGCAGGGCTGGGGATTTCCTGCCCTTTTTGCAATTGGCTCTTGCAGGCTGGAGCTTGTGCCAGCCTGCAAGAGGTCTTGGCAAAAGCGGAGAATCCACAGATCTGGTTTTCTCTGTTTTTCTGAGGGAAATGGAAAACCCAGATCCCTGCTGACCAAGAAACTTTCTTTTCCTAACCTGTCACGTTTCCATTTCAGTTTTTCTAGTAAATATTGTAAACATCCCTGAGCCTTGCAGTTCATTCTGCCTCACAAGATCAACAGGAAATGCCAACCTGGATCAGACCTGTGGTCCACGTTATTCAGTATTCTGCCTGCGGTTTTGGCCAGCATAAGATGCTTTAGGAATGCTCAGTGTTGACAGCTTCAGGATACTTATAAAGATGTCATCCTATTCCATACTAGTTTAGAAATTGTTTGAAGTCTTAATACACAAAGTTTTATCTCCTGTTTTTCATTATTAATAAACATTTTTTACTATTAATTTTGTTGTCAATATGACCTCCCAGTCCCATTTCTGACCCATTGATTCTGCCAACTGAGCAGCTTCCATTATCTTATTTTTTGGATATTCTGTTTTTTGGTGGTGGGAGGTTACATTTTCATCAGTTTTATTTGTTTTTCCCCTTCAACATTTTGAAAGCACAGAACACTTTGCTGTAATACCTTGTCTTCAGATTCAAAGATAGATGCATTGAAATATCCTGATGGGGGGCGGGAAATCTCCTTATATTCATCATTATTAATGTGGTCCTGACTAAATTGATGACCACTTCTGAGGTGATTGATAAATGCTAGCTGAAATTTTTTCTTGGTCATTCTCTTATAGAAGTAACTTAAAGTTTAAAAGATGAATGCCTTTCAAACTCTATTGACTGATTCAACTTTTAGTGAATTCTTCAAAGGTATTCCAAATTCTTTCCTAAAATAGTGATAGAATGGTGCTTTTTGCTTTTGTCAATCATCTTGCCAACCTCCATTGCCAACATGCTCATCCCAGTGAGGCATTTATTCCTAAATTTGGTGTCAAAGGGCTTTTACATCTACAGCCATTGGTGGGGGGGATCCAAATTGTTTTCATTGTTGAGTTTGACTCTATTTCATTAGGCTTTGATTTCCCCTAAGAAAACAGTTATAGCCTTACATGGCCAAAGGTATAGGGTTACGGCAGGGCTCATTCCATGTCAGACAGGTCTGTTGTGGCAGCTATTTGTGGTTCTGATTTGTTCTGTACATCAATTTAAGAGGTTTCTCTTATCTACATTTACTAAACATTATTGCAGTTATGCTTGATCTTAAACATGAACCAGAAACTGGTTTGTGACTATCATGAGAACATCCCATGATCGTTGGAGGTAAGGAGATAGAAATAGGTGGTACTTTTCTTCCTTCTGTCAAAATTAAGCATTCAGTAATTTCGAAAGCAGTGATTGTTAACTGGTGTACAGGTAGTCCTGGGCTAGCTTGAGATCCTTTCAAGGTTGCAGCTGGATGCCATGTATTTTAGATCCACAAGGTGTGCAGACAGAAATCAAAAGTTAAACTCATACATTTCAAATAGCAATCCATAGTTTTAAAAACATTCTGACCTGTTTTAGTCTTTCTGAGTTCTTTGCAACTGAGTTCTTTGCTCTCTTAGTTAGTTTTCTGTAGTCCAAAATTGAATGAAAACTAAGATCTGACATTGTTCAAGAGGTGCCTTGATTCTAAAAAGGTTGAGAACCGTGGCTGTAAGCAGTGGACTAAATGATGCTTGAGGTCTCTTCCATCTCTCTGATTGTTAAAAAAAACAACATTTTAAAGTACATGGTGATGTCTTGTTTCCAATCCCCTTCACTGCCAGAAAATCTTAAAAGTTTTACTGGAGGAGATATTGGTTCTGTTTATTACATAGAAAAATCTCTGTAGCTGCTACATCCTCAAGACTGGGGTTTTTCAATGGGTTTCTTTGCAGGAAAATTATTTGCCTACAGCTACGATTCTGCAAAGAAACTAAAGATAATAGAAGAACACACACTGCCTTCTTCTCCAGTTAGTTCGTGACCTGTAAGACATAGGTCTTTATTATTCAGTTATTTTTTAAATTTATATGCAAGTAATTTCACCTTCTGTTTCGAAGAAACTGCCAGCAGGGACATTTAAAAAGCCCATATTCAATACAAGATGCTCCTTGCTAGAAGCAAGAACTTCGGAACTCTGAACTCGAATGGAAGTTGGTTCTGCTTTGGTCATGCATATGTAGAGATAACCAAAGTGGCAACCTGTTATGATGAATATATTTAGAGAGCAGGACTTACAGCTGAATTATTTTATCTGTGTCATTGGTTTCTGTCAAAAGCAAAATGCAGCGAATGCTCGTCTTTTGTAACACACAATTACTACCCTTTGAAAAAGAGTGCTTTTAATGAAAGTCTCTGAGTAGCTAAGATTCACATAAATAACACATGAGAAGCTGATGAAATTATCTTCTTAAGTAATAGGAAACTCCTCTGATATCTACTTCTTCAGACTTTTTTCCTAGTTTTCTTTTGTGTGGAGGCTCTAACAGACTCTTAATCTCTTACTTCTGCCCTTTTACAATCCATGCCCTGCTTCTAGAGATTCCAGGGCCTTGTGGTTTTCTGATACAAGGTAAGCTTATAAATAGACCTTGAATGGATTATCTAGTTAAGACTAGACCTTCTGACCTTCCCTACACATACCTCAAGCAGACTTCTTTCCTTTCCTAATACATGCATGTATTTACCCTTCTCTGAATACAGTTTTGAGTGTTTCTTCTTTGTATGGTATATACTATGGCTGTATAATATAACCTTTGTCTCTTAAATAGCCTACTCTTTTTGGGTTGAAAATTAATAGTCTGAGTCAAGTGTTGGTTACAATTACAGTCTGATTGCCTTGTCCTATAATCAGCAATTTTAACAGCAATTTGTGATGAAAGATAATGCAATATGGATATTGGAGTAGGACTAGGTCATATGCTGAGGAATAAAAGAATTTCTTAAATCAGAGCAAATTAATCCAGGGTTTAAGATTTTCTTGTCTAATGTGTTTCTTTGTGATCTAGTTTCCTTTTTTATATTAATTTCTCTTAAAAAAACAAAACAAAACAAAAAACCAAAAACAAACCAAACTTACACAGACATGACATTTAACCTATAGGTTCCTTCCATCCCTAATTCTCTATGACTCTATGGACATGTCTTTTGTATAAATAATAACAGGGTTGTCCAGCTTCTAAATTAGCAGGGGTGGCATATCCCACATGATGTACCACCAAGGGCCTATGCTTTGCAGGTTCCACCAGCATGAGCTGTAGGCCCCTTGCACTATGTACCATGCAGGTCCATACACACGAGTGCCTCACCTTCCCCTGCATCACCTACTGATGCCCCACTGACGGTTCCTTCTCTGCACCATGCTACACCCCACCACCCCCCTGGGGCAGGAAGTGGAAGTCAGAGGAGGGACGAGTATCCTGGAGACCCCAGCTGCTGCTGGAGCTCTAGGTTCTGAGTAGCAGTGGCTGACTAGGAGCCCAGGGTCTGCAAATTAACCTCTCACAGGCTGCCAGTTGGACATCCCTGAACTAAATATTGTGTCCTTCAGTATTTATCACTGGATGTTTTTAATTGAGTGAAATATATATAGAAACTGAGGGGCTTAAAATGTAGAATGGTGAATGATAGCCTACAGGCTTGATTCTTCTGTATATGAAAGCTCCTTTACACTTGCCGAAGTACAAAGGGGCTATCATGCAAATAAGAATCAGGCAGGAGAGATGCTCTACCACTGCTGTTATGGTTTATAAGGTAAACCAACACCTGAGGAATATTTTAAAACCTGTCAGTTACCTAAAGGAGTAGTATTATACCATTCATCCTCTCTCTGTGGGTTTTCAAAGTCTATAATCTAAACCAGTAGTGGGAAAAATATGGCCCCCGGGCTGGATCCAACCCGTCAAAGGATTTTGTCTCTCTGTGTCCCTTGGTCTCGCCTGGCCCAGGCACCGGGCCTACCACCTGTGCATCAGAGCTGGGCCAGAGGAGTTGCCAAACTCCATTTCCCAACAGCCCTGGCAGTGGCAGCGCCTTCCAGCTGCCACAGCCACCAGGCCCAGCCCTGCAGGCCCAGCCCCGCTGCTCAGGCACCTGGGCAGGACCTGCATGGGCAGGATGCTGGGTTGGGGGCTGAGGTGGGGCTTTGGGCAGGTGGGGAGTGGCATCTGAGAGTGATACAGATGGCCGGGCCATGGGACCCTGAGATCTTGGGGCAGTGACAGCACAGGGCCAGAGCCGAGGGCAGAACCATGACCCGCTGCCTGCCCAGCCCTGTGACAAGCATGGACTCTGGGGGCAGGGGCGTGTGGGGAGTGGATCCCGGCCCCAGCCCTGGCCCTGGCCCCAGCCCCATGCTGTCACTGCCACAAATCCCAGACCTGACCCCGGATGCAGCTCCCTGCCCTCCCATGTGCTCTGCCCACATGGCTCCCAGCTGGTCTCCATGGAGACCCTGGGATTGCAGGGTGGTGACAGCACAGAGCCAGGCCCTGTTCTGCTGGCTGGGACATTCAGGGAGCAGAGCATGGCTCTGCCCCGGACCTGTCCCTATGTTGTAACTAGCTGCTATCCTGGAGTGTCCATGGAGACCAGCCAGAAGCCACATGGACAGAGCACATAGTCAGGTGCCCGGGATGGGGCTGCAGCCAGAAGGGGAGCTGCATCCAGTGTCAGAGCTGTGATCTTAGAGCAGTGACAGACGGGGCCAGAGCTCAGAGCATGACCCACTCCCTGCATGTCCCCGTCCACAGGACCAGCATCCATCACAGGGGCATGTGGAAAGCAGATTGTGACTATGCCCTGGCCCTGGCCCCAGCCCCACACTGTCACCACCACGTGACCCTGCCCTGTGATCCTGGCCTTGCCCACCCACCCCACTCCCGAGCACTGCTCCTCACCCACCCACAGCCCCATCCCATATAAAGAGTTTTGGTGAGCTGTTGTGCAGGGGTGGGGGGCTGCTGACTGCCCGTGACAGCCCACAAAACTCCCTTTGTGTCCTGCAGGCTGAAATTATTGCTCATCCCTGATCTAAATAGTGATTTTTTCTTGTAAGTATGACATGGTTCACATACAATACAGACTTATCTTTATTTATGTACCTTAGCTAAATGTCTTTTTAAATTTATATTGGTACTGGCTTGCATGCTGGGATCCTAAGCGTTAGCTGAACATTAAAGGTTAATGTGGGAACAAAATCTTAATTTTTTAAACTAAAACTTATTTTGGCTAAAATTCAGAGAAAGTATATAAGATTTTCCCTATTCTTCTGACCTTCTGGTTTAAGGAATTGGTATAACAAGATTTAAATTTATGCTGGATATGAAATATTACATACTTTCAAATAATTAGTTTAATGCAAAATCTGGACACAGTGATAACTACTGTCTTATGGGGAATCAGGTTCCTATATATCTGTCCCTTTTGTTAATGAAAATTAGGATCCTAAATCAGTTAGGCTAATGGGGCCACCCTTTTTGACAGGTGTGCCACAAATTAGCCCTGCAGGGTACCCTCCCTGAGTTGCCACTCTGTTCTCTTTCTCCAGCTGATCTGCTGTACAGCTTTCTACTCCTTTCCCTGTGCTCCCTGACCAAGTTATTCTTTCTGCTCCATGCCCAGTGCTCCCTACCTAATCTGATGCTCTGCTTTTTGCCTTATCTGTCACTGTGCTGCCTGTCTCCCCCTCAAATCTGCTGCATGCTACACTCACAAGTTGCCCATGCCACAGGTTGGTCATCTGTGATTTAGGCAGTATTTACCCAAGATAAAAGGAGCAGAAATAAAAAAAAGGAAGCTGAAAGCAACATAAATTAAGAGAGCCGGAGAAATGAAATAAAAAAACTGGTGCTTATTTCTCTTTCCACTGAAGTCTACTGCCATTGGAGAAACAGATCAACAAGTTATTTTCATTTGACATCATAAGGCCTTCTGTAAACATATTTACACACTATCAATGCAAGTAAAAAGTATTTCTATGCTCAGAGGGGAATTCAGATTAAACAGTAATTATTAAATTGTTAGATGAACAAACAGAATGTGCTAGATATATTCACAATTAAACAAGATCCAATAGACCTTCCACACACAGCTGAAAACAGGTCTTATTTGAGATTGGATATAACAAAAATATTTCCCCCCACATTGTCACCCCCACATTGTCACCCTATCTGTCCTTAACAGTTGTTGTGGTACTTTTGATCCAATGTTACAAGTTACAGTAAATCTCCAAAAAGAGACTTTAATCATAGGACTTGCATTTAGATTTGTAGATCTTATGGCCACCTATAAGTTTATCAGGGGTGAACACCAGGATCTGGGGGAACATCTGTTCACCAGAGCGCCCCAAGGGATGACGAGGTCGAACGGTCACAAACTCCTGCAAGACCGTTTCAGGCTGGACATAAGGAAGA
>NW_017728948.1:31241695-31278439 GCF_001723895.1 Crocodylus porosus
CCAGCTGACTTCCTGCCCTTTGGGCAGGGGGCTGGACTCGATGATCTCCCGAGGTCCCTTCCAGCCCTAATGTCTATGAAATCTATGAAATCTAATGTGTTTAATATAATCAAAATTACTGATATTTTACATCTTTATTATACATGAAGTAAAAGGCAAGGCACCAAATGCAGGGGATAGACACCGGAAGAATAGACGAGGAAGCATAATGTTACAGCATAGAATTATCATTTAGCACTCACTTTTTTCATTTGTTCCATATTTGCTTGAATGAACCTTACAGCCTTCTGCCATTCACTCAGCATTAGCCTATAGGCAGGACATTTGCAATGATAATTTCGTGACATTTGTTTCAACTTGCCTAGCTATGTTGTTTTTTCCCTTTAACAGGAACTTTAATTAGTTTTAGATTTCTTATTTAAACTAAGGCAATGATGCAAACAAATGGTCAATGATCCATACAGAGTTTTATGTCACTGAAAATAAAACCACCACCTTTCTGCAGCTCACTGTGTTTTTTAATTATTTGCAATTCCATATGAGCTCAACCACAAAAGGTAGAAAAGTATTGAAAACAAACTTGGTCAGCTGTTTCCCAACATGGCCGTCCACACATTGCTGAAAACAGGATATAACAAATACAATATTGGATATAACAAGCATGATGGCACAGGGTCAAGTTTCCCTTCCTTCAGTTCCTGTTAACTTCATTACAACACCTTGTCTGTCACTACAGATAAAAAGTATAGTTGTCAAACCGTTGACAGGAAAATCATAGAGTATAATTTGTACTTCACCACTTAATACAAACAGCTTTTTAGCAAATTATTTTGATTGATAAAATTCTTCAACCTTAAGCCCAAGATCAGTGAAGAATGTATGATTTATAGGCAAGGATGTTGTTACTATTAAATCTTTATTTTCATATGAAAAGTCTTTGTTTCATTTTGGGTGATTGCTTTGCACCCAAAGTTTTCATTTAATGTAAACATATATTAGAGGTGTATTTAACTCTGCACCTGAGTAACTAATTCTGTGTTCTGCCAGGAGAGCCACCAGCAGAAGATAAAATTTTAAATAAATTATCGTTTCCCAAATAGCCTCTCTTCCCACTAGGTTAAATATGCATGGGAAGTATTCTGAATTAACTTTATGTGTGCAATCTGTTTATTACACAAGGACAGCGTTGAAAATTAGCAAACAAAAGTTACATAAAATAAAACCAAGAAAGAGAAGTCGCATGAAAGAGATAGGCTTACACTGTAAGACAATGGGACTTTGAAGCTTTGCCTACTTCAACAGTACAAAAAAAAAAATAATAATATCAATAAAGCAGCTATTTGGCAAAACAAGGGATAGTGTTTTTGGTGTTCTGTTTGAAAGAAATGTAGAATATTTTATCATTTTCAATGTTCTTATACTTTTGCTATTATGCAGTATTCTCATTTTCAACTTTCAAGAATTTCAAGGACAATAAATAAATTCAGAACTCCATATTACCATAGACACACTATACATAAAGGCATTAATCCAATTTCCCTCAATATAAAAGTACAGCATTAAAACTACAGGCCTTTGCGAAATACCATATAAAATCTCATTTATTGGACACTAGTGTTTTGAAGTAGCAACTCATTTATTTACTACTGGAGAGCACACAGGAAACCAGACTTCCTATGGTAAATCAGACAACATCATGAACTAAACCAGTGTCAGAATTGCAGAACTATTTGTAAACTTAATAACACAGGAACCTCAAAGTTTGGAAAGTATTCACTGTACATTGAGGGCCCCATTGACTCTTCATCTGCCCCACCCCCATTGTTCTCCTTACCATGTTGGGATACATAATGGAATCTTTCCCAGCCACCCTTCCAATGTTAAATCAGGGGATCAGGGTGTTTGCTATGTGCTGTCTATAGCCCAGGTGACAGCACCTGTCTAGCATACTTAATAGAGAATGGTTCCAGTCACCCTGCTGCTCTTTCGGTCACATGTCTATTGTCTCCCACAGAGGACTAGGAAAACAATCTGTGAGTCAGGATTAGCTACTTGAAAATTGTGAAAACATAGCCTGTGTCTTTACTCATGTGACAAAAATTCAACTAACCTCACTCGTAACTCAAAAATGCACCTTTGGGAAAATCTGTTTTGAATTTTTAAGATGCCTGGATTTTTTTTTTTTAAGTAATCTGTGCTGTTTAAATGGACTTTTTTTTATGCATGTATAAAAGAGAGAGAAAGAATCACCCTATTTTTGCAGAATGTCTATAAATTCAAAAAGGTCACCTTTGAACTATTTTAATATTAGAGTGTAAATAAGACAAGCTCCATTTGATTGCAGTTATGAAAAGGCAGACTTTATCAGTACTCAGCCACTTGAGTTTTATTACAACAACTGGTCCTCACCAGTAGTGAATGGAAGGTGAATAGGAACATGGGGCACTAACAGAAGTGACATTTTGTTGCACAATTGGCCCCCTGAAAGTGTTCTACAGAACAACTGCAGAATCTCACAACAAATTAACCTTTATTTAATGAGGGTTCAGATGAAGGTGCTCCAAAACGACCTATATTTAAAATTTTATGGTGGCACAAAGACACGAGGAAAGGCAACATCTGTTTTCACCCTCAGTCTGACTCTGAGGTGGGCTGGAATGGTGAGGATATTTGTTTGAAGGCTTTCTGAAGGATAGTATAAGAACATTTTTGTATGACAGGCCTAAGCATGATCTCAAGGTACCTATGCACTCATCCAGCCTTCTGATAATTAAAACAGTATAGCTGGCCAGCAGATCCTCATCCATCTGATGTGGTTTTAAAGCATACAGAAGTGCCAGAATGATTAGACAATAATTGTATCACAAGAAAATGCCCAAAAAGCAGTATGACACAAATATATTATCCAATACAAATGAATAAATAATAGACGTTTATCTCTAAGTGTTGAATTTGTATTTTGTTTAAGGGCCTGTGGATGTTAATATTCTCGCCAAATGTAGCCCCTGCTTATCAAATCCATGTAAAAATGATGGAACTTGTAACAATGATCCTGTTGACTTCTACAGATGTACCTGTCCTTATGGCTTTAAGGTATGTACTAGGTGAGCTAAAGAACTGAGCTAAGGAACATATACGTTTCATCATTCTTCCCAAATATTACAGGAGCTTTTCATGAACATCCAATGGTTGTCTTATTCTTGATTCTATCCCAGGGCCAAGACTGCGATATTCCAATTCATGCCTGCATCAGTAATCCTTGTCAACATGGTGGAACTTGCCATTTGAAGGAAGGAGAAAAAGATGGATTCTGGTAAGTGGCTTTTATCAGTAGAAACAAAAGAGAAGCCCTACTGAGTCTGAACCATTTGTTAAATTAGAAAAAGTGTAAAATCTTTTGGCCATTTAGTCTTATATCCCAAGGAATAATGAGGAGATTAATGAGGGCACAAAACCACAGTGATAGTCTTCAAGGACTTTGGAAATATTAGGAGAATGTCAGCATCCTCAGAAAGCTTAAAATGCTTTAAAACTTTTTTTTAACACTGTGATTAGTCAAAGCATATCAGGGCAAGACAGCACAGTGTTGACTCCATTATGCTAATTAATAGCTAGCTAGATCCCTGCTGAAAAAGTCTCACAATTCAGCTGTTGTTGTGTATATTACTTCAATGGACAGCATGTAAATGATAAAATGTAAATCCCAGTGAAACAGAAGATTAATGATTCATTTCAAACCCACCATGCCAGCAGATAAACATGCTGTGAGCATTTTTAATCTCAAGTTATTTAATCACACAGTACAATTACTCCAGATGTACTTCATGAATTATGAAATAAAGTTCTTTATTAAATGACTAATAATTCCACATAAGAATGCTAATCTACTCCTCAAGCTTGTTAAAATGCCACTTTAAAAAGAAACATTCTTTATCCTGCAACTCATTAAGAAATTACCCTTATTTTTTTAATCTAAATTCTACCAAAAGATAAGAATGCCTGCTATTAACAATTAACAATGTACATTTTAATATCATGCCACTGACATATTTTTTCTAACGTCAGAATTTGACCAGTGTCTTTTTTGAAAATGTGACTGGTTTCAAAGATCATTATATAACTATCATGATGGGTGCACCAGAAATATCATTGACATTTTTTATTATATATAAATATACTTTGTGCATATGTGTGTGAACAATTTGCATCCATTATTTGTTTTCATATACTATATCCTCATACAAAAAGGCATAGTAGCTTCTTCCCTGAAGATAAACCAGTGGTTTTCTTATTGTATATCTATGCATTTCACATAAAGGTCAATCCTACAAAAGTTTACATGAGTAAAGCTAGACATGCATATGATTTTGCAGGCTCAGGACCCTTTATGTAGGACTATTATACTCTGATATTGTCTGTGTTGAAAATCAAAGGAGTGCAACGTTCATGAGTAAATCTATGATATGAAGGCAACATGCACTCAGTTGTGGAAGACAAATTGCAAAGGAAGCATTTCATTTTTACATTGTAAGGGCATACCAAGTGAAAATCACTGTTTTATAATGTTAACATTTGAAAATACTTCTTTGTTACTTGTAAGACAGACCATTTCAGAATGTTTGTAAGATTGCTTGATCTCCCCAACTGAACTCAGGATAAGCAAATTTAATTTCTTTATTACAGGTGTGCTTGTGCAGATGGATTTGAAGGTGAAAACTGTGAAGTGAATGTTGATGACTGTGAAGATAATGACTGTGAAAATAATTCTACCTGTGTAGATGGAATAAATAACTACACGTGTCTTTGTCCACCTGAATACACAGGTAGGAATGTGAGGGAAAATATAGATAATTTAACAATTGTTAAATAATGCATCTCAGTAAAGCTGTAGAACTATATTTTATTATTTGTAGATTAATCTTGATTCCATTAAAGACCATGGAAGTTTTGCTATTATTTCCAATGGAATTGAGATTTCATCCTGTGTTTCTTTGCTTTTTGGTGGCTTATCAAAGTAGAGACTTACTGAAAACTTTTTGTGTTCATTTGCTGATTCCCTTATTAGTTAATAACTCTGTCATGGTTAGAAATAATGAAAATTAGCAAAAATGCAAGTTCATGCAGAAAAGATTCATTACTACTAATAGTCCAAGCCAGTCACCTTAGTGAAGAACAGCCAGGAAAGAAAAAAAACACAGGAACTGTGAATGTCTAAAATCAATCCTTTTTGCTTTCCATCTTCTACCTGTACAAAATATTAATTGAACAGTAAGATTACTTCTTGCTGCTTCAGAGCAGTGGTTGTTGCAGGACTTTACCTCTTCACTAAAGCATAATGGTGGCAAGAATACAATATTTCTTACCCTCCCTTCTCTTCTACCATACATGGACTCCCCGATAACTTTCTTATTGTTCATCTCAGTAAGCCGGAATCCAGGTCCAAACCATTGCTATTATCCACAAAGGACTATTCAGGACTCTTATATTGGGCTTAGTACTGTAGCTCTGTGGACTCCATGGCCCCAGTTAGAGAGTACAGATCCTGAAATTTGGTAACTTCATAGAACAGGAAGGAGAATCTTTTGTGTATTTGGATGTATAAGCTATCTGGGTCTTTGTACATGGCAAAAAATTGGCCTTTAAAGTAGCTTAAGTGCCTTTTTACACTGCTTTAATGGCATTGCTGTTTGCACGCTCGGCAGCATAGTCCACTTTAAATTACTTTGGTATGTAGCAAGATAAGACATCTTTGAGGTGTTTTACTTTGCTACCTAACGAAGTACAACAGTGCATGGGGCACTGGAAGCTTACTTGCTCAGGGCTTGGCAGGCCCCAGGCAGCTCAGGGGCTGTGAGACCTGGCGGCAGCCCATGCAGGCAGGCTCCACTAAAGAAGAAAAAAAGTGGTCTTTTTTTCTTCCTGGAGCCTGCCTGCCTGCCTGCCTGAGCTGTGGGGGGCTTGGTGTTTTCCTCCATGGCTGTGGAGGGGCTGGTGCTTCCCTCTGCGACTGTAGCGCCCCACAGGACCCCCCCGTGCCAGGTGCCAGCAGGTGGGTGCTGCCTGGGGTCCCCCACACAGCTCAGGGACTGCTCAGCCTGCTGGCAGCTCACCACACCCTCTCCTCCACTGCCAAAGAGGCAGGTACATCCATCCAGGTTTATCTTAAACCAGTTTTGGGTATTTTGAAAGGGGTGTACTGAACTTCAGTCATGTTACAGATTTAAACAGGTTTCCATTCACTTGTACCAATTTATTTGTTAGTTCTGTCTCTAGCCCTGGTGATCTGGTTTGAGGAAGGCAAGAGGAGCAGTGCTTGCTCCACTCCTCTGCTTCCTGTGAAGCAACAGGGAAAGACTTAACATCCCTATCCCAGGCCAGGATTTGGGGAACAAGTCCATTCCACTCAGTCTCAGTAATGGAGTGAAGACAGCACTAAATTAAAGCTCCCTGACATTTTCCCAAAGTGGGAAGCACTGGCTTGGGAAGGCCCGGGAGCTTTTCCCCTGGCTCTATTCTTCCTGATCCCCAGGGGGAGTTAAGCCAGGACAAAGAATACAGACATTCTGTCTCCCATGAGAATTTTTTCTGGGAACAATTTAACCCTGGTTGTTCATAGGTTATTTTTCTCCTAGAGTGGTCATTTTTGCTGTGGGAGAAAAAGCTTGAAAGTCTATACGCATTTAGTTTCTACTAGGAGACCAAAAAGGGAAGTGAATTGCAGAAATAAAGGCCATACCCAAAATATAGCTATTCATCTTTTGTTTAAGCCATGGAATTCTAGCTTGACTGCCACAATCCCTTGACTATTTTAAGGTTTAAACCAAGACTTGGAGCTTGCAATTTGTAAACCTTGTCTCAAAATAAGGGTGGGTCACAGTGCACAGTTGTAAGAAATGTCAGTTAATCTGATAACTGCATTCCTACACCAGCTGCAATTTCACAATGTCTGGATGGCATGACCCCACATAGAGTGAATGAAAGCAACTGAATGAGTACATTTATATAGTGACAAGGGCCATATCTGAAAGAAAAAGACACAGTCATCGGTTTAAGTACATGTTTCTCCTGTAACTATTTCCTCACTTTTACCTGAGTGGAGTCTCAGCCAGCTAGCCATTACCAATTGTACAATCTCTTAGACACTGGGTAAGTCATTTAACAATGGGGGAGAGGGTGAGATAGAACTAGCTGGATGTTGTGAGCACACTGAAGTCATTGCAACCCCTTCCTCTTAGCTTTCCCAGAGGTTTTATGAGCCCATTGAACGTGTTGAGAACTCATTTTTATGATCTTTCTTCTCCTGGCAACTTTGTAACATATGTGCTTGTTTGTTCTATGGCTTTGGTCTCAGGCCTTCTGTCTAGATAGGATGGATAGCCATAGTCAAAAACCTTTTGGATCAGGAACATCACAGGGCCATGATTATTTTTGGTTAGGAGGAACACCAGACTAAAGTTTGTTTTTTATACAATAGCATAAAATTGTTGTTTGGCTATATTTGCATCATTTCTATATTATTTTGTGTAAGAACCTTTAGTGCTAGGGAGATGTTGAAATAGACCGGGGAAAACAAACTCTTGGCACTGTGTTTTTAGTTTGATGTCTACATCATAGATGTGTTCATTTTTAGTCCTGAAACAAAACACTGGAAAGAATGTACATTTAAAAAAAAAAAAAAAAAGGCAAGCTGTATCTGGGGAAATGTCAATTTTTTTTTCTGTGAAGGACCTAATACTGTCCTTGAATCCTTGTACAGCAAAAATTTATCCTAATGTACTGTGAACCAAATTTCTGTTCTTGGTAGCTTTAAATGCATTGAATTTAAAGAGTATGATACAAATTTAAAAATATACCTCAACCTTCCAGTGCCTTAAACCCTGAGGGCCAGTTTCTGGACTCAAATACCGGTATGCATATGTGGGGGTGGACATTCTCAAATCAGTTGCCATAATTCCAACCTGTGTACCCTAGCTGATTTTTTAAAGACATCTGACAGTGAGGATCATGTAAGAGGTGTGATAGAAAAGTTTTGTGATCAATGATACATTTTTCACATTGCTCATATTTTTTAATAATCTAACTCATTAGCAGCACACACAAAAGAGACATCTTAAATATGTTACAGACTTTGATAGTATTCCGGCAACTGTATTCCTAAAAATCAATTAAAGTGAATAATTATGAAATTCAGGAGTCAGATCCTTGTACCATAGACTTTAATAAATAATACCCACCCGTATTAACAGAGGATCTGTAAATAACCCTGTCCACCTTTTGGTAGGTTGATGGGGAGAGTAGCTTAGCTTACATTTTTACATGTACGTTCGTTTTAGGACCTAAGGTTCTTATTCTGTTTTTAGCCCTTCTTGTATTTGTCTCTATTCAGGATTTCATAGTACCTGGTAACTGAATGTAAAACTGCACCCTACTAGAATAGTTTTTTACATGCCTGGCTTTCTAAAGGTGTGGTTTAATGTTTCTACTGCACAGGATAAAGAAAATTTGGTTAGAAATTGGCAATCCTAATTGTAAATCATTCATTCTTAAAGTTTAATTTTGGCACATAGTGGGCCTGACAGAATCTAAAACTTACCTCTAAAAAGAGGAGTTTCTGCTAAGAGGTAAAATTTCAAAACATGTCAAAGACTGTTTGATGCCAAAACTTATCATCATTTGGCTCTACCCACACCATTATGAAAATTGATAGCTTTTTCTAACAGTTGTTTTCATTTTTTTTTTTTAATGTGGCTTGTAATTTTTAGGGGCTTTTTTTGTATGGTCAGAATTGGATATCCTGTGTTCAGATTATGCCTGTCTATTAACATTACCATTACAATACCAAAAACCAGTGTGGCATGTGCTCTGTACTATAAACTCTCTTAAGATTTCAGAAGTTAACTGTGAAACCAACAGTAAGCATATTGGCTCTGCAAAGGTCCAGAGTTGGTGATAGACTTTGAGAAGTAAAACACCTATAAAATTCTTCATATTATGTCCTGCCCTATTTAACTTTGCTGTGTCCTCTTAACATCATCTCCCTTTTCTTCACCTTGAAATCTAGTGAATGTGAGATCATTACTTGTACATCCTATAGATTAAAGTTGATCATTTCTCTTGCTCATTACCATCAGCCATTAAATCATAGTCAGTACCTGGTCCAGCAGTTGAATTCTTTCAATTCCGACAAAGGCATATACTTCTTACCTTGTTTGTTTGTTTTGCTCTGCGGTAGGAAAAATTTTGAGCTTGCTTCACTATGCTATGTCAACCACTCTGCTGCTGTAGCTGTGCATTAGCTTAATGTGCTCTGCTGTTGTATTACAATGTAAAAAGTCTCTTGTCTCTTCTGTCTTTGTCGCTGCAAGCTGCTAATCTGAATGAAGTGGAAAAAGGTCAGTTGTCTTTTAAGCCTATTTTCACTTATTTTGGTTTCTCGCTTTCCTTTCCCTTAGGTACATGGATGAGAGTTTTTACACTTGGTCAAATTATATAGGTAACATGTAAGGAGATTACGCTACACGCTCAGATCAGGTGTTTCAATCTTGTTTGGTATTCATGTGTCAAATTCTGCTAAAGATTCAGATCTTTGCACAAAAAACAATCATACAAGAACAGACCATTAATACTGTATGCATTGTCTTATTCAAACATGGTAAAACTTAAGCAGCAACTCAAGGAACCAATAAAAATGGCCTATGCTGGAGTTGGTTTCCTATTGTACCCAGTAAGGACTAAGTGCTATTTGAGTTCAGTTCTAATTTATTCTATATTAGAATGCAGCACTAATTTATTTTCTTACCTAAATTGTGCTGCTAAAATTAGACTATGATATAAAATAGCGAGCCTCCTGTTCATCATTTTAATGACCATGTGTTATGGCACATAATAGTATCTAAAAGTCACACTCTGATTTGTTACATTATGGGAAGGTATATATTCTTAATTTTAAGTATCCCGCTATTTTGGGTTTCTCTGGAAAGATCATTGTCATTAAGACCTGGGATTATTGTTTAAGGTTTTTCTTTTCTATGTTTATTTTCCCCAGGGAAAAATCTGTCATTTGAGTAGTGGATGGTGGCTACTTCCCCCTTAGAATCATGTTTATATAGTTACATATTGAAGGAGTTTGGGAAATACATGCCAGTCTTAATAGGTTATATTGTATTTTTCTTCCCGTTCACTTGATAAACATAAAAAAATTATAAAACAAATAATATGGAACCAGTAACTGAAGACATTCTGATCAGCTACTTGAATTACACGTTTAGACCATTTTCTAACATTGGCATTTGACCTTTATTACTTAAATGCTGAACATAACCCTGTTTCCTCTTCCTTATGTCCTCCACTTTCCCAGCACGCTGTCCCTTCCCTCCATCACAACAAACCCTTTTAGACAATAGGAAAAGGTAGAATTATGCATTCAGAATCTGTTATATGATTTCAGAATTCAGTGCTACAAATTGCTGGGAATGGCTTACTAAAAAGAAACCTAGAATGCTCATTATTGGGGGTTGTATGTGCTATTCTCAGATCCTGTGCTCTCCCCCTCCTCTGGTAGCTCATCACTATGATTACCTGTTAGGCTGGCATACACCCAGTTTGTTTTGTGGTAATTTCTTCATGTATCTTTAGGAAATTAGCTGTCATGAGAATACAACATCATGATTTGCAAATAAAGCTCGAGTCCTTGTATATTCTTACTTTTACTATTGTACCAAAGCCATGCTGATACACAGTACTGTAACAAGGAATTTTGGCGCCTGGGGCAAGCCCACAGTGGCAGCCCACCCTCACCCCACACACAGATTTAGGGGGCACATGCCCCCACCCCCCATGCTTGCTTAGGAGTACATGAAGTGGCAGGAGCTGCCCTCCCCCAGTCCCCACGCCACTCCGTATGAGTTGCTCATGGCTCTGTCTGTGTCCTGTCCTGACTTGGCAGCACCTGCTGGCATCCCTTCACTTTGGTGCCTGAGGTAGTCACCCTGCTCACCCCCTTGCTACAATACTGTTGAGATATTCATTAATATAAAGTTTTTAGTTGAAAGCTGCATTACAGATGTGTAAAGTAGTTTTATTTGTGTCTCATTTTCACTGAATTCTTCTAATAGGAATTAAACATGATTGGGATTTTCTTTCAGTAAATTACTGATGTTTCCTTTTAGTAATGAAAACTATAAAAGGGTGATTAGTGATTTTGAAATCCATAGATAACCAATAGTATTTAAAATATGGAGATGTTATGCATAGACTCTGGTCTCCACTTCTAGCTGGAGCAGATGTTATTATGATGTAATAATGCTTGCTTCTAGTTGAAATGTTGTTTTATGAGAGATTAAGAGGGCAGGGGAGAAATCTGATCAGAAATAGAGTAATTGTAAATGTATGAAACAAGTCTGAAAAACATAATATACTGTAATTATTGATTCGGCTGGGAGCAAAAACACACAACAAATTATCATAAACTCAGGAGATGTAAACTCAGGCTGAAGATGAGATTTAAGCAGCTGTACAGAAATGTGAGACATATTTAGGCTGTTTAGCTAACTAGTATAACATGAAAGTCTTTTCAGCTGTGCATAAAATGGAACTAGAATGCCAATTTATTTCCTGCAGGCATGTTTGCAAATGCAATGAAAAGGAATGTAATATAAATTAAATGCTTCAGTCATTGTAAGGAAACACCATACAAAAATTATATAGAACCTATTTTACATTATTTTGCAAATGATAGTATTTATACATACTTTTTGTTAAAATGATGAGTCAAACCATGTTTGAATAATTCAGAGTACCATTCAAATCTGGAAGTTAAATTAGGCATGTGATTAAACACATAAGCAATCCCATTTAAGACTGCTTCACATCAAATTATATGCCTTATTATTCTATTGAATTGGGGCTTTGGTATTGTGACAAGAAGTATTGAAAATATTATGATTTATGGAGAAAATGGAGAGGGATACTTTTAGTACCTTCATTTTGTGTTGCTCGTAATAATTTTTTTCCATTTATTGTAACTTATTTCAAATATTTCAAATGTAATGTAACTTATTATTTCTAAAGTTAATTAATTTCTACTCTGCTGAAGGGCCCAATCCTAAGAACACACCCATAGCAGGAATGAGCTTCAGGGGTGGCTGTAGTGCCCCCCAGTAGCCACACAGCTCCTATCCCACTCCAGCTCCCTGGGTCCCCTATCTTTTCTCTCGTCTGCCATGCCTTGATGTAGTTAGTTGTTCTGTGAAAAGGGAGTCTGCTGTAGTGTCCCAAAGTGAGCCCTCATCTGTCTTTCTGCTAGCAGGTCCCTCCTGGACTCTGTTAGTTTCAGTTTCACCTGTTATGCTATGTGGGCCCTCCTGGCTTGCTCATGCCCCAAGGCATCTATTGCCATAAGGGCTATTTGTGCCCTCCTTCCACCTCTACAGCTACACCCATGCCTTCCAGATGTTATCCATCAATCACTCTCAGGTTAGGCCTCCTTAGGCCTCTCCACCCTTGTTGGGGCCTCAACCTTCCTGGTCTCCACCCCTTTCTTCTAACTAGCCCCTTTAACCTAGGCCCACTGCACTAAATCTGACTCCAGGCCTCCCTATCTCACCTCTTTTCTAGGCTCTAGGACCCTGGCCCTGGTCTGACACCCTTTCTGGGCTATGGGCCCCTAGCCCTCCTGGCTTCAGGTCAACTTTATTGTCTCTATTGGCTTTGACCCTCTTGGTCTCTACGTGTCTGTGTCTTGAGCTCCAGCTGCTAGCAGGCTCAAAATACCTCATGTCCCTCAGGTACCCCTGTGACTTCTGCCCAGGACCTGGCAGGACTCAGATACCCTTGGGTGTGCCCCTTGGGTGTGCTCCATGGCCCACAGACTTCCCCCACTGGTCACACTTGGTCCTCCAGTTTGAACATGAAACCAAAATATGGCTGGTGACTCTCCAGCCCCCCACAGGGGTTTTCACTGTGGGCCTGATGATCAGGCTGCCTTCAGGGAAGCTTACTGCTGCTACCCTTTCTGCCTTAACAATGTCCCTACTGCTCAAGCAGGGCTCTGCCCTATTGTCCTATTGCTAAAGCAGCTAACCCCACAATAGGCAGTCATGGCTTATGAGTCCCTGGCTGCCTGTTCCCTATTGAAGGCATAGTCCTTATGTGCTTTTATTGATGTTATTACTTTTAGCAATTAATAAGTAAGATCTAGATCTTATTTATTATCATGGAGCTTAGATGACTGGATTTAAACAATGCTATAAAATTTAAATAATAACATCTAGGGTTTGTATTTTAAAGAATTTTCATGGTCTGATTTTTCAGTGGTTTCAGTAATGTTAATATTCTGAGTGATAATCTGCCTCTTAATACTACTGAGAAGTCTTCTGTTTATAAAAAAACAACTGAAATTTAGAATTTTTTAATTACGTTTTTTAATATGGTAAATACTCAGATGCTTAAGGTTGATACAGTACCTACATATTCTGGAGCAAGTAAAACTGAACACTTCTTAATACGTGTAACACCAACATGTGCCTCTATTTCTGGGAGCAGACTAGTGGGGGCCAGACTGGGAAGGTTTATAGCCTGAATCAGCTCCTGCCTCCTTTAGGCTGTTCAGAGAACTCTAATGCAGGAGGAATCCACATGTGCCACAGCCCTTTCTGGGCCTGCTGTATACTAGGAGCATGGGGAAGTTTTACCTGGAAGCAGCAGCACCTGATTGAGAAGCACTGAGTTAAATTGAGGCAGCAGCAGCAGGAGTTCTCAATTAGGGAGCTGCCACATTTAAAAAAAAAAGTAGTAGAGAGGTTCCCTAACTGAAAGTTTGAGAATCACTGCTCTACATTAAACTTGTTTTTCAATGTACCCTAATTGTTCAGTTACCCAAAATAGCACTAGTAGTAGTTTAAATCCTTCTGAATGTGATTGCATTATCCCATATTATTTGCTGTATTTTTGTCCAGAAAACCTTGATATTTGATATTAAATAATCTCATTCAAATCATAAGCTTAAATTACAATGTGGAGAGGACATGGAGTTGAATACTCTGTCCACTCAAATAATAAAGGATCCCCTGTCATAAATGTGTTGTATAACAACCCATGTGTATGACATCCATGTTGTCTGACTGTTCCTAATTAAACAGTGGGATGTTTTCATAGAGAGATATATATATATTCCCCCACAGTTGACTTTTTTTAACCTAAATAATCTGTTCTCTATGATCTTCTAAATGACTTAGCCTTGAAGTTTAAAAATTATTGCATTACTAAGTAAAGAGTCAAAAAGCTTGAGGCAGAATCAATCCAATCTTTGCAGGTTAGTTTAAAATGCACAGATTAAATTGAAACAGAAGTGAACAGACATTTACCTTTGATTCAGGAAATGCAGCCACATACCTGCAGTAGCTCAGGCCAGAAGCCGGAGGGGCACTAGACTATGGTTCCCTGGCACATAGCCAGCATGAGCTGTATGTTCGCTTCTGCTTCCTGCTGCCCTACAAGGTCTCTAGGATTTGCATTCCAGAAATATAGCCGTAGGACTCTGCAGGGTTGTTCATCACTTCCTTTTCCTGCTTCCAGGTGTCTCTGGGATCTGTAGTCCACAGTTGCAGCCAGCAGTAAGTTTGAGAGGGGAGAGGGGTGTTCAATCCCCATTCCCTGGCCCCAGGCCCCAGCTGGAGTTTTCCTGGTGAGGGGGAGTCCTCACCCCTGCAGACTGGCTGCATCCCCAGCCAGGCCCTCTCCCTTCCCTGACCCACATCCCCTTGTCATCCAGTCCTCACTGTTCTAGGTAGGAAGCAGAGGGGTAGGGCCAGCCCTGCTGTCTGGAGCAGACAACACAACCCACCCCAGGGCTGAAAAGTATGCTGGGATGCTGGAGGACTGTGATTTAACTTGAACTGTGAACAGGTCTGGGACAAATTTCATAAACCAGTTTGACCCAAATCAGTTCTGTCTGATATTACATTTAACCTTGTTTATCATAAACCAGTTTCAGCCATTTTGAAACTGGTTTATATGCACTGAGCTTCTGTTCTGTTACAGGTTTAAATCAGTTTCTGATCACTTAAAATAGTTTATGTGTAACTTCTGTCCCTCACTCAAGACTCTAAAGATTCTTAGCGGTGAACTTCCAAAAGCCTAAGTTCGGATTCTATTCCATGTATAAATGAATGTTCATATCAAGAATTTATATGAAACATTGTTAAATAAGGTGGTGAATGCTGCATTCACAAGCATTCTCCTTTATTGAGAAGCATGACAGAAAAAGTCTTGAAATAAAATCCCTAAATTAAAGCATGAATATTAGGGCTGTGCAAAATTTCAGCAGCTGTTTCATTTTGGCCTGTTTCAGTGCCCTAAACACTGAATCCAAAACAAAATGGAAGGCTCCAAAACATCTCCGAAACAAAATGAAACCATCCAAAATGTTTCAGAAATGTTTTGGAGGTTTCAGAATGTTTTGGAGGCAAGCTTATGGGGAAACAGAAACTCAAAAGATGGAGGGGGAAGGGTTGGGGTGGGGAAGAACTCCTCTGATATTGACATCTGTAGCTAACCAGTGTCTGTGATCTGTCCCTGAAGTCCTTTTCAGTCCCAGTGCTCTGGGGGAGGGATGGCAGCCTGCTGTCATCCCATACACAGATCTGGGGGCCTACATCCCCCGGGAGGAGTCTGGCACAGCCCCACAGTACTCCTAGCGGATGTGGGCCCCTGGATCTGCATATGGTGTTATTGCTGGCTGGGGCCAGGGCCTGCACCTGAGTCTGCTTGGTGTAGTATATGCCGAGCACTGGAAAGAACCCAGTGCTGGTGCTGGCAGCAGTTGGTAGTGGCAGCCTGCTGTCATCCCATGCACAGATCTGGGGGCCCACATCCCCCGGGAGGAGTCCGGCACAGCCCTGCTTTTAAAGTGCCAGGAGGCTGGGGCTGAGTGGGAGATGGGGCTGGGCAGGGCAGCCATGGGGGCTTCCCCCTGCCTGGGGAGAGGCAGGCATAGCCAGAGGAGCTGCCCTGCTGTGCTTGCCTCTCCCTGCCTGATCTGAATCTCCAAATCAGCCCTGAAACAGATTTGGCCAGATAGAAACAGAACAGTGATCCAGAACACCAAAACGAATCACTGTCCTCTGAAACTGAAATGAAACATAGCCATTTCGCATAGTTCTCATATGTAAGTTATCAACACTGTCATAGTTATAATGTTTTTATATACCAAAGAAAAATGCATTGGAATCCAGTGTAGATGATGACTCATTATCCCAGGTCGCTGCTGCAGTCGGCTGTAGGAAAGGTGGTAATAATTGTCCCAAATAACTGTGGAAAACTACACCAATGGGAATCCACCAGTGTATTTTTTACAGTTCTTTTTATGGGAGTTACATTATGCTTCTGCTCTGTTTAAACATGCTGCAACCCCAAGCTTTCAGGTAACTCTCCAACTTCTTTCTCCTTCTCAGTAAAACTAAAAAGCATAACAGTGTACCTTTGCAAGTCTGTCATGAATTTCATTTTCATCACTTATTAATTTAATTAATTAAAAATGGTTACATTGTATTTATTTTTCTTCTTTTTTTCAACTTAATATGCTAAAAGTGCATCTTGTTTCACCAGTTAGATTCTGAAAATTCTTCTATCTAAACAGAGCATTGCTAAATTTAGGACAGTTGTATTGTAAGTCCCTGCAGCATGCTGCTTCAAAAACACTGGTGAGGCTGTGCAAGCAATTAAAGACCTTGTGCATCTCTATTTATTTTTACTTCCACGTCCCTCACCTTCCTCCCCGCTCGCCCCCTGCCATTATATACATCCATGCACAAATAGAGCATCAGGTGTGCAAGGATTTTTTTGAAAATTTGGCCACGATTTGCTTCATTTGTTTGGAAATCCTTTGTGAGTGCTGCTTCATTTACCAGACACGCACCGTTTACCCTAAACCAGACTTTGTTCATAAGTTCTTTACTGAGCTGCTTTACTATTCTGGCCACACAACTTCTCATTTTTTTGCTGTTATCCAGTATTTCCCTTCCTGGCGATGCTTTAAAGAATTGTTGAATTGAATGTTTCCTCTGTGGATGGACTTCCTGCTTTATTTAATAAAATTTATTGAAAGAAATTTTGCAGTTTAGTCGAAAGAGGGATTTATTTTGTTTTGTTTAATTGCAAATGCAAGGCAATTCTTCCTCTTTTCAAGCTCCCAAGGTGTCATCCCTTTAAGTCAACCAGATTTAGAATATAGTTTGGCTGGGCAGAGGTTGATATCCCCACCAGCAAAACATCTATAATTTTTGCAAAGCTTCCAAAGGCTCTCAGATATGGTTGCTAATGTCTCCACACAATATGGAAGCAGTTGGCTGAATTTGCTAGAAAAGTTGTGTTGATTTTACATTTTGCAGTTTGCAGATATGGCTTTATGGACATTTCAGTTTTCCCGATATGGAAGTGAGTTGGATCCTTGTCTAATAAGGAGCAATTTAGACAAGGATGATCCCAATTTAAGAAGAGATTTGGATAAAATGACCCCTTTGGAACAACTGCACGCCTATTTTTGTATAATTTCTATGGTACTATAAACCTAGTGGCATCCCTCAATGCCCCCCCAGCAATCCTCCCTCCAGCTCAATATACTATATATCAGAACCAGGAATACCAGGAGGATTCCACAGAGTTAACTAATGTGTAGCACGTTTGACAGGAAATTTTGCATGTCAATGTTAGTGATAAAACCGGTTGGAGTACAACAATCTGCCCATAAGAACAACTAGTACAGGTTCAGTAAAGCAGACAATGATTATTGTACGTCAGTGCCAGTTCAGGTTTTATCTACACATCATGACATTTTGCCATTGAAATAGTTCTGAAAGTAGGAAGTACATTTCAGCGGTATAAGGTGTGGCTGTGTTGGTCTAAGGACATAAGAAGATAAAGTTCTTTCGGTAAATCTGCTATCTTTCATTAGACCAGCAAGCTTTCGAGTACAAATACCCTTTGTCAGGCTAAGGAAGTGTCTGTGCACTCCACTGCACATTTTTTTGTGATGCTTACTGTGAAGTAGCCTAATAACTGTGCGATAGCATATTAACACAGTTTTTGATCGGCATGCTACTGAGTGTATTATTAGGCTACTGTGCAGTCAGCTTTTTGTGTAGATGCACCCACTATATCTTGGCCATATGTTGTATGAAAAATTGCTTCCTTTTACCATTTGTTTATTTCATCACCAGTCCTTCGGGGGGGAAAAGGGATCTGTTTTTGGTTTTGTTTCAATGCTGTAATGCTGTGGAATATGTTTGAACTATGTTCAGTTACCATCATTTGTTGACTAAATAATATTATTGATGATTTCCCAGAGGACCATTGACCAGTCTGTGCCTAATGATCACTGAATTATTAACTCATAGCACATTTTGTCAGGACTCTGTGGCATGGATGGCCTGTTTGGTTAAGACACTGCAGTTCTACAGGAAAAGGGTAGTATTAGCTGACTGGTAGTGCAGTGCCAGTGTTCTTTGGAAACCTTTGTATAGCATCTGTCTGGAACCTGTTGACATGAATTTTCTGATGGCTAGGTCTGGATTGGCACAGCTATGTATTGAACATTATGTGTATGAATTTTCTTAGCTATTAACCCAGTACTCCAAGGTGAATACTACTAACACCTCAGTTGGGGCAGTATTTTAATAAAAAGTTGTTAATCTTGAATTGAAAAAAACAAGCTGTTTAACAACAGATGGTTGAGCAGTTTACAAGCTGGTGATGTGCTTCTTTTTTTCCACTTGGCTAAGTCATGTATGCTTTCTTTTGAACAGCAAAAAAATGTTGGCCATTCTTTAATTTTCACTTGCTGTTAATCTGTGAGCTGCTGCTTAATTTTTTTAATAGTTTGGTTTTCCTTTCAATTTAGAGAACAACTCTGTTAATATTTAACTTCACCAAGCAGAGACTAGGGTAGCAGATAAAATTAGGTCTAATGTTCTTGATATGCAGCCTTTCATATTGTCAGAGACAGATACTCTTGCTGTGAGACTAAGCCATATGTGTGTTCTGCTCCTCTTCTTGTCTCGTGTTCCAGTCCTGTTGGTTCTCTCTCCTTCTCCTTCAATGTATACATCCATTAACAATTACAGAAAGAGTCATAAGCCATTATAGTCTTCTGGCAGTTGCCTTTCTATATGGGCTGTTTCTGAAGCTTGTTGCACCCAGGAGACACGATGGGAAAGAGACAATAAGCACACAAATGGAGAACTGGGGATCAGAGTATTATACCAGCTTCTCCACATTCTTGCAGCAAAGGAGCGCTGCCTCAGTGGTGATGGATTTTTAGAATCCCCTGACTCGTTCCCGTCTCTTCCCTTCAGTATCCACTGCTACTGCTTCTGTGATTACTCTGTCCTTCTTGCTAACTGGAGCAAAAGGCAAGGGGCACCCTTGCTAACTCAGGGCCTCCCTTATGGGCTTCTGAACACTGTACTGCAACTAGCTGTTTATTTTGAAATGGAAAACATTTTTAAATGTAAGAAATAACATGTATATTGCTTGATAAGTGAGTGACTTTGAACTGGGGAAGCTGTTTTCCTACGAATAGCAGAAAAAAATCAGAATGTGCAGCAATATTAATTTATTACTATTCAGGTATAGAATGTATTTAGATGTTAAAAGTTAAAATCACAGACGCTGTTTGACTGTAATAAGAGCTGAAATCAAGCCAACCATTGTCAAGGGCCTGCAGTATTCTCACTGAGTTGACAATGTATATTGTGTTGCAGGTGAGCTGTGTGAAGAGAAATTAGATTTCTGTGCCCAAGACCTGAACCCTTGTCAACATGAATCAAAGTGCATCTTGACATCCAAGGGATACAAGTAAGCCTAAACTGTTGCCATAGTACAACAAAGACTGTATTTTTGTCATTCTCTTATCCTATTCAATTTCTTTGTTGTTTTCAGTGCGAGTAAATGAATAGCCATAGTATATGTAAATGTATACAAGGGACTGAACAGACACATTTGTTTTCATGTAGACCTATGTATTAAGATACAGATTCTCTATTGAATCTGGAAGTCTTTAGCAATGCCCTTAGCAGTGTAGATTAAATTGAAACAATGAAGAATAAATAATTTTCTTTCTTCTCTGTGATAATACACAATCCTTCTGGTAGTCAGGACTATGAAAAGAATAATGAATTTAAATTAAAGTGGGATTATTGTACTGCTCTGTGTGTAGTAATTGCAAAACAGGTTATTTGTAAAACACATTATAAAGTAAGGAAGTTCATCACTAGGAAGACTAATCTTTAATTACATGACATCCTTATTATGGTTAATTACTATGTACGCTTTAAAAAGTGTTTCTAATAGAATTTAGATTAGTAAATTTAAGAAATGTACTGCTTTCCACTACCGTTCATGAGCACCTATTTTGTATGCTGTATTTATTGTGCCAAAATTAGCTTATAGTATTAAAATTGCCACCCTCCTACCTTTTACATGATAGTTTATTTTAAAAGTGGCATACTTTATTTGAAAATATTCAAAAGTACATACAGAAAATCTGAGAGTTTAAACAGGAGCATGCTACTAGAGTTGTTTTGATAAAAATTGTTGTGTACCATATTGATTTTCTTATTGCTATATCAGTAAAACTAGTATTGTTCATTGTATTTTACTGCACAGTTAATAAATCTTTCATATTACATTTTGAGATTTTAAATCAGAAAATGATACATGCACTAGCTGCGCATGCATGATCTCACTTACTCAGCTTTTTAGCGTTTTAATAGTGCTATATATTGTTTTTTTCCCATCATTTATTTATCACTTTTGTTTGACAAAACCAGAGAAACATTTTATCCATGTGCTTAAAAAGTTATGTAGATATTTAAATTTATACTTTGTGCTTTCAAATGACTTTTAGGCATTAGAAGTCTGAGACTATCAGCAAAATCACTAATGTGATCACTAGATCTGATACAGTTAATAAGGACTTTAACAGTAAAAAAAATGTAAGATTAAGTTTTAGAAAGGAGCTTTGGTGAAAGTATGTATTGTAATTTTTTCGCTTTGATTTTTCAGATCATTCTTAGTTTTCTCTCAATTTAGCTTATTCCGTTTTCCTTGGAGAAATCTCATTAACATTAGGGATTAATATTGCATGGACAAAGAACTGCTGTTAACCACTTTTAAATCAGTGATATTGGATGGGGGAGGAGTTTGTTACTATAAAATAAAAGATAATTGTAGTGAGACCAGAGTAAGTTAATAGGATACTAAGCTGTTTCTTTTCAATTTTGTTAGTTGAAATTTAAATGAAAAAACAGTTTCTTTTGATCACTCTCACAGTACAGAGTTATTCCATTTATTATTATGCACTAACAGACAAACAATATACTACACTTGACTACAAATACAAAATACGATTTGTCCTGACCCACTAACCTGGATCAACATATTTGCTTATTGGTAGTGAGTGTACATTACTCATAAATTCCAAAGAGAACTTTCAGAGTGATTCAGGGTGGCCTCAGGACTAAAACAATGAATATTTGATACAATATCAGAAAATCAGTGAGCACAATGTGAGAGGCAAACCTATATTCATTACCACACCAGAGTCTACATGTAAAGTGATTAATCATATATATAGTCTTTCAACACCTCACTAAAGTTATATTTTAATACCACATTTCTATTGAACTGTAACTTGAAAATAAAAAGAGATCTTCTATCTTTTCCACTAACTGGAGATGCATGTAGTAAATAGTTAAAAATGTATTAATTCTTTGGCATTTCTTAAGTGCATTGTTTTATTAAAAAAGGCATAGAGACAACAATTGTGCTTTCCTGTTTAATAGATGTGACTGCACACCTGGATATATAGGTGAGCATTGTGATATTGACTTTGATGACTGCCAAGACAACAAGTGTAAAAATGGAGCCCAGTGCACTGATGCAGTAAATGGATATACTTGTATATGCCCAGAAGGATACAGGTGAGAGACACTTGAGAGAGGACAAATATATCTATGCTTTGCAGGCTAGAGATGATTTCCTCTAAAGTACTGGCTTTTATATTTATCTTTAGTGGCCTCTTTTGTGAGTTTTCACCACCAATGGTTCTACCTCGCACCAGTCCTTGTGATAATTATGAGTGTCAGAATGGAGCCCAGTGCATCATAAAAGGAAATGAACCAATTTGTCAGTGTTTGTCAGGTTATCAGGGAGAGAAATGTGAAAAGCTGGTCAGCATAAACTTTGTGAACAAAGAATCCTACCTACAAATTCCTTCAGCCAAGATCCGTCCCCAGACCAATATCACGCTGCAGGTAAGATGGAGTACAGTAGCTCTTACTGAACTAGTTTTTGTTATTTTCTTTTCTGTACACAAGTGCAAGTTAGCTTGGATCAAAGTTATTATATACAAAAATAAGTAAAACAAAAGTTTGCATTAGGTCATTTGAACTTTAGACCTTCTCTACAGAGAGCTCGTAGAGCCATTTAGAGAAATTTCTATTATCTTTACAACTGATTTAATTACTGGTAGAAAAAAAAATCATTACCCATAATTAAGAGTTTTAGAAGAAAAAAAGAAGTATTACTAATAAGGATACAACTGGTCATGGAATTAATTTTACATTTTAGTTTTATTTGGAATACACATTTATGTTTAGATGCATTTACTTTTTCATCAGATTGCTACAGATGAAGACAGTGGCATCCTTTTGTACAAAGGTGACAAAGATCACATAGCAATGGAATTGTACCGTGGTCGAGTGAGGGTCAGTTATGACACAGGATTGTATCCAGCATCTGCCATTTACAGGTGAGCCAAAGGGAATATTTTTTGACAAAACATAATGTCAAACTTTATGAAATTGAAATGCTGTAACTGAAACACATGATTTGAATAGGAAAAATTTCTGTAGGGGCTATAGATTTTCCTAATTTGAAGCTAAGTAAAAGACAGATTTCAGCAGGATATTTACAGTTCTGTTTTATTAGAACACACACTTAGCCTTTCCTCTTACTTTCCCCAGAAAGAATTACCAAGCCTATAGCATATTCAAAAGTGCACAAATTACTGAATCTGTGTAGACAAGAGTGAAATCACAATTCTTCTGTTTTCTCCATGTCTAATAGTCCTTACTTGTGGTACTTTCCCCATCAAGAGCAACTAGAGGAAAAGGGGAGATAAGACCAACCCTGAACAAAATCTCCACTCTGCCTCCAAACCTGTACAGAGGCAGATTGCATACCTCCTTTAGGCAGAAATCTTGCATGGGATTTTTAGGTTTTAAATTCAATTTCTCTCACTTTTATCGGTGTTGTTTTTGTTCATGAAGGAACTACCATCAAAAACATCATCTTCTGAATTTCTAAGAAACATTAATGGAGGAATGCTTTGCCCCCATCTTTACTCCAAATTCATGGAGCTGGCCAGTTGAAGTAAAAGGCCAAGAGGGGTGCAGACAGAAGTGATGTAATCCAGTCCCTGAAAGCCCCATGTTACAGCTGTGTCGCAGCACACATGCACAGCTGCTGAGCACTTTTAAAATGGCTGATGGCATGAAACATTAAACCTGGTTAAGTCAGGTATTACATTAAGGCACTCAGAAGCAGAGCACCAGAACTTGTATTCCCTCCACAGTTATTTTTTTACACAGTTACATTTTTTACATGCCCAGCCCTATCCCCCTGGATGTCAAGGGGAAAGAGGGGGAGCTGCCCTCCACCTCCCCCAACTACTTCTGTTGAGGTATTGGGGGAAGCTGTGTCGTGGTTAAATCAGGGCTGGCTCTGTTCCACCCTGCCCCACAGCTTTGGCCATTCAGTACCTGGGAGCTCCATGCTGGCCATTCCTGGCTGCTGAATGGCCAGACCTGAGGGGGAGGGGGAGGGAATGGAGCCACCTCATCATAGAGGCCTGACCCATCTCCCTCCAGTGCCGCAATCAGGGTACCTGGGGAGGAGGGACACGAGGTGAGGGGGCCCCATTCCTCGTGTCATCTCCCCCTCACCAGTTCTGGCTGGAAACTCCCTCTCCTCTCCCCTCCCCCTCCCTTACTGACAGCCCAGGAGCCTGGGTGGGGAGGCAAGGCTGAAAAAAGGGGCAGTTCAGCAATGTCCTGGGAGGCTGCTGGAGCACACCACCTGCTGGCCTGGGATGGCACAGGCTGGTTCCAGCCTCCTCTTCCTCACCCACCCCCCCGCCCACAAGTTAGAGACATTGCCCAGTATCCCATCTCTAACTGAGGATCTCTAACTCGTGGCACTTTATGTAAAGTACCCTGAGTAAAGAGTGGGGCCCTAACATCTGCCTGCACTCGAGATGTCATCATTGCTTGATTCCAACTGCTACAATGTGGAAAATTCTCAGAGGCAAAGGTGAAGATCCCAGCTGGTTCTTAAGCTAGGCCCATACCAAACCAATTCATCACATTAGGGGGAATTTCTCCCTGCTTAGACCAGGCAAACAACCAGCAGCTTGAAATCCTAGATAAGATTTTCAAAGCCCTTTTCCTAACACAATGGCCCAAATCCAACTCAACTTTTAGAAAGATCAGTAGGACTAAGGTAGCTTACTTTAGATGTATACATAGCATTTTATTAATTTTAGCAGCATATTAATTTTAGATCCTACATCTTCCCCAGGAGACTTGTAACTCTCTGTAAGTCACAAAAATGGCGAAAGAGAAGAAAGAACAGAACGCTTGCAGCTTTTATCTTTGTAGCCTAGTGGTTAGGTAACTTGCCCAGAGAGGTGAAAACAAGTTATAGGTCCTTCTCACTCAGAGAGCATTTGAACCTATGACTGGTTGCAGACATTAAAAAAAAAAAAAAAAAGAAATGTGCTTTATTGGAAAAAGCAGTGCATTGATTCAGCCTGGTTCTGCAGTGTGTGTATAGATTGGTTGCTTCAGCGGGGCTTTTTGAGACTTTTATCAAATGCTGAATCAGTCGGTTATTAGATAAAAGTGCCAAAAGGCCCCACTAAAACACTTGATCTCTACAAATGTCAGGTGAGCCTGGTCCAACTAATGTGCTGCCTCTTCTGAGCATGTGCTGGGCTCGGTGCAGGAGCGCGCCAAGTTTAAAATGAAGTGCTGTTTGTTTGTTTTGGTTTTTTTAATATCTGTAAGCAGCCTATATGTATATCCCAACTTCAGCAGCTCTTCTGTGTTCCTGTCAGCAGAAAAGTTAATCATGGCTTTTCTGAGAATAATATTTCAGGGACTTACACAAAAGGTACGTGTCTTTTTGGGGGAGCGGGATTACTGCTGTGCATACATGATCAGAATGCATCCTCAGAAGGGCAAGTTGAGTTGTGCAAGTGGCAGAAAATGCCATTTACAAGGTTAATATTGTACACATAAAGCAGAGTTGGATTTCAACCAGCCCCTCTAGTGCTTCCAGAAAGGAAGAACAAAGGGGTGTGAGCCCAACTAAAGTAAATGCATTTATATTTGAATTATTTCTTATGAGCTCTTCTCTCTGCAGTATTCACCCAGGTGTACTGATGGTCATTATGGCTATGTTTATGCTCAGTGTGGAATCCAAGACGTGATGGAAATTGTAGAAGCTATGCCTGTTATACATTCTGATGGGGATATTTTGTTTAAAATAAATTACCTTTACAAATGATTGCCTTCAAATGGCAATATAGAATCAAAAGCTTAAATGTATATCCTGGGGAAATAATGCTAGCTCTGTTAGGTAATATAAAACCAAGAGAATTTGGTTTAGATGAATTACTATATATTCATATGCCTTCCATGGAAAAAAAACTTGTCCTTATAAAATGTACTGTTTTCTTTTAGATAAAAAAAAATAGCATGTATATTCAACAAGCATTTTAAAATTGTTTCTGTTCTTTGATATAACTTATTTTATGACATTTTGTTTATAGTTCTGATGAAATAATGTAATTCTAGGGGTTATATTTACATTTTAAACATGCACATTTGATTGAATTTAGTAAGAATAGGCTTAAAGTTAGCAAAGAAACAAGGCAAGCTTTACAAATATGGTTGCTAGAACTGGATGGAACTCTTTTCTGAATGTACAGTTGGAAAAAAATCTCATCATTCTTTCTGGAATACTTCTAAAAAGAAACTGTGTTCAGGTCCTTGTACTGGTAATAGTGGTTATTTCCCTTCATTTTATATATATTGAGTTTACCAGGTATCTCTGGAAAGCTGTCAGAAACTCATATTGCATATAATTCTGATTAGTTGTACTCCTGTTTGCTTAAATTATCTGAGCCATCAACTGTAACTGTTCCCATATTAAAAATATGCATCTTCGTCTCATCTATTGTACACATTTATGAAGAATTATTGCCCTATGTTGTGCAATTCAGTTTTTCAGAGAAATAGAAATTTTGAGGCCGACACTCAAAGATGTTGGCTGCCAACAGAAGTAACTTTTGAAATGTTTCCAAGTTCTCTTTGGGTAGGGGACATGCATACAGTCCCTGTGGTGCCGCCCAGCTAGAACACTATAAAATTGCCATAGCTGTATGCAGACAAAGCTCTCCAGCCAGGAAGCACTACAAGAAATGTTGGATATGTTTCCTTTGTCATCTGTAAACCAATGACGATGGATAGAATTGGAGGGTGGTGAGCTCCCTCTAAACCATGCTCTCCTGCCATTGTCAGAGATGGAATACTGGGCAAGATGGCCCATTGGTCTGACCCAGTATGGCATTTCTTATGAAGCTGCAGCGATCCAGGGCTACACTCCCTCTACGGGAAGGGGAAATGGAGGAGACAGGAAAGCAGAGGGTGCCAGAGTGGAGCAATAAGCAGGAGGGTGGTAGGGATTCTGACACTTCCTTTCCTTCTCTTCCCCCAACGGCAGAGGGCAAGGAGGCAAGCAGAGCACTATGGGATAGTGCAGGACCCTGTCACCATACATGCATAACAAAGTGAAACCTTTCAAAGTACAGCTTTCCCTTGTTTTTTGTGTGTTCTGTATGCGTGAATTCACTCCTAATGCAGTGCTCCTTTTTATACCAAAAATTAATTATATGCAAGGTAAATTCACTCTTATGTGATTAGTGTGGTGCAAACCCACAGTCATCTGCCTTGTGCAGTGCATTGTGGGAGTGATGCACACCAAAATATAGTCTCCACTGTGGATCTGTGCTCCTCACTTATTATCTGTGACACGTGTTTCTGTAGTTGCCATCCCCATTATGGCTTCTAAGCATCCCTCTAGCTTATCTCATACCCCTCTTCCTGGTCCATCAATGAAATGCAAGAGAACTTAACTAACACTGGAGACAAAATTGGAGATTTTGAACCATGCAGAAGCTGGTGAGGGGCCAGAAATATGGTAGAAATGAGTCTGGGGGTCAGTACAGTCGAGGTCTTGGAACATATCCCTATTTGTTACATTATAAAGTGGATTCTTTATGCAAATTTGAGCTATGCACCATTTTCCAGGAATGCATTTACAGCATAAAGTGAGGGAAACCTGTAGCACCTCATTTAAAGAGATACTATTTTGGAGTGCTTCAGCTACTTTTTGAACTATTTCAAAGTCCATGTGCATTGTCACAGCTGGCCCATTATAATGTTTCAAAGGCATTTGAAACATTTCAGTTGTGACTCTTGCCCACAACATTTCAGTAAAGTAGTTAAAATAGTGCACTATAGTTGTATGAATAAAAACAATATAACTTTAATTTGCATGATTTTTCTTCGCAATATGATAATTTTGCAGCAGCATAGCTTTCAGAACAAGTAATGACACATTCTTTGACCCCAAAAGCTGTCATTCTGAATGAGAAGTGAGGAATGCAAGCAGACAATGAAAGAAGTATCATGGACAAAGATATCAGGACAATGTTCAGTAAAGCACATGTGTAGCTTGCGTTGTTAATTGTTCTCTATCACTTAAAAGATGGCAGAAGAAAGTTTTTAAAAAGCATTTGTGAGGGAGTAATGGAAATAGTGATTGTAATAGAGAGGGCTTAGGGGGGAAATGAACCTGTGGTAAACCTAAAAAAAACACAAGAGACCAAATATTTCCATATTGTGTTTGTTTGTGTTTATGCATATACATATACATGCCTGTCAGGTTCATGTAACTATTACTTGTTGAGCACAAGCAATGTTCTTGGAACCTATAGGATAAGTACAAATGCAATCATTGCACTGCAAGATGTTGCCCCCGGGCATTTCCAATCTCTTGAGAGCTTCATCTTTGCAAAGATTTGCATGCTATGCACTATTTTTTTTTTTTTAAATATACAACAAACTGATGAAACCAGTACTTTCCCATGTTTTTCACAAATATTTCATAATTGTAGAAGAATGACGAGGCTTGGATTATGGTCTCCTTTCTGAACTCTGGAGGGGAGTGTGTGCACTGGCTTTTCTGCCCATCCTCTCTAAAATACTGCTCTCTTTTGCCCAACCTTTGTCTCCAATAAACCTATCTCCATACTTGTTTCCAGTTCCCACTGCTTCCCAGTCCCCATTTTTCACCGCAGGCTCCTCATCTCGTGTTTTAACCCCTATGCCAGCAATTTGTTTACCAGTCTCAGTTGTCTTCCTGTTCCTCAGTTGTATATTCTCTCTTTACACATCCTTTTTCCCACCCCACTGGCCCTCAAACTACACCTTGTACAGTCTCAGATTCCCCTTGGCATCTAATCTAATCTCACTCTCGCTACCACTTCTCATTTCGTTCCTCTGTTTCTCTATCCTGCCTCCAAGGCCCAGTTTCCTCCAATCTAATTTTCAACCCACCCACCTCTTTGTCTCAGTTTGCTACCTCTGTTCATCTCCCCTCCAGCCCCATAAGCCTGACTCTGGTCCAGCTTATAGAGCTATATATGAATTAAGCAGATTCCTCCTGCATGCTACTTCGATCTTGAAAGTTAATCACAGAGGTCAAAGAAGAGAGAGTTTCCTTGGACTTAGTTCATATTCCTGGACCAGATCTAGAACATCCCATACCAGCCCTGACCTCCCACTTAAGGGAAAGTCCTGCTCAGCCATGGTTTGGAGCATACTAATGTGACTGTAGTCCTTGGGAATTTTTGCAGCTGAGGATGAGCCAACTGACACTTTTCAGAAACTAATAACCTGGAAAATATGACTGGAATTTCAAAGTGATGACAAATGACAAGTCCCTGACACAAACTCAACACCCTGCTAAATTTTAAATCCATACTCAAAACCTTTAAGGGATGCCAGAACTAGTCTTTCAAAGAACAGGGCGCCAGAATTTTTAAACATGGACAAAAATGTGTATTTTCTGAAGCCTTCTTTTCAGAAACAATGGAACTCTTTTGGCAAAAGTTTCCAGAAGACTTTAGCCTCAGGCAGACAGCCAGCATGAGAAACTTGAGCTCAAGCAGTTGAAGTTGTTCAAAATTATAAGCTACTGACAGCAGGGTGAGAAGAGGGGAAGTGTTGGGCCATTGTAAAAACAGGCAGTGTAACTAGCCTTACCTGTAGTAAATGTACATTTACACACACACTCAAGTATTTCATGTACACTTTTTAGTAGAGAATGGGTATACTATAATGACACCCATTTTTTGCAGATGGGGCCTGTGACAGGATCTTGACCAGCTGAAAAAAAACAGCCTGCCTGATCTGTCCAGTCCTTTATGAGCCGGAGTTGCCTGTTCACAGACCCCTGGTCCCCACTGCACCTCTGTCTCATCTGCCATGTCTTTCAGTTTGGGAGGCCAGTAGGAGAGATTGGGTGCTCTCACTTGGCATAGTGTTTGCTGGGCTTCTCCCTCTTCTTCCTCTGTCCTGAACTTGTGGGCAGTTCTCCCTCTCAGGTCCATTTCTGTATCTCCTTCCTTGATTTTCAAACCTTGCACCTGTAAACTTTGTTGGAGTCTCAGCCTGGCTTTAACCCCTTCTCTCTGGCTGGGGCCTAGCTCAAGGTCTACTGTTCTGGTCCTGGCTCCTAGGCCTGAGACCCATCTCTGCTCTTCTCGGGCATTGTTCTGGCTCTGGGCCCTCAGGCCCTGTCTCCAGCCCTCCTAGGGCACCAGTGGGACCTCCACTTGCCCAAGTATCTCAAGCCCAAACCACCGATTTAGTTCATAAACAAAGAAGACAAACAAACAAACAAAGAGCTAAGTGTCCACTTAGCAACAGAAAGTCCCAGCCTTTGGTAAGATACACAAAAAAATGGAAATTGAAAGTAGTATTCTTTCCAATGATAGTATCTCTCTGTGGGCAGTAAAGCCGCACAAGTAGGCTGCTTTTCCTTCCTTGGAAGTGCGTGTGTGTGTGTCTCTCTCTCTGTTTCCCTGCAGGTGGGTTGCCGTGCTTCTGCTTCATGAACTCCTAGATGCAGCTTCTCCTGCCTTTTTCCAGAGACTCTGACTCCAGTACCTCTCAGATGCTCTTCCCTCCCCCATTTCTGCTCCTCTGGTTGGGGTTTAGGTATCCAGGTGTATCTCCTCCCTCTCCCAGGGCTCAACTCCAAGCACCTGTGAATGAGTCACTAATCACTAAATCTGTAAGCCATTACACTACCCACTCTTGCTTCTTTAAAGAGACTGGCCCTCCTTTCCTAGCCTCCATCTCTCTCTCACTTCTCAGACCCTCTTGTCTCTTCCTCTCCATCTCTCTCTTTCCCCTACATTGAATAACAGGGTGAGGTCGCCTGTTACATATCCCCCTAGCTTTTTTCTTTGTTGGCAGAGCAGGCAGGTGTTTGAGGTTCTACTTCATTTTCCTTGTACCATCTTGAAAAAAAAATCCATTTTCACATTTTTCCTCCCTAGATGGTATTCCATAGTAAAGCAATAGGGGTGTAAGCTTAAATACCAGTGTATAAGTATAGTACTATCTGTCTTCATCTGCTGTAGCCACTGAAGAGAGGCATGATCTGTAACCACTGTAAAGTGCCACCATAGCAGGTAACATCTTCATGTTTCTATGACTCACTTGATTGCCAGGCATTCCTTTCCAATCATCACATACACCTTCTCAGGAGGGTTTAATTTTAGATTACTATATACCACCAGTCTTTCCTCATCACCATCCTTTTGCGTCAGCACCACAGCCACTGTCCCATCTCAGGCATCAGTATGCACGATGAATGGTTTTGAGAAGCTGGGTGCCTACAGGGTGCTGAACAGCGAAGGGCTCTCTTTATTTCTCAGAACACTTTCTCCACTTCCGGTATTCACTATACTTTTCTAGGGGCTCTTACCCATAGAAGTTCAGTTAATGGTGCCATGAGTTCCAAAAAGGAGGGCATGAACTTGCAGTAGTAATTTGCTAGACCCAGAAACACCCTCACTTGCTTTTTGTTTTTCAGGGAGAAGGCATATCTGCCCTTTCCCAACCTGAAACCCTAGGTAATGCATGTCTTTGTTCCCAATCACACATTTTCTGGGATTGGCTGTAAGTCCTACCTTCTGAAGTTCTTGCAGCACTGCTTGAATGGCTTTGAGGTATTCTTCCCAAGTGGTTGTAAATATGATCACATCATCAATATACATGACCACATACTCCCAGTGTGGTCATCGTATCCTGCCCATTGGTCACTGAAAAGTTGTGGTGGCCCCATTTAACACAGATGGCCTGCACCAGAATTGATTAAGCCCCCACAGGGTGGCAAAACCTGTCTTTGGTCCTCTGTGGTAAGGGGTATTTGTCAATAGCCCTTTGTAAAGGCAAGAATCAATACATACCACACCTGTCCAATACGCTTCAAAATTTCATCCAGCGAGGGCATCAGATAATCATTGAATTTTGCTAGCCATTGATCTTACAGAAATCGATACATAGCCAAAGGCTCCCATCTGGTTTTGGCATGGCCACTAGGGGACTCCTCCACTCACTATGGAAATCTTGGATGATTTCCACTTTCACATGCATTTACCACATCTTTTATTTGCTTCTGAAGTTACTGCGGGATCTTTCTCTATGCCTGTCTTGCCATTTGTCCAGGGGATGTTAATATATGATGAATCATTCTCTTAGCTTCTCTGAAGCATCTTGGAAGTCCCCTACTAACCTGGCTGCTTGGACCCTGGTTAGCTGAACACCTAACTCCATCTTCCAATCTCTGGCTGCTTCTAGGAATGATTTTAATTCTAGTTCAGCTGGGTACAGCATAACCCATAAAGCTTCTCTTGCCTTCCAAGGTTTCAGAAGATGAATATGATATATTTGCTTAGTTTTCAGTCTATCTGGTTGGTATCCTTATAGTCTACTGGTCTGACATGGCATATGACTTCATAGAGCCTTTGTCATTGTGCCAATAAATTTGAGTCCTGGTTGGACAACAGGACCAGAACTTTATGTCCAGCTTCAAGCTTCCATTCCTGAACCTTTCTATTATATTGTGTCTTGCCATATTTGTGCTTCCTGCAACTGTTCTTGAATCTGCTTCCCCATTTGTCCGAGCTCTTCTCTGAGCTGCAGTATGGGGTTTGTCATAATCAAATCCAGTATTTACCTGGATTGAAATTCATACAGTACAATAGCTTAAATGGCAAGAAACTCATTAAAGACTGGGGGCTTCCTAAACTGCAAACAGTAAGGGGCCAGCATCTGCTCTTAGTGTTAGAATGCCTCAGTCACTGAATTTCCTTATCATATTTTTCAGAGTCTGGTTAAAGCATTTTACCAACATTTGTGGTGAAATACAGAGGCCCTTAGGGTTAGGTACAGACAGTCAAAAAGCCTGAGGCTGAATCGATTCAGTCTTTGCAAGTTAGTCTAAACTGCACAAATTAAATTGAAACAGAAGTGAACAGACATTACCTTTGATTCAGGACATGCAGCCACACGGCTGCAATGGCTTAGGCCAGAAGCCAGGGGGAGTGCTAAAGCACAACTCTCTGGATGTGTGTTCACTTCCTCTTCCTGCTGGCCACTGGATTAGCACCATTTTGGTAGCAAGCAGAGAGTAATAGTGAAATCAGACATGCAGAAACACTTTTTCCAGTGATCACTGTGTTAAGTAGGAGAAAAATATAAAAATCAGCTGTATCTAGTCCACACTGGTAACTATGCTGTTGCTAGCACCAGTGGATCTGTCTCAGTGTGATATGAAGGTTGGAAGCATGTCTGTAAATCCTAAAGGTAGATCTAACCTCAGCCCCAAATTGCTTAGAAGTACAGATTCAGATGTCACTGGGGTGAGCTCAGGTCTTTTATTATTTGCAAGATAAATTGACTGCTAGGTGGCACAGTTTTTTTTTCAGTTAGGATTTTAGACCACTGGTGCTACTCACCTGCATGGCAACACATGTTGTATTGGAACTTTTTAGTGACAGTAGGGTTTAACACTTAGTTAGAATTTCCCTTCTTCCTGCTGGTGTCCTAAATGTCTTAGAAAGTTGTGTTTATGTAGTTACTAATTATTTTGGAAATACTTCAGATCAAAATATGTTATTTGATATGCCACATATTATAGTAGCAATTACAGAGTACTACAGAAACAGTAATACAATGAATTAACTGTGAGGAATAGGTGCACCTTTTTACTTGAAATCTACTGGCCATTTCTGAACAAGTTCTGTTCTGAAACTATATTCTGTTTAAAAGACAAAAGAACATGGAAAGCATAACCAAAGTTTCTACAGTTTTCAAATTAGTATTGCTGTTTATGTTGCAGTGTTGAGACAATTAATGACGGGAATTTTCACATAGTGGAGCTGCTAGCCATGGATCAGATTCTGTCTCTCTCTATTGATGGAGGAAGCCCCAAGATCATAACCAACTTGTCTAAGCAATCTACTTTGAATTTTGACTCTCCACTTTATGTAGGAGGTAGGAGAACAATTTCATTTACTATTATATATGTTTTAGCAAATCTACTTATGTTGTTGCGCTGATAAATCACAGTAAAAGCTCACTTTGTTAAATTAATTCCCAAATATGAAGCTCAATCAGTTAATCTCAGTAGTTTCAATTTTGAGTGCAATGCGTCTGTGACAGTCTAAAAGTGAATCAAGTACTTTTACAAGAAAGGTTTTAGATGAAGAACCAGATACTGTCTAGTAGATTTTAGCTGTTGTTCCCTATCAATAGGGAGAAATGATAAGTTATACAATTTTATTCTTATGTGGTTTTTTGCACAGGGCTAAAGAAGTGCATAGCAATCTATAGACAAGGGCAAGAGACAAAGAACTTGATTGCTGCTTGGCCTATTGAATAGTCATATGTGGCTATGTAAATGGATTTAAAAATACTTCCATCCTCATTTCATAAAGCTTTATGTCTGCTTTACACTGTGTGTATATACAAGTTGACAGTATGCAAGGGAGTGGAGTATCTACAGTGTCTGGTCTAAGAAGCTTATAGGTGAGGCATTTCTGAGCACTCCCCACCCACCTCCTCCCACTCACACATTCCAAACCTAGAAATGTGATGGTGAAGCCTCTCCAGAAACATCCCCATTTGCTGCTGTCGAGACCTCAAACTCTGGTGTGCTATAACACAACGCCCAGATCCTTTTCAGCAATGTTACTGCCAAGCCAGTCATCCCATGTTCTGTATTTGAGCTTTTGCTTTTTCTTGTCTATGCTGTACCTTACATTTGTACCTGTTCAATGTCATTTTGTCATCTATAGTTTAATTCTTATTTATCCAGATCAATTTGAATGTTAATTCTATCCACCAAGGTGTTTATATCCTGTCCCTGTTTTGTGTTGCCTGTAAATTTGATCAGTGTGTTTTTTATCCTTGTATGCAAAGTCACTGATAAAAACTTGAAGCAGCACTAGATGCAGAACCGATCATGGTGAAACCCCCACTTAGACCTCCTGCCAGCCTGACAGTAACTATTTATAGTTACTCTTGCTTGTGGTTATTCAGCCAATTACAGTATATATAACCACCTAATGGTAATCCTGCTTAGCCTACATTTTCCAGCTTGTGTATGAGAATGGAGTGTTGGTCATGGTGCTTAGTAAAGTGTAGGTATTTTATGCGCAACTCGGTCCCATACTGATTACTCTGTGAAGAAAAGACTGAACATGTGTTTGGCATGATTGGTTTTTAACTATTTTAGCTGGTTGTGAATGCCCCATTATCCTCCAGATAATTACAAAATTGTTTATGAATATTATTCCCAGTGCTCTGACTTTTCTTAGCTAGCTCCATCAGCATTCTGGGGTGAATTCCATATGGTCTCAAGATGGTCGCTAAGGCTGCTTGCTCAGTTCTACAGCTTATTTTTCATATGAGGTCTCAGAATCATTTGAGACCATTTGAGACCCTTATTTTTATTCACTCCATAGTTTCTATGGAAGTTTCTAGCCTTTAAGGTTATAAGTACCATCTTTCTTGAAAACTATGCCTTCTTCAAGAACAAAATTATGTGATATATCATGGCAGTACATGCTTTCGGCTTCATCCAAGAAACTTCAATGAGAATCATATGTAGGTCATTTATACATTATTTTATATGCAGTTAAACTTTCTGCCTCTTCAGTGCTAACTGAGGATGACACATCAATCTCAACATGAACCTGAAGGAAGAAGTTCATTTGAAAACAGTGTTAGAAATTATGGATAGACACTTGAAATCCACCACATTCTTCTAAACCTTTGATGGATGGATGCATCCAAACAAAGCAGGGGTACTCTTCTGAACGTTTTGTAGTTTCAGACCATGTAGCACTAAACAAATAATTTGCTATATGTAAATATTTAGAAATTGAGGACATTCACTTGGCCTGAAAGAAGTTCTTGCTTCTAATGGGCATCACAGGTCAAATCTTGAGGAGCATACCTATACATAATATTAAACAGACATGGGGGAACCACGTTATCTGTCTTCTGGTATGAATTGATACGTTCTTGTATTCCTTTCTGTAGTGCAGCTAGAATACTGTTTTCCCCTCTTTTCCCAACTGACATTACTAAGGAGCTGAGCTAAGACAGGGGCTCTTAAGAAAGGATATTGTGTGTGGACTCTAGCTGTTATGTCCTTCACTTCCCAGAAATATGCCCTATGTTCAAACCTGTGTAAGTGAAGGGTCTTTAAAACTTCTCTCACCTTTTTCATGTGTAAGTGCCCTAAACACTAAACTAATTTAGCTGTTGGGTTAAAACATGGCAAGAGTCTGTCATTCTCCATTTTGTGACCTACCCAATTACATCACTTCCCAGAGGAAGCAGGATCCCAAATCTGCATAAGTAGCCCAAAATGCCACTTAAGTACCTAACTTAACCATGTAAGTGTTAGTTACCCATTTAAAGTTGGAGTTCAATTGAGGTCATCCTGTCTCTTATAGAAGTGGGATAAAAGTAAAATCTCAGACTCCAAGCCCTTTCAAATGTTGTTTGTTTCCTATATGAATTGCAGAAACTAAGTCTATGTCTAAAATGGTGGTCTTAAGGAATAATCATAATCTGAGAGAAGCCTGTTTTCTGATTCTGCTTTGTTTGCTTCTGAATTCTTCAGCTGTGAGAGCAGCTGCTCATAAAATTGTCACCTTTCATGAATGAACTATTCACAGAATTATCTTTGTGTGTTTTCTCAGTGTCTAATCTGAATCTTAAAATCACGTCTGGTAGGAATGCACTGATACAGGTCTTGAGAGCTGATACCGATAGCCTATTTTTAAGGAGGTATATCTGCCAATACCAATCTGATTTCCAATACAGCTGCATTCAGCTGATAAATTGATTGTGGTGGAAGGGGTGTGGGTTGGCAAATTAACTTTGTCTGCTGTGAAGGAGGGAGTGGGGCAGGGTCAGACTGCCCAGCCAGAGCAGGGTATGTGAAGAAGCTGAGGCTCATCTGGGAGGT
>NW_017728948.1:31278687-31297213 GCF_001723895.1 Crocodylus porosus
CCTCCTGCTGCTGCTTGCACCCCAGGAGGGCATGGGGTGGAGGGTGTGCCCACAGATCTGTCCAGGATAGGGTGGGCCAGCTGGAGCTGGAGCTGGAGCTGCACTGGGCTCTTCTCAGTGGGAGCTGGGCTTGGAAGTGTGGTGGCAGCACTGGGAGGGGGAACTATGGCAAAATTTGGGGTGCTTACAGCCCCCCCATAGTTCCCTTTCAATGCCACTGTCACCACTGCCCACCCCGAGTCCAGCCCTCGCTGAGAAGAGCCCAGTGGAGTCCTGGCTCCAGCCCACCCACCCTGCCCCTCCCTGCAGATCTGGAGGCATATGCCCTCCCATGACCTCCAAGGGTGTGCACAGTGGCAGGAGCTGCATCTCCCCACCCTGCCTCATCAGGGCAGCACCCACCCCTGTCCCACTACCTCCCTCCCTCATGTGGGACACTTTGATTTGCCCCCCACACTCTTTCCCTTTCCCCCCCCCTTCCACCACAGTGGACCTACCAGCTGCATGCAGCTCTCCACCCTGCTGGGCTCTGCTTCTTGCCACCTATGTGATGTGCCATGCTGCATGCACGCATGAGCATTTATCAGCCAACTTATCAGCCACATCAAGCTGATTTCCAATACTGCCAGTTTTCTTTATATTGGTACTGATCTGATAGTGAACTGTTGTATCGGTGTACCTCTAATGTATGGGTCCAGATGTTGTCTCTAGAGTCTTTCTCTGATAATTCTAGGTTCCATGTTCATGGATGGTTAATTGGGCATTAATATTTGTAAGTATAAAAAAAAAATTAAAATAGAAAATGGTACCATTTGATGCATTGATTAGTTGATGATGATTATTTTCTAGGCATGCCTGTGAAAAATAACATAGCAGCTCTACGCCAGTCCCCAGGCCAGAATGGCACCAGCTTCCACGGCTGCATCCGTAATCTGTACATCAATAGTGAACTGCAGGACTTCAGAAATGTGCCACTGCAAGTGGGAATTCTTCCAGGTTGTGAACCCTGTCACAAGAAAGTGTGTGGGCATGGAACCTGCCACGTTACCAGCCAATCAGGCTTTACCTGCGAGTGTGAAGGAGGATGGACTGGACCACTTTGCGATCAGCAAGCCAATGACCCTTGTCTTGGAAATAAGTATGTCTTTTTTCAAGATAGAGCTATAATTTAACTATTTTTTAAGCAAGATATAAATGTATTGTGCACATGAGAGTAACACCGAGTCCGATATTGGATCACTGAAGTATTGTTCTTTATGAATGAAACTTCCCAGTACAAAAGGTCTGACAGTGGTGCTATATACCATTTAAGCCTTCCTGGAAGCTCTAAAACTACAGAAAGCAAGGGGTCACGGATGCAATAGGCATCCATATCGCCATAATTTTTTTTTAGAATAGTTCAGAAAAAATATGTATTTCATTTAATTATTATCTACCATGAACTAGTAGTTACTTGTATGGATATAGTTACTACATTGTCCCCGGACTCTGCTGGAAAACACGTTATTAAGCCAGAAGATAGCAATGATGGTAAGACAAGGGTTATCATTTTGTTTGCTTTTTAGTTGCATATTCCTGCTAGATACTATACAGGCTATAATAACATTCTCATTCTTGGATCATGAGCTCCCAGCACAAGGCAGAGCTGAAATTCAACTGTCTTAAAGTGTTCAGCACCACAATTTGTCATTGCCTTTTACCCATACAGTTGTCCTGACCACAATTAGCCAAGCAGCCCTTCTGGCAGAGCAGACTTTTCCAACCACTACTACTGATTTTTCTATGCCATAGCCTGCCTAACAAAAGAAGTTTGTGAGTGTTTCTTCCTTTATTCGTTTTCAGTATTTCAGACTACCACCAAATTCCTTTGAGATCCAGTAGCTTTATCTTGGGTTTCACTCGAAGGTACTGCTAAGATTTTCTTTTGATGTTCTGTAATGACATCTGAAGGTTTCAGTACCCTAAAGTTTATATTTGCACAACTTGGAGGCATTTCAGCATTTAGTATAGACCCCATTTCTACTTTCTTATTCATAGGGTTTATTTTTTGAGATTTCACTTTTCTTGAAATCATAAGAAGCACCCCCGGCTTCTTGAAATACAGTTTTATCCGCAGTCATATCTAAGCAGGTCTGCTTCACATAATGTGAAGATGTCACCCCTTAAACTTTGCATAGATAAACCCTCTCAGCAGCTTCCCTGAACATTTCTTTTCTACATTTTATAACTTCCCCATCACTTTTGTATCTGAGCATTTGTAAGTAGCGCAGTAAACTCTGTGGCTAACACTGGATTTGTGTAGTTCTTTTTTCCTCTCCCATCCTCCCACACAGAGGGTGATTTATGTGAGTACAATTTATGCTTTTAGTAGGGTTTTGTTGTGTTTTGAACCTTACATGCTTATACAAATTTGTTTGAGAAGGCCAAGTTGAAGCTTTTAATTTTGTGTTTTGAATACAAAAGGTTTGTGATGGTCTAGAGCTCCTGTGGGTATTTTTCCACAATCTCAGAGCAGCTCCAAACAATGCCCTGTACCACTGAATTTTATCCTAATGGTTTAAGAATCCATTGTGCATAAGAAGCAAAGCTGTCAACAATGGTCCTTATTCTGGAGTTGCAGGCAATCTCCTATAGATGCTGGACCCAATCCATTGAACAGCTTAGAAAAGTATAGATGCTTCACAGTAGGTATGCTGTGACCTGTGACATGATTTGAAGTAGGCCTGAAGTGTTTAATGGATCTGTTGGGGTCACGCCTGTGCTAGATGCTGAAATTTGATATTGGCATAGATCCAGCCACCCTTTAAACTGAACCTGTTAACTAACCACTAGTTGTCTTGATAGATATGACACCATATCTGGCTGGCTTTGTAAAGTATGGCAGGGGTATCAATGAATAATAGAACAGATATAACTTGGATGGTGAGTTGTTTCTGCCAAAGGACCAAACTCAGCAAATGCCAACAACCCAAAAGCCAAAAGAAAGAGGCACTGTACAATTGATGGCAATGTCCTCTTCAGCAGTACTTTCCTATCACCTCTTTATGCTCACCATGCTAAATTGCTTGTGGAGGATCAGAGTTGTGAATGTGGAGAAAAGTATCGCTCATATTCCACTGATTTGTAGACTGGGACAGAATTTTCCGATTGAAACTCTTGTTGGTGAAAAATGCATATTCAAAGAATCCATTAGGTGTATTTTTTCAGTTTTTCTAAGACCACGTGATATAGGGCGATGAAACATTAGAGTAGTCCATGTAAGGCCATGTTAGGCCACATGACATGGGGAGGAGAAACATCTGAGTAACCGTGAGTTAGACAGCTGAGATTGCTTTCAACTCAAGCCATGAGCTGTCACCAAAAGTGTCTCCCAGGGAAGCAGTATATATATATAAAGGAAGCCTGTCTAGCAAGAAGAATGTTACAGGAAATAAGTTTATTTTTTCTAGGAATAAAGCCATTGACCTTGTGTCACCAAATGAAAGAGGGAATGGATCTTATTCCAAGGAACTCCTGAGGCTTACTACACATTAATTAATGTGATTGGAAATGTGTTCATGTACACAGGAATCCAGGCATGCAGCTCAACTCAAAGCCTTTTTACCTTAAGCAAAATTCAGTGTACCACAAGTCCACTGGAAGAGGTTTATCTGATCTGCAAGCAGACAGTTGAAGTAGTCTTAGTACCTGTGGCAATCTTAATTTATCCTGCAGTCTAAGCATATCTTGAAATAGGCAGCACTGACTAGTTGTGCAGTAAGGAACTGGCTGGTAGATTATAATACCTGAGGTTGAGAAGAACAGTACATGGGGAAATGGGAGACTTTGTGCTCACCTACCAATCTGCCACTTCTTGAAAGGATCAGAAAACTCTGAGCTGGGGAGATTCTGACCTGTCTCATTCTGGGAAGCCAAACTCTCAGGAATGAGGACCCTGTGAAACAATACTTTTGAAGTGCACAAAATATGGGCAAGTATCATTCTCTCTTGTCTTTTCATGTTTAATACTAAAGACTTTGTTCATTTAGGTCCTGATTTTGTATTCCTTGTACACTTCACTCTTGCTGAAAATTAAAGCAGGTGAGATATGTTGGATTTAATAATTGTGACCTATACAAGTCTTCCATAACACATCTACAGTGGCTGTTTTCTGGCAATAGGAGAATAGTATTCTCTACAGCAGTGTGTTTTCCAAACCACTCATAAAAAGCTTTTATACACTACTTCAGTGCATCTCACTGAAAAGTGCATTAAAAAGTCTATAAGCAATTTGTTTTTGAGCACAATCCAAACTATTTGTAATTAATGTTGCTTAGCTTAAACTTTGATGAATAATTTATTTTTATTCTCTTGGCCTTGTTTTCTCTGTAGATGTGTGCATGGTACCTGCTTGCCAATCAATGCATTTTCATACAGTTGTAAATGCCTGCAGGGACATGGGGGAGTCCTCTGTGATGAAGAGGAAATGCTGTTTAACCCCTGCCAGTCCATCAGGTGTAAACATGGCAAATGTAGGCTTTCAGGCCTTGGGAAACCATATTGCGAATGCAGCAGCGGATACACGGGGGACAGCTGTGATAAAGGTAAGCCATTCAACATATTCTAATATTTCATGTTAGAAAGAGTCCTTTTTAAACATGAACAATCAAGCCATTGCCAATCTTTTTTCCCCTACAATCCACTCATGGTGTTTTTTTTGTAAGTATACTGTAAAAGGCTTGTCTCAGTGACATTAAAAGCCTAACCTGTTTGCCCATGAATTTAAATAATTATACTTAGATTTTTTTCATCGAGTATTTTGCTGTGAAAACATTTCTCTCTTTTTTTTCCCTTTATTCAGAAGCACATTTTCCCTATATATAACTATTACCTTTTACCTGCTGTATCTTTCTGTATTTATTGTTTCTCTGCCTTCTTCAACTGAGAAGCCAAATCCAATGATTCTGCTCCTAGTTTTATCACAAACTCTACTTTTGACCTCTCAGCTTCAACTGATTTATCACAGCGAATTATGCAGGTGAGATGGATAAAAACAGGATGACTTTTTCCCCTACCTTTTTCTTTTTTTCCTTTGTCTATCAGAGCTTCCCCCCTCCCTCTCTCTCCTTTACCCCAGCTGGCATTTATTTTGTATTGTGCATCGATGTGACTAGAATAGAGGGATATTATGGTAGAACTTTTAACAGATGTCTCATTTTTAGTTGGTTTTATACCTCAGTAATTTATGAAGTTAGTGGAATGTAACTTGTATTAAATAACAGATTGAATAATATTAAACTCCATGTCTAATAAATTAAACTGCATGCTCTGTAAAACAGTTCCCTATGGTAAATAGAGCCAGCTGCAAGCAGAATAGGAACAGAAGATGTGTATGTTTGTAATAATAAAAAAAAGATTTAAGCTTCAATTTTCTTGTCATTGTAATAACGTTGTATTTATGGTTTACATACCTGGTATAAACTTCACAGAAAATAGCAAAAAGAAGAAATAAAATTCAGCATTAATAAAATACCATTTCACAAAACGGTTGCTTTTCTTATATAAGATGAAAGTCAAACATTAAAAAAGCAGTTACCTATTGATATTTTACATTTTCTTGGTGAACTCTGTCTTGGGCGTCATTCTGTGACTTGTGTATGTCATATTTGTTTTGTTATGTTTTTTTACAGAAGTCTCTTGTCGAGGGGAACGAATCAGAGATTACTACCAAAAGCAGCAAGGATACGCTGCGTGCCAGACGACCAAGAAGGTATCGAGACTAGAATGTAAAGGAGGATGTTCAAATGGGCAGTGCTGTGGACCGCTAAGGAGCAAGAGACGGAAATACTCTTTTGAATGCACTGATGGGTCCTCATTTGTGGACGAGGTGGAGAAAGTGGTAAAGTGTGGCTGTACAAATTGCCCCTCCTAAATGTGCCCCCCGTCACACTTGTCTTTTGAAAATGTTGTATACTTATTGACCGTGTCGGACTAATTAATGCTTCATAGTGGAAATATTTGAAATATATTGTAAAATACAGAACAGACTTATTTTTTATTATGGGAATAAAGACTTTTTCTTCATTTGAAAAAAGATTCAAGTGCTTGAACTGAGACTTCTTATAATCAAGAGGAGCTTTGAAGAAAAAAAAGAACCTGGTAACATTGAAACAGTGATGGCAAACTTAACTGCTTTTAACACGGATTCTTCTTTATAACATGCTGAAGATACACTGACATTATACACATGTGACTTGCAACCTAAAGCTCATTGATGAACAGTTGACCAGAATAAGAGGCTTGCCTTTTCACTTTCATATCAATATATTATATTGTCTTGACAGACCATAGCAATCACTTACCTATGGATGATGAAGAGTTATGAGTGAAAGAAATCAGATTATACAGCTATAACAGATGTATGTGATGCATTTTGTGTGGCAAAATTATTGACCATCTTGGGAAGATGGGGGTTCACATAATAGATGGGAGAGTTTAAGATGTGAAAATGTACTCTAATCCTAAAATCTCCTGATGGTGTACACATTTGTCAGCATGTTAGCAAAAGAAGCATACAAAAAGTGTCTTTCTGCCTTTTTTCCAGTATTAATTTTTTGTAATATAAATGTTATGGGATGATAAAATAGATTATTGATGGATAAATTAGTAATAATATGAATTTCTGTTTCTATGAGTTCTAAACAACTTTATACAGTATTCAGTTTCATTGAGAAATATTTATTGTATCAAAGTACATTGTACTTAACCTTTTTAGGCCATCCCTTTTACTGTTTTTCAATGCTTTAATATATATTAATTTATATTTGTCCTGGTATTTTTGTATTTTGGTTTTTTTAAAGACTTAAAATCAGGATTTTTGCAATAGAACTAACATAGCATGTCATCTTGGGGTAAACGTTTTTGGTCTGATTCTTTATTTTTTCCTTAGCATCTGACCACTTGGTGTCACTGAATCTGAAACTGAAAGTGATAAGCCTGGAATTTTTATGTTGAGCAAACATTCAGGACACCTCCCAAGAACTTGTAATGTATGAGAGAAAATGTCTTTACACTAGATGGCAATTGTTTAGAAGTAAATTTTCCCTATATATACAGTAAAATGGTGTGTAGAAAATGACACTAGAAAGTAGACCTCCACAAATTAATATTCCCTTTGAGCTCCTTACCTTTTCTAAAATAAGAAAAAAGAAAAAAAAGGCTGTACTTTCAAGAACTGTGAGTTTTTCCAGATAATAAAACTACTTTATTGCCCTAATGTTCCCCATGTTAACATGTTGCTGCTAAATTACAATGTAGGATTGGTAACATTTAATAGTGGGTTTTGTTCTTCTTTCATTCAAACCCAGGGTACCCTGTAAAATGCAGATTTTTTTCAATTTCATTTTATTTTTTACAAAAAAAAGTTAGATGTACATGTGTAATTCAGTGTGCTTCGTCTTATTTGGACTGATATCAGTAATGCTACTGATGTTTGTAAATTAAACAGATATTTACTTCATTAATAGATTTTCTTTGTATTCTTTTGAGAATTTTAACTTGTCTCACAGCCTTTAACTAAATATCTGTAGTTGCAAAGAATATTTGGCAAAACTAAAAATACAGCCCAACCCCAATTCTAGCCTATGAATATCTGACAAGCTAATAGAGAAATTTCTGTGCAATTTTTACAGCCTCAGCACTACAAGTGGTATCAACTGAAAATGCGAGTAGTGTGGATCATGTGTCTTTAGGAAAATCTTGGCCTAGCTATAAGTTGAACAGAAAAGCATCAAATCTACTACAGTGGCAAAACTTAAAGCAAGATTAATGAAAAACTTGTAAATATATTATAAGACAATAAAACTTCATATCTCCCTTATATTTTAAGGAGCATAAAAATGGCAAATCCATTGTAACATTTGAGACACTACTTTGTTGATTTTTCATAGTTTGTTTTTCTTTGTCTTTTCCTTTGAATTATTGGACAGTTGGACAAAATAATGTTTTTGAAACTCAAGTTGTTTGTTTAACGTTTGAGAATGCCATGTGTCTGTTGTCTGGGATGTATTTTGGAATTTGTCTGACCATCTAGTGAAATAGGAATTGGCCTGTGGCTTTTCCTGCAATTACTAGGATTTCTAAGCAAGCAAGTAGTCAGCTATTCTACCTGTGTGATAACAGGGATCCTGGTTTTCTCTGTTTAAAAATCGCACATTTTCTGATAAAAAATTGTTGCAAATTCTCTGATTAAAAACCCCAAAATCTGCATTTTTCCACAATTAAAATGAAACACCACTCATATATATAAATATAAAAGTATCAGTTGGCCACAGTGTTTTCTTGATATATTCACAATTTTAAAGCAATTTGGAAGCTTACCAGTGCCTCAATCACTATAATAAAAGTAATTCTAAATACTTTAAAATGTTGGCATTCGATTTTGGGTTTTTTACCCTGGAAAGTTGGAGTTCTCCCTGCCCCCTTGCTCACCAGGATGCAAGTCCAGCTGCAGGCATCCCCTGCCACTACTTTGTGGTGCTGAGCACCCTGATATGCCTGTGCCCTGTCTATGCCATTGTGCCTCGCTCCCAAGCCACAACCCCCCAGCCCCCCAGCCCTGCTGGTGCCACTTACTCCCAACCTCCAGCCCCCTGGCCCTGCCAGTGCCCTTCACTCTTCACCCATAGCCGCTTGGCCCTGCTGGTTCCCATCACTCTCCAGCCACACCCCGCTCCACCCCCCATCTGCCAGAGCTATGGGGCCAGGGGCCCAGGTTTGAAGCCACCTGTCTGCCCAGCAGTGCCTGAGCCCCAGCAAAGCATGGAGCCCAGCTCCCTACCTCCTCCCCCGATGGGTGGCATGGCTGGAACAGAGCCCATGGGTGGTGCAGATGTGGGCTGAAGGCCACAGGCTCAGGGCTCCCTGCCCTGCTGCCCTCCTCCCAGAGGATCCACAGTCCAAGCTGACATGGCAAGACAAAGTGAGCTGGGGAGGCTTGGTGCTGTCACCAGGAGGCCCATGTTGTCATAGTGAGGTGCCTCTGCCCACCTGGCAGCAGTGGGAGACACAGCTCCACACGTAGGTCAAAAAAATGATTGGAAAACAATACGATCAGAGTTGAAAATGCACTAGTTTGTGTACAACCATGAATTTGAAGACAGAGAATTTGAAATTGATGTAGAAAAAGTAAAGAAATCTGCAGAACCAATGGGCCTTGTTATACATTATACATAGCACATGTTATATTTAGATCATAGTAAGCATTAACGCAACTTAGAAAATGTTCTGAGCAGTTCCATGTTAGTGCTCACTGGGTGCATCTACACATGTGTTTAAGTTGATGTGATAAACTCTGGTGCGGTTTACACCTGGGCGGCTAATCCCAGGCGCAGCGTCTGCATGTGTGCCTGGGACTACGCACATGCAAATGTTTGAGCTGGGGCAGAGCAGCCCTGGGCTGCTCTGGATGATAGCATGGGTGGCAGAGGGGCTAGCTGCAGCATGAGGGTGCTGAAAGAACGGGGTTAGGTAGCAGGCAGCCTCCACATTTTGGCACGCCCTAGCCAGCCCTGTCACCCTCTACATGTGCTATCCCCATGTAGAGGGTGACAGGAGGGACAGCATTATCCTACAGCGAAGTTAATTAATTTACTGCACCGTAATACTGGCATATGTTTAGATAGTGACACTCTACTGCCAAGCAATAAAGTGCACATGTAGATGTACCTGCTGGCCATGTTAAGGTGAGTGCAGACATGCAGTGTGTGGCACCACAGACCCATCTGTGGCACTGCACATGCAGGCATTCCTTGTCCTACTATTCTGCAGTGTGTGTGTGTGGGGGGAGGGGATGGTTGACCCCAGGAGATCCAAAGTACAAGAACCCACTCCAAAAACAAAAAAAACAAAAAAAAGGCAGGACAGCCCAAAACCAGAGCTTGGCCAGCCAGAGCCATGCTCCAGTGCCAGGCAGGTTTCCTACCATGGTTACAGCCCCAGGAGGCCCCCAGAATCCCAGGTAAGGATGCTGGGTCCAACCCAGTGCTGGTCCCAACCTTCCCTACCCCACTCAGGGTAATTGCCATGCACCAGAGCACGCATGGCATGGGCATTCCCCAGGGACAAGTAAAGTGGCACAAGGTGTGCTGCTGCTAATTGTCCTGGGGAAACAAAAGTCCACACTCATCTTGCTGTGCCCACTATGATTTAAATATAAATCACAGAACTGCACTGGAGTCTGGAATAAAAAAAAAAATTACAAACACTGCAGTGATCTGGAATAATGCTAATACGCATACTTTGTAGTTCATTTTGTTATCCTCTTCACAGCCTATGAAGGGCTCAGCATTTTGCAGTTAGTATGCTAAGGAAAAAAAACGCTATTACAAGCGTCAACAAGTAGGGTACTTATTCACAGAAAACTTTAAAGCAAGTTTGTCACAGCTGAGTTGCACATTCAGATACTTGAGGCATATTACAATAAACTTCAATTAATTTAGGGAGTTGATCTTTAAAAATGTATATGTTTCTATTACTGCTGTGTTTAGGTTTGTACCTATACTGCTACCTTCTTTTCAGCAGACTTGCATCCGGTCATATTGGAGGCATTTTTTCAGAACGGTATTTCTGCACTTTAGGAGTTAGAAATATAATTGCGCAGTCTATTTCAATGCAATGTTGTTATCACAAAGATAATACCTATTATCACAAAGATATCTATTAGCACTGTTATAACTAAGATATTATCACTAAAATGATAACTGTTTAGATTTATCCTCAAGAAACCTACAATTTCTATCTGTGCCCCCAGGCAATAAAAATTGATTTTTCAAAGGCTTCATTTTGAACCCAGAAAATGGAACTCACCATAGTTTTAAGGAAAAAGAGATATCATTTTTTAAATTTAATTTGTATTGCCTGGTGCACACACCCTAGTATTTAACTCACAGATGATGGCAAGGTCATTGGTCATGGAAGAAGGTACTGTCCTTATTAACAATTTACTTTAACATGATGATTTTTTTTATTATTTTAAGTCTTTACTAAAAATATATACTGAACACTGAAAGTTTTTAAATGCAGAGATTAGTGGGGGAGTTATGAATGTATCAGCGGCAGGACTTGAATCAGCCAGAAAGAATGAGTTTCTTTCTAATCTCTGCTAAAGTAACAATGGTGGGTTGATTTCAAAGCCAGTTTATGACTTTGCAGGGCCACGTACCTGAGACCATGAAAAAAATACTACAACAGCAGCTGTTTTCTTGCAGCTTGATAGTGCATGAAGAGTTTTATGATGGGGTATTTATATTGGGATGACCCTGACCAGTAAGAAATATCTGTGGGATTTCTGTTAGATCATACAACTAATGACAATCCACATAATTCTGTGTCAAAATATTTTGATGCAACAAATTGACAAAAAAAAAATCATAATGAGTGAAGGCTATCTGTTTATCTTGGAAAACTCTTACTGCACAGCTTTTCTGAACAACAGCAAATCCAGCACAGTCAATCTAACCTGAAGGAACTCCATAATGAATGTGACAGAATATAATAAATGAGGAAGTTTAGGGGGAAAAATTGGAAGTATGTCTGTCAGGCTTGAGAATGATTCGTTGCAGAGATGAGTAGGATTTGGGTCACGTCAAAAGAACTGAGGTAGAAAACGTGTGTTTGGGGAAGAGACCAGTTACTTTTGAGAAAAAGGTTAAAAAAAATTAGATTTATCAGAGATGTGAGTGGTTTTTCTCACTGAACTTACGAATTTTGGGGGACTTGGTCAGCAGATTTTTCATTAAAAGATCTGCCCTCTGGTTGCAAGGGTTCACACTTGACTTAATTGTTTTGTTTGGAAAAAAAGCCTCTTATGAACGGTCTCAAAATGACATGATTTGGTACTTTTGCTTAATCCCTTTCCCTTCCTCTTTAGAAACCAGTAGTTCTCTTGGTTCATTTTGTCACTCAGTAGGAAGATAGGTATCAGCACTTGCATGTGCCCACATTAAAATGAAAAACCCAGCACATATTTCAGCTTTCATGAAATAAAATTACCCAGTTGAGCCATGCAAGGCTCTTGGCTCTTAAAAAAGCCATTTCTGCACTGATGTTGTATCTTCAATCTGCTTACTGTCCCTGAAGTGGAACTGAGAGATGGCTTTGGTAATCATGACTATGTTGAGGCTGTCAGAGGTAAAGTAAAACTGAAGTGCTTGTCTGCCTGATTGGCATTCTGGAAAGCTGACAGTTTTACTGTGTATTTTAAGCATCATATTCTTGGGAGACAGAAGCGAGGCAGAAAGTTACAAAAACATCTGAGAGTAGAGAAGATTTCATGTTCTTTGCAAACACATTTCCAAAATTGAAAATTATAGGCTCTGTGGCCCTCAGGTAGGTTGGAGGCCCTTAGATCAGGATTGGAGGTTATGTTCTGGCAGCTGCCAAGCTGGTGTCTGTGGGGTGAGGTGGTGGCCACCAGAAAACTTTAGCCTGAGAGAAGATATTTAGTCAGTGCTCAATGACATCTGTCATCTGTGCAAAGGCAGCCACAGTGTAATGGGTAGCACCTTGTACTTTAAGTACAGTGATTTGAGTTCAAACCTCAGTGGAACTAAGGGTGGAAACAGATGTCACCTTTGTGCCCTGGGAGCACTTGCCTACCTTTCCCTGCTTATGGAGACGTGCCCCAAAAATCCCAGGAGGCATGTCTCTGTAAGCCGAGCAGGCACTTGTAGGACTTGAGAGGGGCCCGATCCTGCTTAAGCATTCCTGGGATGTGCAGGACTGGGCCCCTCAAGCCCCAAGAAAATACGTTGACCCGCACATCAATGAGCAGGACAACGGGTGATGTGTGTTTCACCCAATGAAGTGAATCAGGTATTTTGGGATACATCCCAACACAGCTGATCGGCTTCATTTGGTGATGACTGTTGCTAGCCTGGAAGTCGGTTTGGGGATAGTTTAGGAATAGCACATCTTGTATTTCTGTAGGGGACTACATCAGTGGTTCTCAACTGGGTTGCTGCAGCAGCCAGGTAAAATTACCCTGCATGTTTCCCCTGCATTAGGACTCTCTAACTGGCCTAAAGCAGGCAGCAAAGCTGCCTCATGCCATGCTATTCTTTCTGATCCATGCCCCCTATGTTGCTCTTGGAAACACAGGGGAGTGGAACTGTCCCATCCACTTCTGTGTCTGGGAGGTGATGGTGGTGGTGCTGGACCAGAAAGGTTTGTTTGACCAACAGCTTCTGGCTGATTTAGGCTAATCAGATGGCCCTAATGCAGGTGTAACACATGCACATGGCACAGCCCTTCTTGGGCTGGCTTTGCATCATGGGACAGTTTCATCGCAGTTCCATAGTCCTTCCTGACAGTAGAACTGTTGGTGCTGCCTCAGTTTACCTGGGTGCTTTCCAACTAGGGGTACTGTCATATTCAAAAAAGTGGTGGTGCCTTGAGCCTGAAAGGTTGAGCACCAGCAGGCTAGATGATTTTTGAGGTCCCTTCTAACCCTAGGATTCCATTATCCTGGTGAACACAAAAATCCTTTGCTTTCTACAATTTCTGGGGCAGCAGAGTTGCAGATCAGTACCTATGTTACAAGAATTCTGCTCAGCCCTGGGCACAAGCTTTAAAATTGCTACTACTGACAACAGCTTCATTTAAACATACTGGGTACCTATACATGTGATGGACCTCTGCTCATGCATACTAATTAGCACACATCAGAGTAGATTTGATTAATGGAGTTTGCTGTGAGTCTGCTGGACCATGCTAATTAACATGCACCAACAGCCTCTGCATCATGTATATTCAGCATACCTGTTTTTCAAAATCACACCAGGAGTAGCAGTGTTTTAACTAAAGCTCATCGAATGAGCTTCAGTTAAAGCACCCCTGCTGCCATTTTGAAGCATAGGATGCTGAATACATGTGACTCTGTGGATGCTTTAATGAGAGCCTAAAGCACCCCCACCCACACCCCAGGGTACACGTATAGATGCCCATTGATCTTGCCAGTATTTTCGGGCCACTAAGTTTGAAACTTTATCTTCAGACATTGTTCCATCTCAGCCATAAACCAACTGCTGAGAGTGATTCTAGGTGCTTTATCTAGCCTATTTACTTTCATTAGCTGCCTTATATACATGTAGACAAGGAAACATAAGCAATAGAGACTTTTTCTCCTTTGTTTTATAACGGGAAGAGAGTAACCACCTTGAGAGAGATACAGCTCAGATACCCTCAGTTCTAGCTAACAGCAGCAAATATCAGGTGTAGTAGACTAGAAATTTCTTCCTGTATCTTTTGGAAGGAATTTCATTAGCTACCACATTTACTCACATACAACACATATACCTCCCCCCCATCCCAGATCAACCCTCCAAAATTGAGGTGCTTGCCTCAACTGTGGAAGGTAATTTTTTTCTTTGCTGAAACTGAATCAGGATGTATTACAGCAAGCAGACACTGCAACTCATGGTTGCCACATGTCCTTGGGGCTGCAAACAGCAGGGCAGTGTCCAGTGTCATACCCGTTGAGGAGGCAGTAGCTTTGGGCTGAAGAGCCCCTGAGCTAGCTCATGTCAAGTGAGCTCCAGTAGGTGGTCTGTGAGTATCTTCATGAAGCTTGTGATATGGAAGCAACACTCTTATGTACAGGAACTTGAATAAAGAACGGTTTACAATAAAGTAGTAACAGTCTCACTATGCCCTTGCAAGGATCTGGAGCCTAGCCCTGTTGCTGTCCTGCCACACCAGGAAGTTTCTGCTGCCTCACTCAGAATGTCTGCTGGGATGTCACATTTCCTGGACACCGTTTCCAGGAGGTCTTACTCTTTGTCATGAACCTGGAAAATATTTTTCTACAGGCTTCCTTCAAAATCAAAGTGCATGTTTTATTTGAGAGCATGTGGTAAGCAAGAAAATATAACAATTATCAAGAATCCCTATCCCCAAATTTTGAAAAGCAAAACAACAAAAATCTGAAGTCCATCAGTCCATCAGTGACACATTAATGTTTTCTTTAAGATTTAGAAGTCACCCTTTCTCCCAGAGACTTTATTTAATACAGTATTCTCTTTCTGTATTTTAAGATAATGTGACCTCCCCCTCCTGCCATCTGACAGCATTCATAGTTGCGGCAGGGAGGGGAGAGATTGAGAGAGAGAGAGAGAGAGAGAGAGAGAGAGAGAGAGAGAGAGAGAGAGAGAGAGAAGGCTTCTTTAGTTGCTTCTACAAAAAAGGCAATTTTGAAAAGTTCATTGATAACTCTTACCATGGTTCTGTGGATTCAGATCAACGAAAATTATGAAAATGTTTCCCCTAAACATAATATCCCTTTTGGCTGCATCCACATGAGCAGGGGCGTGTGTTTGCAGCAGCACAAATAGTAGAGGCACAAATTTGTGCTGCAGTGCATGCCCCTGCCCATGCACTTTGCAGTAGAACACATTCTCCTGCATGGGCTGCAGGGGGGGCCTGGCTGGGACACAAGGTGCCTCAGCATGGGGCTAACCAGCTGACAGCCCCCATGCTGAAGCAACCTATGTATCAGCCAGCTGGGGAGCAGCACATGGAGATGGGGGGGAGCAGGCAGCCCAGGACTCCCTGCTCCCCGGTCTTTGCATTTGTCCTGGCACACAACACTTGGGCATGCTTTGCACCACTTTTTCTCTCAGGGTTTGTTTGGTTTTTTCTTTGCTGCTGGGAAATCCTGATAGCAAATTTTGCTTCAGCACTGCAAATTAGCAGCACGGGGCATGGTTTAACATGCAATATAATAAGGTTTGTGGCACCACAAAGAGATCTGTGGTGCCACAAAAAATGCATGTGCCTGCACATCTGGATCTAGTCATTGAATTTGTTTCATTTAGGGTTGTTTTCTCTTCCCAAAAGTCCAGTAATGGTATAATTAATGTGCTGGTAATTCTTGTTCTCCCTTAAGATTCTTTGAAAGGATCCAGTAGCATTTTCCAGTACCATTTTCTTCTGTTTCATAGTTTTTGCATGCTGGGCTGCAATCTGCTGTTTTCACATGACGACCCATTTGCTCTCTTTGGCAAATTTCCATGACAGACTTAATCTTTCTAAAGAAAAGAAGATGCAAAATCAAGCATTGTTTTGTGGGAGGAAATATTATCTTATATTTTTGCTTCCGATTATTTTTATTAAATTGCAGTCCTAGGCCTCTGCTATAGTGATAACAGGTACCAGGTGACAACTTTGATGTTACTTTGTTGGTATTACAAGTTTGGGGCTTTCCTGTGCAGTATTCCATATCATAGATGGGTCTTCCCTGTCCTCATTGTCTTTATTTTTGGACCTGATTACATTTTCATACATTTTTATTTTCTAGGTCAAAATTTGAATTTATAGTCACAGCAGTAAATAAAACTTATCATAAAGCTCAGGCAAGTCTATCATGGAATTTGCTACTGAAATACTATTGAAAAATGGGTATAATAATAGCAATGCTAGCTTCATTCTTTTTCTGTGAATCTATCAATGAGCAAAAATGCAGTAGTACATACCACACTCACTATTTAACCAGAAATCGGCTCTCCAAAATTGGAGTGCGTTTCTTAACTGAGGAAGAGGATTTTCTTTGCAGAATAGAAGCATGCAGAAGGAGAAGCATGAAGATGTGCTGTCTCCAAGGAAGCAAGCAGGAAGCAGGCCAAAAACTGCTTCCAATTTGGAAGTGGCTATGAAAGGGCTATCGGTGGATGAGAGCCCTCCTCCTTGCTGCCTGAGAGAGAACCTGGCAGGAATTTTGCAGGACCTTTTTATGAATAAGCCAGTTCAACACATAACTCTGGAAAAATCCTTTTTTCTAACAACAAGGTGTGTGTATTTAAGGTAGGAAGGTGATATACAAAAAGATAAGATAATACAGCAGAGAAGTGCTTTCTGTAATGCTTATGTTCCTAAATAAGGAATGGGAGAGCTACATTTGTACCAAATGCAACAGGTATTTTTAAAGTAAAAAGGTATGAGGGTTTGACCTGAAATTAAGGCTAGACAAAAGGTAGGAAGCAAGACTGGATAATATACATCAGGACAAAATGGCACAGGTACCACATTTTCCTACAGTTTATAAGATGATTATGGGACACCAAGACAAAAGGGAGAAACGTGCTTCATTAAGGAGGACTTATGGGTCCTTCAGCCAAAAACCAGCAATGAATATTCTGTCCTCAGCAAGGAAAGTGGTTAAGCAAAGGGAGAATATTAACAGTAACAAAATCAGTGAACAAATGGTATAGAAGTGCAGTCTCCTAAAAGAAAAAAAAAAAGAAATGAATTGTGATCATTGCTGCCCTGATCCAGGTTGTGTACTACAGATGCAATAAGTAAAGAGAATAGTACCACGGCTCACATGACAGACCTTTGGTGTATAACAAAGAGCTGGATAATAGGGATTATTGAAATAATATAGGATAATAGAGATTTCCATTGATTATACAATCCATAGGAAGGCAGATGTGATGACTTTGGGACTTTGAAAAGATGCCAGACAAGAAATCTGAGGACTCTGGCAGACATTCTAACAATGACAGGATTGGGATCAGAAGAATTTTGTGCCACGATCTAAACATCGTGTTTTCTGCCATGCCAGATGTGCATGGCAGGAAGCATGATATTTGAGATAGGTCATAAAATATTTCTGTGATCCCACTTGTGCCACTGCTGAGTTGCCCCCAAGCTCAATCTTATAGATCAGGCCAGGGCAGTTCTGTGCTAGACCCAGGGTTGTCAAAGCTGAATCTGACAGTTCCAAGTGCATTTGATTTTTGAACCCATCCTGAAAGCCCCAGGTCTTGAACTGACCAGGAATTTTCATGGTTCAGTCTAACAATCATCTGATTGTCAGACACAAACCTGACAGTCCCAGGTCTCAGACTGGAAAACCGATCTGACCCAAGTTGGTTTAAGACCCTGGGATGTTGGGGCAGGTCCAGCAAACCCAATCCTAACAGTCCCAGGTCCAGTTTGAGCAATCAGCTGATTGTTGGCCCAGCCCCCAGACCGCCCAGCTGCACGCATGGCTTTTAGATATCCCAGGGCACTGGGACCCTGGAAATAAGGAGCCTTCCTCCATCCCAGGGTCTCCATGCCTGGGACATCTAAAAAGCATAGGTTCAGCTCAGGTGCAACCCGGCATTTTTGAGTGCCATGTTAAGGCAGCTGTGGAACCCCCCTGATGGCCACGCGGATCCTCTTCTGCTTCAGCTTTTGCATATCCTCCCTCTTCTCTTGCTGCCATGTGTGAGGGGGTGGCGGCTAGGGACGGCCGTGAGCTCCCTAGCGCCGCCTACCGTCACATTAGGGTGACGTAGCACCCTCAGAATCTCGCCCACCACGACTTTGATGGTTAAATATATAACGTGGAGGCTGCCAGTTTCCCTAATGGACGGTCTTGTTGTTCGTCCCTATTCCAGACTGGGGATTCGATAAGCGTCCTGCCTTAAGGGCAATGCGTGCCTCCAAGCCTCCCCCTCAGCACGCCCCAAGCCTCGCAGCTGTTCTGGGGAACGCTTGTATGGTC
>NW_017728948.1:31297313-31311729 GCF_001723895.1 Crocodylus porosus
CCTGGCAACCAGGCACCTGAGCTGCCTGGGTGATTGACAGCTCTGCCAATCACCCTCACAATCACGGGGCACCTCTGTGACTCCGTGACACCATGCCTTTGTTGGAATTATTAGAATGTGAAAAGGGAGGCTGCCCAAGGGTCCTAGAGGAAGTCTTTGTCCATCTTCTTACTAGCTTATCTCTCTCGGACTGCTGGTATCAATCCTGCCCTCACACTAGATAGGTCCTCCCAGCCTGTATGTACCACAGGGCACTAATCACCTTCAGGGCTAAGTTTGTGGCCTCTGACCTCCCCTATAGCCAGGCCCATGCCTTGCAGATGTTGCTATCCAGTGACTGTCTCTTGTTGGGTCTTGGCCTCAGCCCCTTTTCTCTCACTGGGCCTTCTAGCCCAAGCCCTGCATGCTGGATCTGGCTTCTCAACTCCAGCCCTTGTCCTACCTGCTTTGGTCTGCCTCCACCCCCTGGCACTGCTGGGACCTCCTTCACCCTGCCCAGGCACTATTGGGACCTTCTCCACCCTGAACTGTTCCAATCCAGTCCTCTGGTTTAACAAAGAAATAAGCGATATGGCTATAACACAAATTCCATATTGCATCTGAACATACATATTAGCTCCCTGGCTGTACCACAAAACTATTTCCTACCCTGAGTCATCTTCCCCTGACAGTAATCTGCATCTTATTTGCATTCTCTCAGGGTAGCCTAAGTGTCAGCCAGGAGTTCCTTTTCAGCCTTTCCTCTCAAGAGCTGCAGGGTCAGCCTGCAGGGTTAGCCTGCTTTCGGTCAGGCCCTAGGCTTATATACTCCAGCTGCTTGAGCTCTGTCTGCTGGAGGTTCTCCTTTTAAAGTAACAGGAGCGCTATGCTTTCTCTTATAGCTAGACAGGCTACTGGCCTCAAGAGCTGCCAAATTCCTAGGGGCCAGAGCCCCTCAGTCCCTCCCAGTACCAGTGTCAACTCCCATCCCTATGCCAATGCTGATAATCAGCTGATTGTCAGCATTGGCATAGGGTGCTACACATTCCATTTGTGGTCCCATACAAACAAGCCAGAAAGATGTTCCTCATTTCATGTGGAATAACTTTGTGGTTGGGTTGTCACCATAAATTGGCTGCAGCACTTTTGCTACTTATGGTGCAATTAGGACATTGCACCATAATGCCTTAAACAAAAGATAACAAGAACAGGAGCTGAAGCCTCACTTAGCCTGAAGTAAATGATTTTAAGAGTTTTTCAGAGGATTATTTGAGTTACAGCACAAAAAATAAAAACCAAAAACAAATAAATAAATACATTATGGATATCTAGCACAGAACATTGAGACAGAAGAGGTCAGGGAGGGGGGTGCAGGCGGGGAAGGATCAACTAACAGAGTTGCTCCAAGCTACAGGGTTCTGTCCTCATGAGGGAATTAACAGTTTATCTTATGGGTACAAATATAGCCGAAGAAGTTTTGATTCAGAAAGGAGTGTCCCCAACCAGAGGCAAAGTCATTCTACTTCCAGCTGATCTCAAGCAATAGGAACTCTCAGAACTAGTGAGCAAAATCCATTTGAAGTCCGCATAGTAAAACAGATTAATTAAAAAAAGAAAGAAACAAGAGTATTAGACTTTAGGGGAAGCAAATGTTGAAGAACTAAAAAAGCTAGGGCCAGATTCACTGTATGCTCAAGCTGTTTTGCACTGTTCCAGTGATGCAAAGCAGCTGTAAACCTAACTTAACTGGCCAGAAGCCACTAAAATCTTTATCTCCTGGAAAATGGGTTGATGATTTCAGTGCATAAAATGCCATACAGAAGTGTGGTACTGCTCTCCCAGTACAGGCTATAAAGAAGTTACAACTTATGTTACTATAGCTGAGACACAGAAGTGGAGGATGAGGGTGTTCCCCAGTGCTAGGTAGTGCTTCCCCTTAGGAAGTAGAAAAGGGGTCATGGTTTGCCTTTGTTGCTGCTCCCTTAACTCTAAAGGGAGTGAAGAGATTTGCTGCTCCCCCTTCAATGACAGGGGTCAAAGCTAAACACTGGAGTCACTAGAAATAAAGCAGGCTCTAACATGGAGAAATTGCTTGTAATGATTGTTAAATTCTAAATAATGACTTATTTGAAGTTCAATAGTAAATGGCTGGGGGAAAACAGATCTATCTTTAGTACATACATATTAGAACAGAATATCCATATTTACTTTTTCAGGAAGTGAACTTTTAGGCTCTTAGTTTTCCCTGGGCAACTTGGAACAACACTAACTATGATTAAAGATTCAAAAGAGCTAGGAGCCAGGAAGTTTGATCTAATCCATTTTGACTTTGCAGTCCTTGCATTTAAATGCAGCATTCCTACATAGAACACACGGTAGTTTACTTAGGGTTACAGTGTATCTATTGCATGTACTCTGACAGGGCTTTGTGCATATGGAAATCACTACTTTTTGTTTTTAGCCAAATTATGGGATCAAAAACATGTAAAACCTTCTGTAATGAAACCTGAAGACTCGTGTAATGAAACCTAAAACTAGTCTAAATTCTTTCCTGTTTTCAAGCTTTGCTATAAACCTGAAACTTGGGCCAAGCTTGTCTAGATTTGAAAACCATTTGATGAATCTCAGATGATTTATAGATTGAGACGGCAAGAAAAAGCACTTAAGCTTTGCATAGTTTAGATGCAAAAACAGGTATAAGTTAGTGGTTTCTATTTAGTTTTACTTTGGGTTTTTAGGTTTATTCAAATACCAAACGAAAAGTTCATAGGAATTAAAGGAACAACACTGTATTGTATCAGTAACTGTACAACATAACAGCTTTGCAGAGAACTTCCTCTACTTTACCTCTGACAGAGAAATTTGAATTTGAACTAAGCAAGATGAGAAGGCTGGAGAAAGGGAGGTATGGAAAATATTCTCCTTCATGTTCTGAGAAATAAGGATGTTCCTTTTTACGCAGAAGATGAGAATACAAATCTGTCAAACCCCCCTTTATTTGTACCACCCACTATCATTCATTCTCATTTAACGCTTCTTAAAATGTTGAAGACAAGCTTCAGCAGGGAGCCAAAGGAGGAGTAACGTTCAAAGACATCAATACAGAGTTGCAATGACTGAAAACATTTAATGGATATGTTGAAGCTACAGTTGCCATATAACAAAGTTTCCTACTTCCATGCCTTCCACCTACATCTTTTTGTATCTATGTTTAAATATGGAAAATATGAATAAAGGGTGTTGTATCCCAAAGAAACAAATGATCCTTTCAACGTGATTTAGTATATTTGGCTTCATTCACAAGTTAGAATCAGCAAGGTGGATCATATTTTTGCTACTACAGCCCAAATATCATACCAGATGCACAAGGAGGCAAACAATGTCAGCCTGTAGAAGTATGGGGTACAAATTGAGAGAAAGAGGGAAGTGTATTGAATATGCAGATACACTGGTCCCCTCGCCATCCCCCAGTCCCACAAGAATGACTACAAGTTGTGCCAGTTAAAAAGATCCTTTGTGGAAAGGAAGTTCCTTCACCATGACCTCTAGCGAACAGCTGGGCCAGTCAAGATTATGTGCTGATTCCAGAACTTGACCATATAAAATGACCATAGTAAACTATATTTTTTTTAAATTCACATGTCTATAAAAATATATCCTAAATGCTGCAGTAACTCTTCCATATGTGACAATTAGCATTTTTGATTAATGGGGTTTTCTGTATTATTGGTATATAGATGTTTATATACTCTGCATGTAAACACCATAACTGCTTCTTAAATAGCATCTTAAACAAGAAAGATGGTATTCATTTAACACCTTGAAACATTATTTTTGTATCAATAATGTATATTGTCAATGTTTCAAATGGAGTGTTCAGGCTCAGTTAGATAGGCCTGAATTGTATCTACAGCCTGTGGCAGTTCAATCATGCTGAAGTCAATTTAAGCAACCTATTTAAATACTCATGAATCTTTTCATTTCAGTCTAGATCAAAATGCTGTTCTCCTCTATCCTTGGGATGAAAATGTATCTAACAGGTTCTGAAAAATGCCTCATAATTATCCTGGTTGGACATGGAGTTTCCTACCAACTTTGATCTATAATGTAGTAATGTGTCAGCTAGACCAAAGTAGTTTTATGTGCAGTAAATAAGACAAGCTGAGGAGCTTCATGGTTAATTGATTAAAAGGCTCTAAAGAAGGTGCGAGATCAAAGAGTAACTTAATGGTTTTATGTTACTCAAGAGAACTGTCAGTCCACTTGTCTGACAAGGCTGACCTTGGGCAATAAGGTAACAGACAATTAAAAAAGAAAAGAAAAGAAAAGAAAACCCTATGTAAAACCCAAATCATATTTACCTAATTTCACCCCAATGCTGAGAGACATATTGCACTTTGATACTTTGCGCAAAGCAGACACAAAAGTCATTAGGAACCTACATCTGGATAAAAATCAGAATTTTAAGAGCCGGCCCCAGGATCCCCACTCTCCCAAAGAAACACCCTAACCACTCAGGCCATCATGTCAGGCTTCCTTTTGTTTATGAACTATCTGGCCCCATGATACTTGCATTCCTAGCTGTATAGTAGCTCAGCTTCAACCATAGGAGTGGAGAGGACTGCTTTGCCTAGTTTGTCACACAGTCACCCAAAAACCAATTTGCATTTGGGACTTCCTGTGTGTGGTATGTGGGGGTATTCTGCTAAATTAGATTTACTCTTGCAATGTTTAGGCTTTATTTGCAGCTGTATGTCATTTTTACACCTGTATGTATCACAGGATATAAGTGTATTTCTGTGACTTTGTGTTATAAGCATAAAATAATCCAGTAAGGTGGTTCATACACATGCACAAGCGACACCCAGTTGGTGTACATCTCGGCCCTCAGGGTGGCAAAGATAAGTGTTCGTGAAATATCCATTTCCATTCTTAGGTCGTTTGCTCCCTGATTGAAACAATGGCTATATTGATAGGGTTACCATATGTCCGGGTTTTCCTGAACATGCCCTCTTTTTTGGACCCCTGTGCTGTATCTCGGTAGGTTTTTAAATTAAGAGCAAATGTCTGGGTTTTCTGCTCTCCCAGGCTGGCTGCTTGGGGCTAGGAGCAGTGAACAAGGTCATTGGCTGCTGGGGGTCATGTGCTCCCCTCGTGGTCTCCAGCAACCAGGTAGAGAGAGAGATCTGGTGGGAACGTTATGCAGAAGCTGCTTGGGCAGCAGGGCTGAGGGGGGCAAGGGTCTGTGGATCGGGAATGAGGGGCACCGGTAGCACTGGCTATGGGGCAGAGTCTGTGAGTCAGGAGTGAGGGGCACTGGCAGAGCTGGGAGGGGTGCAAGGGGCTGTGGATTAGGAGTGAGGGGCACAGGGAGAAGGGGCAGGTGACTATGGGTTGGGTGTGCAGGGCACTGGCAGTGCCAGAGGACTGCAGGTGGGGACAGGGCTGGGGCGGTGTGGCTTATCAGTGAGAGGCAATAGAATGGATGGAGGCAGGGCACTGGCATGTCCCTGCTGCCCCCCTCCTCTTTTTGGACCTGGAAATATGGTAACCCTAGATTGAAATAGGCTCAAAAACCTTTTGGAAAGGACAGTGGCACACCTTCAGTTACTCCTAACTGGTGGAGAGAGCATCTGCATAATACTGATTCTCCCCAGAGGCAAAAAGAGAGATGTGGAAGATGTAAAGGCTGGTGCCTGAGAATGGGGTGGAGAATTCAGGAAATCCCTAGGGAAAAGGCAGTGTTTTTCTGGTTCCAGCTTCTGAGTTGGTTAAAAGATTAGATTCTCCCAAACCTGGGGAATCCATCTAGGCCTCGGCTGTTGCAAACTGAGTGAGGGCTGGTAGGACACGAGCTGAGGCAAGCCACCTGCAGAGAAATTGCTGGATACAAGGGATTACTCTGGAGCTGTTTCTAGATAGAGAAGCAGGGTGAGATCTTGTATTTTTGATCTTCTACTGTATTTTTCACTTTTCTGTTTCTCAAACTATAGTTACTTTTGCCTGTATGACATCTTTTCTGTAATAAAACATTTTTTCTTCTGCTTTGTCTTACTGACTGTCTGTGGCAATACTAATAACAAAGCAATTGGTGCTTATGTCATTCCTCTTCCTTGGAAGGGGGGACTTGTTTTCTTTGAAAACTCAGGCTGATAACCCCAAAAACTGGCAGTTTCCCTTGTTGGAGTTATGAGGGTCTGGTCTGTGGTGAAGGAGACAAATAGGTTAAGTTAGCTGCTTACCTACCTAAAATGGAGTTAGATTTGGGCCTCAGGCACTGAGGGACTGTAGGAGTCAGAGTAAGGCTGAGCTGTTTATACAGGTATGCAAATACTGCAGTTAGTTGCTTAAAGAAGGATATTAGACATCCAAGTCTCTCTTGTGACCAGCAAACCTAGCCCTGGGTGCCTTATATTAACTTAAAATAAAGACTAAAATATAGGTCTGTCTACGATCCTGGATATAAAGATTTCACTAAAATGATGTAATAAGTGAGATCTTTATTTATTTAGGCAGAAGGCAGGGTAGAAATATACTTTATAAACTGAGTCAGAGTGCGTAAGCTTTCATGAGCAAAAGCTCATTTCATTAGATGCTATGAAGGGACATGCAGAGAGGAGGCTATCAAATCATGTACATTTAAATAATAAAAAGGTATACAAACTGCTGAGCACCCTAAAATATGATTAGTATAAAACCAAATCAAAGTAGCATTATTTTTAAAAATAATTAACTTGGTCCCCTGCAAAATTCTCTTCCTCCTCTTCATCGCTGCAGGTTGTCTCCTTCAGCCCTATTAAAGACAGAACTTTTTCAAAATTCCTGGAAGGATATACATTTTACAGTACATTTTTCATTTGCTAGTTATTCGATATTAATCAATTGCTTCACTTAATATATTATTATTAGTATTATTGTTTGTTGAACTCAATGGTGTTGTTTTTAGCATGTGAGACAGTGAATCTCTTTGCAAGGCTGACTTTACTTCCTGGCTTACATGATTAGTTTAGAATTGCATCCAGTATTTCAACTTGTTCCAAAATACCGTAAATAGTTATTTCACATTTTGGTTCCTTTTCAACTGCTGCAATGTATTTAAAATTAAATTAAACTGATAATCCATGGATAGAAAAGTTATGTAAGAGTCATTGTTATTTTTAAATCAATGTACTTTTAGTTTAAATTGTTTAACAAAGTGCATTTGTAACTACTATACTATTTCCATTTATGTTGGTGCAAATTTACAAATAAAACTATTAATGTAAAAATACTTGGCAGGAATCCTTGGGGGATACTATAAAGAAGGAAAATCTTGGCTGATGTTTTCTGAGTTGGTTTTAAAATGATTAGTAACACCATGAAAAGATACCTCTTTTAGTTTAGGTGTCTTCGTCATCAGCACACTGGCTGGTTTGAGTCCTGTTCTAAGGAACATAACTCTCCTCTTGACTGTATGGTGAGCCTCAGTATCAAACACAGTATCCTGCATGCCTAAAAGCTGAAAACTGTAATGCTTTTAACTGGATCTAGGCCTGAGCTGACTCTTACTCAGTGGGCACATCTACACATGCAGTTAACATGCAGTAAATTCATGCACAGTAAACTATTTGTGGGCATGCATCTACATGTGTGCCAGGGTCAAGAGCAAACTGAGCCTGACAGGAGCAATTTAGTCCAGAGCTCCTCCTGCCCTGCTCTTCCCCCTGCAGCAGACAAGGAGAGTGGCAGGCCCCAGCCTCAGCTTCCCAGGTGCCAGCCCAGGGCTGGCAGGGGATACAAGGGTCAGACATGAGCTCCAAGTAGCCCTCTGCTGTATGGGCTGTCCGGGAGCAATTTGCTTTCAGATCAACACTTACACATCAGCTGCTGTACAGTAAAAAACTCTGCAACAGGGTACTGCTTTTATTTACATGTACTATCTTGCTGCAAAATTTTTAAATCTACTGCACTCTGATTGCTGTGCACATGTAGATGTGAGATGTTTACTGCACAGTTAATTAATCTACTGTGCAATAAATGTCTCATGCAGATGCACCTACAGTTTTTAAATGTCATTTAGGAACACTCTCACAACTCTGATTTTAATCTGATGTAATAAAATTTGCTGTAAAAAGACATCTCATTTGAGGCAGGGAGAACATACTGCTTGATCTGAGGTAGGGAGAACATAGTGCCTGACAACCTTCCTTTCATAGAATAATAGAATCATAGAAAATTAGGGTTGGAAGAAACCTCAGGAGGTCACCTAGTCCAACCCCCCTGCTAGTGGCAGGACCATCCCCAACTAGGCCACCCCAGCAAAAGCTGTGTCTAGTCAAGGACGGAGCTTCCACCACCTCCCTGGGTAACCTCAGTGTTTTACTACCCTCCTAGTGAGAAAACTCTTCCTAATATCTAACCAAAACTTCCCTTGCTGCAACCTAAGACCATTGCTCCTTTTTCTGTCATCTGCCACCGCTGAGAACAGTCCAGCTCCATCGTCTTTTGAACCCCTCTTCTGGTAGTTGAAGGCTGCTATTAAGTCCCTCCTTGGTCTCCTCTTTTCTAGACTAAATAAGCCCAGATCCCTCAGTCTTTCCTCATTAGTTATGTCCCCCAGCCCTTCACTATTTTTGTTGCCCTCTACTGGACTCTCTCCAACTTGTCCACATCCTTTCTGTACTGGGGGGCCCAAAACTGAGCACAATACTCCAGATGTGCCCTCACCAGTGCTGAAGAGAGAGGAAGAAACACTTCCCTTGACCTAATGGCAACATACCGACCAGTGCAGCCCAGTATGCCATTAGCCTCCTTGGAACAGGGACACACTGCTGGGTCATATTCAGCTTATTGTCCACTGTAACCCCCAGGTTATTTTCTGCAGAGCTGCTGCCAGCCAGTCAGTCCCCAGCCTGTACTGGTACATGGCATTGTTCTGTCCTAAGTGCAGGACTTTGCCCTTGTCTTCACTGAACCTCATAAGATTCCTTTTGGCCCAATCCTCCAATTTGTCTAGGTCACTCTGAATCCTAGCCCTACCCTCCAGCATATCTACTACTAACCCCCAGCTTGGTGTCAGCTGCAAACTTGCTGAGGGTCCACTCTATGCCATCTTCCAGGTTGTTGATGAAGACGTTCAACAAAACCAGCCCCAGACTGATCCCTGGGGCACTCCACTTGATACTGGCTGCCAATTAGACATTGACCTATTGATTACTACTCTCTGAGCATGAAGCTCCATCCAGTTTTCTATCTACCTTACAGTCCATTCATCCAGCCCATAGTTCTTTAGTTTGCCTACGAGAATGCTGTGGGAGACCGTATCAAAGCCTTGTAAAATCAAGGTAATCCACATCACCATTCTCCCTGCCTCCACAGAGCCAGTCACCTTGTCATAGAATTTAATCAGGTTGGTCAGGCATGACTTGCCCTTGGTTAACCCATGCTGACTGTTCCTATCACCTTCTTCTCCTCCAAGTGCTTAGAAATTGATTCTTTGAAGATGTGCTCCATTATTTTTCCAGGTACTGAGGTGAGGCTCAGTGGTCTGTAGTTCCCTGGATTCTCCTTTTTCCCTTTCTTAAATATGGGCACTATGTTTGCCTTTTTCCAATCTTCTGGGACCTGTCCTGATAGCCTTGACTTTTCAAAGATGATGGCCAATGGTTCTGTAATCATAACAGCCAACTCCCTCAGCACCCTCAGATGTATCCCATCCGGCCCCATGTACTTGTACACGTGCAGATTTTCTAAGTAACTCCTACCTTCTTCTTTCACCACTGAGGGCTGCTCACTTCCCCTCCAAACTGTACTGCCCATTGTCCCCAACACTCTCCAAAAACTTTCTGGATTGCCTCCAGACTGCTGTATTGCTCTCTCACCAGGTTTTGGGGTGACTGAAGTCCCCATAAGAAACTAGGTTTGTGATTGGGTAACTTCTGCTAGCTGCTTGAAGGCAGCCTCATCCACCACTTCCTCTTGGTCTGGTGGTCTATAGCAGGCCCCCACCACAACATCATCCTTGCTGCTCTCCCCTTTAACCTTAAGCCAGAGGCTTTCAACAGGCCTATCTCTGGTTTTGTACTAAAGCTCTAAGCAATCTAGCGGCTCTTTTACATAAAGTGCAACGCCTCCTTCTCTTCTTCCTTTCCTGTCCTTCCTGAACAGTTTGTACCCATTCATGATAATGCTCCCAGTCATTCAATTGGAGAACTGTCATGTGACTAGAGCACTTGATCACCTTAGACACCTTCACGTTTACCTTAATTCCAATAGAATGCTTCTATTGCTATCATCCTGTACATCATTTCCTGTAAGTCATCTAGTCTGATCATCAACAATCAGCAAATTCAAGTCCTATAGCATTTGAAGATGTTCTTGTACTATTTCAGAAAATGCATTTTTCATTATTCAGTCCACATCTCTTCCAGCTAAGGATGCAATGATAGTCTCTTGTTGTACTCCTATGGTTTCATGGTCTCATAGTTGGTAGGGTTGGAACGGACCTTAGCAGATCAGCAAGTCTGACCCCCTGCCATGGCAGGAAAGAGTACTGGGGTCACCAGCAAGGTGTTTGTCTAGCCTTCTCTGAAAGACCTTCAGAGTAGAAGCCAGAACCACTTTGCTTGGAAGTTGGTTCCAGATCCTAGCCGCCCTGACAGTGAAGTAGCGCCTCAGATGCCTAGTCTGAATCTACCCTCCGCCAGCTTGTGACCACTATTTCTAGTCACTCCTGGTAGTGCTCGGGGGAACAGGGACTCCGCCAATGCTTAATGGTCCCCTCTGACTAGTTTGTAAATGGCCACTAGATCCCCCCTCAGCCTTCTCTCATGGAGGCTGAACGGGTTCAGGTCCCTGATCCTCTCCTCGTAGGGCCTACCCTGCTGCTGCCTGATCATGTGAGTGGCCCTCCTCTGGACCCTCTCCATGCTGTCCACATCCCTCTTGAAGTGCAGCACCCAGAACTGGACGCAGTACTCCAGCTGTGGCCTAACCAGTGCTGCATAGAGGGGGAGGATCACCTCCTTGGATCTGCTTGAGATGCATCTGTGGATGCATGACAAGGTATTGTTGGCCTTCCTTACACTGTAGGCCCATGTTCATTTTGGCATTAATAATGCTGCTGGTTCTTCCTCCCCAGGTGCAGTACCTTGCACTTGTCAGTGCTGAAACCCATCCTGTTCTCATCCGCCCACCCCTGTAACCTGTCTAGGTCCAATTGCAGCCTATTCCTCCCTTCAGGTATGCCCACTTCCCCCCACATCTTGGTGCCATCAGCAAATTTGAACAGGGTGCTTTTTACACCCTCCAGGTCAAAAATGACCTATCCACCACCACTCTCTGGGTGTGGCCCTCCAGCCAACTAGTGACCCATTTGACTGTGTAGGTGTGGATGACACAGTCCCATAGTTTTTTAATGAGAATGGGGTGAGAGACCATGTCAAAGGCCTTCCTAAAGTCTAGAAAGACTACATCCACTGCTACACCTGTGTCTAAGGATTTTGTGACCTGGGCATAGAAGGCCACCAGGTTGGTCTGGCAGGACCTGCCTCTAATGAACCCGTGTTGGTTGCCACTAAGCATAATCTCCCCTACTGGCCCCTCGCAGACATGCGCCAGGATAACTTTCTCAAAAAGCTTACCTAGGACCAAGATAAGACTGACTGGCCTATAGTTTCCTGGGTCCTGCTTCCTCCCTTTTTTGAAAATGGGAACCACATTGGCCCTTTTCCAGTCCTCTGGTACCACACCAGAGCACCATAAATGCTCGTAAAACTGTGCTGCAATGACCTCTGCTAATTGCCTCAGCACTCTGGAGTGGAGGTCATCAGAACCTGCAGATTTAAATATGTCGTCCCTCCAAACATTTCCTGACTACGTCATCACTGACCCTAGGCCTGGGTGCGCCTACCAGATTTCCTAGTGTGTCCTGCAGAGGCCCCGTGTTACCCAGTACCTTCTTTTTACCCCCTATGTATTTAAAAAAGGACTTCTTGTTATCCTTGATCTGGGCAGCTAGTCCCAGTTCCATGTCCGCCTTGGCCTCCCTGACCGCCCCCCTACAGCCCCAAGCAACCAAGGTATAGTCCTCCCTGGTGATGGCCTCACCCTTACATTGGGTGTATGCCTCCTTTTTAGCTAGGAGATGTTCTTGTATGCTTTTGGTGAGCCATGGGGGCTTTTGTGCCCTCTTGCCCCCTTTGATCCACATTGGGATTACATCCCTTTGGGCTTGAAGGATTGTCTCCTTAAGGAATGCCCACTCTTCTTGGACACCTGGCTCCCCTCCCCTCAGGGACCTCAGTGCTTCCCCGACTATTCTCTTTAGCTCATTGAAGTCCGCCCTCCTGAAATCTAGGGCTGCTGCCTCGCTGCAAGCCTTTGCCACCTTGCGCTGGATGGTGAATTCCAGCAGGTGATGATCACTGTTGCCCAGGTGGTCGAGCATCCGCAGACCCCTCACCAAATCATCGCCCGTGATCAGGACCTGATCCAACAAGGCGTCTCCCCTGGTGGGGCTGTGCACCTCTTGGTTTAGATGGAGGTCTTGTATCTCAGCTAGGAACCTATGTGAGCAGTCAGACGTGGCTGACTGCTTTTCCCAACAGATGTCTGGAAAGTTCAGGTCACCCATGATGACCACATCCTTTGACCTAAGTACCTCCATGAGCTGTCTTAAGAATTCTCGGTCTAGCTCTTCCCCTTGGTTGGTAGACCCACACCGTTAAGTCCCTTTCCCCTCAACTTCCTTTTATTCTAACACAGAGCACTTCAATGTGCCTCTCCTCTGACCTAGTGCCACACGTTGAGGATGTGTATCTCTCCTTGACGTAGAGCACCACACCCCCACTTCTCCTCCCTGTCCTATCCCTCCTGTACAGCCTATAGCCCTTGATATTCACCGCCCAGTCACGCGTTGGGTCCCACCACATTTAGGTGAGACCCACTATGTCTGGGTTGGAGTTAGCTAGCAGGAGGGTGAGTTCCCCCTGCATGTTCCCCATACTATGAGCATTAGTGTAGAGGCATTTGAGGCATTACGGTAATTTTGAACTGCTCAGGTATTGTCTGTTAATACAATACACAGTCCAGTGGGTGGCAAATTGGCTAGAGGGTCATACCCAGAGACTGGTAGTGAATTGGTCAGTATCGACCTGGAAGGGAGTGGGTAGTGGGGTCCCGCAGGGCTTGTCGTTGGATCGATACTCTTCAATGTTTTCATCAGTGACTTGGACAAGGGAGTGAAGTATACTCTGTCCAAGTTTGCAGATGATACAAAACTGTGGGGAGAAGTGGACACACCAGAGGGCAGGGAACAACTACAGGCAGACCTGGACAAGTTGGACAAATGGGCAAAAAACAATAGAATGCAATTTAATGAGGAGAAATGCAAAGTGCTGCACTTAGGGAGGAAAAATTTCCAGCATACCTACTGCCTAGGAAATGATCTGCTCGGTAGCATGGAAGTGGAAAGGGATCTTGGAGTCCTAGTGGACTCCAAGATGAACATGAGTCATCAGTGTGATGAAGTCATCAGCAAAGCTAACACCCCTTGACCATGCATCAGCAGATGCATGACAAACAGAACCAAGGAGGTGATACATCCCCTCTATCGGGCACTGGTCTGACCACAGTTGGAATACTGCATTCACTTTAAAAGGGATGTGGATAACCTGGAGAGGGTCCAGAGAGGGGCCACCCGTATGGTTAAGGGCTTGCAGACCAAGCCCTACAAGGAGAGACTAGGGCACCTGGACCTCTTCAGCCTACACAAGAGAAGGTTGAGAGGTGACCTTGTGGCTGCCGATAAATTCATCATGGGGGTGCAGAAGGGAACTGGTGAGGCTCTACTCACCAAGGCGCCCCTGGGGGGTTACAAGAAATAATGGCCATAAGCTACCAGAGAGCAGATTTAGACTGGACATTAGGAAGAACTTCTTCACATTAAAGTGGCCAAAATCTGGAATGGGCTCCCAAGGAGGTGGTGCTCTCCCCTACCCTGGGGGTCTTCAAGAGGAGGCTAGATAGGCATCTGGCTGGGGTCATCTGAACCCAGCGCTCTTTCCTGCCTATGCAGGGGGTCAGACTTGATGATCTACTGAGGTCCCTTCCGACCCTAACATCTATGTATCTACGATTCAATCTTGCAATGTGCTGATCACTCTCAACATAAATGGGAATTAAAGATACAGCCTCCCTCCAAATAGTAATCATGGGATGGGACCTGGGGGATTGTTATTCTGGATCCTCAAAATCCATGCATCCTTTGGCTACCTGCACCTCTCCCTTCCTGTACACCACTAATGGGGGATGTGGGCACACTAGAGGGAAGCATCAGGCTTCAATCAGACCTAGACAGGTTACAAGTGTGGGCAGATGAGAATAGGATGGGATTCAACACAGACGAGTGCAAGGTGATGCAGCTCGGGAGGAACAACCGGCACCATACCTACAGGTT
>NW_017728948.1:31312300-31339302 GCF_001723895.1 Crocodylus porosus
ATTTCCTGCCATGGCAGGGGGTCGGACTAGATGATCTGCTCAGGTCCCTTCCGACCCTAGAAACTATGAAACTATAAGTCGTCAGTGTGATGAAGTCATCAGAAAAGCTAATGGCACTTTAACGTGCATCAGCAGATACATGACAGACAGAACCAAGGAGATGATACTTTCCCTCTATCAGGCACTGGTCAGACCGCAGTTGGAATACTTGAAGAGGGATGTGGATAACTTGGAGAGGGTCCATAGAAGGGCCACTTGTATAGTTAAGGGCTTGCAGGCCAAGCCCTACCAGGAGAGGCTAAGGCACGTGGACCTCTTCAGCCGCCACAAGAGAAGGTTGAGGCTGCCTATAAATTCATCATGGGGGTGCAGAAGGGAATTGGTGAGGCTCTGCTCACCAAGGTACCCCTGGGGGTCACAAGAAATAATGGCCATAAGCTAGCAGAGAGCAGATTTAGGCTAGGCATTAGGAGGAACTTCTTCACAGTTAGAGTTGCCAAGGTCTGGAATGGGCTCCCAAGGGAGATGGTGCTCTCCCCTACCCTGGGGTCTTCACGAGGAGGTTGAGTGGGCATCTGGCTAGGGTCATCTGAACACAGAACTCTTTCCTGCCTATGCAGAGGGTCGGACTCGATGATCTATTGAGGTCCCTTCTGACTCTAACATCTATGAATCTATGAATATGCAATTTGCCTGTTGCAATATTAACATACTTTCAGGAAAGATTGTAACTTCATGATATTTGCCAGATGCCTGGTCTGTTTGGTGAATCAAATGCCTTTTGGCATTCAATAAAGTTGATAGTGATTAGCCCCTGGTTTGCCAGCTGCTTTTCTGCCTTAGCATCAATACCTGGTCCATGAAACTCTGCCTATTCCTAAAGCCTCCCTACTTCTCCTTTAAGAGTTTTTTTTTTTAACTGCTCCCTTGATCTTAACCTGTTTGCTTATTGCAATTGTCTGCCTTGATTCTGAGGGTAGAATAAGACCCCTCCATGTATTACATTATCTCAATTCACCCTCTTTTGGCAATGGTACAGCTATTGCCTTACATAAATCTTGAAGGACTTCCTCATTTTCCTGGATTTTGCATGTTTGTCTTATTGCCTCACAGGGCACAGCTACTCCTTCCTTCAGTACTTCCTCAGGGATGTATTCTAGCCAGGAGTTTTCCCATTCCTCGGTTTCATTAGGACCTGTTTTATTTCAGATTGCATTGGGCTATGTCAATTTGCATCCAGAATGAATGAGTCATTCCCATCAGCTACAGCAGTTTCTTGGAACTGAATAGTTGAGGAAATTATTAAAATATTCCTTCCATCTTTTCTTCTTTAGTCAAAAGTTTAGTCAAAAGTTTACTAATTCTAATAATGAACTGTAATAGAATGAGGAACTTGTTGTTATAAGGGAGTCTTCTCCTTCTCTCTGCTTCACTTTTTAGCTTCTCCATAGGACCTTCCAGTCTCCAATCTCTGGAGGTTTGAAGAAACAGTAAAGAGTCCCATAAATGAATTTATAAAGGGTATTACAAATAAAGTAAAGTCAGAATCAGGTCACCTATGTACAAACCCTGGGGGGCTAAGATCCATAAGGGAAAGGATTGCCAACTTTGTAAACTGTGGGCTCTCCACTCCATCAGAAGGATGGTGCCTTGGTTTTGGTTTCAGCCCTTTGGCTACCTCCACCTCTCCCTTCCTGTACACCACTAATGTTTCAAGCAGCACAACTGTGGCTACTGCCTGATACAGAAATACTTCTGGTTATGGAGTATTTGGTTAACTTCTTATCTGGAAAGCTCCAATTATTTGGATTGAACCTGGTGCCTGTGGGACTTTCTTGGTCTCCTGTGAATGGATGGAGGATTGATATACTGTTTGCTATTATTTACTTCAGCCTGTGCTGGGGCCCTAAAGTTCAGGAAACTTGCCCTTAATCGCTGTTTTATTTGTCATATACACTCTGTTTCCTGGTCTGGCATAAAATTGGAAAAAAAATTCCCAATAAAGAAAACAATTTCTCTAGCAACCGAGCAATGAAATAGTTCCCTTCTCATTCAGCAAATGGTTCTCTTTTGGCACCTTTAAAATGTGAAATAATAGTGGATTTTTATTTTTCCCTTGTTTACCTGCCCTGACAGCAGCAGCAAAACAAGAGCAGTGGCTAAGGGGAATCCAGGCAGTTATGGCAAAAAGACAGTGAGTGATCGCCACCAAGTGGACAAAATACAAAACTGAAAAATAAGGACCTCTAGGCTACTTCTCATTCCTGGTATTCTGTTCTAGACAATGTGTTAGATAGAGGATTCTCATGTTAATGTAATTATCAAACATAGAGCGACCTCTGCTTCAGTTTTACTAAGTTGATATAGAAACATGGGAACTCTGTTTGCTCTGACGCCCGTTCAGAAATAAATACGGACAAAGATGACAATTAAAACAAACCGTCTACAGTCATTTGCTAGTTAGATCTGAACAGATTGGTTTTCAAATCACCATCAGAAAGTAATTCTACCCAAATAATAAGTGTATCAGATGTGCATGATTTGCCTTTAAAGGATATATAGCCACCACAAAAAAGTGTTTACGCTGTAAAGGCCCAATCTTGCACCACAGAAATCAATGGGCACAGGATCATGGGTAAATTAAATAGGTATCGCTCATCCCTCCCTCCCCTCGTCCCTTTCTAGCCTAGCATAATGCAATGAGATGTGTTATAAGGCATCCAATTTAAAAAATGAATAGTAGTCATTTCTGAATGACCAAAGTAGAAATATCTGGGAATGAAAAATCTAATCATCTCTGAATATGATAGAAATATTTCAGGAAGTTTAGTTAAAAGTAGGGATAACATTTGTTATTTAGTAGAGATGACATGTTGTTACTAATTTGTATGACTTTGGGAACCTTGTTCTAGTATTACAGACATAATCGAAACCCTTAGTATTTCTATCTACAGGAGTAAAATGATACTTAACAAGCTCTGGGGAAAGATTTAATAACAAGTGTTTCTGAAATCTTTGCCGCAAGCCACCCCCCCCGCTTGTCATGGAAGCCCTGCGCTGGACTCCACGGGGAAGCAGAGGGCAGGGCTCCCTCCACTCCCGGTGGCATGTGCAGGAGGCAGAGGCGGCAGCAGGCTCCAGGCCAGGGCTTCCCTCTCTGTGAGTGCTGGAGCTGTAGCTGCGCAGTCCAGAGCCCTGGCAATAGGGAAGGCTCCTCTTCCTCCTCCCGCACAGCACTGGCTGGGCACAGGCATCCTGACCTCTCCGCCTGCTGCTTGCTACACCCCTCACCCTGCCCAGCTGAGCTCCATGTTTCCGCTGCCCCTCTGGATATAGGCTCCTGCTTCCACTCAGCTGCAACTCCACCCCTGCCACCAGCACCACTGCTTCCTTCCTGCTGCCCTGAGCGAGCAGGTTCTGGCTGCAGCAGGATTCCCACCTGGAAGCTGCTGGCTGGGCAGAGCCCTTCCACCCAAGAGGGTGGGAATGAGGCCCAATAGGGTATGTTGGGGGGTTGTACACATGGGTGCCTTGCTCCCACCTTCGAGGGGCAGAAGGGCTGGGCAGGCTACAATTCTTTGGAGGGCACTGTGGGCCGGATGATAGGGCCTGGCAGGCTAGATCCAGCCCACAAACTGTATTTTGCCCACCCCTGATGTATATTGGGGTGATTGCATAATAAGTCAATAATAAATTCATTGTCTTGTATATTGTGTGGTGGGAGTGTGCATGCATGTGTATGGTAGGGAGTGTGTGTGGGGAGGTTTGTGATGGGGTGTGGCTGTGTGTGGGGGGGCATACAGTATGTTGGGGGGTTGTGCATACATGAGGGGTTGTGAGGGCAGGGTGTGTGGCATTTGTGAGCTGTGATGGAGTGTGGGGAGGTGTAGGGACCCCCCCAACACGCCCCCCATGGCACAGAAGCAGCGGGCCCAGAGGGAGGGGATGGCTTCCCTCCCATGCTGCTTGAGTGCAGGGGCTGCGTGTGCATGGTGGGGAATGCCAGTGATAGATGATAGGGATGGCCCGGTGCCTGCTGCCTCTGCCTGTTGGGGCTGCATACAATGGGGGGAGTCTGGGGGGTGGGTGGTCCCCCAATCTCCCTCACACCTACACACTGCCCACCTGAGCTCTGCACTGCTGCCACCCCCCGGGCACTGGCTCTGTGCTGCCACCAGCCACTGGCCCCATCTTCCCTGCTCCCACTCAGCGGCAGCTCAGCCCCCACCACTTCTCTACTTGCTGCCAGGAGCAAGCAGGATGCCAATGAACCTAAGCATGTCTTTGGTGGCAGCAGCAACTCCACCCGGAAGCTGCCTGCCAGCCAGGCCAGGCCCCTCCACCCACAAGGGTGGGAGTGATGCGCAATAGGGTATGCTGGGGATGTATATTATACATGGGCACCTCACTCCCACCCTGCGGGCCATATTTTGCCCACCACTGTTATAGACTAACTAAAACCTGTCTATTGTGTCTTCTGCCTGGGGAACTCAGAATTCTGGTAGGTAGCAGAAAGCCTAAAAATTAGACATTGCAATACTGAGCATTATGATGCCTATACCCATTGTGAATTTAGTTACCAAAGGTCCTGGTTTGGGCTGGAACAAAAAATTGTGATTTTTGTCTTGGTTTTAAAAGTGTGTCTGAAAAAAAAGAAGGTATTTTGGCAATGAGCAACCTGAATGCCCCCTCAGCAGTACAGCATCAGACAGAGCTATGTAGGCATTTACAGTAGGCTGTCTGCTCTATACACGACTGTCTCAATATGGCATGCTGGCACCATACTAGTGCAGGAGAGATGTCTTGGTTGAGTCCTATTATTTTAATAGCTTTAACCAGATACTCCGAAGTGTAAGGCTCCTGTCCTGCAGTCTGTGTAACCAGGTCAGCTGTGTAAGGCTCAGTCAGACTCCTAACCTGTGACCCTTGTAACTGGGTCAACTGCATTTACTAATCAAGGTCAGCTGACCCCGAGCCCTTGCCTCTGAGTGGTTCTGAGGCTGCTTTGCAGGAACCCTCCAGCACTCAAGCCTTGCCGCATAACGTCCAATCCCTGAGCAACTCCTGTCCCAGAAGCATCTCTGGCTTTCCTGGTTCCCAGCTCTGCTTTGGCTTGTTCCTAGACTTTGGCTTTGGACTTTCCAGGGGATCTGTTTCCTAGCTCCTGACCCTGGTGTGATTCTGTTCTTGGAGCTCACCCTGCGTATTGTCCCTTGGATTCAATAACCAGGCTTCTGATTTCCAGATCTTGGCCTAGGCTTGGGTCTGGTTTCTGACTTGAGGCTTCTGACCCCAACCCCAGCAAACCCTTCTCCCAGAACTATGCTGGCCCCAGCAGCTTTACCTGGGCTCCTGGGGCTGCAGCAGTGGTAATCCTGCCGCTCAGAACCTGGCAAGCAGCCAGAGTGTAGCTCTGGCCAACCAGGCTCCGTACTGGGCTGTGCATGATGCCCCCACATAAGCTGCTCCACTTTTTGTGTGTGGGGGGCGGGTTTGACCCCAGAACCTCCAGAGGTCAATTCTCTCCCCCCCACGCTGCTCCCTTGCAGCACGGAGAACAGCTGGAGGTGCGGTATGTGGTGCTGCATACATATCCCATTGTGTTCTTATTGATAGATTTCTACAGAACTAAAAAACTTTCTAGTTGTACTGTTTATCAGGGGTTAGGTGCCTAAAATACATTTAAAAGCCTTAGTTTATATGTCTTTGTTCCCATCTCATACCTTGTTTACTCATTTATACCTAGCAAAAATTTTGCTGTTCTTATTTGGTAGCACTGTGCACCCATTTTGCACATATGTAAGAATCTGTACAAGGTACAACAAACACTGTGGAGTATTGTGCCCTACTTGTCTCATTTCATTTTTCCCCCCTGCAACTGGTATAAGGCATTTACACCACTGTAAAATGAATATGAATATTGTAAAATTAATATAAAAGCCAGAAACACTCTGAACTGAGGTTAATGACTGTACAAGTTGCAGAGCAGTGAAGGACAATGATGAAATGTCCTGCAGCTGATGAGATTCACTGCATCACATTCACACAGGTGCTATGGGAAGTCTGGCTTCCACTCGTTGTTTCAGGTCAGAGGCATTCCTAGATAACAGCAAAAAATGCCTTATTTAGACCCTTGCTAGAACGTAATATCCCAGTGTCCTTGCTAGTGTCTGGCTTTGCTGAGCATTTCCCCCCCCAGCACAATATGCAAAGGACATGTTTTCAGAACATCCCCAAAAGTAAGAGACCCATATGCACCACCTTTAAGCCTTTCATTTGGATGCTAAATCTGCATGTTATAGCCTCACACATATTTGTAACTTTGCAATGTTAAAAAACTAAATTATTGATGTGGGTCAATTTGCTTTCCAGCGCTAAATCCAGATGTCCAGGTATATGTGGTTTGTGGCACTGCAAACCTCTTTGCGGTGTCATAAACCACATTCCTGGTACATTTCTGGGATTTCCTGGTAGCAAAAAAAAAATAAAAGCACACAAAAAAGGTGGTGCAGTACTGGAGCGTGTGCCAGCAGGCACGGAGGTTTGGTCCTTCCTGGCCCCAACTAGAAGAGGGGCTGCCAGAATGTTTCCCCTCCTCTAGTTGTCCCCAGCTCCTCCAGCATGCCAGGAAGAGCGGGGACACAGCAGTTTTCCCAAAGCACGGCATCTTGCCCTGCACCAAAGCCCACCTGCAGGGGTGTGCACAGTGGCAGAAAGTAATGGCACAATTTGCACAGCTATTTTTGTTCCCCTCTGCAAGCACATGCCCCTGCATGTGGAGATGTGCCCCAGGAGTTTGTAAGGGAATTTGGTCTGCTAGTCTAGGGGTTGACAGCCTTTATAAAAGGAGGCACTGCACACGCAAGAGGTGGAATGTGGCACAGGAATGTATTGGGACAAACAGCACATGTAAGGACCCCGCCTCTGTGGTCGCCATCATGTGCGACTGGATCCAGGCCACAAGACATTGGTTGCCAACCCATGTGCTAGTTGGAACTCTCATCGCACCATACAAATAATAGCCAAGCAAGTAATTTCTACTACACTGTGGAAGTATTAGGCAATATAATAGTATTATAGACTCTAGTCACCTAGAATTGTTTAACCATGATGGTATTTTTCCACATCAATTTTCCTTGAAGATATAGATTATTATTCACTACTCCACCAGCTTTTGACAGAAGCTGAACAAATTGCCTGATTCTGTGCGGGAAGACGAATGTACATCTTCCAGCATCTTCATATTTGGCACTGAATGTGAACTTAAAGAAACTAGGCACACAAGGTTTTTAAAATTATTTTTTTAAAAAGAGTACTGTTTGTAAAAACCTAAATGTGGTTAGTTCGTAGCAGGAATTCTCCAAAGGTGAGATACAAATACTTATGTAAATGAGAGTAGTGTTAACTTTAGATTAATGCACATCTTCAGAAGTGATAGAATATGTCTAGCTGCTATAAAAATAGTGTCCTCCCCTCTAAATAATTGAAGGAGGGCAAAAGAAAAAATTGGGTCTGGTATTATTCCTAGGGCCCTGCTACATGTTCAAATTAAAGCTGGATAGAAACCAGCTATAGAGTTATCATACATCTGCACATGTGACCAGTCTAAATTTTTTGCAAGATTCACCTATACCAACTGGGAAATGACTGGCTAAGCAGCAGCTCTGCAGAACAGGACCTGGGGTGCTACAGGGAACAATAAGCTGAATATGAGCCAGCAGTGCGCCTTTGTTGCAAAGATGGCCAACAGCATACTGGGCTGCATGGGCAGGAGTCTTGCCAGATTGAGGGAAGTGATTCTTCCCCTCAATTCTGCATTGGTGAGGCCATCTGGAGTACTGTGTCCAGTTCTGGGTCCCCCACTACAGAAGCAGTGTGGACAAGTTGAAGAGTGTGGAGCAGTGGTGGCCTTAAGGTTGCTGGGGCCCTGGGCAAGAGAGTCATTTGGGGACCCTTAGAGGTATGTACTCAGGTAAATATTAACCCACTAGTTGTATTGTGGATCTTTTCAGTATTCTTTGGAGGAATTATATAAATGGTTGAGTGTTAAAATGCAAATAGAGCCACTTCCTTGCAAAAACTTCATGCCACAAAAATTTGGCCCCCCAGGCAGTTGCCCAGTTTGCCCTCCCCTAAGGCTGCTGCTAAGTGGAGCGTGACAAAAATGGTGAGGGAGCTGGGGGACATGACTTATGAGGAGAAGCTGACAGAACTGTGCTTATTTAATCTGGAGAAGAGAAGACTAAGGGTGCATTTAATAGCAGCCTTCAACTACCTAACAGGTGTTTCCAAAGAGGATGGAGCTAGACTGTTCTCAGTGGTGGCAGATGACAAAATAAGGAGCAATGGCCTCAAATTGTGGCAAGGAAGGTTTAGGTTAGATATCAGGCGGAACCCTTTCACAGGGAGGGCAGCAAAGCCCTAGAACAGGTTTTTTAATTAATATTTCCAGTTCCAGGTCAAATCAGACAAATCATATCAATTGAGCAGAACTTGTTCTTTCCAAAAAACACCTATGGCGCTACAAGTGGCAAGATCCTCCATCCCAGGCTCTCACCCTGGAACTTTCTATACTCCCAAATCCATTGAAAGGCATCCTTCATGCAGGCCAAGCCTTGGGCAGACCTTTTTTTTTTTTTTAAGGAAAATTTTTCATGTCCCAAGTCAAATCAGCCAAATCAATTCCAAATCCATGTCATTCACGATCAATACATGGCCCTGCTATTGGCAAACATCCTCCATCCCTGCCTGGGGCTTCAGATACGTCGAAATCTTCCTACATCCCAGCCCAAGTCTGGATATTGATGCTCTCGAGTTTCACTTGCCCTCAGCCGTAGGGTCACAGGAGCAAGCTAGAGAGGAGTCTCCCATTTCCATAGTGAGACTAGGGTGACCATCATAGAGGATGGTTTGGTTGTCCTGTGTCCTCCATTGATACGAAACCCAATGCCTTTATGCCCTCTACTTTTCTCTTCAAGAAGAGAGACATAAAGGCATTGAGTTTGGTATCAACAGAGGACAGAGTAGCAGGAAATGGGAAAGTCCTCTATGATGGTCACCCTAAGCAGATCCTCCCACTGGAAGTGAAAGTGGGAGGCTAACTGTGCCTTATCTCAGTCAAGGTACTACCCCTGCCTCCTGGGTCCCCCCGCTGGTAAGAAAACCACCTTGGCCCTCAGAGTACTGCCCCTGCACAGGCTGCCCCGAGGCAGGGCATCGCCACTACCAGCTGTTGGCGGTGCAATGTGAGGGGCGCCTCTGCCCCGCCTCCCCCCACCTGGAGGAACAGGGCTGCAGTCCCGCTCGAGGCGGGGCAGGGCGGGGCTCTGGGGAAGGCTGGAGGCGCCCGGCTCCCTCTACCAGCCACAGCGCCCACTGCGGCGCCCCCTACACACCGCCCCACTGCGCGCTGTCTTCTAAGCCCACACGTGCCAAGGCCGCTCTTCTACGCATGCACGGGGGCAGCGGCTTGCAGGGAAGTTTGGCCTCTAGGCAGCCCGTAGCTTCCTTAGCAACGGCCCGGAAGCGGCGCGGGCGCCAAGTAGGGGTTCTGCAGTGCTGGCCGGTGAGGGGCGCGCCGGGGCGGGGAGACTGCCCAGGACTGAAGGAGCCGCGCTGCGGTTTTGCCGCCTCGCTGCGCGCTTCTGTGCTCTGGCCCCTTGTTTTGTCCGGGCCGGGACCCGCTCCGTGTCTCCAGCGGCCGCGCTCTGCTCGTGCCGGAAGGGGATCCCCCTCCTGGGCCGCATGGCGGCATCCAGGGGTGGGTGGGGGCACTTCGCTTCCAGGCATCCAAGCTGCTTCTCTTATTCCATCTCTTCTTCAACACGCGCGTGGCAGCTCCTGGCTTTCCCCTGTGGTTTTTCTGGTATTGGCTTTGCAGAGTAAAGTGTCGCCACTGGGAGAAAGTCTCCAGATTGGAGCCGTATCCGTCTAGAGGTACAAGCAGTCGGGACTCTAGTTGAGATGATCTCTTTTATTAGACCAGCAAACACCCTTCATCAGGCTTGTGGAAGTGGGAGGAGTTTTTTTCTGTTGGCAGGTCTGGCACTTCGGGGGTGCGGGTTCACATCACTTCTAATCCTGCTTCTCTTCTTTGATCTCTTTCTGACACAGCTGTTCAGGCCTCTCTGGTTTTCACCTTGACTTTCTGGAAGATTACGGTCTTCTGGGTAAAAGGTCTCTTCTCCTCCACCCAACTCTTCGGTTCTTTGTATGTTTAACTTCATTGCAGCCCTTCGCTCTAACAGGATCCTTGACCTCCTTTCTTTTGAACCTGACATTTTGCAGTAATCCACTTGCACACCTTTTATTTTTATTTTCCTTGTTTTTCTTTGTGCAGCACATAAAAATCAAATGAAAAAACAAAAAACCACAACACTTCTCTGGTTTGTAATTGCCTGCTGTTGTGTCTGATTAAATTGTTTGCATGTCTTTGTTGCTTCTCAGAGAAAAAGCTGTCTTCATATGGGTGGCCATGCTATGATTGCATTTCTTTTCCTTTTAAAATGTGCTGTTTAAAACAAGCTATATAGGCAAATGCTAATGATATACAAACAGTCTAACAATATTAATCCTGGTTTGTTGTACAGATTTCAGAAAAATGGCAGATGTTTCACTGTGCTACCTAACATGTTGAAGGTTGGCACCAGCACCAGTGTGAAATAGTTAGCCATGGCATGATGCTAATATTTAATTTTATCATTTATTTTTATTTTATGATTTTACTATATGAAAATGTTCCGAAGTTCTCTTGTTTTGACACTTTCTGCAACATCAGAGATTAATAAAGTTACTTTAAGAAATTTGGTGATTATAAATTGGCACTTACCTATTATATGCAAAATCCCAGAATTTTCTTACTTGACATTGTTCTCATTCCTTTTTATCTTCAAAATCTTTGTAACTCTTAATAGAATTGCTGCATTTTTATTTTCAGGAGCAAATATAAGCTGCTTCTCTCTGAAGAAAGGCACTTGATGCCCAAAAGCTTGTCCAGAGGTTCTCAGCCATACAGTTGGTCCAATAAGTTACCATAAATTATTCTTGCCTCTTGGACGTTTCCTGAACCATCTCAGCTGCAAACCAACTTCAATCATACTATGTTCCATTAACAGTCAGTGTAAGGATCATGTAATTTTTTCCCCATGTATTAAAGACTAATAAATCTGTAGACTCTATTTTAAAATCAAAAGTAGTGATGCGATCAGGGAAGACCAGTGTTCTGAAAATGGCAAGAAGGAGAATCTTAGGTATTATCCAGCTGAAGGGATTCATGATTTAGCAAGTAGGAAATCTGTATTCAAATAATAGATTTTGATTTATTTTGCATTTGTACTTTAAGTACACTGCATGTCTAAAGTTGTTGTTTGGTTTTTTTAAGGTCTATTATTAATTAAGAAATGACCTTTCTTATTATTTGACAGCCTCCACATAATTTGCAATTAAAAATACGTTCTAGCTTTAGAAATATGGTAGGTATTTTTTTTCAGTTTGAAGCTATTTGGGTATACTATGTTAATATACCCATTAAAGTAGCTAAACAGTTTAATGCATATTTATCTAGATTCCTAATTTTACATACCTGTTAGAAAAAAAGAAATTATATGTCTTATTTACTAGATGATTCTTAGTTTTTATTTTGTGATTTGTGTTAGCCTGCATTTGTATGAATGAAAACTAGAATTCAGTTGAAATATTCTAATTATGTTTTATTGAAATAAAACTATTTTAAATGTGCTGGGTAGGTAGGAAAAATAAGTCATATTAGACATTAAAAAATTATTATAGAAAATAGAATTATCAATAAAGAATTTTACTTATTTTTTCCTACAAATTTAACAATTAGGCTGTGGGCAAAATTAAATGAATGAGAACAAATATAAGGAGGGGGTCTACCAAACTTGAGGATACGGTCAGCCCATTTCACGAGCAGATACTGGGATCAGCCACCGTTTTTACGGGCTGAGTACGTTGGGGACTTCCATGCCACTGATGGGCTGTGGTTTAAGTACCCTGACTAAGCCTGGGGAAGCCATTTATCCCCATGTTAAGCATGGATTAATGGCTTCCCTGGGTTTCATTGGAGTAATTAGGCCACAGTTTCAGACCATTCCCAAGCAGTAGGCTCTGCAATTTTGGTGGGCTTGCTGCAAAAAAACAAAACAAAACCAGCAAGCAGAGAAAAAGGCAGGAAGCCTTGCAGTCTTGGAGCATGGGGACAGGGGATGCTTCCTTTTATAATGCCTGCAGCCCTCATGCCTCCTGCAGTCCTGACCTATACTGCCTGCAGCCCCTCCCCCCGCCCCCATTCTTCTCTCCCTTTCCCCATGCTCCAAGAGTGCAGGGCTTCCCACCATTTTCTCAGATTGCTGGGTTTTTGGGGGTGGGGGTGTTTTTCTTTTCTCTCTCTTTTTGCAGCAAGTCTGCTGTTTTTCATGAAGCCCACCTGAATTGGTTTCTGCAAAAATTGTGCAATCATGAATTTGGTAGGTCCCTAAAATAAGATGCTGCATATTTGATCTTTCTTCCCTATAATACAAATGCAAAAATGAGGGATCACTAATTAGGTAGTAACACATATAAAAGGGATCTCATGATCATAGCAAATCAGTGTGAACCTGAACAGCCATATGATGCTGTCACAGGAAAAGCAAACACACATTTGGGTTTTGGTAACATACAGTATAATCAAGATGTGGGAAGTAATAGTGCTATTCTGTTTGATCCTAGTTAGGTCCCAGCTGGAGTATTCAGTTTTGCATACTACAGTTTAAGAAAGATACAGAAAAATATGAGGCTCCAGAAGCAAGTGACAAAGGGATTGAAAAACAATGCCAAAGATGGAAATGGAGATGGAGAAACCTTAGGGACCAGGCAGTGGTGAGGCAAGTTTTGAGGGGGTGTAGGTAGGGGGGAGCAAGTCACCTGACTTCCTCTCCCCCCCAATTCCCCATCTGTTTCCTTGCCCCCTCATTGCTTTTCCCACCACCTACTTTCTTCACTTGCCTCTCTACTATTCCTTCACTGCCTGCCCCACTGTCACTTCCCCATTGCAGTGACGGCAGGGACAAATTCAAGATAACCCTCCTTGTTTAGATAAGTGTATTTTAACAATTAGATTTATACATGGAAAATGTATGAATTTGTTATAATTTGCCATGTATTGAATGTAATTATTCAGGATCTTTTTGGAATCGAGAAATATTTTACTTGGATTGATTTAGGAATAGTGAACCCTGGTTTGTGCATGTGGTTTGTCTAGATGTCTAGATTGGTAATTGTCAACAAGACTGCCATGGCATTATGGGGATATTAGCAAGTGTGCCAAACACCTACATATGGTTCATTAGATGAATCCAGAAACAGCAAATATGAATTTATAGTGTTAAAAATATTCTGACTTGTGGTCTTTCTGAGTTCTTTGCAACAGAAAACTTGCTCTTATTATTTTTCCGTTGTCAAAAAATGAGTGAAAGCTAGTTGCTGGCATTTTGTGAGGGGTGCTTTGATTTTAAAAATGTTGAAAACAGTTGGACTAGGTTATCTTTTTGGTGTCTTTCGAACCCATGATTCTACTATCTGTCATTCTCAAGAAATAATTTAGATTTTTCATTAAAGTGTACACTGAAGATTTGGTATGTAATGCCTTTTCCTCCGTTTCATAAAAAAACAAACTAGAATCATACAGGTTATAATGGGAACATATTTCTAATTTTAAAATATTTTTGTTTACTTAATGCATGATACATACTTATTTTCTAATGGTTTTAGCAGTATAATGTCTTTTCCTGGTTTTAGTTTAACTTTGTTTCCTGTGTTCTCCTTCTGTCTTTCTTTTTCTACTACTTCTCCCTGTTTATTGCTCCAATTCTACTCTGTTTTTATATTTTTCTTAATCATTCTGCTTCCTTTTGTAGTCTTTTTCATTCTTGCTTTTCATACCATTGTTACTACTTTTTCCTGTGTGTTCACTGTTCATAACCACCATCTACTGCAAGGTCTGCATTGCACTTTATGCTGCTCTGCTTTCTGTATGTTAGCAGTAAAGTGAAACTAACCAAACCCAATTTAACTTTGCTGCAGGTATCACACTAGTGGAGTGGCAAAGAAGAACAATGCTGGAACCGAAGAGATGTGATGTGTGTTTGACTGGTATGTATGCTACACTGTTTTAGGTGTTCATGTGTGAAAGAATACACACATGAAAATCATGTTTTATTACTTGCATGTTCTAGTCTAGTATTTTGGGGCGGTTTGGTAAAGAAAAAAGAAAAGCGAGGGAGACAATTTAGGTCTAAATCCCTTTGTTTACTGCAAAGCAGGAATAAGAACTATTATTTTTATTCTTTGTTTCCTTTTTTGTTGTAGGAAGTGATGATAAGAGAATGTCATCAGGCTTCCGAATAAAACCGAAGAATGCAGTGCAAAAGAGCAGGACCTCGCCATGTCCTACACCAAATTCTCCAGAACCTACAGTTAAGCCACAACCAAAACCTAGTGATAGACTTAACCCCAAAACTATTGATCCGGTATGTAAAGATATTTCTAAACAAATTCATTTTTCCTGGAAGCCTGCCAGTGTAAATGACTAAGGACAGCAGCAGGTGAGGGAGTCACAAAAGGTGCAGACGGTGACGATTTGTACCTCATTTGGCTACAGAAATCAAATAATAGTTGTGACCAAACACAAGTGCATGGAATGCAGATACCATAAAAATGTCTGATGGGGTAAAAACATGAACCCTCATTGCATGAAGTATCAGATAAAGATGTTTGAAAATGTAGTGTCTTCTGTAACGTGCGTCTGCTAAGCTCCCAGCCTGTTGTTTTCAGAATGGGAGGGGGAGGGAGTTCAATCTGGGTTTTTATCAGCCCCCCTCAGAGGGTGGGGCAAGTGTATTGATGCCACCCCACCCTGAAGTGAGGGGTCCAGTTCACCCACCCCACTCCAGCACCAGCTGGGGAGCCCCAAGAGCAAGCTCCCTCTGCTGCCTCTCCCATTCTGAAACCAGCCAGCCCTGGCAGAGAGCTGTAGCTGCTACTATGGGAACCTGTCTGCAGGCTCCCATCCTGCAGCTGGACTCGACTCCCCTCTGGAGCCAACAGTGAACTTCTGTTTGGTCTGGGGAAATGCTGTAACTCGGAACACTACAGAACAGGTTCTGAGTTGCAGCTGGGAACTGCACTTCTGTCTGCACCCATAGATTACAGCATTAAGTCTGAATGTCAGAAGTCTTTGAGCACAGAAAATCTGTGGTTTCCTAGGACTTAGACATTCTTGTGTACCAGAGATTCATATTCTGATTAACTTGTGAATATTTGGAATAAGTTTCTAGCTCTTCCAGAGACAGAAGCAACAGTGGATTTAATTTACAGTGTGTCAGTTACTGCATCTTCAATCTGTACTCTGAAAAAGTAACTCAACAGAACCAGGAGAGACTAACCAGTCTCACCTTTTTTATGGTTTATTGACTAAAAGTCATTACACCACTAGTTAACTAGTTTGCTCCATGTCTTTTGCAAAAATCCAACAGATGTGATAGCTAAACTTACTTTTTAAATCTTGGCACTTCATAACTTTTAAAACTTATTTCAAAGATGCCAGTTCTGAACAGTTGCATGTATCATGGTTGTTTGGCACACTGAAGTTTTGGACTCCTGTGGTGTTCTTTATAAAGAGATTTTAGAGACTGGAGCAGAATTTTATACATTTTACATGTGACCAGCTCAAACTGTCACAGTAGCCAAAAAAGGCAATATCTGAGTCATCACTAGGGATCCAGGTTTTCTGTTCATTGTGGAAAAACACAGATTTTCTTCTTTAAAGGGGAAAAGCGTAGGAAACTACAAGTTTCCTCTTGTAGGCTGGCAGAGTTCCAGCCTGTAAGGGTTGCTTGGGGTCGGGGGGATGTGGGACACAGGCTATCACGTGCATGTGTGTGCATGCACGCGTACACATGGCCAGCAATACATCCAGGCAGCAGTGGAGAGCAGCTCCTCCAACTGCCTGCAGGTAAGTCTATGGGAGAGAGGGGGCATAAGTGACATGTGGGAGGGCAGGGGTGTAGATTGACGTGGCCACAGTGAGGAAGGGAGTGGGGCAGGGTCAGAGTTGTGCCCAGCAGGGGGGCACAACTCCACACTGCCACTCCTGCTGCTCCTGGGAAGGCAGGGGGCACCTTGCTATGGTAGCACAGTTGGTGCAGGACTCCCAGCGGTGGCAGCACTGAGTCTCACTGCCCTGCTCTGCCCTCCTGTGCCAGCTCCCATCTACTGGGCTGTGGAGGACAGTGTAGGGAGGGCAGCATGGCATGGAGCCCAAGCCTTGCAGCTGGCAGCCCACATCCTCCCCCGCCCTCCATGGGCTCTGCTCGACTCTGCTCTGGCTGCGATGCTTGCAGAGGGGAGAGGAGCCAGGCTCTGCTCCGCTCTGGCTGCCATAGCCATCGCTACCTGGAGCAGCCTGGGCTTGGGTGCTGCTGGCGTGTGTGGGGCAGGGAACATATAGGATACAGTCACAAGGTCTCATAGCCCCGGTAGCTGGGGGGCCCCCCAAACGGGGCTCGGGGTGGGGCAGGGGTTTGTGAGTCGGGAGTGAGGGGCACCAGCAGGGCTGGGGAGCTGTGATTTGGGAGTGAGGTACTGAAAGGACTGGGGAGGCTGTGGTTTGGGAGCAGGGGAAATGGCATGGGCAGGGCACCAGCATATTAGGGCTGCTCAGTGTCATAAAGTAGTACAAGAGACAGCCACAGCTGGACCCACATCCAAAATCAAATGCCAAAATATATAGGCATATAGAATGTGTTTTATTTTAATGATTGAGGCACTGGTTGCTTCAATATTGCTTTAAAATTGTAAATATATCAATAAAACATTGTGTTCAACTCATACCTATATATATATCTATATAGTGGCATTTTGTCTTAATCATGGAACAACACAGATTTTGGGGGTTTTTAATAAGAGAATTTTGATGTGTTTTTTTTTTTTTCTTAATTGGAGAATTTGGTATTTTTAAACAGAGAAAACCAGGATCCCTGGTTATCGCCCATGTTAAAACTATAGCTGGGTGAAGATCCTGGGAGTGAGCTGCATTCCACCTTTCATGATGCCTATTTATTTGGTTTGTGGAAGCACTGTTTAGAGTGTATTTGTTCACACAAGGGGACTTCAGCTAGCTCTATTTACCTTTCTTTAAAGACTAATTAATTGTCACTTATTTTGAAGTTTGTCTGACCTTACTGGTTTATAATTGCAGATAGAAAGGAGGTTCAGGGGGGAAACTGAAATTAAAAAAAAATGGGGTAGATAATTCAGCCCCTAAATAACAGGTCAAGGAAAGGCAGAAACTGAATACTAGTTCTCCAAATTAAGAGTGACTAGGTGTACTGATATGTATGTAGACTGTTCAGGTAAAACCCCTTCCTACTTATGATGCTTGTTTTGAAAACAAGTGTTTGGGGTCACTGTGTTCACTGTTTATCACAGGTCTTTAAGGAAAGCTAGTTCAAATCAAACCAGACTGGCTTGGCAATCATAGTTGGAGCACAGGGTGCTGTGAGTCTGGATCTTGTCTGAGTAAAATTGCAAGATTCCATCCTGAGATAAGTGAATGCCAGAGGTTTAAAGCTAGAAGGGAGGAAAATGTTAGGCGAGAGCAATGTGTAGCATGAGTTATGGATAACTCTGAGAACAATAAAACTTAGTACAGAATTATGTAGGTTGAAAAGAGGGAAAAGGGGAGTTAAATGTCTCCATCTCTGCTGCAAAGTAGAAAAGGTGCTAGTTGCTAAGATCTGAAAACAAAATAATTACAGACTCTTGCTGCTGGGAAAAGTCTGTGACGAATCAAATGCTAAATTTATACTTTTTTGTTAAGGCTGTCTTCAGGCAGGTCTGAAGAAATAGATTTTTAGAAAAATCTTAAGTTACAGCAGGGCTTATGGAAGTATTCAGATACAGCAAGAACTATGCTTCTAAATTGTAGTGTCTTAACTTTATATTAAGAAGTTGTAACTTAGTGTTTACCCCCCTGCCCCCCCCAAAGTATGTCAGGATAGCTCCCTTAGGGCTATCACTCTCTGTGTACAGACATTCACTGCTACATGATGAAATGTTTCCCAGTAGAAAAATAGTGTGGGAGCTGGACTGTACAGATCTTTCTCCAGCCCGATGGCTAAAGAGCATTGCATGAAAGCACTCTATCCAGGAGGAATAGAGGGCTGCTCCTGGCCTTAGGGAACCCATTCATTGACAACATGTCCTCTCCCCTGCCTGGGAAAGGGGCTGGCTGTCAAGTGGCAGTTGACAGCTGCTAAAAAGTAGGAGCTGCCACAGACAGCTGGGGAGAGTTCCTGCCCTGAGAGAATACTCCCCACCCCCATCCCTCCAGTCAACTGGGTGGCAGGAGGAGGGGCATTCTTTAGTGGCAGGAACCCTCTTGGTTCTCCCTTGCAGGAAAATAGCCCCACTCCTTGCACTTCTCTGGGCTAACCTGGAGGAGTGCAGGGTGCGGGGAGCATTCAATTAAGCCACAGAGACATAGCAGCCTAAATGCCCTACACTGCTCTGGCTGTGCAGGATGAGGCATGCTCATCATGGCATCACAGCAGCCTGCCTCATTCTGTTCTGCTCTGGGTCAGCTGGATGGCCCAGATGGCAAAGGGGTAGCCAGAGGGGCTGGGAGTTTTGTATGCAGAGGCTTTCCCTGGCCCCTCTGGCTTTGAAATAGCCACTCAGCTTTGCTTGCTCTAGTCTTCTTGGTCCCTAGGAGCAGTTAAGCCAGAGGAAAGGGTGCAGTTGTTCAGCATCCTGGGAGAAACTGTTCTGGGAATATATCCCTGATTGTTCCCAGGCAACTTTTCTCCCGGAGTGTTATTTTTGCTTCTGAAGCAAAAGCTTGAATGTCTGCATGCTTTGGGTTTCTGTTGGAAGAACAGATGATTCTTGTAGTAGAAACTGAACATCTGTATATGACCACTGACTTTGTTGGGAGTGTTTCCAAGAAAAAAATAACAAAAATGAAGTGAGAAATTCTGCAAGGAGACATCCACTATTTAACATTTACTAATTTGCAGAACTTCTTTGCAAGACATTGGTAACGTGGTATATTTTAGACTCTAGTGTAAAAATGACAGTTTCTAGCCAGCTTCTATGGTATTGTTTATTATTTATCTGATTACAAGATTCAGGTTACATTGAAATGTAAATTAGTAATTAGCGATTTCTATTTATAAATTAAATTTGACACTCATGAATAACAGGTATTTTGTTATGTCTTTTATTTTCTTTCTTGTCTAACCAGTTTGGTGATCAGCCAAAGGCCCCTTCTGCATTTGCTGCTATTTATTCTAAAGGGGGTATTCCTTGCAGGTAATTAACTTTTTAAAGCAACTGATGTGAATGTATTTAAACAATAGTTTAAAGTATGATAAAGCACATTAAGACTCTTTTATTGATTGTTGACTTTCATAGGATCAAAGCTGAATATGGAATTGGTTTCTCCGACATCCTGATTTTATTGATCTCTGAAAATGCTTGTATTATCTAATACTGGTCAAAAAATGTATCACCCAGTATTATGCTCATTTAGATATTTCCTATGATTTAGAAGCTCCTTGGCTCCAAGAGTAGAAAAACATTTGCAGTAATTTACTGAATTAACACTGAAAGCAGCTGATTTCTTCAGACCGTGGTGTTTTCTGCCCTCTAGTGGCAGAACAAAATAACATTGTTGTCATAGTAGGTAAGCATCTGCCTTCTTATCCTCCACGAAGGTGGAGGGAAACATTAGCCTGATTATATACCTATTACAGTAATGTCCTTTAACAAAACTGCTATAAGCAGTAGGTTTAGAAATTGCACTTTTTATAAGATGTAATTCCTGTGCATAAGTACATCCTGATGGTGTCTCTTTCAAGTGGATACAGTTATTTTAAACAAATCTTTGAGTAACCATTTATACTTGTATTCAGTAACCCTTTCTTTCCAATGAACCAAAACTGATTTGATCAAGCATGAAAACAGCTAAGCTTTTCTCGTGACTGAGCTTCAGTATTCATACTATCAGCAAATCTGCCTTAATAAATATCAAAGAGTAGACTTTACAAGAAAATACACTGACAGCTTGTATCCATATATAAGAAGTGTATAATATATTTTTTTACAACTTATTCTCTACCATGTATTTGTAAATGACTGAAGATTAAATCTGAATATTGTCCTATTTAAAACTTTCTTGATAATGCTGTATAATTGCAGCATTCTGCCCAACTTGGTGTGTGTATCAGTTACATCCAGAATTTCACTGGGAGAGCCATTGTTAGGCATAAACATTCTTTCACAGTAATTTTGTAGAATACTTAGGGACCTTTTAATATAAAAAATTATTTATTTACTATTTATTATTCTGTGCTGAATGTTCTGTTGCAGCACCATTTCTTAAAACCCTCTTCTTTGTTACAGGTTGATTCATGGCTCAGTAAAACACAAACTACAATGGGACTGTCTTCCTGAAACACTTCCATTTGATCCTCTGCTTATAACATTGGCTGAGGTAAGCTTGCTTTTGTTGTGTAGTTATATTGCTAAAAAATAAAGTCATTTTTTTTATATGCAGTGGTCAAAAATTATGTGGGCATGCAGCATGTGTATAAAGATGCAAATCATTTCATGTGGTTACTAATATGCCTTAAGGAGTTAGTTAACTAGCTGCTTCATAGATCAAGTACCTACTCACTGCGATATCTGGGCACAGTTGTTGATTGATGATTTGTTCTTTGAACATAAGAGAAAAAAATTATTTTTACAAAAATGCCCTAAAATTTCAAACACTGTTAGTTCATTTTCTTAGTATTACACTAACATATTTTTAAGTGGAGGAAAGGTCTTTTTTTTTTTCTCAGAGACCTAAGTTCAGAACAAAATTATGTTAAGTATTTACAAGCGAATTTAGTTCTTAGAGCCCAAGTAAAGTATCTCACTTAGAAACTGGGAATCTTACAAGGGAAGAAAGGAGGAGAAGAATAGTACATCTGCTTTTCCAGACACCATATTGCATGCTTTCCTACTGCGATCGAGATAAGCGGTTGGAGGATAATGTAATTACACTTTGATTTTGTAATCTTACCAAGTTGTGATAAACAGGAAAAATAATGGGTGCAATTAGAGCTGGTCAAGCACCATAAGTCAGTTGATCATTCTTTTTAAAGTAACGTCCCAGTAATTTGTGTAATGAGAGAGAATAATGGAGAACTGCTGAAACAATCAAGAACTAGCCTCCTATGAGGATAGGTTGAAAGAACTAGGATTAATTTATTTGAAGAGGAGCTGATTTAGGGGGAATTTGATAAATTGTCAAATACTGGAAGGGAGGATATGTGAATGATTCTCTATGACCTCAGGGGGGTAGGGCAGGACAAGAAACAATCATCCTGTGTTACATCAAGAGAAACTTAAGCTGAGTATTAGGAAGAACTTTCTGACTATGGAAGTGGTTACATGTTGAAACAGGCTACTTGGATTGTGAAGTTTCCATCTTGGTGGACATTTCTAAGAACAGGTTAGATGCATACTTGACTGGGATTAATTAGTCAGGGATGATCTGGCCTTGAGCATGAGGGTGGACTGGATGGCCTCCTGAGTTCTTTTCCAGCACTAGTTTCTATGGCTCTCTGTTTCTAACCAAAATGGTCCTGTGGATTTTGCTATATTACATAATAATATTTTACCGTAAATGACAATTTAAATAGTTACTCAAAGATTTCCATTCTAATTCTGTTTCTAGCTCAAAGCTCTGACTCTTAACCAGATTACAGCAGCAATGCCCTAAGTTGCTGCAGGATCCTTTTAAGGGTGCCACGCAGTAGTAGCACTGTTAAGTGTGCAAACACTTACACAAAATACAAAACTCTAAAACTCTTGGTTCAGAGATTATACTTTTTATTAGATGGGTATTATCTCTGAACCAGGAGTTTTGGAGATTTGCATTTCTTTTTGTCTCAGACCAACTTAGCTACCAAATACATCCCACAAACACTTGCACATAATTCACAAGATAAATCCAGAGATTTGAAATGGAAATCTGTATCAAAAACATTCCAACCTGTTGTGGCCTTTTTGAGCTATTTGCAAAAGAAGAATGGCTCTATTACTTTTCTGTCATATTAGTGGGAGTTTAAAACTAGCATTTTCTGACAGGCATTTTGAGTGTAACAAAGTTGAGAACCAATACTGGTTTACAGTACTGTTACTTACACAGGCAGACAAGATCTCTGTCCAGCATCCATGTGCGTGTGTGTGCGCGTTGGGCAGAGATTGAAAGATTATTTCTTTCCCTCTTCCTGCATTTAAAATGGCAAGTATATATATTTGGAAGTGGGAAAGAAGTAATCTTGCTATCTGAGAAAATCTTGCAATAGTATTTTGATCAGGCATGATGCTGCAATGACTAGCCCATGGTCATAGATGAAAGAGTTTGGATGAAAATTGCTTTCACACACTTGCCTTTGCAAAATATACATTTCTTTGTTATTTTAGTAGTATCTTGGCAAGTGTAGGTTAACATTTTGTAAACTTTACAGTCTAAGTAATAAGTACATTTGGAGACGTATTTTTAGTAGGTGCAGCATTCTGGTATGAAGGAGGTAGTCTTTGTCATATTGCCTGCAATATTTCATCCCAAGTTGAGAGTAGTTTTCAGAGCTCCAGCTTCTCTGAGGAATCCTTTAAGTCATTTATGGTATTAAAGATCCTTCTGTTAATCACCAGTTTCCCATGTGTAAATACAGGCCTAATCTGCCAATGCAAAGAAAGCTTTCTCTTCAGTAACTGAATTAATCCCATTCAGTGCAATAGGAACATTGAAAACCAATTCACTAAACAAGCAGGAAACTTGAAAAAATATGCTCAAGTATGTGTTTAATTTCTGCGTCTTGTATTAGTTGCTACAAATTATTCTATCCAGATTTTTATGGCTCCCCAGCACTGGCTGTGAGGTTTGCCTTGAAAGATCTAACTAATTTTAATTTGGTGTTCAGTATCAAACATGTCAGAGTTATCATTACGTATAATTAAACATTTTAGCACAGTGGTATTGAACCTTTTTAGTCTTGAGGCACCCCTTGGAAAATGCCAGATCTTAGTTCTCACTTGTTTTTTGACTGCAGAAAAATAATAGAACAAATCTTCTCTTCTAAAAAACTCAGAAGGTCAAAGTTTTAACATTATGGATTCCTATTCAAAATCTCTAGGTTTATCTTGTGAATCATGTTTGCACACCAACAGCGCTAACATTGCATGGCATCCCATGGTACCCTTGAAAGAATTTCAGGGCACTCCAGGGTGCTGCAGCCTTATCAAGAATCACTGCTCTAGACAATAACTTGAGTAATAGCAAAGTGAAGAAAGGAACTCTGGGAAGCCAGACTGAGGAGTCAAAGAGAGCTGGCTGTACTTTAAAGAATCCTTACTGAGAGTGCAGAAAGAAATATCCTGATGCGCAGGAAGACTAGCAGGTATGGCATGGAAGACCAGCTTGGCTTAGCAGGGAACTCTTCAGTAAACTAAATTACAAAAAGGAAACTTATCACTCGTGGCGATCAGGAGGGGTCCTGGATGATTGGAAAAAAGCAAACAGAGTGCCCATATTTAAGAAAGGGATGAAGGAGGATACAGGGAACTACAGACCAGTCGGACTCACCTGTGTCCCTGGAAAAATCATGGAACAAGTCTTTAAAGAATCCATCTCAAAGCAGCTGAAGGAGAAAAAGGTCCCCGAATCGATTAGGAACTGTCATCATGGATTCACCAAGGGCTCGAAAACTGGTTGGAGCATTGGGCTCAGAGAGTAGTAATCCAGTGTCTTGATGTCTAGTTGGCTGGTGGTATCAAGTGGAGGATTGGGCCAAAATTAATCTCATGAGGTTTAACAAGAACAACTGCAAAGTCCTGCACTTAGGGTGGAACAGTCCCATGCACCAGTGCAGGCTGGGGGCTGAATGGCTGGCAGCAGCTCTGCAGAAAGGGACCTGGGGGTTACAGTGGACAGTAAGCTGAATATGAGCCGGCGGTGTGCCCTTGTTACCAAGAAGGCTAACAGCATAGTGGGCTGCATTGATACGTGTGTCACCAGTAGGTCAAGGGAAGTGATTGGTCCCTCTGTTCAGCCCTGATGAGGCCACATCTAGAGTACTGTGTTCAGTTCTGGCCACCCTACTACAGAAAGGATATGGACAAGTTAGAGAGCGTCCTGCAGAGGGGAACAAAAATAGTGAGGGGGTTGGAGGACATCACTTATGAGGAAAGGTGGAGGGAACTGGGCTTATTTAGTCTAGATAAGAGGAGACTGAGAAGGGACTTAATAGCAGCCTTCAATTACCTGAAGAGGGGTTCAAAAGACAGTGGAGCTGGATTGTTCTCAGCGGTGGCAGATGACGGAAAAAGGAGCAATGGTCTTAGGTTGCAGCAAGGGAAGTTTTGGTTAGGTATTAGGAAGAATTTTCCCACTAGGGGGCTAGTAAAACACTGGAACAGGTTACCCAGAAATGTGAGGGAAACTCCATCCTTGGAGGTTTTCAAAACCCAGCTAGACAAAGCTTTGACTGGGCTGATCTTGTTGGGGATGGTCCTGTTTTGATCAGCGGGTTGGACTAGATGACCTCCTGAGGTCTCTTCCAACCCTAACTTTATATGATTCTATTATCATGGAACAAAACGATTTCAAGCATATGGCTTTTGGGTTTCTCTGAGTTCTGTTAGTATTAAGATCTCACGAAGCTTGGATATTTCTGTTTTTGAGAGTATGCAAATCCCTTACAAATGTAACCTATTTTCTTTCCGTGGGTCTGCAGAGAAGTGATTTTGAGAAGATACGAAGATAAGAAAGTACAAAGGTTGATTAAATAGACAATGTTAAGGATTCAATGGTGTCCTTTAAAATTTTGAGGATAAAAAGAATAAGAATATTCATTGAGCACAGCTGTACTCAGGGGATCCACATGGTGGAGTTAGCAGGGTTTATGTTTTTGAATGACTGTGATAATATTGCTACTTGTAGTAGCCTTCGATGCTCTAATGTACTTTTGTGTCTTAAGGAAAGTTACGACTTAAGCAAACATTTTAATGTATTACAGGGTCTCAGAGAGACAAAACATCCATACACATTTGTATCAAAGGAAGGCTTTAAGGAATTGCTTTTGGTGGAAGGTGCTGCTGAAAAAACTCTTCCCTTGTTGCCTCGTCTCGTTCCAGTGTTAAAGGCTGCTCTGGTATGTCTGTCTCTTCATTTAGTCTATACCTTTTTTTACTAAAATAATGTCAACAGAAGAAACATTGATAAGTGTACCATAAAATAACCTTACTACTTTGCACACGTGCATTATCTGTTACTTAGAAGGCCTGCACCACTGACAGATAGGGTTGGGGTTGAAGTAGAAACCCAGTGCCCAATACAGTGAAGTATATCTAGAATGTTCCTCTGAGTGGAAAATTATGCAGAAATGAAATTACACAAAATCCAGATCCCATTCCAAATAAGGAAGTGTGTTATGCAAGGACTTAAATGTCTTAGGAAGTTCAAAACAATGGAATACATCAATGGGTAAGAGGAGTAACATTAGAAAACAGGATTAAGTATCTTTTGTTTAAAATTCTTCAGAGGTATCATTGTGATATATTTGAAAGATTATGATGGGGTAAAAGCCTTGCGTTAGAAAGGGCCTATTCTATCTCCTTTGTTCAAACTGAAAGTTAGTAGCAGGAGCAGATACAGAATCTTGAAAGTTGTTCAGTTTTAGATGCCTCCGTTTCTCCACGTGTAAAGGATAATAATACAAAAAACCATTCGAGTTTTTATGAGGGTGGTCAGATATCTGAAAAATCATTGGGATCTTCAGATTATAGGAAGAACAATTTCTTTGATCTATTTTGTAAAGCATTATTGCTTAATCTTCTGGTTTTTGTGGGTTTTTTAAAACTTTCCTTTGAATTTTTTTATTGGTTATGTGCTTTAACCAGTGTTGTGGAACTAGATTCACTAGGCATAAGCAGTATATGCATACATAGTTGATGTTTTCATTATGATTACAATTCAGTATATTATTGGTGGAACACTATAATCCAGAAGGCATGTTCTGTGTTTTGTAATGCATATTGCCAATTTTTAATAGTCCACAATGGATCAAGACAGGTTTGCTTCCAGTGTCTCCTGCTAGCCAGGCACAGTCATTACTCATTATTCTGGATTTACTGTTCAGTAGCTAAAATATTATAATTCCATCTTATTTGCATGGTTAAGTTGCTTTTTTAATGTAATATAGATAACTGAATCAAGTATTTTATTAAAACTGAAATATTTAGTTGGTCTACTATAATTTGTTTAGTACCCTTGGATTAGCTTTATATAGTCTCAGTAGGGAACTAACTTGAACTTACCTGGGATTTAGGTCCCTAAATTCTAAGGAGTGATTCAAATCGCTCTGGCATGAGACCACCCTAAAACCTCATTACATGCTTCAGTTTGGGATTGCAAAGATTTCTAGGCAACTACACTTAGACACTCACACATTCATAATACAATCCCAAACAGCTAACTAGAGCAGACTTCTCAGATGCTACAGCCTGAATCTGCCTTAATACTGCACTTGCCTCTGCAAAAATAGCATTGGTCTGTGAGCATAAGAAGTGCCAACTAGGTCTGTGCGAAGCAGTTGGTATTTGCTTCGGATTCGACCAATTTCAGGAGACAGTGATTCGATTTGGTGATTCAAATCACTGCCCCAAATCAAATCTCCAAATCAGATTAAGTTGAATCAGCCGAATCTCCAAATCGGCCCCACTCATTTACTGTTGCCAGGTGGGGAGGTGCCCCTCACTGCCCAATGCTGTGTGGGGGGCTCTGCCATGGGCCCCCGAGCCCCCATGGCTGCCCTACCTGGCTCCAGCTCCCAGCCTTTTGGGGGGAAAAAAAAAAGCTTTGAATCACCAGGCAGGGGGGTGGGGCTGGG
>NW_017728948.1:31339418-31346298 GCF_001723895.1 Crocodylus porosus
TGGGGCCTGGCAGGGGTCCCCCATGGTCCCCGCGCCCTACTTGCCAGCATAGAGTCTGGGGCCAGCTCCCTGCTACAGCAACTGAGGACTGCCTGAATCGCTGAAGCTCTCTGAAACGATCCGGGGAGCTTCAAATCAATTTGGACCTTTTGCCTGGTCTCTTGATTCAATTCTGATGTGGAGATTTGGCCACCTAATTGGGCTGAATTTCCTCCGAATTGAATCGGCATCTGAAGCTTCCCTAGTGTCAACCTACCCTGCTGTATAGTTCACTGTTTGAGCATTAGTTTGCCAGTGAAGTCCTCCACAAGATCATACATGTTTTGCTCCACTACTTGATCCATGGAGAAGGTAGCATATGAATAAGATGTGACCATGACATGGCCAGACAGGAGCGAGAGTGGTTCTCATGGTGGGTGTGCTTGGTTGAGGGGGACGCAGCAGCGGCATAGCAGCACCAGAAGAGTGCTAGGCTCTCCTGCCAGATCCTCTTAAGTATTTCCCATGGAATTACCAGCTGCTGCACCTCAGCCAGTGCCCACCCTAGGACAGGAACAACATCCCTGGCAGCCCCCTCTGCAGAACTGGGCAGTGAGGTATGCTGAATTGCTCTGCAAGGGAGCATTTAGCAGGTTGTGAAACTGCCTCTTTGGATGGCCTCCTGAGCACCTGCAGACCTCCCCGTAGCCAAGCAGCTAGTATCTGTTTATCACCACAAATTGAGTTCTGTACAGTAGCGGCAGCCAACAGGGAAAACGACCTACATGTCTCTGAGTCTGAGAGTGCTAAATTATGCTAACTTGTTTGCCTGTATAAGAGGAAGGTGTTTAGATAACTGCCATCCATGGGGTCTGGTAGCATCCTCTCGTTACTTAATATCTTCAGAGTGGAAGTTTGTAGTTGCGGTGTGTAGGCAGTTAGCAAAGAATTCATGCTAGACCTTGAGGGAAGAGGCAAGGAGGATGGAGGGAACGCTTTTGGATTGAGATCTCCACACTGAGCCCACATAATTTAGGGCTGAGCTCAGGCCAGATTCTGAGCTGTAATGTCAGCAGAGAAAGCAGTGCAGGGTGGCCCTGACTCTATTTTTTAACTCCTTTAAAAATCTGTCTCAGAAATATATTAGAAAATGTAGTAGGGTCATCACAATCCTTAGGAGTTAGGGCATCCTTGTGGACCATGTGCTGCTTTTCAATTGACAGACAGTATTGAGGTCTCTAAGACCTATATAGGGGGAGGGAGGTGCTTTGTCAGAATATGCAGAGTATTTAGAATATGCTTGAGGTGATTTCAGCCAGAACGTACAATAGCTAGGGTCTGGCAGCACAGTCTGCCTGCAAGAAGAGGAAAGCAGGGCCATGTAAATATGTTGGCTGCTGAACCATAGCAGCTACCCCTCCTTCACTCGCAGTGCTTTGTGCCCATGCGGCAGCTCTACTTATGCGAGTGTGTCCCTACCCTGTGATTCAGTTTACCCTCTGTGGTGTGTGCTGCCTGCGTGAGCAGATTCCAGAATGTTACATGGTGGCTCCATCCTCCCCTGATTCACAGAAGATGTTGAAAATGATCAATTGTGGGAGGTGTGCCCGAAGCAGCAGGATCTCGACTGTGTTCTTGGCTGTAAGATACTGAGTGTCTGTGTCCTTTTGCTGGCAGCATCCCCGCATGTCTTGAAGCTGTTGCTGAGTGCATCCATTGTTCCATGAAGTCCAGTGCTGTATGAGTATTTGCTGTGCATCTGAAATACAAAGATGCCACTCCCCTTACTGGCTGCTTGCCTATTGTCTGAGCAATGCCCAGGGTCTGTGAATTGCCCTCAAGAGATGTTCTGCTTGTACCCATTATGATTATGGAGAGATTGAGTAAGTAATACACAGCAGTAGGCACCTGTGTCTCCCTGCTGACTGTATGGAAGTGAATCCTAGCAACCCACCTTGGAAAATTTGAATCAGTTTTCGTGCCTGGGCCTGTAGTGTTTAAGCAGGTCTCTAACCTAAGTCAGGATATATACTGGTACAGTTTGCCTCTGGTCTAAGATGTAAATTATTAGTTTGAAACTTAGTCCTGACAGTATCAAATTCTTGATGTAGCTTAGTGAATGTTTTTCTGTTTGTTTTCCTAAAATATATTTTTTTTCATGTTCACATTGTATCTTAATGCTGTATTTGTAGTTCTCAACCTGCTAAATATTACTAAATTTTACTTTGTTTCAGTACTCTGAAAAGTATAAAAGTCCTAGTTAAGTGTAATTTAAGTTCAATTTTATTAAATTTTGGAGAGCTTGGACATTTGGTTGAGGATAACTATTTGAAAACAAATTATTCATTTTGATTTTTCTCCTCTTTCAAGGCCCATTCAGATGGTGAAGTGTTTGAAAGGGGATTGAATGCTTTGGTACAGCTGAGTGCAGTTGTTGGTCCTTCACTTAATATTCATTTGAAACATACACTCACAAATGTAAGTTTCTTATGATGATTTTGTTGAGATATTTCCTCTTGTTTCATACAGAAATGATGGAATTTTCAAGTGTTCCATCAAAGGCCTTTCTTGATACTTTTGTACAGATTTATAGCTCTGTGGTAATCTGGTGGATTGTGTGGATCTAACAATCCACTAGTCCCAAAGATTTGAGGCTGATTAGGTGCTCTGTTTCAAAGGTATATTGTTTCTTATAAAATTATCTCCGTGTTTTTAAATATTAATATATATAAACAAAGTCAGTGAAGGTTTTTAAGAAGTTAGCAAAAAATCTTTCTACTTTCTTTTAGGATTGCTTACATAGGGAATTTATTGTGAAATAAACTAGGTAATAGTTTGAAAATTCTACGTGCAGTAATTGTTTGGCATTAGCTTTTTGAATGGATGTTTACTTTTCTGTTGAGTAACGTTTTTTCCACTTAATTCACTTCCAGCAGGAACTTCTTAGTACAGAACAGAAGAACCATTCCAAAACAGTAATTTTGGTCCTCCATGTAGACAAACCCTTAAAGTCTACATTAAAAAGTAAGGTGTAAACTGCTCAGTAGTATTTTATGATAAGGCTAAGTTAAGCCCTTTTCATAAAATAACCTGTTACAGAAAATTCAAATAAGGTGTTTTCTTGTTTTGCACTATTGCTATTATTGTACTGAGAGCCTTCTGTTGAGCTGAAATTTTGTTACTGAAAGTTTCATTTTGCTTTTTGCTTTTAAATAAGTGTATTACTATGGCACAGCTCTAAGTCCTTGTAATGCTGCTACTTGCTTTCATTTTTCTGATCCAAGATGAAGCTAGATATTAAAACTAAGATAAATTTAGGATTTTTTTTCATACATTGTACTAAAATACTTTATTTTTTTCAATCCTTTTTTATTTACTTTTCCAATAGCTCTCAAAGAGATTAATGGACAAAAAATTTAAAGAGAAAATCACAGATGCTTTACAAAAGTTAGAGCATCATGGTGGAAAGGTGAGTTGTTGTTGCTCCCTACATGTTACTTATGTGTATGTCTACAGAGACTGATTCCTTCTTACGTGCATTTGGCCCTGTTTAGACATTTTACATTAGCCGGGACGACAGTAAGGATCAGAACCCAGGATTGCTTCATACTATAATTCTAGTCTCATGAGTCGGGTCTTGCAGTATTTAGGGAAGGAATACGTGAATGCATTAAGATCTTTGTCTTTTGGTTCCACCTCTGTTGCAGCCTCATATTTTACATTATCGTTATCATCTTTTCTAGAAAAGTTGAAGGAAAGTACCCATTTAATTTTGGGGCCACACCTAGATTATCCATAATCATAATCCCTCAATATCACTGCATAGCACCCCCATGTCTTTGTTTCTTGTTGTCTTTTTATTTACATAGCTAAAATACCTAAAACAGTTATACTGTATAATTTTTAATTACTTTTGCAAGGTCAGCTCAATTTAGTTTACGTATTTGGTAATTCAGTACCTCATTCCAGTTATTTCTGATCCTCATAAAGTAACTTTCCATGCTGAATTTTCTTTTTTCTTCTTCCCTGCTCTCCTGTTTACTACTACACTTTTTTGCACCAATTATTAAATTAGTTATGTATAGAGTAATAAGTAAAAGACTTTTCCCCTCACTTGTGAAATCTAGCAAGAATTTGCATCCTAACTTGAATTTATAGAGATTCCAATTCTTTTCTACACTTATAACTTGGACCTTTTCAGCCCAGTTGACCACACTAACTAGTTCAGTTGATATCAGTCTGTCCTTTTGGGGAAAAATAAGTTAGTGGCTTGCTTCTCTTTTGCTTTTTTTTCCTATTTAGAAAAATATTTCTCTCAGAAAATGCTACCTTAACTTAGTTTTGTCCTCAAAGCTTTTCTTGTAATAGCTTTTTTTGGGCTTGTTTTATAGTGTTTTGATATGTACAAGGTTGAGGAAACCTCATAACTTGGGTGTCATCAGAATTGAAGCTTCTTATTGTTTAAAATCAATTTTTGTCAACAGGAGAGTGTGGCTGTCATCAAATCTAAAATCCCAACCTATTGTTCCATCTCCTCTTGAACAAGAAATGTTGTAGTTACTGTACTTGTAGCTGAGCTCAGGGAAATCAGAAGTTGCCTGTGGACATCACTGGAATTTCCTTGGGGTATAATTTATTCTGTTTAAAACTAACTGCAAATCTCCTGGAATGTGCTGGGACTGAGGGGAGAAGAGATGAATATTTGCAATGAAGTGAACATACATCAACTTGTGCAAGTCTAATTCTGGAAAATAGTTGACTTTTTCCTGTGCTCTAAATCTGAAACTACATTCAATAATTGGCTATCTACATTTGTTGCAAAAGTAGAGTAAATATCAATTAATTTTTGCTCTGTATTTCAATTTCTTTTACTAATTCTGTCACATCTACTATGTTTGTGTGTTTATCATGTATGACGCAAGAATTTGGCTGTAATTACTTGAGCAGTAACCAACTCATTGCTAAATGGCATGTACCTGTTTATTTTGATATTGGTGTAACTTGCAGTAATTTATTCCCGTGATGAGTCTTGTGCAGATGGAAAATGTGAGGGTATCATCACAGAAGAACTGATTTTTATACCACTCATAGATAGTGTTGTTTCAATAGTATGAATAATGTAAAAATAGTAACTCGTGTGTTGATGTAACAGTGTTAATCTGGATCCTTCCTCCTATGCCCCGCTTCTCCCTGTCTCCATCCTGGTGACTTTACTTTGTCAGGTAAATTACTTAAGTATTAAACTGTTAGTTCAGTACTACTTGAAGCTGGTAACTCAGGATACTTGTATGTAAACTTTTAAACAATAAATCCATTTTGTTAAAGAAATATTAAATCCAAAGAAATGCTGCTAGGTGTCTTCCCCCGCCCCCCCCGCCAAAAAAAAAGTTCTCCTTTTTTGGTGTTTTTCCTTATAATTTTTTTTTATTTTTTACAAAATGTGCACATTTACTTTACGCAAACACGCTACAGCAAATTTCAGGTGTACATGTATTGTACTACTATTATTCCTACACTGGTGATAGCAGAGCAGCCTTCAACATGCCTCTAATACCCATCTCTACACCAGAATAGATACCTGATTTATTTTTACAAAATAACATTTGCATTCTTTCTTCTCCAGTAGTCCCTTATTTTGCTTTGTGCGAAAATGTCACAATGAAGACTGGCATATCTCTGGTAGCAGTTCACCTATCTTAGTGTCCTAGAATTACTGAAAATACAGTAAATGTTATTAATCATGATACGAAAAAATATGTTCATCTTTTTAGTTACATAGCGTTTAAGTTCTGCTAGATTTAGAATTAATTTAGTTATTTTGAGAGAGTGTTCCTCAAAAATATAATCTTATTACTGTTTATAAATTGTATTGCTAAAGTTTCTGCTTTTTTTTTTCTATGCCACTCTCATAGCAGACATACCATCAGAATCTGAAACGGGTATTAGACTGTCTAGCATTCATTAGTACTAGATTTAACTACATGCTGGTCATGTCTACATAAGTTGCTAATGCCACAGTAGCCTAATTCAACTGTGGAGTAGCGTGCAGGGCAAAAACCATTCTAATATGCTACTGCACCATAGTATTAGGCTACTATGCAGTTTGCGTCACTGAAAAGCTGTGTGCTGGACGTTGCACACAGTTACTGCACATTGATTTAGTACTTGGTTATACAAGTACTAGATGTGCAGTAACCATGGCGCATTAATGAACGTGTAGATGGACCCACTGAGTGCAGAAGTTAACCATGGAGTAGACAAGTTAGCTGCGCAGTAAACTTTGCATGTCTGCACGCGCACCCCTATTAGGATGGAGTAAATTAATTAACTCTGCAGCAGGATAGTCAATAAATAAAATTAATTTTTTAATTTGCAGTAGTGTATGTGTAGACACTGCCCCAGCCAGCCCCTCTGCAACACGTTGAGCTGGGGGGAGCAGCCATAGGCTGGCAGCCTGACCCCTGCCAGGGCTACTATGTCCCAATGTGCTATGGTCCCAGGCACACATTGAAATAGCATGCTTGGGAGCACTAAATTCCAGAGTGATAAACTTCAGAATTTCTTGCTTTGCATTAATTGCTCATGTAAATGTGCCCACAGAAATGCACCCTGAGGAAGGAGGACCCAGGAAACTATAGGCCAGTTAGTCTTACCTTGATCCTGGGTAAGCTTTTTTGAGAGAGCTATCGTGGCGCATGTCCACGAGGGGCCAGCAGGGGAGGTTATGCTTAGGGGCAGCCAACATGGGTTCCTTAGAGGCAGGTCCTGTCAGACCAACCCCAAGGCCTTCTATGACCAGGGGTAGCAGTGGACGTAGTCTTTCTGGACTTTAGGAAGGCCTTTGACACTGTCTCTCACCCCATTCTCATTAAAAAACTAGGGGACTGTGGCGTTGACACCT
>NW_017728948.1:31346828-31395601 GCF_001723895.1 Crocodylus porosus
CTACGAGGAGAGGCTACGGGACCTGAACCTGTTCAGCCTCCACAAGAGAAGGCTGAGGGGGGATCTAGTGGCCTGTTACAAACTAGTTGCGACCAGCAGGCACTGGGGGAGTCCCTGTTCCCCCAAGCATGACCAGGAGTGACTAGAAATAATGGTCACAAGCTGGCAGAGGGTAGACTTGAACTAGACACCAGGAAGCGCTACTTCATTGTCAGGGCGGCTAGGATCTGGAACCAACTTGCAAGAGAGGTGGTTGTGGCTCCTACCCTGGGGGTCATTAAGAGGAGGCTAGATGAACACCTTGCTGGGGTCATTTGACCCCAGTACTTTTTCCTGGCATGGCAGGGGGTTGGACTTGATGATCTGCTCAGGTCCCTTCCGACCCTACCAACAATGAAACTATGAATGAAGTGAGATGAACAGTTCAAATTAATGTTATTTCTTTTTCCTTGTAAAATTTGGTAGTACATGTATAAATAAAATTAGAACCCAAACTGATTTTCTTCACGAATAAATTTCAGCTCAAAACCTATTCAGCTCCTTAATATTGAGTAGAAAAGTTGCTGACAGTCCAACCAGAATTATACATACTTTAAATACTAATTTCATGAACATTTAATAAATGCAGACTTTTAGGTAAGAATGACATAAGTTTGTCACTGGTAGGTACTAAACCTATGGAAATCAGTCGTTTTTATTATTATTATTATTATTATTATTATTATTACTACTACTACTATAAAAAGGCCCTTCCTCATGTATAAATTAGCTGGACCAAAAAAAAGAGCCAGAGAAGAAAGCCAAATAAAAAGGGAGGCCATTGCAGCAAAATATATTGCACATTCTAGCAATTATTTTTCAAAGTATTGTGTAAAAATGAGGATTATTAACAACATAAAAATATGAAAGGGAAATGCTTGGTATTTTTATCTGTATAAATTAAATAGCTGACATTTAAGACAGACATTTAAAATCTCGGAGATGAATTCAATAAAAACAAATAACAAAACAACAATTTTATCTCTTGTATTAGCTAGATAAAACAGGAGTTGGAATAGTGGTAAATGTCAGGTCCTGTTTTCAGAGGTTGTGGAGCAAAACCTGACTTTAAGTCTCCCATTATCTAAATGCACAATCTTAAAAGGACAAACATTGGAAAATCCTTTTGGGGGAAGCTTTATAATAACACAAGACTTATTTGCATAATGCATGTCTCAGTGTAAAGCTGAGCAATCTTATTTATGGTAAAAGTGACAAATCCAGCTTTAGGAAATGTTGCAGAATAGTTCGCATTTGTCCATTAATTGCAGTGCTAGCCACGTTATATCACATTTTCAAAGAGCTGCATGGAACGCATTATGTTTTCATCCTGTAAAGGAGAAAAGATACAAGTTAGACAACATTGTAGATTGACCACAGGAGTCTTAAGAAAATGAATAGAAGTAAGTAAACCATAGTTACTGAGAGCGTCACTTGGTTGGAAAAATGTGAGTACTTTCTGATAAAATTGACTGAAACTGGTACTAATTTTAGAAATAATAAGACTAGTACTCTAATTTTAATAATCCTCAATGGTAATTTCATAAAATCAAAACTAATGTCAGCTCGTTAATACAATAATGTTTAACATATTTTTGTAATTTTCCATTCTCTTGGAGATTATTGACTTTACTTACAATCTGTTTCAGGAGATTTATGTATAAACATATGACAACGTCATATTATTAAATCATTATCATGGATGCAATTTAAGAGAGCTGAGAATTATTTCTATGTACAGAATCTGAAATTTTCTCAGCTTGGTATAGCTTTCAGTGGGTGCGTCTACACATGGTCATGTGGCACCTTTGTTACTGTACCACCATTTAGTACTTCCTTTTGAAAGTACTAAAAACAGTGTAGTAATAACTCATGCTACGTCATGCTGGCCATGCACAGTTATTTTTGGCTGCTACATCACCATAGCAATGTGCTATAATGAGGGAGCACGTTCCTACAGTGACGTAGTGGCAGTCACAGATTTTGCCACGAGATGCTATGGCACAATAGCACCTTGTGTAGATGCTCCCAGCAAATCTAGGGCACTATCTTGAAGACTTGAGGACAGTATAAAACTGACTAAATACAAACATTCATTCATTACAGCTGAGAATCTGCTAGTTCCCTCAGCTAACCCTGCAAGAATTGCTGACCCCTAAGAGAATTTTTTCCTCCTGCAGTTTGCAGTAAGTCCCTGCAGCTCTTCTCTGATAAATCCATTTGCTGATATTTAATAGAACTTTTAAAAAATATTTATTTCAACTTACATAATTAAAGGCACCCATGCACAGTCAACTTACTTTGAAGGCATCAAAGTGTACTGTTCTCCCCACCACTATATTTACTAAACTCACACAAAATCATGCATATATATAAACGTAATAATAAGACTCCTTCACATCGGTCAGTAAAATTCCTTATTCTCTACCTCTCAATACTAAGGAAAATAACTTGGTCTCGCATTAGTTTAGATCTTAAGGGAACTTTTGCGTCAAAGAAAAGTGAATTTTTGAGCACCTCCTGGGAAGTGTTCTCTTCAGATCAAGACCTCAGCATCTTAAGTACCACTGCTGATTTCAACTTTGAAACAGGCCAAGATAATTTCTTTGAATTGTACCTAGAAATGTATTGGAATAATTAAAGCTACTGTTTTGGCACAGCAATTTTAGTAAATTTCAGGGTCATGGGGAACAATGATAATTTTAGGAAAGCTTACTAAATAGTTTTTCACTTTTACACGGTCATGTTTGTTAATTACTAGTGTTAGAATGACAGTATTTAGATTGTGGGGAGCATTGGATTTGCAGCTGAATATAAGGCTAGTATAACCTGTGGCCTAGCAAAGCTGCTAACTACAATGCAGAATGGTATGTTAAAAGTAACACTGCGAGACACTTAGGCAAGCATTTTCCTAACAAAAATGTAAAAGTGTTATAGATATATAGCTCATTGTGTAAGAAGAACAGGATGCAGACCACCGGCTATCGTTAGAGATAAAGCAGAAGCAAGACCTTGGAGATAGTGAAGAAATCAGGAGCCTCAAGTTCCAAAAAGAAGCTGGGGCCAGGGTCTTAAGCATACATTCATAGCAAAACAATATGTAAATAAGTGAAATGCATAGGCAGTTCTATGCTAACAAAGTAAACAGTAAACAGGCGGAGCTTAAGGTAGGAGGGAATTTGGGTGGAACCAAGGGGGACCAAAGGTGGAGTAAATGTTAATGAGCATGAACCAAGGTATATAAATATGACAAGAACTAATGTTCGTGGCAGCTCCCTGGTTTGTTGGAGGTTTGCCAGAAGCTGTCTCCATTTTGAATAAAGCTGTTGAGCAATTTGTGCGGGTGATGCGTGATGGCATTGATCTGTTGTCTCCCTAGTTGTTGGGTGTTGCATGGAGTCGGGGTCTAACAAATAACAATGTCTCTATTAACACCATGATCACAGTGTGTCTTTAAAATCTTTGACTACTTGACAATTTTAGCAGCTAATGTGCTTGCAATTCAAGTTTACTTGATTCTGAAGTACAGACTAAGGATGACAGTCTTGCTACATACCTGTCATCATAGAAGACGTCTTTGCAGAACAAAATGTTCCCTCATCAGTGTTAATGAGCACTGATAGATTTCTCTAGGTAGTAACCAGTGATACTGGAAGGCAGTCATTTAAATAACACAAAAATTCAACTTATTCAAAAGTGCATTAATGAAGCCAATAATTTTTTTTGCCAATGTTTTGGTTTAAAAAATAGGAAGCACCTCAAACAGTGTGAGATCAAAATGTTCGGCTTGAATAAGATCTAGCGTTTGGTGGATGGTTGGCAAAGTGGGAATCACCAAAAAATATGTTCCAATTATTCTAACTGCTTCCATGATGTGCTTTCATGGCAGACCATACATGCTGCTGTAAGATTTATTTTATTTTATTTTATTTTTATGTTTACTCTGGTTAATCAAATTATTTGGGGATTTACACACTCTGATTTCTGTTTTATCATGAATAGGAAGAGTGAAGATTATTCCTGGAATGAAATGCTTCTGTTGGTGGAACCGGTCTTTCATCTTTACATAAGCATTTCCCTCACCTTCTTACAAGGTGGCCAAATGCTCAACTGCTGAACTACAACTTTCTATTCATTTTCTTTTTCAAAAAATTGCACATTAGTTTCCAGGATAGCTGGCATGGAAATGGACATCTTCAGACCAGTTATTCTGCCTAGAGATTACCACCAGCACAACTTACATTGTAAGCATTTTCCCTTGTATGTATTTAGGTATTAGATATATATGCTCCTCTCCTTGCCTGGAGGTTCTGACAAAACTAAGTTTTGTGGCAACGAGAGGCTAGTAAGTGTTAACATTTACAAATATGTTTCTATGTATACTTCCAGCTAAGTTGACAACATGGCTTATGTAAGTGTCATAAAAAACTGAAAAACGGTGCTTTGAGCCTTTATTCCCAGACTTGATCACAGCTGCAATATTTTTATTAATAAGAGCAATCATTCTTCTCAAAAGGAATCTTACATTTTTCAGCACTTTCTGTCACAGCCTAATTCACTCTTTTGAAGTTTGGCATTACTAAACACTTATTCCATATCAGGATAGTATTTGTAAATGCAAGTGAAAAACTGCATCAGCATACTTGTAGACACTGCCCCAGCTACCTGGACCATGAAGGTGCTTCAGTGCAGGACCTGCTTACTGGCTAGCCCTGTGTTTAAGCATCCTTGTGCCCCAGCCAGCCTCTCTGCAGCACGTTGATCTGGGGAGAACAGCCCTGGGCTGGCAGGCTGATCTCCCAGGCTGTTCCAACATGTCTCAGTGTGCTGCACTCCTGGGTACATGTTTAAATGGCAGTAAACCCTGGAGTTTTTTACTCTCAAGTGCACAGCTGGGAGCAATAAGCTTCAGAGTTTATTGCTTTGCATTTATTGCACGTAAATGTGCACCCACAGTGTATCAGAAGATATTTAAGTAGGAGAAGAGAGTTTGTAACTCTGCCTAGGTTTCTTCTTCACAGGGAAAACCTGGTATCATCATGATGTTCACAATGAGGTAACTTCAGAATTCTTTGGGGGTGTTTGTTCTTTTTGGGGGGAAGGGGCGGGGAGGGCAGCCTTCCCTGCAAGACCAAGCCACCAAACAACCTTTCATTTCTTCAGATTATTTAGATAATGTTCAGTATGCTTTGTTAAGTTCATTTTTCTCAGTTCTCAAGGTATGATGCCAATAGTTTCAAGATTCTTGCAAAATAGATTTTCACACTGTTATCTAGGATGTGATGTCAACCATTAATGGCAAAAAAAACCCTCAGGAAACTGATAAATTTCTGTTTTATGGAGCATGTAAAACTTACTCACTGTATTTTTGTACTTCAGTCCTTTCCTACTGTAGCTTCAACTGCTCGCAGTTCCCTATGCGTAATTCCCTTATAGGTCCTAAGTTATTATGCTTGACCAGGGCATCACTATTTCCTAAAGTTCTAACGAATCTTCACTCTTAAATCCGCATCTTGCTTTTGGTCCAATGGGGCATTCCCATGATTATGTAGGCCAAAATAACACATAAGTTATGTAGTATCTTTTTTATTTCCCAGACAGCTTGTCAAATACAAAGTCGCTGAAGCATGTTGTTTTCTGATAGATATGCTTTCCCTAGTCACATGTTAACTGCAGGTACTGATACAGTCAGAAGCACTGGTTTTGCTTTCTTAAAACCATACTTCTTTTCACAACTAAATTAACCTGCATGCTCTAGTTCATTATTGCTAGGATTTTGCATAGTGTCTCTCTCAACACTTGATCTAATGTCATTCAGTATGAATGTGCCACTGATACTGTTTTATTATATTATCTATCACCATGGACTATGTATAAATGGCGAAAAAGTAGCTGACAGTTTTATTATTTTTTCCATTTCTATTTTGCAAAAAATAGAAGTGTTTGGCTAACTCAAAATCATGTTTTAAATAATTTCTTATTTTTAAATTATTCTATAATTAATACTTTCTAAACTGTGGCCTGAGCAGTTTTTTTCCCCTTCACATGCAATTGGTACAAAGCTGAAATAAGTGTTCACTATAGCAAACTATTTTTGTATTGCAAACCAAAAAAGGTAGTTTTTCACAGGAAGATTGATGCCAAGAGAACAGTTGCAAGAAAGCCAGTCTTTACCCATCAGTTCTATAAATACAAGTATATGTTTGCATAGAGAGGAATGGTTTTTGCAAGTGTGTATGTGCGTATTTTTTGTGCAGGTGCTTTGGGATATATCCCTACCCCATTGGTAGGATTGTGTGACTGTTAGCCAGCTGATAGAAGTGGCTATACATTACACATTTATCATGCATTACTTACTTTTTGGCAGCTTTCAATGAATTCATCAATGGTAACTACTCCATCCTTATTCTTGTCCATTTTCTGTTCAGGAAGAATAAGAACAGATGCTTAAGTCTTATTTAAAGCCTGCTGAAAATCAGTCTCTTATTTTTTTATGATTTATTTCAGGTATACTTCGTTAAGGCAGGCGTCATTGTATAAGGAAGTATATAAACATGTCATAAATGGTAGGGTCTGCTGTAGTGAGTTTGAGACATAACAGAATGGATCAGATAGACAAGTCAATTGGGACAGACACAGAGCAAAGGAGACAACAAATATAAAAGGATGTGCTAAGTGTTAGCTAATCAGAATGTAAAACTTCCATAAGATTTTTGTTTTTGAAGTTACATGTTATTTTCATCCTACCTGGAAAAATGTTTCCACATGTTGTCTAGGTGCATCCTCTTTGACAACAGGATAAGTATATTTTCCCATCATATCATATATAGCTTTCATAATATCAAGCATTTCCTGAGGAGAAAAACACATTTTAATATAAGGCAGGATAAAATGAAGACGGTGTTTTAGAACCAGAGTAGCAAACGTTTATAGCGCAATTTGAGACAGACTGGGCATGTCTACATGTGCATTTATTGCACAGTAAGCAGTTTTTAGACTGGTGTCTACACATGTAGGAGTTACAGTTTAGTAATGTTGTGCATGTCCTGACTTGGGAGTAAAGTTACTCCCAAGTCAGTCCACACAAACAGGGTTACTTCACAGTAAGATGTCCACACGTGCCTTACTGCGCAGTAAATTTACTCCCAAATCAGCATAAGTCACCATAGTTACTGTGCAGTATGGGCATGCACATGTAGATGTGTGCCTGTACTGTGCGGTAATGGTGCACATGCAGATGTGTCCACTGGGACTCTGTCAACACATGAACAAGTTCAAGAATGTAAACGCATGCTGGCAGCATTGACGTTCTAAATTAGTAACTGTGGCTTTTTCCGGTCATGTAATAGAAACGAAAAGATAAAATTCTAAGTAAATATGTTTTGATCTATCTGAATTTAAATACTTTAAGACATCGAACATATTAGATGTGGAAAGAAGGCTCCTGAGATATACAAAATATAAATGGGAAAAGGTTAGGTGACAGTGTGTGCGTCTATATGTGTCCCTGACTACACAGCTGTTACTGAACAGTCATTTAGTACCGCTGTTACTTGCACAGTTCCAATGGTACACAGGTCATTTCCGATCCTGCTGCAATGAGCAGTAGCAACGAGCAATGAGCGGTTTGTGCCCGCCAGTGCTATGTCACTATAACAATGAGCTACATCTCCATGTAGACACACCCAGGGTAAGTCTTATCACCATAACCTGTGCCTGAATTTCTTCTTTTTCACCATGGGAATATAACTGGAACACACACACAAACAAGTATCCATGAAAATTACACACACACATGCATATACCAATCCACCTTTTGTGAAGTACTTTGTGACTTGTGAATGAAAAAGGCTGCGTGTAATTATAAATGTGTAATTCAGTGCCAATATGATAAAAAAGTTAATTTGTACAAACCCAAACTGTAATCATCTTAAAGCGTGTTGCTGAAAGATCTTTGCTTCACTAACGTTTATAATGTCTTTCAAACATAAATGTATATACTCCACTTCATGTTTGAGTAGTTCCATGTGTGAAGTTAAGCACATGTGGAAATCCTTGTAGAATAAATGCCTTAAGAACTAATAACATTTTAATACATTATCTGCCAACTACAAATTCTCAGGGACAGACTTTACAAATATGCAGAAGTTCACTTGCATTTCTGTGAACAAGTATTTTATGTACTCTAAAAAGCCTATCTAGGTCTAGTAACTGAATGCAAATACGTGGACACAAATGTATGCAACCATGTTTCTGCTTTAAGAATTTTGGCTGTGTCTTTTATAACTTGCATGTAAACTTTGGGTTGTTGTCCTCTATCCTTTTAAAGAAAGTTTCCATTAAATGCAATTATTTTTAAAATTCTTGATTTGATAAGAAGAAAATATTTGCTATCTCATCATTTTTACCAAGAGTTTCACAAAGGCAGGTTCCTATAAGTAACACATACTTGCATGCAGTGGTTTCAATTAATGAATCTAAAAAGGAATTCTTACCTCCTTAGTTATATAGCCATCCTTATTTATGTCATATAAATTAAAAGCCCAGTTGAGCTTTTCTTGTACTGTGCCTCTGAGTAAAATAGAGAGACCCCTAATAAAATCCTAAAAAGAAACAGAAAGTTTAGGTTTGTTTGAGGTTGAGCCATTTCTTATAAATACCCAGGAATTAGCATGGTAGATTCTTCAATATCATGTCTGTTAGACCCTGACTCCATGCGGTGCCCAAAGACTAGGGAGATGATGATCCAGTTGCTCATGGGTCCTGTTACTCATTAGCCAGAGCAAGCAGGGAGCAAATGCTACTTGCACACATTGCTTGCAACAGCTTTATTTAGAGTGGAGATAGCCTTGGACAAGGTTCCCTCACAGACACATAGCCCATGAACTAAGGGACCTGCACTGAACAATAGTTTTTTCCTACATTTATACATTTTGGTTTAAGTTCATTAACATTCATTCCACCTTTGTCCCTCCTCCTGCTCCACCCATTTCTCCTCCCATCTCAAGCTCAGCCTGATTACTGTTTGCTTCATTTGCATGAAATTGCCTATGCATTTCATTTATTTACTTGTCTTGTTGCTATGAGCACATGTTTAAGACCTTGACTCCTTTTCTTCGGTCAATGGGCAGACTTTGACCAAAACCTGGAAGCTTCTGGAGGCTTCTTCACCAATCACCATTCACCCTGTTGCATATATTCATCTTGGATTCTGTTACTAGATACGTGTTGTTTTTCACATTCCAGTCTGTTTTTCTGTCTCAGGTTGTACCATCTTCCACATTCCTAAAATGTCACCTCAATTCACAGCACACAGACTCACACAGACTTACTTGTTGCTTTTTCTCAGAAAAAATGATTAACACAACTAAGATGGTTACTTAGCTTGAGCAAATGGCTGGTTTAGATATCATTCTGCTAGGCCACAGGTAATAGCCTTCATTCAGCTGCAAATCTCGTGCTCCCAAAAAATCTACATAGTGTTACCCTAACAATGTCAGACTAGAAGGACAGACTGTTTCTTTTTAGATTTTTTTAAACAATTTTTGAAACACAGATTGGTTGTTAATTTTTAAAAATAGGTTTTTTATGCATGCATCTAATTCATGAGTAGACTGAAGAAAGTACAATAAAACAAATCAGTCTCCTTCTGCTAATGGGTTTATGCACTGTAGTTATGACTTAATCCTATGAGGTGCTGCATACCAGCAGCAACTACTGAAATCAATATGAGGGGGAAAGGACATCATTATGCAGAGGTTGAGAAGTAGGCTCTTGTACCTCTTAAATTCTCCATTTAGGGCCTAAATGAGACGCGCAATTATTCCAGACCTCTTCACATGAATTATTTTCACCCACATGAGAATAACAGGAAAGGCAATATTGTCAGTGCTTTTATAACATTAGTGATTTTCCTCCTCATTACTGACTGCTCTATAATTTGGAAGTAAACAAAAAGGTGCCATTCCTAGAAAACTTCATTTGAGAAAGTTAGCTTCTTTTTACTTTTTTCCCTTTCTTCTACTACATGAGATACATACATTATTTTAAAGCTGTAGGTTGTAGCCATGTTGGTTTAAGGACATAGGCAGATGAGGTTCTTTGGGTAAAACTGGTATCTTTTATTAGAGCAACTCAAATTTATAAAAGATACCAGATTTACCCAAAGAACCTTGTCTGCTTATTTTAAATGGAAAATATTGTAGAAGGATTCTACAGAAGTATATCTGAAGCTGGTCCTTTTATATTTGGTTGTAGCTAACTGACAAATTCAAATACAATTAGCTTTAAAGAATGGAATTAGTTAGGCTACATTCACTCCCAGAAGGCCAGAGATTTTTAAAATTAATTCAGCTCTGTAACATCAATGAGAAAACCAGATTTGTGCTTTATAAATGATACTCATTTAGACAAGATAAATTTAATTTACACTTAATAGAGAAAAAAATCAACTACAGCAGTCAAACACAAATTTACTTGCCTCACATTTCTTCTGTAATTTTCTTGTATAATTTTATGTCTAAGTTTTTTGTTAAAACAGTGGCTTTATGTTTCCTAGCCCCCCCTTTTTTTTTCTAGTTGATGCTTAAGTACCTTGGTGGTATCTCAGAGAACTAAGTTTTATGAGTTGAGGTAATATATTTTATTGCACCAAGTTATATGGTTGGGAGACCTGTCAGGATCTTTCAGGCATCAAATGCCCTTCATCAATCCAAGTTAAGTTAGAAAAATTACTTTACCTTAAACCTAATTTGACCACTTGAAAGGGAAGTGGCAATTATCATCTGTGAAGCAAAGAAGTTAGCAGTTAGGAAGGGTGAGAGGAAAGTTAAAATAAGCCATAAAAACCAGTGACTCTGTTAGTACCTATTTGTTGTTGTCTGGAAAAAATACGAATATCTGTTATTGAGCCCAACTTTTGAAGGCATTTTATAGGTTTCCTATGGCGACAAGGACTGCAGAGTTAGAGATGAAGTGGTTGCTATATGAAAAGTATAGTCCAACTAGTGATAGGATATTTCTGTCCTTTGTAATTTTGCTGTGGGAATTTGTTCTCGAGCATAGTGGTTGCTTGGTTTCACCCACAGTTTCCAAGAGAAGACCTGGTGCATTACATCATGCATCTTCTTCTCTTTTTTGGCAATCCTTCAAAGTCAAAAATGATTGTGTTCCATGACTGACGTATCTGTAGGTCTGAATATGGCTGACAAGGCTGATGCAGGATCTGTTGCAATTTCCATGCGGGGTGGGTAGCTCCAGATTCTTGATTCAGTCTGTGACACACTGTTTCTGTTGCTCCTGCTTTTCCGTCTCCTGTTGTAAGATTTCAAAGTACTAAGATCCCTGCAGCAGAGTCTTCCTCCATTTGGTGCAGTCCTGGGAAAGTCTCCCACAAGTTGATGTCAATGTTGCACTTTTTCAAGTTGACTTTAAAGACGTCAAAGAAGAGATTTCTTTGTCCTCCTGCTGAGTGTATGCCTTGACTGAGTTTGGGAAATAAAACTTGCTTTGGGAGTATTGAGTCAGACATCCAGATGATGTGGCTGGCCCAGCAAAGTTGATGTTCAATGATCATAGCCTCAATGTTCATGGTGTTTTCTTGTGAGAGGACACTAATGCTGGTGCATCTGTCTTCCCATTGGATTTCAGGATCTTCCGCAGGCAGCATTGACAGTACTTCTCCAGCAACTTGAGGTGTCTTCACCTCTCAGCTCCATACAGTAAGGTGGGTTCATGACTGCTTGATAAACCGTGAACTGGGTTTTGGATCTTATTTCACAATCATCAAGCACCCTCAGGCAGCTGAAGGCTGCACATTTGAGGTGATGTTGGATTTCTTTATCGGTGCCAGCCTTCCATAAGAGATGGCTTCTGAGGTATGGGATATACTCAAATATTCTCCAGAGTCTCACCATGAATTATCAGACTTGGGGACTGCTCATCAAGATCTTATTGATGGAGGACCATCAGGTATATCATGTTCATATAAGCACATGAATGACCTCTGGCTTGTGTTGTTTTTGTTGTGAGATTCATTGATTGAGGCTGGGGAAGCAGAGATGTATGGGCAGGTTTTACACTCGTTATCTGACAAATTCTGGTTTCATGTGGTGTTTGTTGGTCAGCACAAAGTTTGACAATGGTAGGGAACCATTTGAAAGGGGGAGACTGGGAAAAAGTATTTCAGGATGTGTTCTTCAAGTATGTGTTACAGTTGTTTAATCATCTTTTTAATATATTCCAGTGTGAGATAGTCTGTCAAATCAGGAGTTTACAGTAAGTGGCAGTTTTCTGTATGCCTTTTGGTATGGTCTATATTGTTTATTCAGGTGGCTCATTCATAGACTCAGTCTGTTTCTCTGGCAGAGTGTCCTTGTTGGATAAATACAGTTTTCAGATTGCCACATCACCAATCACATATATTCTCCTCCAAGCAAATGTGATGGAACCTGTGAGATGGACTACAAATTATAGCTTTATTTCATGTTTAGGATGACTGATTTTGTGGACTTAAGTGTGGTAGTCATTGGGAGTTTTATGTATGGTTATTTGGAGGATGCTGTTTTTATATGCCATTCATTATATTGACGGTGTTTAGAAATTATCTATTGGTGTGAGAGTATTTCAGAGAGAATTTGATGGAATAGTGAGTAGTTATTTAACCTGTTATTGAAGATGCCATTTATATATCACAGATACAGCATTGGTTTGCTTGTATTTTTTTTTTTTTTAATTTTTTCTTCAAAGTGTCTCAGGATGAGGTGGAATTTTAGGGGTGGAACTGACTCTGTGGCCATAGCTATGCCCATTGGAGGAAATGTTGCTCATTAAAGATAAAATTGTTGTAGGTGAGGATGAAGTGGATGAATTTAGCAATATGTTTGGGTTGGATATCAGTGTTGTCATGATTAATAACTAAAAGCTTGGCTGATATGTTTCCTAGCTATTCAAGTTGGCCCAATAAAAGCTATTATCTCACTTCACATATCTTACTTCCCCTCATATCCTTGGGCCATCGTGATTACAACACATTGTGATATTGATCTTTTTCACAGGAAGAATTCTTGAGATAATCAGCAGTGTGTCAACAGGTTGTTGTAAGATCTATAAGTCAGTGTGATGTGTTGTTGCCAGGCTTGTCTGTTTTAAGAGGCCTAGGCCAAAGTTGCAGAAGTGTAGCTAAAGCAGAAGTCCATAGAAGCTTATGCCTGAGTGACTGTAGCATGAGCCTTTGAAGATGTAGCAACTAGCTTGTCAGCAAAGTAAAGAAAGTTCTCCGTATATTTAACTAGACAGTCAAAAAGGGCACAAGGATAAGGAAAAACTATACATCAAATAATCTAAATATACCTTTTCCTTAAAATATTAGAAGCAGTAATTAATGTAACAAAATACATTGAATGCTATTTTGTTATAACAAATGCATTTTGTTAGAATGCTTAGGTAAGCGGTAAAAACGAAAGCAACTTGTCAGATAAACTAAGGTGCAGAAGTAACAAACCAGTGTCAAACAGCATTCCACAATGGGAAGGGGAAGGACATAAGCAACCCTCCTTTTTGCTTTCACAGGGATATAAATCCCCATTAATTGACACCTTCCAGGATCCACAAGAAATTTAATATAAATGGTTTCTAAATGTTTCAGTGAGACAAATACATTTAAATGAAACCAATCAGAGATCATTCATTAGAATATTAGAAACAGCCAACTATAAATACAGGACACAGGCTAGAGGGAAATTTGGACCTTTATTTTTGGACTTCTCTGGGGCTTAGCAAACCAACTCAAGTCCCCAGGGGAAAAAAGAAGCCTGGCTAGCAGTCCTGTTTCTTCCCTGAATCCAAGGCTGCATAAGCATTGTCCTTATCTATCAGAATACATCTTTGCTATTGCATATCCTAATAAAGCTTTTGAGTTGTGACTGGACTGGTTTCACAGTTCAGTCAATCTCCTCCTACCCACAGTTATAATTTAGTGCAACAGATCTCATATTTGAATATGAATCTTTGCCACAGTAGCAAGAAAACACAGGAAGTCTTATGGTAGTAAAAAGCCAATTAGCTCTCAGACCTAAATCATTTTATACCAGCACTAGTAAGGTTAATATATGTACTCAAAAAAGCCTACATAGGGAAATGTTTTTTTGTTTGGTTTGGTTTGGTTTGGTCAAGGGCAAAGATGGCCTGTGCCGGGAGTTAGGACAGCAAGTTAAATTGCCTCCTGCTGGTTCTGGTTACTTGAATGGGCGTGTCTGTCAGTGGCCTATCTACTTCCAGTTGGCCCCAGTTGTCTGAGTGGGTGCACCTAACTGCTTACAAGCATCAACTCTTTCAATGCCTAGTAAGCTGCCTAGTAGGGCAACTGTTTCGCTGGTCTAGTCCTGAATGGTTCTTTCCTGGGTTCAGCTTGTTGAATCTTACTTTCCTGTTCTCTGGGTACCACTTGTTGGCTTCCTGGCTTCTCCTGGAGGGACATAAAAAGGTGAGCCCCCTTCTCACAAAAGGACTTTTTTGTCCAACAGCTTAGTGGCATGGTATTCAGCTGTGGGGAGACCAGGGTCCATTTCCACATTTCGAATCAGGCAGAGCAGAAATTTGAATGGGAATGCCCTGGTTGTATTGGGACAGATGGACTCTTTAGGTCCCTTGAATTCAGACTTCCTGGAGCCAGCCTCTAGACCCCTTTCCTCCAGACTGATTTGCGGACTTTTGGCTTTCAGTTCAGTTCAATTCAGTTCAGTTCAGTAATCATTCTTTTTCTGGTCCCATAGCTGCCTGCTATAGTCTTCCTAGCTAGTGACATTGCCTAACATGCTGCTCCGTTTCTTTTTCTCCACTGAAATTTTCTTCAGAGTTCTTTAATAGTTTTATTTAATTACTAGCAAAATTTCCCATCAAGAATGATGGGAGGAGGTTGGGAACGGGGGGAGTGAAGCTTGCTAACTCTAACTCTACCCCCCCCAGACACACACACCACCACCATTGCCTCCCAGGAGTGGCAGGACGGGGAAAGGAAAGCTTGCTATGCTGAGCCCTCCATCTCCCTCCACCCCCCCGCCCCCCCGTGGCACCGCTGCCTCCAAGGAGCAGGGTCAGGGGAGGGGGGCAGCAGCGTTAGCTTCACCCCCCTGCTCTGTGTTCTCCATTCTTGCCATCATGGCAGAACTCCACCAGTGCTGCTGACCTCTCCCTACCCCCGGCCCCCGGCCCTGCTCCCTGGAGGCAGTGCTTCACCATGCCGACTACCTCCTGTCCATAATGCTCTTGGAGCACTCTGGTTGTTTCAGTAACCAATCAGAGTGCTTCAAGAGTGTTATGGACAGACAGACAAAGTACTTTATTATATTAGATAATATCCTGGGTATAACTGTAAACTGCTTCCAAGTGGAGGACCTGGTTACAATGTGATGGGGCTACTTGTGGCAGCCTAGCTCCTTGTAGCAGGGTGGCGTCCCTTATAAATTTTTACGTAAAACAACACCCCCGACTTTTGCTCCCACGAGTTCTCAAAGTTCACCACCTGACCCTGGATATTATCTATGTAAATCTGAGGTCTCTTCCCAGGCCTTTGTCCCCCTTTGGGTAATCATTCCCTCCTCCTTATCTCTGGCTCCTTGATCCGACTTTCTTTTCTGGGTTCTACTGACCTCTTTTTTCCTGGGGCTTGTCTCCAACTCATGTTGCCTTATGCCTTGAGTCACCCGTGTGCAACCCGGCAGGTCTCACTCCTTGGGCTAGTTTGCTCACCCTTCCCTGCTGTCCCTACATGTATCACGTTTCCTTCAACTGGCTGCCCCTGACTGGGTAGTGCGATTCCTCCCTTGGCTCGCGGTTTACAGAGTTCCCCCAGCTGAAGTCTTAGGCAATTCATCTCATCTGCATGATGACTTAACCATTGGTCCCATCTCCTATTCCAGCATTCTAGGAGGGTTGGCAGGACCTCTTCTTGTAGGGTCATAGCATTTGCCCCTACGGATCCCTTCTCCATGGCACTTCTCTCTGGATGCCCTGGTTCAGCCTTCTCTCTTGGATTCTCCAGGCCTAGGTATCCAGGGGACCTCACTTGTCCTGGAGGCTTCAGGGCCCCTAGCCGTGTGGTCTCTAGCTGTGCCTCCACTTCCTTCAAGGACCCTCTTAATACTTCCAGCTCATGGTATTGCTCTAGGTGTACCACAGCCATGTATTCTGCTAGTTGGGCTCCCAGTGTCTCCAACCTTTCTCAGATTGTTTCCAGGGTCTTTAATGTTTGAGGTTTCTGTCCTATTTCTGCAAGTGTGGCCATACTTATTGCATCGGGCACCTCTATCTCCCCTGAATCTTGGGCTTTTGTAGCCATTGGATCATTTGCCACCCGTAGCATTGTATTTTCTACCTCCAATGCCTGAATTTGTTGCCTTAAGGTTTGCACTTGAAGCTGTAACTGCTCCCTCTCCATGTTCATCACTGCCTCTTTAGCCGAGGTGTCTTCTAGGAGGGTTTTAAGGAACTGTATCTGTTCCCCAAGTTGGTCTTTTTCCACCTCCACACTCTGTAACTGGGTCCATAACCCCACCGTTCTGTCTCTCCCTGGCCTCTAGCTGCTTTTCCAGGGACAGCTTTCAATTGTGCAGCATTTCATAATTTTCCATGCAAACTTTGATCTTTTCCATCTCTTGCATGATCCCCTTGTCCGTTTCTTTTGCCTTTGTATGGCTCTTGACCAGCTTGTCTTGCAGTTCTTGTGCGAGATCTTCTGCTGTTGCCAGGTCTCTAGTTCCTCCTGCAACTCCTGTATCCGGTCCTCCTGGCTACGGATTTCTTCTTGGAGGACTCCTATAAGGTGTCTCACTACTTCTAATTTCTTTAGCACCTCCTTCTGTTATTCTGCCTGCTTTGGGCTGGAGAACCTGGCCCCCACACTGTCATCTCCTCTTGCATCTTTTCTTCCTTCTCTCGGCTCTTCTGGGCCTCCTGAGTGATGAGCTGTTCAAGTGCCCAAGTCTTCTCCACTTCCACAGCTATTAAGTGCCCAATTTCTTTAGATCCTCCCTCCTTTTTGCTAGACTGTACCCACAGCTCTAACGCAAAGGCCTTTGCCTCTGCTTGTTCTTTCTGAGCCTTTGACACTTCCAACTCCCATGCTAACCAGGCCATTTTTTCCTCCAACTCATCCACCCTCAATTGCCAGGACCTCCAACTCATCCACCCTCAATGGCCTATTTCCGACCTTCTATATTCCCTGCCCGAGTCATAATTAACCCAGCCTTACTTTTCTGGTTTGGGCCTCAGTCTTACCCTGTAAAATTACTGGCAGTGGGAATTCCCTCTTCAGCCCAACCTTCCAAGCTGTGGCCCCACTGCCTTTTTATAAATGCCTCTTCTCTGCTGTACTCTTGCCCACAGGTTTGTTCTCCCTTTCAGGGACATGGGTTCCTTCATGCATGGCCAAGGTTCCCAGTCAACACACCAAGGTGTAGTAGGGTAGGGTCCCTAGGGGTGGCTGTGTTACCCCTAGGCTCCTTAACCATGCCAGTCTTGCCCTACAGTCACCCTCCATCTCACCCATGTCTTGTCAGTATAATTGATATACAGAGGCTGCTCTTGATCTTTGGGTTTAGACACGGTCTGGCTAGATCTTACGGAACCATGTGGTTCATAGACCCCTTGGCATCCCACATTACGGTGGATGGTTCCTGAGTCTCTCAGCCTTATGGGCTATATACATGGCTCCAACTGTCCCTTTACCACGCCCCAAGCCTTGCAGATGGCACCAGTATTGTCTAGCCTAGGCCTTACCGTGATTTGTCCCCCTCGTCTCTGTGCCTCACTGGCGCCTGGGCTCTCCGCAGCCCTTGTCTCTGCGCCTCACTGGTGCCTGGGCTCTCCACACTGTAGTGAGCCCCCAATGAGGCCTTCTCCTTCCCCAAATAGCCTCACCTAAACCACCAGTATTATCGGACAGCAAACAACAGCAATCAAACATGAGCCCCTGGGCTATAACATAACACAGAGTTCAAGGCTTGCTTTGCCCCTTTAAAAGGGTAAATCTTCTTTTCTATTACTAGGTGCCCAGTAGACGAGGGTACCTTATGGGCTTCTGGTGCCCTATTAGCCTTAAGAGTAGTGTATCCAATGGCTGTAGCATCTCTGGGCCCTTCCTTCCTTCCTTCCTGAAGGCTCCTTCCCTTTTGGCTGCTGGTAGGGAACTAAGCAGCCTGGTCCCAGCCTTAGGGTTTATATGGGTCTAGCGCCTTGCCTCTTCCAGCCAGCTAACCAGGTGCAGGTGCAGCCAATTCCCTCATTAGCCAGTTGTCATGGCAACTTGCATCTGGGCTCTTATCTGGCCCTTTCTGTTCCCTCCCCCGTTAATCTCTGCTCTCAGAGGAGCAGGCACCTTAGTGCCCTGTGACACTCCTATAAAATACCACAATGTTGCAGCCTCCAAAGTAAGGTGAGTATAGGGTACCTCAAAACCCTAGCCCATAGTGCCTTGTGGGTACTCTTTGGTTAGAGAAAGGCTAAGGGACATCACCCTGACAGAAATGCGCCCTCGCTGAGGCATTAGACTGTCAGCAGCAGTTCTTTATCTGTTGTTTGCTGCTGGAAACTACAGCCATTAAGGCATTGAATGTCTAGACTTGGTCTGACCTTTGGATTATGTCTCAGTGGTCTACAGTGGGGATGGTAGGGTTTGGACAGCCTCCACTCTTCCATACTCTTGCCTAGATGTATACATTGAAGGTTTTGGTGACTAGACCTCTTACATGTACACCATGATCCAGAGGATTGATGGTTGCCTACTATATTTCACAATTCCTAATTTTAATTTAATTTGTCACTATCATTTTTTATCTTTTTCTTTTGGTGTTTAATCCACTGCTGCTGATTTTAATCCATTGCCATTTCCTCATGGACCATGTCCAATCAGGAGAAGTGACAGAATTAATCAAATATTTGGAAAGATACAGGAAAATATATTCCCATTTGATTCATCATTCAGTGCCAGAAAGTTCTACCTTCAAGGTTTGACTGCCTTCCTAATGGGAGTTGAACACACTCAGCATCACTCAAGATATATTCAACAAATTTCAAAACTAAGCTAACTTCTCTCTAATTTTCATCTATAACAGCAATGAATACTAAGCATTATTTTGAAAATAAATTGCTTTTTGTTTGAATATTCTATGGTATTCCTCAAGGTATAACTCTATATTTATAGTGTTAATACAGACTAATACTAACAGGAAGTTTGTGATGTGTTCTGTAAGAAGGCTGCCATATGGGGTTTTTTGCACTATACCTGTTTAAATTTCAGACAGATGGCTTTAACAACTCAGAAATCAAATTATATAGAGAAAGGAAATATAATTCAAAAGACTTGAGACTAAACTCAAGGGACCTAGAGAGTCTGGTTGTCACAAGACAAGCAGGGGACTCCCATGGATGACCTGTCTTCAGATATCTGCCTGATTTAAAATGGGGGACACGGACCCTGGCGTCCCATAGCTGAAGATCATGACACTAAGCTATTGGGCAAAACCATCTTTTTGTCAGGAGGGGGATCATCTTTTTCTGTTCCTAACTCCAGGGAAGAGTTTGGGGCTGAAAATCCTGAGGAGAGATAGGAGCCTAATTACCTTTGAGAGGCTGGGATTAGCCCTGACCCTCTCCCTAATACCTGCTTCAGGTGATGCTCAGTCTGATGGTTGCTGCTACCCTTATGCATTGTAAAGGGAACTTGGACACCTAACCTGAGGCTGTGGATTGCACTGGGCAGAAGAGTGCCTAAGTTTGGTGTTGCAAATCCGAGTGTTATTATGTCTGAGTCCTGCATAATGCTGAACACCTGGGGCAGATAGAGACATTACACTTTTACCAATATACACTATCGGAAACCAGTCTGTACCCATAACATAACAGAAGTTTGGCACACACAGACTGGCTTAAAAATGGCAGAACCCAATCTAAACTTCCCCCCCAGCACCACCAAAGGGCAAATGTGTGTTCTGTTCACTACCAATCTAAACTATGCCGCTTGCACAAAACTGCTTAGGTTATATTGATTCCAACTTGACTTTTGAATGTGTGTACTTAGCCTTGAGATAAAAGGCTCTACCTGCCAACCCTCACATTTTGCAAAAAGTTATTTAAAACATTTGGTTATGCTCTAGGATTCATTTTTATTTATATCTCAAAAGATGACTAATAATATCTTAACACAGTTGCTGATGACTTTCTCATTACTTTATCCCTCAGTAATTTTCTCAGATCTCTGCATTAATACATTAAGTAACAAGCTTAACAGCATGATCACTCAAAACTATAGGAGAGCTCAGAATTAACCTACATAATTGTAACTTGGTCAGGGCCAGGAGCAATAAGATGCCAAAACCCCTTTGTGGATTTGGCCCTTAGCCACTGGCCTTTTTTCCATAAAAACATAAAAAGCAATGTTCAATTATTTAATTTTTATAACTCTGCCTTTGTAGCCTGACAGTGCAGCTATACATTGTATATGATATTTATTCATATAGATTTAGGTACTCTAGAAAATGTCCATAGCAAAGGTGACTCTGATATAATTGTGAAACCAAAATATATGAGTTGCAAAATATACAAAATCCAAAACATTTGTTCCCATCCTGCCTCACATAACTTGATCATGTGGCCCAGGCTGGTTAAAATTCTTACCACTTGATTTCTAATGCACTAATTATGAATGCAATTCAGTGTTTTGGAAAGCTGCTAGGTTGTGAACTCTAGGGAATGTTCTCCATGGAATATTTGGGATATGGATACAGTCAGACAAATGTAACTCAGCTATGATCTGGCAAAGCTACTACTAAGTTAAGAATAAAATCTCTGCTTCTTCGGAGATTTCATTAATGCCTATCACTACAGTATCTAAGCACTGAGATCCCACAGCTGAGGGGATCCCACTCTTTACCAAGGTGCCAGCTGTGGCTGTAGAGTTTGTTATCCATTTAGAAGTGGATGAAAGCCAAAACTCATCTCACACAGGCCCCAAGCCAATTCCTTGTTTCTATAATATAGACAGACATTTTGAACTTGTTCTGCATTCAATATATCCTACCTTCCTGTAGACAATGACTTTTTATCAGTAATATTACTTAAATACCAGTGTTGTATTTGGTCTCGAACAAGACAAAGGAAGATACGATTAGGTACGTTAATTTCAAGCTCTCCTGTGGTTTTGAGCTAGCATGCTGTTATGCTTGTTACTTAATTTATTAATGCCAAAGTTCTCCCCAGGGATTTACTGAGGACTAAGGCAATCAGAACATTATTGACAACTTTGTTTGGAGATAATTAATCATTCTTGGAAAAGCAATAAGTTAATTCTAGAGTATAACCAAATGCTTTAAAGGGATCTGTTGCTGAAGGTAAATGCACAAAGTATGCTAGCTTGATAACTAGCATTATCCCCTAGGCCAGCAATTCCCCAGCTGTGCTACAGGTCCAGCAGTGGTAGGCAGACATACTGTCAGTGGTACGCATTAAAAGATTTATTATAATTTAAGTATTTAAGTATGAGATTTAAATATTTTTATAATTTTAAGAATGCAACTACTATTGTGTTCAGTGAGAAAACTCATATAACTAATGTGATCATCTGTTCAGGCTTCTGTGGCGGCGGCGGTATGCAGGAGAAATTGTGTAATGGGAAATTTAATTTTCATAATAATAATAATTGGCATTTAAGCGGTTAAATATAAATCACATGCTGGAAGGGGTGTTACCACATGGAGAGCTGATAAATCTGGAAGGGGGTATGCAATAAGAAAAAGTTTGGGAACCTCTGTCATATCCTCACTGAGAAAGACAGGAAAAATTGCTAAGAAAAAGGAACATACATTCATTTCCTTCCTTCCTCGCAATTCTAGCACTGGTCATAGAGGATAATTATACAGTCTAATTTTGAATAGGAGAATGCATCAGAAAGTGGATTTTTACTTGTACCTGCAAATTGTACTAATTCTGGCTCTTCCTATACCAATCCAGACAGACCACTGTATTTGCATTAGAAAGCCTTCCTCTCAATATAAAGAGTTTATGTTTAGTAATGAATGGTAAACTGGATTTACTGATAAAACATTTTCTGCTTAAGGAAACAGGTGGTAATAAAGAAAATTTTCCCTTTTGTCTTGTATTGGTTAGACAATAGCCAGAAAATATCAGGATGGGTTGGCATGGAAAAAAGTTGGCAAAATTGTAATTTCTGAGTAAGGAATAGGACAATATTCCTTCTATGATTGTCTCTACATTTTATAAAGTTCGTATATGCTTTTTTAGTTGGGTACTACCTATTTTTTTTTTAAATCTTTACCCTGCTTTAAAGACTAGAGGATTACTAGAATATGAACATCATATTCTGCAATTAGTTTGTAGGCATTGCATTGCCATACTTTAAAAGGACACTGGGCCAGATTCCATTGGTTGCAATAGAAATAGTCTGGGTTTTACACCCAGGCTAAATGAGATAAGAATCTGGGTCATTCTGTTTAGGTTGATAATGAACATGAAAGTGCCTGTGCTAGTTATGAACAAAATTGAAATTCTTTTGTTTTCTTGTGTCTTTTCTTTTCCCCCAAAGCCCTTATTGTACATGAGCTTCACTTAGATATGTTTAAATCCCCTGGAAACCATAGCAAAATAGTGCTAGACATCCAATGCCTTTCTTAGGCTTTGCCTCAGACATGAAAAAAGAACAAAATGGCCTGAAAGAGATAAAGAAATTCCTTTTGCTCTGACTTTTCTCAAAGACACAGCAGAAAAGCAGCTAAAAAAGGGTTCTGACAATTCTTTTCCAGGGTTGCTTTGCTTTTGTCTGTTTGAGCAAAAAGCAGATGCAGTCCATCAGCCCACATACTAAAAGTATGGATTAAAATCTCACTGATTTCTGTTAACTGATTCCACCTTCACAGAGACTGCTGCAGGACAGATACCCACATTTTCTCAAAATAAACTGAAAGCTCAAACTAAATCTTTTTAGTGTTTTCTTTTAAATACAGCCATTACCATAGTTGAGTTAGGACTGTTGCAGGGCACCTGCTCTCAAAACCACCTGCTCCCATATTATTTAGATGATACATATGCACCCAACAATAAAGGGTAAAGATACTTTCACATTTTCCTAATTGCACCTTTTCGCATAGAAATTACTTTCAAAGTAGCACAAGTAAGAAATTCCATATTTTTCTTTTGTTAAGAAATCTTGTGGGTGGTATCTTTTATTGGACCAACTCCATGGTTGGTACAGACACAGACAAGCTTTCAGGTATCACAGTACCCTTCTTTAGGCCTCTGGAAGAGAACCAGACATAGCAGAGATAAGTAGCAGAACAAATTCCTGCTTTTGGCTTTTTTTTAAACTTATGATTTAGCTGTGAAAAGAATAGTAGCTGTATATAACAGAAGTAATATAAAGGAAATATATTAATTTAGAACCCCTGCATTCTAGACTTTTTAACTCCCCTCACCAAAGATACAAGCAGTAGTTCACATACATCAGTGCCACATAAACTAACAAGAAACAACAACAACAACAACAACAATAATAATAATAATTTTCATTTGTATTTGAGTACGACTACTACTGATACTGGAAATCAGGTTCCACGTGTAGGGTTCAGGAGATGGATGTGCCGGGGCAAGTTGGGCTATGGATAGACATTACACGTAAACTGGCTTAAGTGATCAGAAGCTGGTTTAAACCAGTAACAGAACATAAGTTCAGCGCACATAAACCAGTTTCAAAATGGCCAAAACAAGTTTGAGATAAACCTGGTTGAATGTAGTATCTGACTTAACTGATTGAGCTTCAACCAGTATCTGCAATGTCTGTCCCAGACCACCCCCTGGTTTAAGTTAAACCAGACTCACCCAGCATCCCAGCATGTTGTCTTGGTTGTGCTCTCTACCTAGCAGAGCAGGGCTGGCCCCACCCCTGTCTCCCTAGCCAGAGAAGGGACAGGTGGGGGCTGGGGGCAGACATGGGCCCCGACAGGAACAGAAAAGAGGTTCATTCCTCCCACTCCCTTCCCTGTCTTACCAGCATGACCCGCATTTCTCCGCTGGCTGCTCCAGCAGTGGGGGAATGGCCAGCCCTGGCACTAGCCTGGAATGAACTGGCCAGGGAGGGAGTTTAATTCCCCCATCCCTACCAGCAGGGACTTGAGCCAGGGTCCACCAGGCACTCCCCGCTCACTGCTACAGCAGCGGGGACATGGCCAGAGGCCAGTTTACATGGCCCCTTAGGCAGGGTGGCCAGGGAGGAGGGTTATTCCTTCCTCTGCCTCTGGGGGACCCTCCCCCCTGCTGCAGGGTCTGCCCACCCTAACCACTGCTGCCACTGCTTGCTTCCTGCACAGGGCAAGCAGCAGGATATGCCACCTCCTTTCCCTTCCAGCAGACCCCAGAGGGAGGGAAGAATAACTCCCCTCCCCGCCCCTTTTCTTAAAGGTCCCTGCTAGCTGGCCTCTGGCTGGGCCCCAAACCCTGCTGCTGGAGAAGTGAGAGGGCAAGGCCCTTGATGGGGGCAGCAGCCCCTGCCATGGTGTCTGAGGAGCATGAGCTTCTTCCCAGTGGGAGTCAGAGATGCCATGGACTTCACAGCATGAGTGGTGGCACTGGGGCTTGGAGGGGGCCATAGACACCCAAACCCCCCAAGTGCTACTGAGGCCACTCCCCCCATACAGTCGATGGCAGCTTTCCCCACCATGCAGTGAAACCTCTGTCAGCAGCGCAGCCCCCCCTGCCAGGAAGAGGTTCATACTCCAGGACACTATAACTGAGGCTGCTGTCCCTGTCACAGTTGTTCCCCCCTCACCATTCCAGCAGCAGGGTGGGGCCTGGCCAGATGCTGGCTGGCATGGCTTCCTTAGGTGAGGTGGCAGGGACTTGAGTTATTACCTCCTACCTATGGCATCTGGTGGAGGGGGCAGGAGGGGGCTCATTCTGTGGCTGCACAGGGAGTGTGCTGTGGCAGTCGGGGTGGTCAGACCCCACTGCTATCCCCCAGGGGCAGAAGGGGGGGACTAACCCCCTTCCCTGCCCTCTCTGCCTCAGGGGGGTATTTCAGCTGGCCTCTGGCCACACCCCTGCTGCTACAGCAGTGAGGGGGGAAGCATCTGGCAGACCTTAGCTTGGGTCTGTGGGACAGAGAGAGGGGAATTATACCACCTCCCTAGCCACTTCACTCCAGGTTACTGTCCAGGCTGGCCACATCCCCCCAGCACTGCTCTGCAGCTGAGGGTGTGTTCTAGTGCCTCCAGCTCCTGGCCTGAGTGACTGCAGGCATGTGCCTGCATTTCTTCAGTCCAGAGGGAATGTCTGTTCCATTGCAAACCGGTCCAATCTAGGCACATTAGACTAACCTGCAAAGATCAAATCAATTCAGGCTTCAGCTTTTTTAATGTCCCTAGCCTTGGTGTCTACATTCCCTTCTACTGTTGGCCAAGGTGCATGATGATCTTCTGTTGCTCATTCTGTTTCCTTCATAGTGGAGTGCTGAGCTCACCTATCCTAAACCCTACCACAGCCAGAGTATTGCATCCAGTTCTGGGTGCCGCACTTCAACAAGGATGTGGAAAAATTTGAGAGTGTCCAGAGAAGAGCCACCCGTATGATCAGAGACTTGCAAGACAAGCCATACGAGGAGAGGCTGAGGGACTTGGGCCTCTTCAGCCTACATAAAAGGAGGCTGAGAGGGGACTTGGTAGCGGCTTACTGCTACATCAGGGAAATGCATCAGGAACTCAGTGAACAGCTATTCACCAGGACACCCCTGGGGAAGACCAGGAGTAACGGATACAAACTCCTGGAAGGCCACTTCAGGCTCAATTCCAGGAAAAACTCCCTCACAGTTAGGGTGTCCAGACTGTGGAATAAATTCCCTCCAGTGGTGGTGCAGTCACTGGAAATCTTCAAAAGGAGACTAAAAAGACCCCAGTTGTCTTTTCCTGCCTAGCAAAGAGGGACTGGACCCGATGATCTACAAGGTTCTTCCAGCCCCTAACAATCTATGAATCTATTAATTTATCATGGGCCATATCCTCCCAGGACATTAAATCCAGCCCAGTAGACTGTATGTGCTGCTTAATGCAGTCCTTGTAGCAAAGTTTAGGATGGCCTAAGTTCCAACTGCCTTTTTCAAATTCACTGTGCAGAACTCTCTTAGGCGATCAATTGTTGTCTATACGTATGACGTGGCTGACCCAGGTCATTTGCATCCATGGTAGCATGGCTTCCATACTTGGCATGGCTGTTAGTCATAGTACCTAGTTGTTGGGATTTTGTCTGACCATTTAATTCCCATGATGCTGTGTAGGTTATGTTGTTGCAGGCAATTAAGTTTTTTCATATGGCAACAGTAAATGGGGGCAGGTCTGTAACTAGTATTGGAGACAAAGGAGCACAAGAGCTTTCTAAACTTGGCATTTTGTAGACACTTTGACCCCTCCGCCCCCACCACATCTTGTCCATAGACTTTACTGTAGGCAACTGAAAGCTGAAGAAACTGACTTTAAGTGTGCTGAAGGTTCTTTGCCAATGCTGGTATCATCGGTAACTATGCTACCTAGGTAGCAAAAGGACTTGACATTGTTTAATTGGTTGCCATTCAATTTTATTTCTGGTGGTAATGAAGGTAATAGGTTTCTGCCAGAAGGTGGTTGGTACAGTTTTCTTTATATTATTACTATGGCCAAAAAGGAATACAGCATGGGCAAAGGAAGTCAGTAAATGGTGCAGGTCATTCTCAGAAAGGGTGACAGATACTGGGTCATCAGCATTCAGTTGATGGGACATTGTCAGGATTTATTTTTGGCCTTGAATCAGTGGATGTTTAGAAGTCTGCCATCAAATCATGTTGCTTGGGTGACACCAATAATGGTAATAAGTGTGGCGACTTCTAGCACTCCAGCCAAGAACAGAGTAAATAATGTAGGAGCAAGCCCACAGCCCTAACACCATGGGCTACAGGAAAGGTGTCAGATGAGTCAGCACCCACTGATACATGGGCCAGCATGTTATCATGTAAGTAACGTATGAGGTTAATTAGTTTGTCTGGGCAGCAAAAATTTGCAAGAAGGCACTAGAAAGCAGAGAGTCCAACAGAGTTGAATGCCTTACTAGAGTCAGGAAATACAAGGTACTGGGATATTTCTTGTTCAGCAGTTTTTTCCTGTAACTGGTTTAGGGTAAATATCATGTCAGCAGTGCTGTGTGATGAATGAAAACCACACTGGGATTTGGGGAGTACATCATCTGCAATAACCTGGAGCCTTTTCAACAACAGTTTACCAAGCATGTTACCAGCAATGGAAAGGAGAGAAATGCCATGATAATTGCTGTAGTCAGGTCTGTCTCCTTTGCACTTGTAGATTGTTACGATTTGGGCATTTTTGAAATCTTGGGGTAAAGCCTCGTGTTCCCAGCAGAAAGTGAATAGACCTAACAAAGCTTTGTGAAGTGTAGGGTGAATGTATTTATGCACTTCAGCAAGTACATCAGGGAATTTCAGTCTTTCCCATACTGTTCTTGATTCCATCAACTGTAGCAGGTAAAGTGCAAAATTATGAAATCAGCATGTAAGGAGAGGAACTTAAACCCTGTGTTTCACACTATGTTTGTCTTGAAGCCATCTTCCCCTAATGTAAAGAAACTAAGTGCACAAGCAAGTAATCTTTATTTAGCTGACATTTGGAGTTGAGAGTCCTAGTTACCTCACAGGACACACAAAGCACCATCTTTCATGTAACTTACATATATTTTAGGTAGCCTCTTAAATGATCGTATTTATTTTGAAAAATGACATCACCAGCACAGCTTGAATTAATGTCTGGAGTTCTAAAATAATAATGACTATTTCTAATGCCCTGGAAAACCTTGAAACCTGCTGTGTATCTAAAAAGCCCAACAAGCCAACAAAGGCATATAGATGAAACTGATGGTAGTACTTACCTCAAAACTCACAGATCCATTGTGATCAGTGTCAAATGCATTAAACAGAAAATGTGCATAAGTTGTGGAATCTAAAATTTAAAAGAGCAAGAATGTTCCTTAGTAAGTGTACTGTTAAAATTACCTACATATCCAACAGCATATTTAATTTAATTTTCTTGAGTGAAAACTTATTGACTCTGGCTGGACTAAATGTTCAGCTCAACCTTAATCAACTTTCCTTTTTTGTGGGGATAAAATTGTATATGCAAATGGTTACACTATTAAAGATGGAGTTCAACTCCTAAAAATCTGGTGGATAATTTCCTTATTTACTCTCTTTATCATTTATAAACTCCACGTATCAGCCACTCTAGTACAATTTTATTGTGTTTCTAGTCATATGCTTGCAGTACTCATGTTACAATACTTCTGAAACAGTCTGTATTGGTCAGGGCAGGTAAGAGGGCTTGATAGGAATTTTCCAACCTGAGCTGAAGAGTAACGTGTTTTCTCTTTCAGTTGCAATGGGGAAATGCCAGTTTTCTCAATGCATTTATTTAATCATTTTTATTTTGAAGGCAAGCAATTTGAAACTGAACTTACCTTGTTCTATAAAAACAGGCATAGGAGATGGTCCTAATGGGCTAGGTTTTGAAAGACATTTAAGTGCCTAAGACCCATTGACTTAATATGGAAGTTAGGTGCCTAGATATCTTTACAAATCTGGGCCTGGTTGTCTGTTGTGATCAGAAAGAACGTAAAAAAATATGACTTTATTCACAAACAAGTGATAAACTTATCAATCAGCTATTTTATGCTCCATGAATATACCAGATATTGGTATATTGTCTCACTTTGAAAGGATAAATGTAGAATGAAATGCAAATGTGTTCAGCCATTAAATCTTTCTATAGGCTCCTCTTCCCATTAGGAAGTGCAGAAACTAAAAAGTGGGGTATATTTTATTTGAAGGCTTTTTATAGTAACTGAACACAAACACTAATGACTTTGTCCTTACAATACCCTTGTGACACAGGAAAATACCTTCTTATAAATATAGAACTAAGGCACAGAGAGCTGTAACCTCATTTTCAGAGACATGCACATTCCTACAGCTCCCAGGAGTTGTAAGTGATGAATATTTATAAAAATCAGGCTACAAGTGACCTGACTTTCCTGAGTCCCAGTCTAGTGCCTACTACAACACAGAGGTGTAACAAATAATTTCTGTGCCTCGGGTCGCAGTGACAGCTGGGCCAGTGGAGACAGCTGTGGAGGAGGGGTGGACAATGGCCTCTACCATTTTTGCAGCCCTTCAAAATCTGTGTCCCAGGATGGTACCCTGCTCACCCCCGCTTAGCTAAGCTACTACCACAGCACTAGCCATCCTCTCTGCACACTTCCATAAGCCACATTCCTCAAAGAGATACGTTGATTATATTTGCGGGCTATGAATTGTTGAGGGAGGGGAAGGATGAGGTGAAAACTACTGTGGGAATTTTTCTAGGTTGGTCGGTGTATTATGTAAAATGAACTCTTATGGTCTGGAATCTTTCCCTCGCATAAACCATACAAATTAATTATAGCCTGAGGCATTACTTACATGCACTGGTTCCCTTCAAAACTGATGAGCCCATTCATACTTTATGTGTTTACATTAGCTATTCCATAGTACTCATTATATTAGCTGAGCGCTTCACAAATCTCAGATAGTTTTAACTTCAGAATATTTTTATGACGAAGAAGTGATATTATCCCCATTTTATAGAGGAGAAACCAAGTCACTGGGTTATTTATGCTACTTGTCCAAGGTTACACAGGCAAAATCAAACATAAACACATCCTGGCTATTGCTTTGGAAAATGTGGTAATCATGCTTAAGGCTGATAAATCCCTGCGTCCTCAGCATGTTACCTTCAGTTCATTAACTCCAGATTGGGATGAGGTGGGCAGGGTTCTTGGGAAAGAAAGAAAATTAGAGAGTTAAGTCTTAGAATGGAGACCTAAGAATAAGCAACCCCAGAGAAGAAGTTTTTGCTGATCCAAACCCAAGACTGAAGGTAAGGTAGGATACCCTGGCTCTTTCCCCGCAGACTACACCTGAGATTCTAGGTATGGGCACATGTAACACTCCACCCTGCTTAAATGTGATTTAAACCTGAAACACAGATGTACAAGATGATTAAATGAGTTTAAAGTAACCTGGAGCAGTTCAAAAGTGTACCTGAAAATCACATTTGGTTTCAGGAAGGAATTTTACCCCATGGTCATATTGTCATGGACTGTAACAATTTTTGTTTTCTTTTGTAATGGGACACATGGTCCTCTTTCTTGGATCTGTGTAATGCTTCCTGTTGTTTTTGTTTAGCCAAATACTAACAAAATATTAAACTTCAACTGAAAATATGTATATCTTTGCTGAACACATGCCTATTATTCAACATAATTCCCTCCTCAGTGCCCTCTTGCCGCTGGTGAGCAAGGGCGTGTAAGCCAAACTTGTCCTTGTTGTTTAGCCATTGATGCCTCGGCTGTCATCCCCAAAATGTTATCTTCATAGTCCCTCCTTCATCCTCTTGGACAAATGGGGAGCACAGTTCATCCAAATAAGATTTCCTCTGTGGTGTGTAGATGAACATTGCTGTGCAGAAGCAGCACCATAGATATATGATTTGGGATCAGGTTTTGGCATGATGTTTTAATTTACAGGCTATGTTCTTCTTTTTCATTTGTGCCATCATATTGATCCTGTATTAATATCATAATAGTGACCCTCCTATACCAGTGGTTCTCAACTTTTAAGTGACATAGGCCTCTAAGTTTACTGTGGCCCCCTTAGGCAAGATGTCAGCAAGAAGACCCTTCATGTCATGGCTTGCTTAGGTACGCTATAAAAATATTGGGGGCATTATTTTCCGACTGACAGTGTTGGGATACAGGCCTTTATTCATCAGTGGAAAAGAACCATGGACAAAAAAGAAGACTATGCTGAAAAACAGCTGTGTGTTCAGTAATGATGTACACATTTTCTGTGTAAGTTGATTATTTTCTTAACAATAATTGGTTGAGAGAAGAAAAAAAAAGAAAGTCTTAATTTCTGACTGGCCCTTGTATATTTAAGCAAGAAACTTGACAATAATTAGGCCTCTATTGTATCAAGCTACTGCCCATCAGGCTGACCATTGACCAATACTCCCTTTTGTTGCTTTTTTATACTCCCCATGTCAGCTGTCTGTCATTATACATCTACTGTGTTTTGATTCTAGGTCCTCTGAAAAAGACCATTTTTGTTCATGACTCAGACTAGGTGCTGGAGTCAGGTTAATAATTTAACTAACAAATTATCCCTTCAGGACAGAAAGAATTGAAAAAAAGGCTGAAATTGTGTGCAGTAGGTGAATTTTAAAATTAAATGAAAGGTTCACTTTAGTTACAATCCAAAAGCTTTTGGTGCTTCTTGGAAGCACTCACAAAAGCTACCCAGTTCTGAGAAATAACCATCTCCTTCACACAGCACCACTCCAACCAGGCCAGAAGTATGACAGAGAAAGTACGTTTTGTAGGCGTTTGGCTTTGGCTGTAGGGTAAATGCATAGCATCTGGCTGAAATTTTCCAACTTCCAAATGGAATTAATTTACAGGCTATGTTCTTCTTTTTCATTTGTGCCATCATATTGATCCTGTATTAATACCATAATAGTGACCCTCCTATACCAGTGGTTCTCAACTTTTAAGTGTCAAGACACCCTTCCGTATCTTTTCTAATTTTAGCAGGGCCCCAGTTGAGAATCACTGAGTTTCATTTAAATTTTTAAAAAGTTAGAGGGGTGCCTTGACACTAAAGAAGGTTGAGAACCATCGATCTATCTGGTGCCTAGTGAGGGCAGCTGGGGCAGGACTTCCCCCTACCATGCCCTGCTCTCTCCAACAATGCCCTCTGCCACTAGTCTGGACCTGGAGGGGCAATGCAGGCCCCTGCCACAAAGGCTGCTCCTCCAGGATCTCATACGCTGGCTAACAGTCATTTACTACTGGTACCCCTCTTGCTGGGCCTGAGAGCAGGAGAGCCAAGGAGGGCATCAGTGGTGGCAGTGCCCAGAAGAGTAGTGGTGGGCACGGCTGGGATAGCTCGAGTGGATGCGGGGCACGAGACAGGGACAGGAAAGCACTTACCTCCTCACATAAAGGATCATCATGTAAAGGCACTCTTAAATGGATCTTGTGTCACTGAGGGTGCTGCAGCAGTCTGGCTGAGAAATATTGCTCTATAGCAGGGCTGTGCAAAATGGCATTGTTCTGTTTTGACTTCAGTTTCGAGGTTTGGACGGAACACAGTTTTGTTTCGAATTTCATTTCTAGTCGAAACAGCCGTTCCATTTTGCTTCATTGAAACAGTGAGGCTGTTTTGACGTTTCACTCAACTATCGGGGTGGGGAAACAAACTCAGCCCGGCTGAGCTGAATTTGTTTCCCCAGCGCGACCATTGGGCTGGGGAAATGAAACTTTCAAAACATTTCAACTAACCTTGTTTTCTTTCAAGCCTGTTTCAAAGCTTTTGTTTCAATTTGATTTCACTGTTTTGAACTCAAAATGAGTCAAAACAGTTTCAACTTGAAACAGCTGGCGAAATTTCACACAGCCCTACTCTATAGTATTTTTTTCTATTTCTCTGCCCATCTCTCTCTCATCCTTTCTATATACCTTCCATGTAATATCAGAATTGGTACTCTGTTCCAAACCAATAAGGGGCATATTTACAGAGCAACAAAAGGTCTCATCACGGAGCAACCTCATCACTGCTCAAGAAGTCCTTTGATGACTCCTGGTAAGTACGCCACTGTCTCCTGGGTACGTGATTTGCATTGCTGTTTCATCAGAACAATAACCTTGAAAAAGTGACCAGATTCAATCAAGGCAAAGCAATCAGCTTCCATTAGGTGAGTCAGTAGTATTTTCCTGTAGAGCTCAATCAAGCATCCCTAAAGCAAGCAAGACTCTCTTTTTGGAAGAGAAAAATGTAAACAACAAACAAGCAATCCCATGGGCTAGAATTTTACTTAAGTATGTACTGCAAGTTCAAGTCTGATGGTAGCATGATTGAGTAAATCAAGTCTCAACTCTTATTACATTAATTTAGTATTATATGAATTCACTGATGTAAAAATAAACTGCAACATTTGAATACTGTCTGTTAAATGCCTTTTCCTGAATAAAAATAGACATACTGTTGAGACGCATCCATCAGTTCTACTAGACAAACTCCCATTTTAATTCATTATTTCCTTTTCTGTTTTAGAATTTTTAAGTTTTGCAAACTCTAACTGGTAAAATTGTAATCCACAAAAAAAATCTGTAAACTAATGAGGGGTCTGGAAGATGCTTTGGAAATTGTCTGGAGTGAATTAAGTTTATTACAGAGTTATGATTAATGTACACTAATTATTTAGTATATTTTCCACTGTCCTGGTATTCATCCCATGAAGCTTTGTTAAGTGTTCCTATTTATTCACTGTGGGGCACTGTGCTTATAATGAATAGAAAAGCGTTAAATAAAAGCATTTTAATTGTTTGCTGTTCTGTTCAGACCATTCATGATCTATACCTATTTTTAATTCTCATCTGTATCATGGTATATTCATTTTAAAAAATTCTGTTGCTTTAAGGTTACTTAAAAATATTCTTCATGTCCCTGTTCTAGAGACTTTGTTCAGGTACAACATCCATTAAGATGACTGAAATTTTGTCTGTACAAAGGCTACAAGGGGAGGTATTTTAATGTTTTAATTAGAGCTACTTAATGTGACTTCTTTCCTACTAAATCTTGAATATTAATCAATGCAGACAGAGCTTGACTTTTTAATGAAATATGGTTTCTCTTCAATACTTCAAAATCATAACTAGCAGGATATGTTAACATTTTGACAAGTTGCAGCAGGGATAGATAAAAAGTCCAAATTTGTTTGAGATTCATACCATGTTTCTTAAATTGTCTTAAACACACTTTCTACTGGGGACAAATACAAATTGTAGCTATTATGCACTGAAGAGTATCCCTTATATTATCCTGAACATCTGATGTTTAGCTAGTGTAAATAATGGTCATAACTGACAGAGTATTTAAAAAATGGATCAGTGGTTCTACTTTTTATCTGTAACCTAAAAGAACAGGTGTCAAGTGCCAAATTATATTAAAGATAGTGTGAAAACATCTTCTGAAATACACAACAAATCTTCCTTTTCCTTTTACAGTGTTTTCCCTGTTTGATAGAACCGATGATCCACAGCCCACTGATGGACTGTGGAGTCAGCAGCATAACAAGGGGTGAGCAAGCAGATCACCAGCCCCTGGCACTGACTTAGAGCAACAGCCAGGTGCAGGCACACCATGTTGCTGCTTCAGCAGGAGAAGCAAGAGCCAAGGAAGGCAGACTGCTCCAACAGCAGCACTGGGGACTTTGGGTCCCTGTGTCAGGTTCCTTCTGCCTTCCATTGTTCAGTGGCACTGGCCCACCCTGCCCCTTGCTGGAGAGGGGTTTGCCCAGGGTACAAACCTTGCAGTGACAACTCCTTGGGCGGCAGATCTGATACAAAAGCAGATTCAATAAGGTGCACTGAGTCAGTAGATCTTCCTAAACATCCGCACAGTACCAGGCAGTTTTATTCTGAGACACTGTTCAGCTCCCTGCATGCTGCCAGCTAAACAGGTAGGAGTAGAGCTGCCATTATGCGGCACTGTGGGTATGTTGGTTAGTTCTTCTGGGAGGCAAAACTATTTAACCAAGACAGCACTCTGCTAACATGGCTATAGTGTTTCTGGTTCAGAAGACAGCACTAGCTTAGGGTGTTGTTACACATTAACTTAAGTATGCATTAAGTGCCCTTAAACCAGGAGTGTCCACCCATTAGGGCAGAGGAACATCCTAAGGGCCCTCTGAACATTTTAGAAATAATCCTCTTCCATGGATAATTATCTGAAACTGGTTTTAGGCACATGTGACAGCTCCACAGGCCCAAAACCAGTTGGAAGCAGTCCTCCGGCATCCCAGGAAGCACCATTCCCAGGCATTCTATCTTCCCTCACAGTGACAGAGGGGGGAACACCTAAAGGTAAGAATCCCCCCTACCCTCCCATTCTGGGTTCTTTCTGGCCTCTTAGGATCCCCCTGCCCCATGTCCCCCCAGTTTATTTGCACTGCTGCCACTATCCAGGGGGAGAAAGCAGAGAGGGGGAACCCTCCTGCCCAGCCATCACCACTACCGCAACCAGGCTGCTACTGCTGTCCAGGCTGAGCCCGGCCCAGGGAAGCAGTCATGCCAGTGGTTTCCTTGCTTGATTGCTCTACTGGGACAGTGCTGGGAGCTGCAGGTAAGCTGGGAGCTGCCAGGGCAGGTGGTGAGTGGGGATCTGGGGTATGGTGAGCCAGCAGTGGTTAGTGGGGAGGGCAGGCATAATGGCATAGCAAGTTCAATTTGGGCTGGTGAGTGGGTGGGCAGTGCAGCAGGTTTGATCCAGGCTGGCAGGGGGTTGGAGGGAGTGGACAGTGCCACCTGCCCAATCTGGAGGGAGTGGGAGGGGTGGTGGAAGGTGCAGAGGGACCACTTTGGTGGAAGAAGCATTTCCTCCCCACCCCGGCCAGATTGAGCTGGTCTCTCTACCTTTTCCCTTTCCTCCACCCCACTGGCCTATATTAGGCACACCCAAATTAGACCTGCCCCCCTGCAGCCTAGATCCCCACTTACCAACCCCATGCCCAGCAGCTTTTGCTTCACCTAGATCTCCCAGTGCTTTCCTGATAGGGCAAGCAGAGAAGAAGAATCCATCTGTCACTGTTGCTGCTCTCTGGCCTGGACTCAGCCTGGAGAGCAGTAGTGGCTCAGCAGCTGTGGCAGTAGCAGGACAGGCAGGTTTCCCTTCCCTTCCCTTCCCTTCCCTTCCCTGCCTGGAACAATGCTGCCAGCCACAGGCGAGCCAGCATGGGCGACTGGTGCCTTCTTAGCCGGGGGGGGGGCACTTCCCCCCACCCAGTGGCCAGTCATTGACCAGGGGGATTCCCTGGTAGCCGATCTACTGACAGGGGTGGGGAGTCCCCTGCAGCTGATCCCGCCAACTGGGGGAGGTCCCCCACGGCCAATCACACCAACTGGGTAGGGTACCCCCACACTTCCAGGCATGCCACTGACACTTCTGGGAGAGAACTTGCACTTCTAGGTGAGCCTCCATGCCCCGGCTGGTGCTCTCAGGGGGGTACCAGTGCTCTAACCTGCCCCCCTGCCTGGGAACACTGGCTGTGAGGGGGTGCACCAGCGCTCTTAGTGGGGTGCATTTGCACCCCCATGCACCCCTTAAGCATCGCCGCTGTTAGCCAGGGTACACAGGAGTCAAGGGTGAGCCATGAAGAGTAGGGGCATAGGGGAGTCCCAAGGGGCAAGGTCGAATTCCCTGGGGTGGGAGGTGCAACAAGAAAACATTGCCTAAGGAGGGGTAAAGTCGCCAAGGACATGTCTGGTCCCCAGAGATTCTGACCATGAAACATTTTTCTGATCTGAGTAGCCATTTTGATAATCAGATAAGACACTAACTACGTAGTGACATGCTATCCAAAATGCTAAATAAAAGATTTAGTAGGACTCTTGGGCTGTACATTCCCCGGTCCCAGTATGGGAGGCCTATTTAAACCTAATTGGCTAAAACTCGGTAGCTGGGCTAGGGAATGCTGAGGCAAGAAACTGAGTTAGAAGGGGTATTGGCAACATTTGAGCAATGGTTAAGGGTTCTTCAAAGTGTCCAGCCCACTGGAGCCCATAACCTCAAATGTCATCATACTTTCCTGAGATGACAGGTGGAGGTCCTCCCCACAGATGTCATGAATATTTCAGGCCATGCCAGTGATTATGCTCTGGTATAGCATGGAGATGAATCTTCAAAGAGGGGAATATGTTGGCTTAAACATGACACTTAAAGGCCTTTGTTTGGGGGAACTGGCTTATAGGTATAGATATTGTAAGGGTTCAAGATGAGCAGCAGGGGTTAAATGGATTTATAAAGAGCTTGGCAGACACACACAGCTTCTCATGGCCCTGAGAGCAGATAGGCTGTCTAGCACAACAAGACCAATGGACAGACACATGCTGAGAATTGGTGGGGGTGGGGGGCATCCCATAACACAAGATCACAGCCTTCAAGGCAGACAGGTTGTATAACACAGCAAGGCCAACAAGGACACATAGTCTAGAAAACAGCCTGGGAACCAAAGGAAGTATGTACCATGCTGTCCCATAACACAAGATAAGTGACACTAGCAACAAGACCTCAGAGAGCAGGGGGGCCTAAGTCCCAGTTTTGGGGAAACAGATCAAATTAGAAGAAGGCCTGGAAAGCTATGTGGATGTGTGACCACAGAGAGACAACCAACCAGAGATAGCCATGGATGAAGAGACATCAGGAGTCATCAAGGGGGAAGGAGAATACAAAAGCAGAGACTTGAGAGTAACAAAGGGTGTCTCCCTTTGTCCTGTCTCTCCCTGTTCCTTTTTGTTCCTCCCTGTCCCCGACCTAGATTCCTCCTTCTTCTCCTCCCTGAGAATGGTCCCCAAGGCTGCCATGAACAGAGGGCATACCAGCAGCCCCACCGGAGCGGTGCTGCAGGCCTCAGCATCCCACCTCCAAACTGCTGACACCTAAGAGACAGAGCCTCAGAGTGGACCCTATACCCTGACCAGATGTACTTTGACTCTGATGACAGCCCTTGAATTGGTAAATATAAAATTGTTTGATTGATTGTATTGTTGCTTTTTTGGTCTTACTCTGTATCACTAAATTCCCCTTTATCAACTGGCAGGTGTTGAGGTCAGTCTGATGGTTGTGTCCACCCAGAACAAAGGTCTAGGTTCCTAAAATCCAGTGTCAACAACCCTGGGGGTGAGGGGCGGGGGTCCCCCATGTACTCCATGGCAGATCTGGAAGTGGACCAGAAATGCTTCTTGTCCACTTCCAGGTCTGCTGCCAAGCGCACAGGAGACCCCACCGCACTCCTGTGGGACACTCCATCTGCCCCACCATCTCAGCATTTGCGAGCCACCTAGTATCTTGAGGCATGTAGAAAAAACATTTAAAGCTGTGTCTATGTCTGAATCATTGAATCCCTCCGAATCGATTCAGAGGGTTCTGATTCAATTCAGAGAGATTAAAGTGTCTCCTGATTCAATATGGATTCGGAGATTTGGCTGCTGAATCAGGCCGAATCTCTGCTAAATCAAATCAGTGACTTACGCTTCGTACAGCCCTACAAGGAATCTCTCATTCTTACTCAAGTAAAGAAGCTTCAGTTGTGTAGGATGAAGAGCTGTAAGCTATCTAATTAGTAATTTAGAATCCATGGGAAGAGGGAAGCAGAGGTTATAAACAGAGGTCCTGGGCTGAGATGTCAGTCTGGCCCTGAGGGAGCACTGCAGAGTGACTGGGTGCTGCAAGCTGTCAACAGTAATGCAGGTGAAGAAAAGGCAGTATGCTAGTGAGACAGAGAGAGGCATGGGCATTAAGTGGCCACCAGAAAGCACCACAGTTATCTTAAAAGGTGGGGTCTTGTTATCACTACTAGTGCATCGTAAAAAGAACCTTTTTTTGGAATGGCTGGAATAGAGGAACCTGTGGGTTCTTGCCTGGTTCTGTAGGTCAAGCAGATCACTTCACAGTTTTTAGACTGGCCTGCAGGATCAAAATATCTAAGAACAGCTATACAAGAAGAATAGTAATTCTGAAAGCACCAGGGACGCTTTTCTGAACTAATGGAAATTATTGAAATAGCCCTGGATGCTGTAATCTTTACCCGAGCAACCCTCTGTGGGAATTCTGCTTATGTGCGAATTGCACTATAAAATCCATCTCTTAAAAACAAATTATAAAATTTAAGTGAATTGAAAATATTCTTTCACAATAAAAAATGAAACTGTGGCGTCAATTTGTACCATACTTGTTCCTCTAGCAATATACTAATATTTAACTCTGCTTAGAAGACTAAAGCTGTAGTAGGTAGTTAAAGAAGAAGAGTTCTCTTTTGTAATACCAGCTATCACCTAATCATTTTAATAACTCCTAATAATTAGGCCAGCAAGCCTGTTAAATATGTGAAGTATGACTGAAAGGAGAAGGAAGATGACATTCTTTAAAATATGTTTCTGGATCATTTATCCATGTGTGGGCCATAAAAAATTAAAAGGGTATTTTAATAAGCTCTTAGGCTGTCGTCTGGTGTGCTTCTGTGGAATTGACTGACATAAAACTGGTTTGAATTTACTACTTTAAAACGAAACAACAACAGGATTATATGAGTGTTTTTTCCCTCTCATATTTGGCTATACAGCTGGCTTGGCTTTTATAAAAGATAAAAAATCGCCAGCCAGAATTTTTAAAAATAACTCTGCATTGTTTTATCTCTGTTTCTGCTGAAGTCAGTGCCACTTTTACCATTCCCTTTAATGTGAGTAGGGTTAGGACAACACTGAATGCTGTTAAAAACCTCATTTATCATTCACTGAAAAAGGAATATCTGTAAACCAAGAATGACAGGCAGACAGATCACTATTCTTATCTTGTTAATAAAGCCAGTGAATTTATTAAGGTACTCGGCAAGGTTGTCTTGGCTTTTTTTTGCCAACACTAAAACTAAAACTAATCTTGGCATCTCTAAAACAGAAGATGATCCAATGTATTAGAATTGGAGATAATGAATGTGAAGACATTCTATGTATGCATACAAATTGTTTGTAGTAGGAATTGTTAGCAAGATTCTAAAAATACTGGATTATGTGCTAATTTAATTCAGACATTCATAACTCAGTTCAGTGTGAAGCACGTGAAACAAAATATAAACAAAGTCAGAACAAATAAGTGATTTTTTCAAAGTTGAGTTATGCTAGTCTAGTCTGGATAATACCTATTTGTTAAAATATCTGAGATAGAAAATTTCTGGTACTTTTCCTCAGATTTTTACCTTGTGTGGTATATTACACTGAGAAAGGTTGCTTTTTACAGACAAGTATAATTTAACTCACTAATTCCCAGCATGGTATAAAACCCTAAATAGATAAATAATTAGCAGGCAACTCAACTTTTCTTACATTTTTATTTTTCCTGTTGATTATCTATGCTTTCTGTGGATTTCAGCAAGGGTAACCCACACTATTCTTTACTATTCTTTTAGGCTTTTATTTAAATAAAATTAATTGGGAGAGTTTTATTGCTGCCAATTACAGTTTTTAAATACAAGTGTAAAGTAACAGCCATTCACAGTTCCATGGAAACATGCTACTCTCCAGAGTTGTAGGAGGAGGTGAAGAGGGATGACTGAATGGAAAATAAGTAAGGAGGGGAGAGGCAGAAAAGAGAAGAAACCCTTAAAAACTAAAGGAAAATCTAAGGTACAGAGGGAAAGTGGCATTAGTCATAAGAGCTTTTACTAACCTGAAAGATAGTGACAACCACAAACTGCTGAATACCACTAGAAATGACTTCGTTGAACACAGAGGATCAGAACAAATCGAGTGAAAACAAAGAAACCCCACAGGTGTAAGTGGGATTTAAGCCATTTACACAAGATCTGAATTTGGCCCACATATTTAAACTACCTCTTGCAGTTTTCAATTCCAGTGTTATAGAATTTTGTAGAGGGGAATGAACACGGACTGGTAAAGACATACCAATATACAAAGCTTCAAGAAGAGGTGCTCAACCTCCAGCCTGTGGGCCAGACCTGGCTAGTAACATTATGTCATTTGCAGGACTCCCTATGGGTCCAGAAATTTAGTGGCAGGGGAGTAGTACATGCTAAATTTCTGGACTTGTGGGGAGCCTTCAGTCTTGAGTGCTGCACTGGGCTCCTGATCCTAGTGTGCAAAGCTGGGTGCAGGTTCTGCTCCAGCCACATGAGGGCATTGCGAGGCCCAATCCTGGTGTGGACCAGGAGGGGGTGGTGCCAGGCTTTGGCACACAGGGACAGGAAAGGGCAGTGCTGGACCCCAGGGTCCTAGTTTGGCACTTGGGGCAGGGAAGGGGCAGTGCCAGGCCCTAAGGCTAGATCTGCCCCATGGACCAGCCCCACACCACTTCTTTGGCCCATAGGGCCAAAAGGTTGAGCACCAACTCTTTAAAGCAAACTGCTTAAAGAGACCTGATTTTAAAAGTTACTCAGTGCCAATCATGTCTTCCTAGCTGCACACTGAGACCTTGTAAATGGCATATCTTTTCATGTTTGTAAACATTTTTATCTACTAACAAGCCTATAAAATGTATATAACATTTTATACAACCATTTTATTATGTTAAACAACAGGGTGATTTATATGGATTACATATTAACAAACACCTTTCTCTGTACATGTTAACAATTCTAATTATGACTGTAGAGTACTCACCTCCCTGTGGAAAAAACTGAGAGTAAATCTCTTTGAAGGTCTCTTCATTAACAATCCCACTGGGACATTCCTAAAGAAATTTGCAGACAAAAAGAATGAGTAACCTGTTCCCTCAGCTCAGTGCAAACAAACTGTATTGATGAGATTGTACAACCAATGATAAATATGATGCATGTAAGGCTGGGATATTAAAATACTGGAAAAAACAGATCCACTTCTTCCATGTTAAAAGAAAGATTAATACATTAAACGTGTATAACTAAAACCGTTTTTAATATCTTCTTATGGGAAGCATTCCCTCTAATCTGCATGGTGTGCATAGCTGCACAGGTGCACTCATGCCACGCTGCCAGGTGCGCCTGCACAGCCATGCACACCACACAGCTTAGAAGGAATGCTGTTTATGGGATGGATGTTCCTCCTGTGAGACACTTCTGTATGCCAGCATCTACATAGCATTGTGTGACTGTTACAAGCAGCACTTATGACTGCTGCAGTCCACTGTTTTACCAATGTAGCTTTTGGGCATAGCCTTCCTCATAGGCAGAACTCATGCTATAAGGAAGCCAGACACAAGCAGCTATGCTGTATTTGAAGTAAGACATATTCCCTTCAAATCTCCCTCAGGGGCTTTGGCTAATCAATGCAAGGCCCCTCAGCAGAGAAGATCCAACTCATTCCCTGAAAAATCTTTTGTCTTCTTTCCTTTTAAGTGTGGAACATGCTAGACAAAGAGGAGAAATGAGTATGAGATGGACTAGAGAACAGGCATATTAGAGAGAAAGGAAGTTGCAGAGGACAAATAGATATCATAAAAGAGGAAAAACAGGAGTTTGAGTTCATAAAAGCGACATTCAGAGACAGAAGAAATGGAAGTGGGGCATAATTTACTGGGTAGTGGAGGAAACTTGAAGCTGCACCAGCCTTTGTTCTATTTGTTGACTTCATTTCCAGTGCAGTGGGATGACATTGGGCAGTGCATTTAGCATCTCAGTACCTTTGCTTCCCCTCCCCAAATTGAGGCTAACAAAGCTAATCCATAATTTGGTAAACTATCTAGAAGTTGGAAGATACCATACAAGTGCAAAGTATTCTAAAAACCCCCCAAACCCCCCAGAACATTGAACACATGAGGTGAGCAAAAGCCCATGGAGACCCTGGTACCTACTTTGGTTGCCGGACCAAGCCCTGAACCATGGGCCAAGTGTATAATCATCACTGAACAGCAAATCACATTACTGCTCTCTTTCTCCTGCTATCCTTTGTTTCTTCTTGTATTCAGTTTTGTATATGTCTACACTCATTCATTAATGACTTTCATGAGGGGGTGGAAAGCTCAATGATTATATTTGCGGATTATACCAAACTGTGGGGAAATGTGAGCACATTGGAGGATAGATTCAGGATCTAGGATGACCCTGACAGACTGGACTATTGGGCGGAACAGAATCAGGTACGATTTAACCAGGATAAGTACAAAGTCCTTCATCTGGGTAGGAAGAACCCTCATCACAACTACACGATGAGTGGTGGTCCACTGGCTGGCACAGCATCTGAATGAGACCTAGTGGTTACAATTGACTGGAAGAGGAATATGAGCCAACTGTACAATGAGGTTGCCAGAAAGGCAAATAAAACTCTGACATGCATCAGCCAATGTGTAGCCAGGAGATCCAGGGGTACGCTCCTTTCTCTTAATTCGGCACTGGTGAGGCCTCAGCTGGAGTCCTGTGTCCAGTTCTGGGCACCACGCTTCAAGAAGCACATTGATAAGCTCAAGAAGGTACAAAGAAGGGCCACCTGCATGGTCAAGTGCATGGAGGATAGGCCCTACAAGGAGAGACTCTGGGAACTGCATCTGTTCAGTTTGAGTAAGAGAAGGCTGAGAAGCTACTTGATAGTTGCCTACAAATACAACAGGGGTGAACACCAAGATCTAGGTGAGCAACTCTCCAGGAAGGCACCTCAAGACCAGTGGGCATAAGCTTATAGAGGGTAAATTCAGGCTAGATATAAGAAAGAATTTTTTCTCCCTAAGGATTGCCAGAATTTGGAACACACACCCTGCAGAGGTGGTGTGGGTCACCATCCTTGGAGTTGTTCAAGAGGCGGCTGGAAAGGCACCTTGTCGAGCTTGTCTGAGCCCAATAACTTCCTGTCCATGGCAGGGGACTGGATTTGATGATCTTACAGGTCCCTTCCGGTCCTTTGATTCTATGATATACAGCAAAATGGCAATGTGACACTAGCATATCCATGCTTTTTAAAACTGTGTCACATGGCTAATAATAGCAAGCACAGGGTCATGGCCTTACAACTGAAGTAGGTAGCAGGGTTCCTATGGCCTTTCACTGGTTACTAGGTTATGCCACTACATCCCTGATGCCCTCTTATTCCTCTAATATACCTAAGGTACATCAGTGGCATCTTCATTGTATGGACACATGGGAAGGAATGTCTAGAGAAATTTCACCAGGCCTTTAACAACGTACATCCTTCTGTCTAACTAACTGTAGAATACTTCACCCAGAAAATTCATTTCCTAGACACTATGGTGAAGATCTACAGTGGCCACTTTGTATTGGAAACCCATCAGGCACCACAGCTATGTTCATCTACATCCATCCATCATCTACAGCCAAGCTGTACATTACAACAATATCTGCTCTGATCTCACTGACTAGGATACACACCTTAAATCTCTGGAGCAGGGAATCCTACAATTACAATACAATCCCCAAAACTGTAGCCACTCAAATCAACAAAGCCCAACTCAGACCTCACTCCAAGCTACTACAATACTAACCCTGAGATGAAGACAACAGAAAGTCTCTTGTTGCCTAGATTTCCCACCTAGACCACATCATTAGACACATCATTAATGACCTCCACCCCTCCTGAAAAAGGGTGACCATCTCAAGGTAGCCATGGGCAATAAACCTGTCCTGGCTTGTGGACAGGTTGAGTCCCCAACCTCAAATGGCATCTCTCAAGCAACAGGCTATTCTTTTATACTTGATGAGGCACAAGGCCTTGCAAAAGACCCAGGTATAAGCTGTGTCCTCTCATTATTTTAAACCACACCATCATTGATACAAGTAACATGGATAACATTCAAGTTTCATTCACTTGCACCTCTGTACATGTCATTTATGCTGTCACATGCTTATAAGGCCCCTCTGCTGTCTACATTGGACAGACAGGGCAATCCCCATGTAAAAGAATAAATCAACCCTGATCTGACATCAATCTCAAAAAGACACAAAAGCCAGTAGCACAGGGGTAGCAATTATTTCAGGTGGAGGGCCGCTTACTGAGTTTTGGCAAGCTGTTGAGGGCCACATTGGTAGCCCTGACCCTTGGCAGGTACCCTGCCTCCTGGTCCCCATTTTATGACCAGATGTCCCACCCCCTTTAACCCCCAATCTTTGCCACCAGAAGTCCCTCTCCTTGCCCCCAGAAATACTTCTTTCAGCAAGTGGTTTTGCCATCTCAGAACCAGAAAACTACCAAATTATATTCTAAAAATTGAACATCTACAATATTCATTAATTTGATTTCAAAAAAAATATTTTTGTCCCGATTTACATGTGTTGTGTAGTGTACATAGAGGTGATTTCACAATAGCTTAAAATGAAGTCTTACTCTTGTACATTTTGGGGGTGGGGGACATAGGTACAGGTTCATTGGGGGGCTCTTAGTGTGTGGGGTATGTGGGGACAGGTATGGATGTGGGATGAGGGAGCATGTGGGTGTGGGTGTGGTTATGTGGGGTGTGGGTGGGTATGGGGTTTGTGGGGGATTGTGTGTGGGGGGAGGGTGGCTGGGGTGTAAGGGGATGTGGGTGTGGGGGTCTGCATGTGTGGCTGTGTGAGAGGGAGTGTGGGTACATGTGTATGGTTGGGTGCAGGTGTGGGACTTGTCTTTGAATACATGCACACACATATACACAGAGTCTCTCCCACCCTCATTGCTCTCTCTGTCTCTCTCTGTCTCTCACCCTCCCTCATTGTAGGTACATGCATGCATGCACAGACATACACATACACACACACACACACACACACACACACACACACAAACACCCTCCCACTCCTGGCCCCGGTGTAGTGGCACAGCTCCATGCTCCATGCTCCCACAGTCCAGCGATGTAGCCAAGGCCATGTGGTGCTGGAGCAGACACTCAGGGAAGCAGTGAAAGCTGGGGCAGGCAGAGGCTTCCAGTAGGAGAAGAACGGTGGGGAGGTGGGGCCAGGCTGGCCTTGTTGGTGAATCCTGCTGGCTTCCCCTGGGTTCTACTGCCCCTGGCTCCTGTCATCTTTGACAGGCAGCCAGGAGCAGATAAATATACATTTTCTAAATTTTTAGGGGCTCACAGGCCAGATAGAATGGCCTGATGGGCCATATTTTGCCAATGTCTGATGTAGCAGGACACTTTAACTTTCTTGGACATTCCATGGCTAACCTCAGAGTAGCACATAGCAAAACTTTAAAAGCTCACACAAATGCAAACACAAAAATCACCCATAGACTGGATCTTGGTTAAGTATGATCTAAACAAGGATTACAGGTTTGTGTCCCATAACTTGGGTTAATTTTTTTGACACTTTGTCTCTTTGGGTTTATTACTTGCTTGCATATCCCAGCACTACTGTTGTGTATGCAAACACTTTTAATTTGTGATGAAGGAAAATGAAATCTGAAACCAAGGATCGTTATTGCATTTATCTTTTAAAACTAACAAAAATAAATTACAGTGAATATTTTTTTTCAGGTTGAGTGAGGGACTTCTATTAACTATTCTGTTGCCTCAAGGGCTTTCTTTTCACCCTGTGATGGTATAACTTACACTGTTTCTATACATGCTTCAAGAAGAATAATACAAGTGGTCTAATATGAATAAGAATGTGATGATCAACTGAGTTAAAATTTCTAGATCAGCAAAAGAAGCAGTGCATTCTTTTTGCATTGCTTGGAATTTTCTTCAAGCAAGAAATTGTCAGCATTTTGGGTGTATCAAGAACAGAAACTGCATCTATACTTACATAACGGGAAGATTTTTCAGGGTTTTTTGCAGTTAATGTTACGCCACAAAATGAGTGACAAGAGTACAGCTAGGATCATCTACTGTTATGGCTCACTGACATGTAGGCTGAACCCTCTCTATTTTCTGTGGTTCTTTGTTAAAGACATCCTAAATACGTGCATTTAATGAAAAGTGTGCCCCACTTTTTTGGTAGGTCACAAAGTCACAGGAAGTATTAATATCTCCAACTATATCAGTCCTTAGGCTGGATTTTAGTTTATGAATAAAACTACAGTTTCCAATTTGTATTTAACTGTAAATATTGATTACAAATACAGTTTTTCAGAGAGGAGGGGAATCAAATGTACCCTGAAAAAACTGGAGTTATTTTTTCAGGATTTTTTTTGTGAGCTCAGTGTAAGCTCTCAATTGCCCTGTATAATGCTTTTGGTGAATTACCACAGATAACACAATCTATTAAAACCTTATCTAAAATTGATGCTTTGCTCTGACATTTAATGAATTATCATTTTAGCAGACTGTTTGAGAGAAATGTGGTTTGAAAAACCCACTTTTACAAAATTGTATAGCAGTAGAGCCAGAAATGACCACTTGGGTCATCCAACCTGACCCTCTATATTTTGCTGGGCTCTTCACTATATCATTGCTGCTAATGTCTTTTTTCTTGTGTTCTTGGATATCTGCAATAATGATATCTTCAACGTATCCTTTAAGAGTCTGTTCAACTGGCCAATTATTTTTATTAGGAATGTTCCCCTAATGTCTAGCTTAAATTTTTCCTTCTTATCTTGAGGCTCCTGCTTCTTCTTTGAACTCCTCTGAAACTCTGGAGAGTTCTCTTAATTATTTTAGAGCCAATGGTCACTTGCTGCTTTAGTCCTCTCTTTGTTAGACTTTCCATATAACTCTGTTGTTTTGAGAAGGGGGAAGGAAGTTATCAGTAAGATGTTAATAAAACCCTTGTTCATTATTGCAACCTTAAATAGTTAAGTGTTGGCCAGGATTTTGTGTCAAGTTATCACTGATTAACTACCACTGCACCATAACAACCAGAATTAAAAATCCCTTTAACCTCCTTTTAAGCACTAGGAAGGAAACTTAATGAAGAAATTGAAACTTAGAGAACTTTTTTAAACAGTTCCCTGTATTCCATTTTTCTTTAGCTGTATGTAGTTTTACCTGATAATCAGAAACTGCTGTTTGACAGTCTTTCAAAACTGTATTAAAAATCTATTAGCTGTTCTTTTTGGGGAAAAAAGAAAAAATTAATTTTGTAGTCCAGTCCTCTTTCTTTTAAACGAAAACTAGAGAAAGGGGAAATGAAAAGAAGTAAAGGGGAGATAGGAAAAAGGAGAAATAAAGAGTGAAAGGAAAATGTTATACTAGGATAGAGTAATAGGAAGAAGCTAGGGTTCATATCTCTAGCTTCTGTTTAACGTTGTAAACAATTTATATTACAGGCTGAGTCAGTCCTTCATAGCTAGGACAACTGAGATAAATACATCTCTGTATCACAGCTCTTCCTGTCTTTCCTCATTGGCCTTCTTCACCAACCTTTATATAATTTTGTTTCTTCTCTTTTGTTTCAGGTACCTGCTCATGTCTATTTACTCAGTAATGACTCTCAAATTCTTTGTCTGATTATAGCCCTTTGCGTATGCCTTAACTATAAATAAACTTTACTTATGCTATAATCAAAAAGTATAAAGGAAAAATACCTGCATAATATTGAAACAATTTGTATTGTGTATGCTTTAATACTGACGTTTTCTTTAAATAATGATTTTGTTTCTTTGGATATAATCCAGGGGTGGGCAACTATTAAGGCTGCTGCTGGAGGGCCGCTTAACAAGTGCTGAGTTTTGGTAAGATGTCGAGCGCCGTGAAGATAGCCCCGCCCCTTGACAGGTGCTCCGCCCCCAGGCCACCATCTTGGGACTGGAAGTCCTGCCCCTAGCCCCTGACCTTTGCCACCAGAAGTCCCTTCCCCTTGGCCATCAGAAGTCCCTTCCCTTGCCCCTGAGAATACTCTTTTTGGGAGGGGAGGGTTGCCATTTTGTAACCAGAAAAAAAAAATTATATGCTAAAAGTCAAACAGCGACTATTACATATTTTAATTTTATTGCAAAAAATATTTTTGTCATGATTTGTGTTTCTATAATGTATGTAGAAATAATTATATAATACCTCAAAAGTAAAGTTTTACTCTTGTATATTGTGTGTGGGTTGGGGGGGCGGGCAGTGATTGGGGATGTGTATACAGTGGGGTGTGGGCAAGTGTGTGTGTGTATGGTGGGGTGTAGGGGTTGGGGTGTGGCTGGGTGTGGGGGGG
>NW_017728948.1:31396258-31397490 GCF_001723895.1 Crocodylus porosus
CAAGCTCCACACTCCCACTGCCCCCCGGCCATGGGCTCTGCACTGCCACCAGCCCCAGTCCCATGCTCCACAATCTTGCCCTGCTGCAACTTCCCACTCCCCCTGGCCCCCACCACTTCCCTACCTGGTGCCTGGAGTAAGAAAGAGACTGGAAAAGCCAAGCACGTCCCCCAGCAGCTTCAGCACTGATAGCAGCGGCCACACCTGGAAGCTGCATGCTGGCTGGGCTAGGCCCTCCTGCCCATGAGGTGCAACAGGGATATGTGTATATGTAGTTGCTTCACTTCCACCCTCATAGGCAGAAGGGCTGGGTGGGGTACACTTAGTTGGTGGGCACCAGCAGGCTGAATGAAATTGCCTGTCAGGATGGATTTGGCCCATGGTCCGTATTTTGTCCATCCCTGGTATAACCCAACCTGTAATGCAATCAAAGCATGTTTTTTCCCATTCCCTGTAACAGGAGTTAGATCAGATCCTTAAGGTGTGGAACTCTCATCCTGTGAGACTTCTAACATCCCAGTCCTGGCTTATACTGGGAATGCTGTTCCATGTAAAACATTAGTGAATAGTATTCCCATGCACTGTCTCACTGATACCAATAATATTCACCCTGTGTCTTTAGAACCACATATGACTCTGTGGGCACATCCAGCCAACCCCTCTGAGACGCTGCAAGAGGCACATGCAGGAACCGAAAAAGATTCCCCCTGCTGCAAGTCTGCTGTGTGGGGGCAAAATTAGACCCCTGGATAACACCGCTGGCCCTGGCTTGCTCCCCCAGCCCCCTGATCCCTTCCCTGACCAGACCCATCCCTGCCTGCCCCCTGGGCCCCCCAATTCCTTCTGTGCCCAGCCAGCCCCAGCCCCCCAATTCCTGAAACCCCAATCCCTGCCCCCCAACCCAGCATCCCCACAATAAAAGCAACCCCCCCCAAAAAAATGCCCCAGCACTTACTGGCTAGTACCAGCTGCTGTCTGGGTTACTGGGGCCCTGCCCACATAGTTCAGGGTAGGGTGACAACCCCAACAGTCCTAGGCCATGGCTTGCTGCTCCCCAGTGCCCTGTGCTGTCCAGGGGCAGGGGGGATCTGCCAGGATGCCCTGGAGCCCCCACAGCCCCTGCTTCTAGGTTGAGTAGAGGCTTATTTTTTCCTTTTTTCTTTTTTTAAAGTGCCAGTGCCTGGGATTGGGCGGGGGGCAGCCATGGGGGCCTGGGGATGCAAGTGGGGGAT
>NW_017728948.1:31397590-31427425 GCF_001723895.1 Crocodylus porosus
CTGGAGAAGTAGGGGGGCTGGGGAGGCAGCTATCAAGGGGGCTGCAGCAGGTGGTGGGGGATGGGGCCAGGTAGGGCAGCAAGCAGAGGGCTGGGGTGGACATGTGGGCCCTACGGGGGGGTGATATCCCCTCTGGGGACCATTTGGCCTCTGTTGGTGGGGCCATAGTCCCTGTGGGGGGGAATAGCCCCTGTAGGGGGCTGTAGCTCCTGTGTGGGGGCCATAGCCCTTGGTGAGGGGCACCAAAATATATATTCATGTATTCATGAAACATGTATTTAGAGTTCACTTTATTATTAAGATAGATAGAGACACTGGTAGTTTTCCAAACTGCTTTAACACTGTAGATACATCAATAAAACATTGCCCAACTTATCGCTGCCTCTCTATCTCACTCTCTCTCTTTCTCTTTATAGTGGTCGTTTGTTTTAATTGTGGAAGAACATGGATTTTGGGTTATTATCTAAAAGGTGGGTTATAGTACTGGCTCTACCTTTACCCTATGTTAACAAGAGTAAGTCCTACTCATATACCTACTCTTACAAGTGGTACTTGGACTTTGGTTTCTTAGTGGCCAGAGGCACCTAATATCCAGTATTCTAGGTTCCAGAGATCAATGGAGTTCAGGTAAACCACTATACTTAATGTGACTTTGGGCTAACTCCAGGTAACTAAATTTCCCTCTTCACTATATAAGGAACTATTTCTTTAAATCACCCTCCTGGAGTCAAGAGGGTCAGTATTTCATTGACATTTCTCTCACTGACATTTCTTTAAACATGCTACAGCCAAAGTTGGGAGTGCCCAGAGGGCTAATGTGGCTTTTGTCCCATATTTTTATATACCCCAAACATATTTCACAGGCAGATCTGATCGAATAACACCGTTTGTCTTCTGCTGCTTATTTAGAGTGCAATTCTTTGGGACTGTTTCATTATGAGCATAAAAATACTAAGCCCTGACTTCAGTTGGACTCTAATTGTTATGGTGTATTAATAACACACACAAACTTTCATTTGAAGTACATGATTTGGTAGCTTGTTTGACCATTTAGTGTCCTTTTGTATGCAATTTTACAAAGCTAACAGCTCTTTTCAACACACTTTGAAATACTAAAGTCATGTTATTATTCAGAACTAGAATATACTTCATTTTTCTGTGATATATATCGCTAATACCTGAAGAACCTAATTTAGCCAATTTTGATAGTGAAAATATATTGCCATCACGGTTAAAGAACCAGTAGCTTACCTGAAAAAATAATCAAGTTGTCTGCATTCATTATTAAACTCTACATTATGATCCACAATATCCTAAAAAAGCATTTCTGATGTACATTTAATGGCTTTAACATAGATGCATCCTTTCATGGGTTGGCATCAGTATATAAAATTATGTTGTATACCCTGAACAAATATTGTTCTGGAGTACAAAATGCTGCTTGAATACAAACTTTCAGACTTGCCTCATAAAGGGAGAAATGAGTCACAATGACAAATGCAGACACAGTAAGCGAGGACCAGCGAAATAAAAAAGCAGAATAAGCTGCAGTTTAGTTACAGTAAGAGTCAGGATACTGTCACATGGGCTGAAGTGACTACGATGACTACAGGAACAGCATTATAATTTATCATTCTGACAGATCTGATTCAAGCATCTTGTCTAACTAATTGTAATGGAATATCATTTCTATCTCGGCTTGCTGGGGAAATTTCATTCTAGTATCTATTAAAATGAGAAGATTGGGTAACACCTTTTAAATGTGCTCTATATGAAACATTAATGAAGAGGAATCAGAAATGCCATTGCTAAAGGTTGCCTCTTGCTGGGATGCTTGTTTTCTATGGCAGTGACGCATGATAATCAAAAATGTGCAAGTGACAATACTCAGTAGTCAATGAAACTGTGCACTTCATCCTTCATAGAAAGGCCATTCTCTGCCTTTGTGCATACGCACATGCCCTGTAAGTCAGATAACCCAGTGTGAGCCCACTCCAGGGCAATATTTGGCCTTCTTTTATTATATGATTTACCTGTTATGTTATTTGGAAATAGATTAAATACACAGACTAATTCTTCAGCACCCCAAATACTTGGTTAACAAGGCCAGAGGACAGAATTCAAGGACATAGCACAACCAGTTTTAGAAACCTATATTGGATATCAGATACCAGCTGGAGTGCAAGAACCTCCCAGGGGTACACAGTGATTTGACAAGGGGAAGGCGTCTACATTTTAATAATGATGGAGTTTCTGATTAGAAAAGGGGCAGTGAGTAATTGCACCGCTGGTTTTTGATATCAGTGTCAAAAGTCATCAACAGAGATGTGTTGGGCATAGTGCGTATTTCAGGTAAAGGGGTAAGGCTAAAACAGTTTGAAAACCATTGGGATAACTGATACTGATTTATCAAAGCCAAGCATAGCCAGTGTAGAGAAACAGATCTAATTTTTGTTTTCTCCTGAGTTTAATAAAACACAATATTGAGTTTTTCTACCCCCTTCCCTTTTTCCCCCAAGAGTGTATACCTTCATACAATTTGCCAATATTCTCAAGAAGATCACCATGAATGGGTATCACATCTTTGGACAAGCAGCGCTCCAATATGAGCATCAGTACAGTAGTACTGGCAGGCAGGAGTCAGCACATAATGTGGTAAGACCATTACTCCTTGATCCTCAGATGTATTTAGGAGCCTAACTCCTGCCAATTACAAGGACAGCTACATATCTTTAAGATTCAGGGCCCTAGTATTCAGCTCAGGGAGTGAAATATGCATTAACCATAGCTAGATATGCACAGATAATATAGTATTGGGCACTGTTGTAAGAACATCAATAATTTTTTCTCTTTCCTTCCCCCATCAGCTGTTTGTTATCTGGGAGCAGTCGCCTAGCTTCTACTTAGGTCTGCATATTCAACAAGCGCATATACTGCAAGCAGAACTCTGGGCATTCTCTTCCTGCTCCTGATTGGTGGTATATTCTGACCTTTTTCTCCTAGTTCCTCACTCTTCCTGTTTTTCACAATCCTGTCCAACCTTCTTTGACTTCTTTCCATCTTTTCTCTTCTCCTTTCTTCCCTCTCTCACCTTTAATTTCTTTCTTTTGTTTGCTTTCTTCCTTTTTCACTCATGCTATTAACTTCTCACCTGCTGCCATTCCTGTAATGTACCTTTGTATTCATATGTACTTATAACAATTTAAAATGAGTCAGAACAATCCCATCCAGGCTAAGCAGCCTACCTATTGGTATTACTTTTGGCTTTCCCTTGCCTTTCCTTTTTTGTTACACCTAGTTCAGTGACATTTCTTTAAATAATTGAAAGTTCCTTGGGGCAGAGACCATGTCTTTTTGTGTGTTTGAACAATGAGACCCTAATCTTGATTATGGCTTTTGATTGTTAAGGGCATAATAATAACAACAATAATAATGCTAAACAGCATATATATATACATATATATATATATATATTTACTAATGCTACTCATCTTATGCCTCATGGTTCTGAGCAACTCAATGCCTATCCCCAACCTAAGCCCTGATGGGATCCATAAAGTAGGTATTCTAAGTCACCGGAGAGGCGTGATCTAGTAAACGTGATCTGGGCATTCTGACAAATCAGTTTCTGCAGACACCATAGCCAGAGAATGAGGCATCCCCCTCTCTTCTGGCCCTTTTACTTAGTAGCTCAGTAGTTACAGCAGGATGAGTTCAATTTGATCTTCTGCCTGAGTAGCTTTCCATATCTAAGGAAAGGAATGCCTTAATCACCAGGCAATAAGCTAATCTGTGTTGGAGGTAGGGGGGCACATTCAACCTCCCCTCCAACAAGTCAGTATGCCATTCCCTCCAATCCCAATATGCCATAACTAAGAATAGCCTACAGCTTGTGCAGAGGACTATCTTGCAAAGTTGGAGATGTGTGTTTGAATCCTCTAAGCAGAAGATTTGATGAATTAAAGTCTCCCACATCTTGTATGGATGGTCTATTTGAAATCTTGTGTTCAGGGAATAATCTCCCTGTATCCCAGAGTAAGGCACATAAGGCCTGGATTGGGTGGGCCTGGTATTCACCGTTCTCTATTGGTACTTTAGGAAGCCTTCTATTGAAAGTGCTATCTTTGATTAATCTCATTCTACAGCACTTAACTCTCATCATGCTTTGTACTGGGAGCATAGGTACCTAGCTCAGAACTGCAGATTCCTTTACTGGGACCAGCAGCTACATGTTAGGCACTACAATATTACGTATTGTGATACCTCATTTCTTTGGGGATTTAGCTCCCAGCATCAAACCATTATTTCCCCGCACAAATTATCTGATCCTGGTAATCACAGCATGGTATGGACTTACTGTCTTCTCTGAGGGTGCATCTACATGTGTGCTCTGCTGTAAAGCATCACCATCTACATGTGTACTGGTATTAGGGTGCAGTAAACTAACTCTACCATAACTCTGTCAGGGACAGTGCGATCTTATGGTGGAGTAAGTTACTGCACTGAAACACATATGTAGACAGTGACAACAGGCATAAATTTTGCTGGGTCAGCCCAGCCAGCTGGGGGCCCGTTCTTTCCCAGCTCAAATTGCTGCTGTCCTGGATGCACATGTAGATGCTGAGCCCAGGCGCAGTTGACTCCACCTCAGACTGTCCCAGAGTTTATTGTGTTGCATTAATTGCACCCTGAGAGAAGAAACAGAGATGTGAGCCAATGGGGGCACACCAAAGGCAAACAAGTACATTGTATCATATAACTGACTTAATGAAAGGCAAAAATTCTGGCTTTTTGTCAGAAAGAAATGTTTATCAGTTCATTTCAGATGATAACATCCCTGCTTCCCTGTTTCTCTATTAGAGGTCATGCCCTTGAATGCCAAGGCATGTGTACATTTTTGAAAAATAGCAGAATTAGATCCTAAAAATAAAAGGCAGGTAGTGACAGACAAAGATGAAATGTGGAGGACTGAAGGGAGGAAGAAGTTAATTTAAATATCATCATATTTAAAAATACATTTGGAGTTTGTTTTGAGTTTTGGCTGTGATTTTATAAGGTGCCCAGAAGCCTTTGGGTGAGGGTAAAACAAAAACACACATTATAATTGAGGATTAGCATAAGATGACTCTAAAGGCATATTATAACTGAGTTAATTGAACCATTAAAACTGTGTATTCTTTGTAGCCAGAGGAAGCCATTAGGCACCTGGATAGTACAGTTATAATTCATGAAAGAAAAGTTAACTGGGAAAAATAGAATCAGAAAACATCAAATGCACTGAATCTACTTTAAAAGACAGCGCGCTCATTAATTTGTCGAGATTTCCAGTATGTTCCTCCATCATGGACACTGTAACAGGGTTTTCTCATCCTCTCTCTGGCTCTTCTGTTGCTTCAGTTTCATTCCCTCCATCATCAAACATTTATTGTTTTCAAATTCTTTCTTTCTAGGCCCTTGCTTTTACTATATAATAACTGCCCCCCCCCCCCAGTTACTGCCTGGGCTGCTATCCCAGTTGCTTCACATTATTTATACTATTGCCATGCCCTGCCTTCTGATGATGCATCCCTTATAAGTCCTCCTTCAGGTGCTGTCTTGTTCCTTGCAGGTCTATGTTTCTCTCTTTTCTTTACCCTTGTAAAAAGGCACCAAACTCCACCTTGTGCATATTCATGCTTCCAGTTCCCCAGGTCTCTCTGAGCAGTGTTATTCTACTAGTCTCATTCTGGGTCTCAACACAACAGTCTCTAAGGTCTTTTCTAGTTGCTAATCTCCCATTTTCTTGCAGAGTAGGCTCCTTGTTATTTGAAGACCCATCCCCCAACTACCATTGCAAGATACTAGATCACCTAATCCAACCATCAGCCCAAGTCCAACCCCAACACTGAGGACAGATAGGCAGACACAAAAAAGTGTGTGGGGTGGAAGAAGGTGAGCAGAGAAATCCAGGCGGATGCCATGAAGTGATACAGATATAAGTCTGATATTTTGTGATATTAACTGCCACTTTGAGTTGTTAATATTCTTCAGACCCTTACAAAATTTATACTTGGGTAAATCTTATGTTCTTATCTTTGACTGGGGAAAAAAAACCTCACACCACAAAGAAAGGGTCTTCAAAGCTACCAGAGAACTAGGAAAGCTGTCATGGGGGAGCCTGACTATATGATGCTGTTTCCTGGCCTTCTCCATGAGGTAGCTGAAAAGCAGGGTCTATTTAAACCAGAAGAACTAGGCCAGACACAAGTAGCTGAGATGCCTCATGAGGTACCCAGTCATCCAGAATCTGATTTACTGATGGAAACCTACACTTTCTCTGACTCTAAAGAACCAAAACCCATTATTACATCACCATCAGGAATGGGCAAAATTATAGAATAATCTGAGTGGTACAAGGAAAAAAAAGAGAAAAAACATGGGGGGGTTAGATTGTTAAATACTGCTTATAAATGAGTGGTATATTTGTTCATTCCTTTGCCTCTATTGTTGCAGAGTAGTAGAGAGCTTTGGGTTATATCTGCCAAACCTTTCTTGGTGGACATAGTGTGACATATATTAAATTAACAGTTAGTAATGACTGTTAACTGTTAGTACTAAAAAACTGTTAGTGTTAAAAAATACATCCCAAATAATTTTAACTCACAGTTTGGGTTTTTTTAGCATTGTTATAATCTCAAAGACAATGTCTGACAACAGCTTAATAGGTCTTGCTTTTTAATCTACTACTTTTTAATCTACTACTCTGTTATACTTATAAATGTAATCTTGGCCTGGCTAGATTATTTGGGGAATAGATTTCATGCTTGCTCATCTTGGTAGACAGAAATACTGTATAAATGTATACAGTATTCCCTGTAAAGGATGCCACATTCTTGAAGTAAGGGGTTCGCTCATGCCACTTTTTTCTTTCCCTGTTTCCCTTTTGTTTTGTTTTGTTGTTTTTTTAAATAGAAAACTAGAACACAAGTCAGAAGGAATTTTTTATTAAAGGGGATGGAAGGACTTCACCTGGAGGACAGTGAATACTTTTGGGGCAACGTTTAAAGGAAGAACATCAAAGGTAGAGAAAAATCAGCAGAAGGTAACGAAGAATGATAGTGTCTCAGAGAATGTAACTTTAAATAGAGATTAGGGAAATCAGTCTTACAATCATTAAAGAAGATGACATTTTTTAAGCCAAGGACATACTAAGGAAAAATAAATTTAGCTCATATATAGGTAAAATGTCCTGAAAGTAAGATGCTGTCTATCAGCTAGTGAAACAGTCTCTCAAAGGATGTAGAAAAGAACTCCATCTATTTAAACATTTAAAAGTTAGCTGAACAAAGCACTAAATCATATGAACTGTGAAAAACACTCATCCATTGGGAGGGACCATACCAGATGATCATTTTCTGTTTTAGTTCATATTATACCAAACCACAAATTCAAGCACACATACCTCAGTTTACTCATTGCTTGAAATAGGAAAAGGGACATAGGTCACATTGTAGAGAGCTTGGTTATGCTGCTTCTGGTTGTGTCCTTAGTACACAAAGATATTTTCAGGCAAGTCATGCTTTGCCAAAGTTCCTACCTTTTTGCTACTCTAAAAGCCTCTAAAGGGAGGAATGAACCTAAAGGGTCAGATCCTTAGATGCAATAAACCATCATAACTCTGATGACTCCCTATCACTATCTCAATTTTCACTGGCTTAGACTCTGCCCCAAATAGTTATTCATCAACCAGCAAAAAATTGCCACTAAAACATGTGTTATTATAATATATACAGTAATTACTCTTCAGAGACTGTTCAACAATGTTTATACATAGCAATGCACATTCTGTAGTAAAAAAAAATAGTACTATACATAATTAAAAAGGAAAATGTAGTGTGCAATCACTACCCATAATTTTCCCTGTCCATTCTCTTCTCTGAATAATTCTCAATTATGTAATAATACCATAGGAAATGGAGCGGCAGTTTTACTGTTATATGCTGCAACTCCATTGAAGTCAGCTAAATTCTGTGTATCACTTTGTGCTGAACTGGTAGCATTCAGCTCCTGATTATTAACACATCTCTTCTTTTGAAGTTAGTTGAACAACAGAAATATTTAATTTTCTTTTTCAAAATTAATTATTTAACACTTCCACATCAAATGGCATCTGTGTAGATGATCTTAGAAAACCAGTACACATGCAAGATAATTGTCATGACTATAAGAGAGATCTCTGCTTTGGTTCTTCTGACCAGGTAATTATGTTATTGTTCTGGCTTTCTTGTTCTATTTGTTGATTGAAAATCTTCTAGATTTGTACCTTGGATGTACCCAAATTGCACGCTATGCAAGGAGTGAGTCTACGCAACATATGTCCCTCGTTAGCCAAGGACCTGTCTAGCAGGGACATAGAATCATTTTGTTAGAAGAATTCCCGTAGCCTATGAAGACTATTGAATGAATTAGTCTATAAGGGCACTTATACTTGTGTCTAATGCCTGCTCCAATGTGTTCTAATTAGAACATGTCAGAGGAGACTCAATTAATCAAGTTGAGTCAATTAATAGAGTGAGTCTACTGGAGTGTGCTAATTAGAACATTCCAACAGCCTTGGCATCATGTGTATTCAGGTTCTCTGCATTTCAAAATTGTGGTGGGGGAACATTAATTAACACTCATTGAATGAGCTTGAGTTAAAGTGCCCCCACTGCCACTTTGAAGTGCAGGATGTTCAGGACATGAGACACTGTAGACATTTTAATTAGTGCAGCTCCTAAGGGTCTACTGGACTCTGTTCTCATTAAAACACCCTCCCTGACACTCCAGAGCACACGTTTAAACACCCTCAGTGTCACCTTGCCTTCCCCTCAACTCTGGAGCATGTCTAAGGCAGGGGCTGCTGCACACTGCTGTTGCTGCACCGCCGCTTCACATTTGGCTGCCGCAGAACCCCCTCTGCCCTGCTGCCCTACATCTAGAAAGAGGTACCCACCAGGAGAGGCACCCACCAGAAGGGGTAATCAACTTAAAAAGGGTTGAAAACCCTTGCCCTGAGGTGCTGCCCTAAGATACCACCTTAAATGGCTCAACCACCCAACTACAGGGTAATTCTCTTTGTTGTGCGCTCTCTTTCTTGTCCAGTCAATTTGAAGTCTTTACTGTCCAACAAATGGCTTCAGGAGGAGGGTTGGAGAGTCACTTGCTCCCTACCCTGAGTAGTGTAGAGGCAGGTGATTAGTGTATTCTCAAAAGAAGTAGGGATGTGGGTGGGAATGCCCTTAGTCAGAGCGGGGACTTGAACTTGGGTCATCCACATTCTGAGTGAGTGCTGTATTCACTGAGTTAGTGTATAAAAGAAAGCAGAGGCATCAACATTTTAAAAGAAATTAGTGGTTGCCACAGAATTTTGTACAGAGCCTAGTACTAGACATGTTCTGGCACACATTGAATCAAGATCCTCAGAGGAGACAGGCAGAAAAACAACTAGTTTCTGGATTCTGATCAGCCTTGGCACAAACTAAGCCCCTAGATGCACAGCAAGATTAAGACTCATGTTTCTGAATATGCTCAGAAGTAAAACTTCTGACAGGTGATACATTAATACGCTTCAAAAGCTATGAAACTAAGAAGTTAAGGCCGCTTCACAAATAGACAGCAGTTGAATGCAGGGTTTGGTTGTATGTGGCTACATTCCACCTGTGTTCCATTTTAGGCACTTAAATCTGGCCCTTGGATGCTTATCCCAGAGATGCAACTGTGGATACACCTCACCCCAAATTTTGGTATCATCAGCGAATTTAAAGAGGGCGCTTTTCACCCCGTCATCCAAATTGCTGATAAAGAGATTGAACAGCGCAGGCCCAAGGACTGAGCCCTGGGGGACTCCACTGCCCACTTCTTCCCAGGTTGAATATGACCCATCCACCACCACCCTCTGAGTGCGACCCTTCAGCCAATCTGCGATCCATCTGACTGTGTAGGCATCAATGCCACAGTCACCCAATTTCTTAATGAGGGTGGGGTGGGAGATGGTGTCAAAGGCCTTGCTGAAGTCCAGAAAGACTACATCCATGGCAGCACCTGCATCCAGTGCTTTTGTGACCTGATCATAAAAGGCAAACAGGTTGGTCTGACATGACCTGCCCCTAATGAAACCGTGCTGGTTGCCCTTGAGCATCATCTCTGAGGCCGGCCCATCACAGATGCGCTCCATGATGATCTTCTCAAAGAGTTTCCCTAGGATTGAGGTAAGACTGAGGTAGTTGGGGTAGTTGGGGGGCTAAAAATATCCAGGTCAAGGTCAAGGTGGTTGGCTGGGTTTTCCCAGCCCCAGGACTGTGTTGTGAACTGTGAGTGGTGGTGCCAAAGTCAACTTTGCTCCTAGTCCACATGGGTATTAATGATGTAGCCAGGAGAAGCCCTGATCACCTGATGGAGGACTACCATGCTCTGGGGGGCGTGCTAAAGGAGATAGGTGCACAGGTGGTTTTTTCTTCTATCCTACCAGTGAGTGGATGTGGAAGACGGTATGCAATGTGCACTGTGGAGACCAACTGGTGGCTTCGGGAATGGTGTCTGGAGGCGGGATTTGGCTTCCTCAACCATGACCGGCACATCACGACAAGAGACATGCTCAGATGGGATGGGCTCCACCTTTCCCCTAAAGGTAAGCGTGTGTTTTCTTCTAGGTTGGTGGACCCCCTCTGGCAGGCTTTAAACTAGGCTCGTTGGGGGAAGGGGAAAACAAGGGTGGAGGAATCATCGGGCTGCCAGACCAAGCAACACCCACAAGTACAGCCCAGCCTAGACCGACGAGCAAAACATATACACAGGTAAGCGACAGGGGTCAGAGTAATGCTGAAAGTAGAGGGCCAGTACACACATCCACAGGAGGCCTCATATGCCTCTACACAAACGCTCATAGTATGGGAAACAAGCAGGAAGAACTCACCCTCCTGCTAGCTGACACCAACCCGGACATAGTGGGGATCACTGAAACATGGTGAGACTCAACGCATGACTGGGCGATGAATATCAAGGGCTATAGGCTGTACAGGAGGGACAGGATAGGAAGGAAAGGTGTAGGCGTGGCACTCTACATTAATGAGGAATACCCATCCTCGTCAATTAACAAATAATCAGAGGAAGGGCACTCTGAAGTGCTTTGGGTTAGAATACAAGGTAGTCAAGGGGAAAGAGACTTAACAGTGGGGGTCTACTACAGACCTCCCAACCAAGGAGAAGAGCTAGATCAGGAATTCTTAGGTCAGCTCACAGCGGTAGTGAAGTCAAAGGATGTGGTAGTCATGGGGGACCAGAACTTCCTGGATATCTGCTGGGAAGAGCAGTCAGCCAGATCTGACTGCTCACATAGGTTCCTAGCCCAAATGCAGGACCTCCATCTAGCCCAGGAGGTGCACAGCCCCACCAGAGGAGACACCTTGTTGGACCTGGTGCTGGCCACAGGAGACGACCTGGTGAGGGAGCTGTGAGTGCTTGATCACCTGGGAGACAGTGATCATTGCCTGCTGGAATTCACCATCCAGTGCAAGGCAGCAGCCCTAGATTTCAGGAGGGCAGACTTCAATGAGCTAAGGAGAACAGTCAGGGAAGCACCGAGGTCCCAGAGGGGAAGGGAGCCAGGTGTCCAAGGAGAGTGGTCCTCCAAGCCTAAAGGGAGGTAATCCCAACACGGATCAAAGGGAAGAGGAGGGCACACAAGCCCCCATGGCTCACCAAAAGCATCTGGGAATGTATCCTAGCTAAAAGGGAGGTGTACACCCAATGGAAAGGAGGGGACATCATCAGGGATGACTATACTGCAGTTGCTTGGGGAAGTAGGGGGGCAGTCAGGAAGGCCAAGACAGAGATGGAACTGGGACTAGCTTCCTGGATTAAGGACAACAAGTCCTTTTTTAAATACATAGGAGGCAAAAAGAAGGTTCTGAGTAATGTGGGGCCCCTGCAAGGCACGCTAGGAAATTTGGTCGTCACACCAGATGACAAAGCCAACATATTTAACGATTTCTTTGCCTCCATTTTCCTAAGCAGGGGCTGAAACAGTCACCTCCCCACTGGGCCCCCCCTCAGGCCCCAGGGGAAGCACACCTAGGCCAAGGGTTAGTGAGGAACTAGTTAGGGAACTTATGGAGGAGCTGGATGTATTCAAGTCAGCTGGTCCGGACGATCTTCACCCTATAGTACTGAGGGAATTAGCTGAGGTCATTGCAGGACCCCTGGCACGGCTTTACGAGCACTCGTGGTACTCTGGAGTGGTGCCAGAGGACTGGAAGCGGGCCAGCGTGGTTCCCATCTTCAAAAAGGGGAAGAAGGAGGACCCAGGAAACTATAGGCCAGTTAGTCTTACCTCGATCCTGGGCAAGCTTTTTGAAAAAATTATTCCGGTGCATATCCACAAGGGGCCAGCAGGGGAAATCATGCTTAGGGGCAACCAACATGGGTTCATTAGTGGCAGGTCCTGTCAGACCAACCTGGTGGCCTTCTATGATTAGATCACCAAATTATTAGATGCAGGGGTAGCAGTGGACATAGTCCTCCTGGACTTTTGGAACACCTTTGACACTGTCTCTCACCCTGTCCTCATTAAGAAACTGGGAGACTGTAGTGTCGACACCCACACAGTCAATTGGGTCATCAACTGGCTGGAGGGCCGCACCAAGAGAGTGGTAATGGATGGGTCATTTTCGACCTGGAGGGATGTGGGCAGTGGGGTTCCGCAGGGCTCGGTCCTCGGGCCCGCACTGTTCAACATCTTCATCAGTGACTTGGATGAGGAGGTAAAAAGCACCTTGTTCAAATTTGCTGATGACACTAAGATGTGGGGGGATGTGGGCACATTAAAAGGGAGGAATAGGCTGCAATTGGACTTAGACAGGTTACAGGGGTGGGCGGATGAGAATAGGATGGGATTCAACACCGACAAGTGCAAAGTGATTTACCTGGGGAGGAAGAACCAGCACCATACCTACAGGTTGGGGAAATTCCTTCTTGTCAGTACAGAGGCAGAAACGGATCTTGGAGTCATCATTGATGCCTAGATGAATATGGGCTGGCAGTGTGGGGATGCAGTCAGGAAGGCCAACTGCACTTTGTCTTGCATCCCTAGATGCATCTCAAGCAGGTTCAAGGAGGTGATACTTCCCCTCTATGTGGCACTGGTCAGGCCGCAGCTGGAGTACTGTGTCCAGTTCTGGGTGCCGCACTTCAAGAGGGATGTGGTCAGCTTGGAGAGGGTCCAGTGGAGGGCCACTCGCATGATCAGGGGGCAGCAGGGCAGGCCCTATGAGGAGAGGCTATGGGACCTGAACCTGTTCAGCCTCCACAAGAGAAGACTGAGGGGGGATCTAATGGCCTGTTACAAACTAGTCAGGGGGGATCAGCAGGCACTGGGGGAGTCCCTGTTCCCCCAAGCACTACCAGGAGGGACTAGAAATAACGGTCACAAGCTGGCAAAGGGTAGATTTAGGCTAGATATCAGGAGGCGCTACTTCACGGTCAGGGCGGCTAGGATCTGGAACCAACTTCCAAGAGAAGTGGTGCTGGCTACTACCCTGGGGGTCTTTAAGAGGAAACTAGATGTGCACCTTGCTGGGGTTGTTTGACCCCAGTACTCTTTCCTACCATGGCATGGGGTCAGACTAGATGATCTGCTCAGGTCCCTTCCGACCCTAGAAACTATGAAACTTTCTCGCAAAGGCCATGCACTCTAGCCTCTAAGGTGCTAGCTATTAGGACCAGATACTTTGACCCCTAGTATGTCCTGCTTGCAGGTCATGCCCCTTGAGTCTCCTGCCATGCCTTGATTTTGTGAGATTGAGGAAGGGTCCTTGGTCATCCACAGGTACTCCCACAAGCTTCATGTACCAATGGTTCTTGGGGCTCCTCCTCCCCTTGCACCTTATCTACACGCCAATCAGGTCTTACACAGGGATTCACACTATGGTTCCTTCAAGCAGGATGGCTCCATGCTAGTGACGCACAATTGAACAATTTGGCCCATTACATTTAGCAGAGATTTGTGAGGCCCTTAGGCTAAAGACATCAACTTAATCGTTTCGAATAAATAAATAATTTACATGATCTGGGGTAACTCAGAGATGGATCACTCCATGCCCTCTGGTGACTGTGATTCATTCATTTCCTCTGAGAAGAAATAAACCAAACCTTTAGTAAATAAATAGTTCATGCAAGTCCCAATTAATTCATATGCAAATCTCTCTGCACCGTCTGGCACCAGTAATTCATTCATCTCCTCGGGGAATCAAAGAAATCAAGCTCTCTCAGAATAAATAGTTCATATGAGTCTTAATCTATTAATTGCCCCAAATTCATCAACTCTATTCCATACCTGACATCAGTCTTTAAGGCTTCTGGCTAGTGGATTAATCTAGTCCACATCCAATTAAAGTTAATCCAAACTCAAAAGAACCACTCAGTGAAAATAAATGGTGTGTTTTCAATCCCAAGCACTCTCCAGTAACTCACATCCACCACTTCTGCATCTTCCTCTGGTGAAGTGTCAATAACTGGGGACTTCTCCTGTGCCATGGCTTGCTTGCTCTCTTTCACCCACATGTTTGGATGACTGGGGGCTGAAGACTCCTCTGACCCTCCAGTCTGCAGAGCAGGTCCCTTCACCCATTCATAATGTCCCAGTAGAGACTCTGCTGCCTCTGGGCTCTGTATCCTGCCTCCCAACTTCCTGAAGCCTTTCTCTCACTGGCACGGGTTGCTCACTTATGACATCAGCCCCAGTGTACTGGCCATTCCGCAGTTGGCATGAGCTTGTAAAATGGGGCCGATGTTGCACCCACAGCTCTACCACCTGTGTCATTGCCGGCCTGCGGGTAAGCATGGACTGTCTCATGCTATCATCAGGCTTAAGTTCTGTCCCTGGACACCACTGGGGATGCTTCCTGGGGTATTGTCGTTCCAGCACTGCCCCACTGCTATGACATAAGCACATGCAGGAGTTCCCCGGGTCAGGTTAAACTTTTGTAGTTTGGGTTAACTCTTTATTGATCTAAAGTTATTACAACTCCTGAGGTGAAATAACTTAGATTGGGTGTGCCATTTTTTGGTTGATTTAAGCCCCATGAAAGCCTACACACCTTGGTTAGGTTGATTTAAATGTAATTCTTGTACATACCCTCAATGTGCATATCAACAGTGAAGCAAATCCATTATCACCTACAAACTCTGGTTCAGATTCATTTCTCACTGACAGCAGTATAATTCAGCAGATACTTCACTGCAATCAATGGAATAAACTAATCTTCTTTGATCATCACCCAGCTGTGAAGTGCTTGCATGAATTTTGGTTGGGCTATGTGTTTCCCTGGCCCATCTGCATAAGAGATATAATACTGCCTCTCAGGGACCTAGAAAAGATGTATTTTTAAAGGATTTAAAGCCTTCCAGTGAGAGGCACTCTTGTAAATACAAACCTCTTCCTGCCTGCTAGTAATAATGGCAACAGCTTTTTGCTATTGCAGATCAAAACAAACAAGAATAAAAGAACTGGCTCATATTCATTGTGTGCTTTTAAATTAAATAAAAATCAACACATTGGCGGCTTCTACTATGCAATGGCTAGGTGCCAGCAATCTTAATCAGTTTTACTTTTTATTTAGCAGTGCCAACTATCTAGCATCATTGAAGTTACCTATTCTTAGCACTGGCCCTGTAACAAGAATAAAAACTTGGCTAAAAACTAGCACTTCAAAAGAAAAACAACAACAAAACTCTAACATGAAACAAAAAACCCCTCCAATAAATAGGCATGCCAAACCATGGGATTTGAAAAGTAGTTGCTGCTTTCATATTTCCTCATCATTAATTGAAGGGAATTCTGTGACCCTCCTTTAAGTATAAAAGAGGCAGGAGCTAGACTTTTTACATAGCAATGCCCAGGTTTCTAACAGATTATGTGACAGCTCCTGCTTCAAACATGTTGGCAATCATGGGACACAGCCTCAGGGAACTGCTGTATTTGATGCTAAAGCTGTTTCTGTGGCATTCCCTTCCCTCATAGTCCTTAGCCTAAGTGCTTTTTATTAGAAAACAAGTTGTATTTTGGGAGCTCAGTTGTTATTGTATTTCCACTGGAAACTTCAGCTCTTGTATCCTTTACATGAAAGTGGACAACTCACTGTAAAAGATATAGGAACTGAAGGCAAGGTAGAGGTGCACCTTATGTAGAAATTACCTGCAGTAGAGATACAGGACTTCACTCGCTAAGGTTGGCAAACTGTCAGTTTCTCTCATGAACACTAAAAATTTGTGTCTGCATCTTAAACAGAAACTGGGTGGTATAGCATGAATGACACAAAAAGATACATTTAGTACTAGTCATAATGGTGGATTACATAATATAAACACATCTATATTGGGAATTGGACAGATGTTTGACTGTTGTTGGGGGGCTTTTTGGATTAATAACAGTTACAGCAGAAAGTGCTGTACAACATTTAAATTTTTGTCCATAGTTTTGTATCTGTCAGAGACAAACAGATGTGCTGATACTAAAGCTCTTTTTAAAATCTTTTTAATCATGAAATATGACACAGCGATGCTGCCCTTCTAAATTAAGCAGCACATCTACATTTGCACAATTGCAAAACACTTCTTATCCTTCTCATGTTATTTTCAGTACTTTTCAGAGCGGTCATTCTTTATTCAAAAGAGTTCAGTGGCAGAGGCAGACAACTCAAACCCTTGTTTATACAAATTATGAATAAATACAATTAGGGAGTCCAGCTGTTGGAGAAGACTGTCAACTTGCAGACATGACAAGAATAAAAAACAGCTAGTTTGGGAAGAATAAGAAACTAAGACAAATTAAACCATGCTACAGAGTTTGTGGTGTACAAACGTGTACATATTATTTACATTTCACATGCTATGTGCAATTAGTGCATCTGCTTGGTACATGTACCTATACTTTATCTTTGAATAAAGCCCTGCTGTTTCTCTCATTCTTTGAAGATGGGGGGGCTGATCCTGGAAAGGCTAACTTCAGTAAGGGGGTAAAGCTATATGTATGTATAAATATTTACATAATTGACTTGGCTGATATTGAGCAACTATTGCTGGTAACTATATCTGGTGTATGTGTGGATGAAATGATTGTTTTGTGTATGTGTATGCTTGTGTGTAATGATGTGTATAATGATTTGTGTGTGTTTGTATGAACCCCTATGTCTAACTCACGTAATCAATAAATATGGCACCTTGCCTTATCTCTCTTTATAAAGTCTCATTCGTGATTTGAGCAATTGGCAATTTGTGTAACACTGTGAAGTCTCCACTCTCCAGTGCTTACATACATGATGTGTTAATTTTGGCAGCACTTTAAACTTTGGCATATTAATATAATAATTGGAATTGAATGATGAAACAGAACTAAATAGTGGCTTTGAAGTATGTGTGAAGACATGGAAAATGAACCCAAGAGAAGAGGGGACTGAAGGCAGATGACACAGAGAATTTAAAAAAAATGACAAGATTATGCACTCCAGGAAGAAACAAATCATGCTGGGTGTTTTTGGAACTAGTTGCCATTTGCAAGTTTTTTTGCAGTCATTTCTCATAACTGTGTCAGCCCTCAAGAGATTTCTTGATGGATGAAATTGTTCAGTCATCAGTAAATATCTAATGAGATTGAAATATTTCAATAACTGCAAGGCTTCTTTTATATAAAGTTTTCCATTGACCTACAAATAACTGCAGCCTTTGAGAGGTGAACAAGGAAAGACTGACTAACACCGATTACCCTTTTTGACTTTGGAATTGATCATGTCTTTTGCTTTGCTAAGTATTTGGATATTGTCCCTTATCCACTGAAGACAAAATAGACTTTTTGCAAAACAAGCTGAAATATTCAAGTGTGTCTCATGGGTGACCTACAGCTGAAAAATTTAGAGAATTTTTATGTATAAGAAATGGGAAAGAGACAAGTAACTCAGCAAAATTTTCAAGGCCACTATAGAAGAATGACCTCCTAGTGGTAGACGAAACACTTGGTGTGTGGGCAGAACATGGAAATTAAGAAGTGAATGGGATGGAGCAGCTGTTCACAGGGCACAGCTGTTTCCAGGGCTGCTCACAGGGCACAGTTCATATACAGCTGTTCACAGGGCACAGAGCAGAGACAAACCGGACGGATGTCAGGCAGGAGACTCAGGGGCTACATCAGATACAGCTGTGGAAAGAGTACTTGCACTGGAGGGCCCAATAAAGGGATATAAAGAGAGCTCAGTAGAGCAGGATAGGGAAACCTGTTGTACTAGACTCATTTATTACATAATAAAGTGAAAAGAGGTACAAAGCAGTCCTCACCTCCAAGTACATTATCATCTGATAGCTGTCTGATTTTAGGCATATCCGGTACTCATATCTGTTTGGTATCAATGTGTAATAATAAATAATATGTCAATCAATAATATTGCTGTAGCTAGGTCTTAGTTAAAATTATTCTTGGTCACTTGATGAAATTCATATTGACACCAAGTGCTGTGATCTATATATTATTTGCTTGACAGTACAGAAGTACACAAGGGAAATAAATAATAGACATTGAAGAAAATACTGTGTTCACAGGGCTCCCCAGTATAGCTCTGCGAGTACTTTCCAAGGATAGTAATTGTCTCCATTTGGCAGATGTAGAAACTGAGGCATAGAAAAGGTATAGATCTCAACCCATGTCACACTGTTGCTTGGTTTGGGTAGTCTCAGTGCTATATCTTTTGATTGCTTCCAAGAAAGCAAAACTAATAGTTGTACTTCCTGCCTTTCTTTTTTTCCCTGGACGCTTGGAAGAAAGTGGAATAGTTGTGTGTGTGTGTGTGTGTGTGTGTGTGTGTGTGTGTGTGAGAGAGAGAGAGAGAGAGAGAGAGAGAGAGAGAGAGAGAGAGAAAGAGAGACTGCATGTTCATGTGCAATAGGGCTGTGTGAAATTTCATTGGCTGTTTTGTTTCAATTCTGTTTCAACTTGTTTCGAGCTTAAAACAGTGAAATTGAAATGAAACAGAGGGCTTCAAAGGAGCTTTGAAATGAAAAGAGGGTATTCAAAATGTTTCAGAAGTTTCAAAACGTTTCGAGTTTCAAAGCTGAAGCTGGGCTTCCCTGAAGGGAAACAGAAAGTAAGGAGAGGGAGGAGGAAGAGTGGAGAAGGTGAGGTGGGGTGGGGTAGGGCGGGAAGGACTGCTCTGATATTGACTGTGTAGCTAGCCAGTGACTGTCATCCTTCTCTGAGGTTGCTTCCAATCCCAGCGCTCTGGGGGAGGAATGGAAAAACAGCTTAAAAGGCAGCATTGTTTGAACTGCCCTGCTTTCTGTCTTGATGTCACTTATTGAGTTGTGTGTTCCAGCAGCTCAGGATCAGACAACTACAACTAGCACTGATCTTCTAAATGATTCCCTACTTGCTAGGCTAGCCCAGCAAAAGGGATTTCAGAATATGTTTTTTCTAGGCACTTTTATTTTATTATTATATTCATTGCTTTATTCTTTTGAATTTTATAATTATATTGGATAGGATTACTATGGAATTTAATGTATATAGGAAGTCAAATGCATTTATATTTTATTTCTATACATTTAAAGCTTTGCAGCATACATACATACATACCTAATAGAATTTATATACGAAGACAGATATATGTATAGTTGCATGTATATTTGTTTTTATGCATTTATTCTTTGCACCACACCTACATTATTGAATTTATATAGGGAGAAAGATATATTTCTATTTGTTTGAACACATTTCTTCTTTTCACCACACACCTACATTTCTGAATTTATATAGAAGAAAAATATATTTCTATTGGTTTTTATACATTTCTTCATTGCCCCACACCTACATTTTTAAATTTATATAGGAATGTGAATACATTTATATATTTGTAGGAAAGGAACAAACCATGAAGCGTGGTGAAAAGGCAGGTGGCCAGCCTTCAGGGAGGGATGGAAGAGGGGGTAGAGGGAGAGCTGTAAGTTTCCCCCCACACCAAACTGGGACATAGGCTCTTTCCTCCAGCTAGAAGGGATGAGGCTTCTACAAGCAGCAAGGATAGAGGAGCAGTGCCACTGCCTGTGCCTGTGCCTGAGACTGCATCCCCACCATGAGCACCAGCCATTACCCCCACCACCACCACCATGATGACAACAAGAAGCAGCAGCACCAGTATGGCAGCCTACTCCACCCCTATGTCACTTCCCATGCTGAGCATTGCAATGCCAGAGGAAGAGCTGGCGCTGGATCTGAATCTTGGTGCCCTAGCAAGGGAAATTCTGGGAAAGGAGGAGGAATCATCTGAGTTTGTGCTCAACACCCCTCAACTTTCCACTAGAGCTAGGTCTCCTTCCTCAGAAGGCACTTCGGAGGAGTTTGACGTAGAGATGGAGGCAAGTGGCTCAGCTGAGTCAACTCCTCCTCTTGTTGTGCCTCTGTATGCTGAGGAGGGGGAAAGTGAAGCAGCATCCACACATGCACCCGCACCCCAGAAGCAAGTGGGTAGTGTGGTGTGGGATAATTCTGAGCTGGATGATGATCCCATGTATGCTATCTGTCTGTACTGCTGAGCAAAAACCAGCTGGGGCAAAGGAATAAAACACATGAGCACCACGGGATGCTGATGCATCTCCACCGGCACCACTCCCTTGCCCTTACTCTGCCTCAGCCTGGCACCAGCAGGAGCATGCCCAAAGGGTAGTCCCCCTCTTGCTCCAAGGACCCCATCCCCCCCCAAAGCAGAGGCAGGCCATCCTGGAACACTGGGGAAAGGTGGGCAGAAAGTAGGGCACTTTGCAAGGATGAGTAAGATCACCCAGAGCACTGGGGAGATGCTTGCTGTCAATGGCCAGCCCTTCTCCTTAGTTGAGCAGCCAGGGTTCAGGTGGCTCATAGCGCTCGTGGCCCTATCATATGTTGAAGTAGATTTATCCAGGCCTCTAACTTGACTATAAATTTATCCAGGCCTCTAACTTGACTTCAGAGTGAAGAAAAAAAAATGCTCTTGCTTCATATTTTAAGATAAGAAAAACTCTTCTGCTTATTATGACTCCATGCACAGTTCTTTGGGAACAACTGTTTCTCTCCTAAAAACAAAAAGGTGATAACAGTTCTCAAAACAAAATGTGAGGCCCGGCTGTGAAAAGTGGTTTGTACATTGTTCCCTCTCAGGATCAGGTCTCAGATATTGGAGGCAGAGGAATGTGCCCCCACAGGTAGTTGGGTATTGTTGTCTTTGATAGATTCTGGTATGCAGTTTGTGGTGGTACTGGAGATTATTGGCAGGTTTTGTATTTTGAGCTGTAGGAAGCTGGCTTTAGTTCTGGTGAATTTACAAGCCACTTTTCAGAGCTGGGCCTAAGAACTGCACTTCATCAGCCTCCTAGGTAGTAGGTACAGAAACTCATGGACTCAGTATAGACACTGGAATTATGACACACCACAACCTGCTGGACATCTGACTCCCCAGGTACCTCTGCACTTTTACCTGAGCTGCTACAATCCCCTTCCCTTCCCCACCCCTGACCCCAGCCTGTCCCTCACTCCCTGACACCTCCATTTCCATTTTCACTGACTGGCTTTCTTGCCTGTATTGCATGCCAGGCCAGCCTCTGGCTTCCTTACTATGCCCCAGTGCCAGTGAGGGCGCATCTTCACACACATACATAGTCTCTCTCTCACACACACACACACACACACAGAGTGAGGACACGCCTTAACAGACATGCTGGAGAAGAGCTCCTGCAGGAGAGGAAAGAAGGGCTCTGTCATAGTTTGGCTACCTGAGATGCTGCTGGTGCTACTGTGCTAGGGCTCACTCACTAAATTATTTTATACCTGTTGCCATTTAAAGTGGTGGACTGAGATGAGGCTGTAGGGGAGGAGGAGACCTCACTGGAGCACACTACTGTGCTGTGTAGAGGCCCCAGTGCCAGTGAGGGCACACCTTAACACACACACAGTGTCACCCACCCATGTCATGTGTTTTGCTGTAAGCAGCCTGAGGTGCAGGGTCCCAGAAGCCAGAACTCCCTACACCTATCTTCCTGACAGCTGGTGGGCTTTGTGGCCTCAGTAGGGGACAGCATCCCTGCAGTTTTCACCCCCCTGTGCCTTAACACACACACATTGTCACCCATGTCATGAGTTTTGCTTGTCAGCAGCTTGAGGTGCAGTTTCTGAGAAACCCCTGCATCTATCTCCTTGAAACATGGCAGGTTTTGTGGTCTCAGCAGGGGCTACCATCTCTGCAGTTTTCACTCCCCTGTGCCTTCACACATACAAGTGACACAAGGTTTGCTTTCACAATTTTTGAGGTGCAGTTTCCCAGAAACTCCTGTACCTATCTCTGGGAAGCACGGCAGAATTCATGGCCTTGGGAGGGGCAACCATCTCTGCAAGTTTCATCCAAATCAGGCAAGAAATAACAAAGTTATAGGCTGTTTTGTCCTTCCTCATTATAGCCTATGGGCAAAATGTCAAAACAGCGTCAAAACAGCATCGAAACAGTGAAATGCAATGGAACAGCAGTTTTGAAATGAAACAAAATTCAAAGCACAACACCGTTCCGTTGAAAAGTCAAAATGCAAGTCGAAATGGAACAGTGCCGTTTCGCACAGCCCCCTGTGGAGAAAGCCTCATCAAGGGGAATTTAGTCAAAGAGCTTAACTTTCATTTTGTTCTCACCATTTTGTACATTCTAGACTCCTTCATGCTCTAGATCCAGTCTTCTGAAAACTTCGGTCTCACAGCTACAGGTCTCCCTGCTATTGCTTAATGGCAATTTGATTGTCCCACTGGAGTGTAACTGTTACGGGAAGCTGTGATCATGGCAGTCAAAGAGACCTCGCTGCCAGCTAGTCCCAAGGAGACATACTCCTGTCAATGGACAGTCAGTGAAGACTGCAATACAGCACAGTAATTCTGTTCATGGTGACCTTGTTGCCGGACAGATGGAAGGTTTTGTACCTGTTAGAGCTTAAGGTGTGTGGCAGTCTACTAGTTCAGAGCCAGCAATAGAACCCAGGTTTTATGGACTTCTTGCTCCATTTAAAGGATCATACTGTGTTCTGAATTATTAGTTAAATATATATAACATTTTTATCATTGCACTAAGATGTCTGCAAATGTATACATAATGTGACTGGGTCTGGATAAATGCACTAACTTTGAAGTTAATTTTAACCAAAGCTATGTAACAATTTGAGAATTTAAATGCAACAGAAGCAAAGGGATGTTGGATACTGGCTTTGCAGTGCAAGAGCTATGTGGATTTAGACTTTTACACTGAAATGAATCCAGCCTGGCACAGGCTCAACCCTTTTGAGCAACAATAAGAAAGAGCACAGATTTGGAGGCTTTGGAACTGATAGTCTTTTTGTTTATTTGACTCCTTCTGTTTGTCAGTATTTATTTTCAAAAGAAATATTGAACAGAAGGACCCTACCTTAAATTATTACTGTGGAATTCAAGGAAGAACTTTGTGAGAAGGATGCATTAATTTCTGATGACACTGAGATGTTTGTGTTTTTTATTAAAAATATCAGGCACAAAAAGCTTGATGGCACTTTGACTAACACCCCAAAGATTTTTAAGATGACATATTTTAAAGCACTGATCTTGGTCCACTGCAGCTGCGGTTTAGTTTGAAGCTCTATTTGCATTCTTTAGTGATAAGGGACTATTTAAGCCACATGTTCTAAGTTCCAACAGTCAGGAATCACCAAAACATCCTGCTCTCTCTCTATCAGCCAAAGTTTTTCTATGCTCTGGGAACCATTCTCTGGCCTGTGAAGCAACTTTTGGACCTCTTTGCACCTTTGGAGCAATGTAAAAGAACATATTAGAAGCCAGAGTTTACTTTATACTTTTTATGTTAATGAATAGGAGACCTGACAGAAAGAAAATCAGGAAGAGACAACCCTCTGCTTGCATTCATTTTTTTGATCCATGTATCCACTCATTAAAAGAGCAACATACGTTGTTGCAAAAATGAAAGCATGCAGTCTAGCATAATAATTAGAATGATTAATCTTACCCTAGCAGACCAAGGAAGAGAGACAGGGTGAGGAGGAGGAGTAAACAGTTACATTTCCTGCATTTTTAAGTTATAACGTTCCCTTTACTGGTATATGCCCTGCTATTTCACGTCTTTAATATTACTGACAACACTAAACCAAATGGAAAATGCAAACAGGGCTTCACTTCCCTTAACTCAAGGCACTGAGCCTTGTAATTCTTTGTTGTACAAGATGCAATTGAAAAATAACAGCAGTTAGCTGCAGCTGAGGGCAATTTTTTTGCTGATCATACTGTAAAACAAACATTTTTTTCCTTTGAGTGTACTTCTAGATAGACTTAAAAGGTTCTACAAATAATGGAAAATGTATTTACCAGCAGACACAGTAGACAGTCTGCTGGTATAACAAATAGCACTTGAGAAAGTTTTAACTCACAATGTCTGATGTAATGCTTTACTGAAAATTGAATTGGAAATAGACCTAAGTTCTGCACCATGTGGAAGGGTGTTGCCAATTTAATTATAAAGAACTGGGCGTGAAATAGCCATCAATCCATTTTTTTCCACTAAAAAATCTTTTGATTTCCTCTAGCAAATACAAAATAACTGGAATAATTGTAGCCTGTCTGAGCTGTATATGCAAGAAGAACGGTGTATTAGGTAATATCTTTGAGTGGACCATCTACATCAACTCTTAGCCCATGGGCCAGACCCAGCCTATGAAGCAGTGTCATCCAGCCTGCAGTGTCATCCAGCCTAAGGTCCAGAAATTTGGCAACCGGGGAGTGGTGACAGTGTTAATTGCTGCTACCCTGCTGCCAAATTTTTGGGTCCATAGGGAGCTCTATGGGCCAGATAATGTGGCCCTGTGCACTAGATTGAGGAGGTACACAGATGGATCAGGGTGGTGTGCAGCCATGTTGGGCCCACAGACCAACCCCACCACCATTCATCTGGCTTACAGAGCCAGAAGGTTGGGTACCACTGATCTACATTGCTAGAAGAAATGTTAAACAAGCTTTTGGGCACAAAGCTTCCTCAAGTCTGAGAAATAAGCAGATATAGCCTAAATTAATGGCTTTAGTTTACTTCCATTATATAAATAAAAAAGGTCACCTGAAGAAGGTGAAGTGCACAATAAAGCTGTGAAATATTCACCGTTGGACTCTTAAATATCAACAAGTTCCTCCCTGTAGCTTATGCTCCAAAAAGACAGTTAAGGATTAGGTCCATTATTTCCTACTGAAAAGCAAACTTTTGTCTCTACTAAATTGCAAGTCTGATACAAATGAATACTTACCAGTGAGATCCTGGAAATTCTGTAGTTTTGTGAAGACCACCAACCATCAAACAAAACTTCAGATTTTGTCTCCAAATGATTTTTACTGTTAGATTTTAAAAGCTTCCAATTTCTCAAGAAACCCTTTGAAAGAAACTTAATGAATGCTAGCATTATTTATTACTCAGTCCATTAACACATTTTCACACAACTTCATTTGAAATATAGACATAGTTACTCTAAACTACAAGTACATGAAAGCCAGTGCATATTAAATAAGCACATCTTGAAGAGAACACTTCTTAGTTGTAAATGTTTTGTCTGGGTTATAATGATTGAAAATTGAGGAACTGATCTGTATGTATTAATATCAAAACTATTTTAAATAATAAATGCACTTTAAAAAGAGTAAGTTGAGGTAGCAGTGAACCTTTAACTATTCTTCTTCTCTCAGTGGTAATCTTCAGGAAGGAAAAAGGTGACTTACACATGTCTTTCTATTTAGAGAAATAACTGTTGACCTGCCTGCAGTTTTGATAGCCTATAATTCTATTATCCTGCGGTAAATTATTTATGTTATCCAGGCTTAAGTCACAAGCATTTCCCAGCATGTAACATGCTTAGATTTCAGTAGGAATCATTATAAATCATTCTATGGCACTGTCATACCAAGTTGTAGACAGCCAGGTCTGGGTCAGGAGAGGCAGCTGAGGTCCAAAGAGTGTATGGTGAGTTAGAGTGTAGGGAAGCTAGAAGATCCATCTAAGAAAGCAAGTCAGAGATCCAGAGGGTCAGACAAAGCATGGGCTAAAGAGGCTAGCTGGGTCAGGTATCCAGAAAATCAAACAATTGGATCAGGTATCCAAAGGGTCAGGCCAAACTTGGGGTCCATGGGCAAGCCAGGTCAGGTATCTGAAGAGTCTGTCAGAAAGCCAGTAGCAGCACAAGCTGAGTACAAAGTTGAATCTTGTTACCTAGGTGCTTCCTCTTCTGGGTCAGGGTTTTATATTGGAAGTAGTGAGGGGTCAGCTGACCCTGGATGGGCACTCCAGTGGCAGGGAGTGGGCATGTGGCAAGACTCAGCTGGAAGGTTCTGGCCACCTGTGTCTGCCCCATGCTCTGCTGAGGAGGTGGCAGACCACAGTCTGACAGGCACAAATAAAAAACTTTACTATTTTAATATTATTCCTGTATAACAAGTGTAATGCGCCTAAATCCAAGTGAGACTTCAGTTTAAAAGTTTCATCATTCAGGGTGCTAGAGTTTCCTTTGAATATATAGCTTCAACAGTACTAGGATTCATAAACTGTCAATGATGAGCATTAGAACAGGGGTTCCACACGTTTTTGTGCTGTGGCCGGCCAAATCACGGCCCAGCAGTCACAGCTGACTGTGGCCAGAATTTCCAGCTGAAAGACAGGTAAAGGCTACCCCCATGCCCCGGGTGAGGCGGTGGGCCAAACCGTTTGCTGCCACAGGCCCTGCGGAAGGAGCCGTGACCTCTCTGTCCAGCTCTGTGGGGCCACAGCTTGCCTGTCTGCGGCCACTTTCGATCTGGTAGCTGACCATGCTGCAGACTGACAGTCAACCCGCCACAGCCTGGCACCGGGCCATGGCCCCGGGATTGAGAACCCCTGCATTAGAACATCTGGAATAACCTTTAGGGCAACAGGCTTGCTTCACACCCTGTTATAAACTGCTACAGGCCACACATCCTGTTCATGTTTAGGGGCACAGAGGTGGAAGCCACAGTCATTCCGGTACTGTTCCATTGCTGGTTTCCAAAATATGTTCAGAACCCACTGGATGTCTAACCCTTATTTTTGTTTTTCCTGCATGGGTCTCAGATGCACAGTACAAGTTTCTTGGTACTAAATAGGGCCATGGTGATGGTTTCTTCCTTCCTGTGCAATATGGCTAGGGACAGACATTAAAAAAGCCTTAGCCTGAATTAATTAAATCTTTGCAGATTAGTCTAACCCAGGTAGGCTGAATCAGTTTTGTAACTACACAGACATCCCAGAAATACAGACATATGCCTGCAGTGACTCAGTCTATAAGCTGAGGGGCATGAGAGCAGTCCTCCTTTCCCTTCCATACAGCTGTGCTGGGTGGGGTGTGGCCATGCCCTTGCAGGACACTGTTATTAGGGAGGGCCCCCTCCTCCTTGATAAGAGAGCATTTATCAGCTCTGTTATCAGCAATTAATACCCCATCAGAAAACAAAGCCTCACTCATTAAAAGCTCTTCTTAAACAGCTTTTTCCAAAGGAAGGAATGCAGAGACATTACCAACTGAGCTGTTGATTACCTCCAAAAAACCCTAAAAAAAAGCAAAACTCTAAAAGCAAAGCTCATGATATGTGTGACTTTCTGTGTGTGTTAAGGCACAGTGGGATGAAGACTGCGGGGATGGTATCCACTTCTGAGGCCATGAAGCCTGCCAGGTTTCAAGGAGATAGGTGCAGGGGTTTCTGGGAAACTGCTCCTCAAACTGTTGAAAGCAAAACTCATGACATGTGAGGCTATATGTGTGTTAAAGCACAGCGGGATGAAATTTGCAGAGATGGTAGGAAGGCACTACCAAGCTGCAAGCTTACAGATGCTATGCTCTGCTGCTGCTCCTGCTGCTACACAGACACAGATGCAGATGCAAAATGGCAGAGACCAGTTCATAACAGCTTTTTATGGTGTTTCTCTGTCCCTCCCTGAGAGCACTGCATTGGAAGGGACCTCAGGGACAGATCGTGTCACTGGCCAGCTACAGATGTCAATATCAGAGCAGTCCTTCCCTGCCTCCTCCCCCACCCTCTTCTTAGTTTCTCCTTCCCTGCAGGCCCACCTCTGAAACAGTTTGAAACATTCAAAACATTTCTGAAATGTTTCAGATGCTTCTGTTTCATTTTGGAGCTTTTCCGGAACCTTGCATTTAGTTTTGGATTTGGTGTTTCAGCTGCTGAAACGTATACATCCGAAATGAAACGAAACGGCCGCCAAAATTTTGCACAGCCCTAGTCAGCAGTTGTTTTCTTCTTGTAAAAATATTTATTTCCTCCTTCCCTGTCTCTGCAGTCTTTATTTTCAGTTTTGCTTAATTCTTCAGTCTCCCTTCCCTCACTGCTTATACTCCCAACTAGAGGAACACCAAGTTGCAGATTGAATTTTACACTTCATTCTGATGGCTACAAGATCTGTGGTCATGCTTATCTCCTCAGGAAATTAATTTCAAAGCCTGGGCCCTGTTAACTAGAAAGCCCCATTTACTCATGAGCTTCATTCAGTCTTGAAGTTGACAGGTTCATAGACCCTCCAGCTCTGCTCCAAAAGACAAAACCATTCTCTGGAGTGCTAGATCTTGAATCATTGTCATTGAGAGATTTGAAGACTAGTTTCCAGATGCAGAATTTAACATTTTTTTCTAAGGAGCCAGTGTAGTTAGAAAAGCACATAGAGAAATATCCTTCGCTAGTAATATTTTAATTAATTGAAGTTATATTAAAGTTGGATTTCTCGTACCTTGCTACAGTGGTTCAAATAAAGCATCATCTGAAACATAAAGATTATATTTAGTTCTGGTATATTTGCCACTAAGATAGTATGAATGATCACAGTGTGAAGTTGTAGTGAAGTTTCCAAATGACTGGGTTTTAGTCTATAATGTAGAAACAGTAACTGTTGTTTCTATATAGAAACAACAATATAGATGGGGTTTTGGACACAAAGAGTGCCTGTACATGTGACAAAAATTGGCCATTTTTTGCAGTTTAATTGCATTATGTACATGCATCATGCATACATGTACAGTTTTTTTTATGATTTAAATAAGTTTGCTATGTTGCAAACTAAGCCACAGCTGCATGTCATTTAGTTTGCAGTGTAGCTATTTGTAACATTGCAGCCTTTGACAATTTGTGCCCCTAACCCACCCACGGTGGGAGAGGTGGGCTGAAGACAGGAGCAGTAAGGGGCCTGATTCTATTTTGTTCTGTTTTCTTTTGCAGAGCCTGCCCACATCTCCCCTGGCCAAAGGGTGAGCTGCCAGTGGGCTGAGCAGCCTTTGAGTTGCGGAGGACCCTGGTCCTTCCTTCCATGGTGGCAGCACCCCCCAAGGCTGCCCAGGCGGGCTGCTAGCAGGAGGGTGCTACCCCAGCTCAGCTTCAGAGAACAGTTGGATTGGGCTGGGTGCTGCCTGCGAGCTCGGGCAGCTCCCACCCACCAGCCATCTGCCTGGGTGGCCCTGGGGGCCCTACTGCTGTGGAGGGAGAATCTGGGGCCCCTGCAGCTCAGGGCCCACCAGCAGAAGACATGGTCAGGCTCTGTGGAACAAAAAAAGGGATCAGGTCCCTTGCTACATTTTTTTTCCCTCAGCAGAGCCTGCCCATGTGAGCTGCTGCTGGGCCATGCAGACCCTGGACTGCAGGGGGGCCTGGTCATAGATTTCATAGATTTCATAGACATTAGGGCTGGAAGGGACCTCGGGAGATCATCGAGTCCAGCCCCCTGCCCAAAGGGCAGGAAG
>NW_017728948.1:31428370-31442738 GCF_001723895.1 Crocodylus porosus
AATGGGCCTGTAGTTAGCCGGATCCACTCTCCTCCCTTTCTTGAAGATCGGCACCACATTGGCCTTCTTCCAGTCTTCGGGCACTACACCTTCCCTCCGCAGCAGCAGCACCCCAGCGAGTGCTGCCCCGGTTCACAGGCAGCAGCCACCAGATTCAGCTCTTCCCTGAACCCATGTGGGGAGCAGCACTCAGCAGGTTTCCAGCATGCAGCCTCAGGGAACAGTTGGATCCAGTGGGTACTGCCTGTGAGCTGGGGCAGCACCTGCACAGCTAGCACTTATTCTGGGTGGTCCCACGGGGTGCCGCCACTGTAGAGGGAAGGACCAGGCCCCTCTGCAGCTCAGGGGCTGCACAGCCCAGCAGCAGCTTATGCAGCCAGACTCCATCAGGGAAAAAATTAAAGTGGCACGAGGTCGGATTTTTTTTTTCTGCTGAGCTTGCTGACATCTCCTGTGGCCAGGGGGGCAAGCTGCCAGTGGGCCTTGAACAAGGCAGCATCCCCAGGTGGCACCTGCAAGCTAGCAGTGCATCCAGGCAGCACTGGGGAGTGGGGTGCCGCCACCAGAAGGAAAGATCAAGGCCCCCTGCAGCTCAGGGGCCACTTCACCTGCCAGCAGCTCACCTCTTCCAGCCACAAGAGACATGGGAAAGCTCCACACACAAAAAAAAAAAAAGATTGTCTCTCACTGTAAAGTGATGAAACCCCTAAATTGAAATAGTGGGTTTTTAACCATTGCAATTAAAAACCCACCTTTTCGATTTAAGGGACTAAACACCCATCACATGTACAAGTGGCCTAAATGCCCTAGCTTAGTTCATGAAAAGTTGTCTAGTATCTCTCCCAACTACATATGTACTCCAATAAAAGAAATTGCCATACAAATCCTGTTTTTCATATTACCTGGACCAACCTAGGTAACTACAAACATTTTATCTACACTTGAACTTGGAAACTCCTTATGTCAACAAGCCATGGATCTCATCAACCTATTAACTAAGAACATGATCACCAGGTCCTGTATCTAATTGGAAAGAGGGTAATGAAAGCTCCAAATCTGTGATCTGGTTTTATTTTTGATTACATATATCCTTGTCAGATAACTATATCTACAGGTCATGAATGCCACAGTTTTTACTTAAGGATTCCATTTGATGTATATTTCATCAGTCAAAACAAGTAACTTCTCCTCATCCTCTCTCTCCTACAATAGACTAACAGAGAAACAAAGGCAAGCTTTTTTCTAGAAGGGACAATGAGGACATTTGTGCTGTATTAGGTGAAAATGGTAAACTTTCCACACAGTCCATGAACATTTTTATGATCTCATAAAATACTGCATTAAACACTTTTCTTCTTTGTGGTCCACAGTAAAATGTTGTCATCATGCTATTATTAAAAATATAGTGCATTAATTACAAGAAGGGTGACTTAAATTATCCTCTAGCTTTGATCTCTGTGTCTTGTAATCTCCTTGGGGGAAACATATCTTGTTTCAACATTTCAAAGCATGGAACAATAGGAAACTATTTCTCTATAGTCTAAACAAACCTGATTTATTAACAGTGATACAAGCACTTTGGATGAAAGATATTTTAGAAATTTTGTTCTATCAGAAAACATTATGTATAATAATAAGATCATTTACATCTACCATTCAAAAAAAATAGTGGTAGACAGTTTCAAACTATTTTCTTTGTCCAAGGACGGCAAGGTACTGCCCATAAGATGCATATATTCAGCCCTTATGCACTATTAAAATCTATCCATGTGTCCCTGGAAACCTAATTTGCCCAATATTTATTAGTTCAGCAGAACTTGTGGTGCAAACAATGAATCAAAATTAAAGGATCATTAACATTTAGGTTTTACACAGGAACATCCTTTATGTAGTGACGTCATCTAAGTATTTTTCTGAAATGGCAATGTGCAATAGCTTAGGAACATTTATAAAGCTGTGAGAGACTTATCAATGAACAAAAGAAAAAAAGACCACATGCTGAGTGCATGCTTGATAGTCTGTGCAATTTACTGTGAAGTGCTACTTGTACTAGGCATGCCACAGAGCCATTGGTTTGAAAGGTTAATGATTGCAGCAATCACAATTTCAATTTACAGTAAATGGGATGACAGGAAGCCAAATACGAAATGGAGAGGTCCCACTGTGATGGTAGCTGAGCAACAATTCATCAACAACGGTACAAGAACACTATGAAACTAGAGTGCTAGAGACAACCTTTTGAGCTAGGGGAGGCCTGAGACTTCCATTAAGTCTATTTTTCAAACGATAATGTTAAAGCTTTAAAATTTCTAAATTACTGAACACAGGCATTGGTTCCTCCCTAGTGCTTATTCTTTTAATGGCTGTTAGCTTGTCTGAAGGCTCTTCTCTCACCCCCTCACATTTCTTTCTGTATTTCTCCTCTTGTCCTTAAAGTGTTGCCCTAATGGCTCTGGCCACTGCTAAAATAACCTTTTCCAGATGCACTAGATCAGTGCTTTTTGTGTATTTTCCACTTCTCTCTCCCTAGCACCTTAGCTGAGCCAATGCTCTGAGTGACTCTAAAGCAACCCAAGCACTACACAAGTCTACACACCCACACACCTTTGACCTTTTGCTTCCCTTGCCTCAAACGATTGTTTCTGGGGCCCAAAAGGGTGATGATAATAAAAGAGTTTATCATCTTACTGTTGAATGTAATGTGCAAGCATACAAAAAACCAATTGATTAAAATATCCTTAAAGGCTTTCTTTTTGTTGTTGTCTAATTAAAAACCATGTAATTGATCAATCTCTTAAATGTCATGCACATTACAGAAACACTTGATTCAGAAAGATGACATCTTTCTCATATTAACTGAAGCAGCAAGCAGCCTAAAGATATACATAGTAATTAACTGGACATAATTATGTAGGATAAATCACTTTTTTCTGTCATGACTATGCTGCCAGGATAGACACAGAGAAAAAATGTTATCTAGTAAAAGTGTTGTGGGAAAAATACACTTTTCATGCACAGTAACAATTTTTCATGCACAAAGGCCATTTAATATTTCAATAGGGATACCAATTACTATTAATCAAACATGGATTTCAAAGCGATTTAAAGTTGTCACATCTATTACAAGAATAGTCATGTGTGTCCAGCGGTAGGTAGGAGTCTCAAATTCTTATAATCCTTCTGGCTTTGTGCTCATTATTATTAGCTATACAATGGTAGTACCTAGAGGCCAAGTGAGGTTAGGGAGTCCCACTGTGGTAGGTACTGTAGAAAGGGAAAATACTAAAAAGTTCCTTACACAAAATACTTATAATCTAAGGCTTGCTTACATAGGAAGGTGTTATTCATGAAACCAGTATAATGATACCACTACAGTTAAACTAGGTGTAGGGGTATATTTAGGAGAATGCAGTAGTGCAGCTGCACTTCACTTTGGCTGTGCCCTACATGCATGGTGAGCTTTATGAACTTACCAGCATATCGACTTGGGGGCTGGTCGGAGTCCTTACTTTTATGCACCTTTGGAGCCCAAGGGGTGAATGCCACTGCTGCTTGTTCTTTTCTTCATCCTCAACCTCTCGAATTCATCAGCAAGGGAAAAGAGGAGATAAGCATGGTGGTACTCACTCCCTGGTCTTTGCAGATGAATGAAAGCAGGGGCTGAGCACCGCTGCCACTTGACTACTCAAAGGGAGGGGGAAAGTAAACGGCAGTGGTGTTCACCCCCTGGGCTCCAGATCAGGGTAAAAGCAGGGGCTCTGGCCAGACCTTGAACTGACCAGCTAATGAGTTCAGAGCTCTCTGACCTCACTGGGATCCAGGATCACAATAAGGGGTGTGAAGCCATACCCCCTTCCATGATATGGCCACGCCCCTGTCACCACAATCCTGGATATGCCCCTTCCTGCATGGATACATTTATTCTGGTTTAGGTAGCTATTTTTGGTTTACCTTCCCAAGTGACATAAATTAAACTAAATAATATATCAGAATGAGAATATGTGTGTTAGCTCGCTTAAGGATCACAGATGATTCACGTATCTACTAATTAAGTCTTGTATTACTTCTCTGAGGTAGTTATAAATATCCTGATGGTTAAACTGAGGATGTTACAGAGAGGTAAAAAGGTTAAATTACTTTCCAAAACCAAACTGCCAATCAACAGCAAAGTTAGGAGTACAATAAATACCAGAATTATGGTCTACTTATTTCTCCACTATCAGCTTTATAACAGACTGCTTGTTATACTTTGCCGGAGCCCCAAACTTTAAAGTCTGGATCCAAAACTTTTCCTAAACTTTGCACAGTTTGAAGATATTCCCATTCAGATTTTTGTTTCCATTCACTGTAAAGACATGCACACACATCATGTTTTATGCAAACCTGGATCAGAACCTCCTCAATGTTTTGATGCTTTTATGATCTGAGGTTTGGATCATATTTCTTTTTAAGTTTCTCTTTAAGCAACCATTTCTGCACATAGTGTTGGAGCATATATGTTAGTAATGAACCACAAATACATGCAGTGAATAGAACCTTCAAAGTTATGTGCACTTAAACTTCCCTTCCTGTTTACAGCAGAGTGGTTTATTTATTTTTCTAACTTGAACAAAGACATCACATCTTCCTACTTAAACCCATGAGCAACTTTCTTTCCATTCATTTTCAAATTACTACTGATTTTCTGTGAGCTGAACATTACTTAATCTCATGCTAAAATCTGAAAGAAAGTGCTTACATTCTTGAAACCTCTGTAGAGGATCTGAAGTTCCTTCTTTGTGAATTTGCTTTGTGCTTCCAACTGTTCAAGAGCCTCAGGCCTATGCCGCACGGTGGCCATTTCCATTTCATCTTCTACAGTGTCTGTGGAAAAAAGAGGGAAAAAAAGGTTAACTGAGAAATATTTTACATGGAAATACCTGTTCCTCACAGAAAAAAAATGAGACTCCATAGAAAATAGGATGTTGCAGAAGTGAAAAAGATAGTAAGTAAACTCATCAGAACAAGATCATGTCTGCTTCTGTGGCTAGAAAGCAACTGAAGACCTAGTCCTGATTAGTGTTTGTGTATATTACCATAACATAAAATTAAACAAGTAACAGAAGTACATATAATATGCTGCAAGGATGAGCCCTGTAAAGTTATTCATGACCTGCTGACTAGGTTTTTTTGTCTATAAAACTGAAAAACTCTCCATTAACAGAGTTCTTCAAAATAGCATTGCTTCAAAATAGCATTGCTTCCAGAACCTAAATAAATCACACTGATGCCTTGCTTATCAGTTAATAAATGCATAAGGGATCACAGCTTTGGGCTGGAGCATGCATGGTTGTCTTAATGCCAAAGTTTGGATTTGGGGAATTATGTAAAACTAAGAAAGGTAGTGGTTCACTTTCAGAGTAGGCCTTACTGCTGCATATATGATTAATGAACGCTTTAAAAGAAAATCTGGCTTTTTATGGATGGGAAGGCTAAATAACAGATGTGCAGACTGTGGGGACCAGATCTCCAGACAACTGAGTATTAAAGTATGCGTAGGCCTTCAAGGCTCATAGTCAACGGTGAAATTACAAGGAGTGAAGAGAAGGTAACTGCTTGGTTAACTTATCTCATAGTTTTAAATCTGAACGATCAAGCATTACACCAAAAAGTCTTCACACTTCAAATGGCATGTTGAGAGTTTTGTCAGTTGCACGTGGTACCAGCAATACACATATATGTATGTTTGTGTATACATATTGTAACAGGGAACTCTTACCCTGTTATAGCAAAGTGCCATGGCCCCTTAATGGAAGGGTTTTTGTGAACCACGCAAAGGAAGCTGGCAAGGCTGGGGTTAATAAACAGCCCTGCAGGTGGGTCAGCTGGTAGGGCACCTGACCAAAGGTGGGCAAGGCTTGAGTGGCATATAAGCCTGGGGCTCAACCAAGCCAGGGAGTTTCACAGTGCAAGCCAAGAAGGTGAGGAGCTTCTGACTAGGAAAACTGCAGTAGGAAACCGGGCTAAGGACTGACAGCAGAGTACTGCCCCTTTGTGAAAGAATACAATACTGGGTAAGGGGAAGCCTTGCTGCAAGACAGTGGGCTATCATGGTCATTTTGCTATGCCTGAGCCCTGCCAGAGGTCAGGCTTAATGCACTGAGCCTAGTCCAGAGTCCTTGTAGGATGAAGACAGAGGCCAAGGAGCCTAGCATTTCTTTGGAAGAGTGACAATAGAACTAGGGACCTGAAGCCCACGAGGGGCAGGTGCCTTTGGGGGATGAAGCAAGGGCCAGGGACCCATGAAGGCAAATTTTGGGGCCAGGGACCCAGAGCAAGAGGCAAGGGGTAGAGACCCCAAAAGCCTGGATTGACAGAGCTGATGCCTAGAAGCCAGGTCCAGTACATTGGGCCTCGGCTAGAAGGCCCAGTTAGAGCTGAGGAGTAGAGGCTGAACAGGCCCAGGACCTGATGAAGACTGATTAGACAGGCAACATCTGTAAGGCTTGGGCATAGTATAATGGGTAATTTGGAGCCATGTGATAAACCCCTAAGGCAACGGGTGCCTCAAGACACTTATGGACTAGGAAGACCTTACTATGGACAGACCAGACTCAGGGTAATGGGACCCAGGAGGTGATCTGTTGGTGAAGGAAAGATGAGGACTGCTTCTAGGACTAAAAAGTAGCCTTTCTTTCATAATTTAACAATTACATCAAAGTGTGGCAGGTGAGAGTGAAGGAGAGGGTACTTAGCATCGGGTTGAGGCAGTGGCCATTTGTCCACTAGGAGGCAGCACTGTCATGCCTGTGTTCTGGTCCTGATACAACATATATATTCGTGTTTTTGAAGCATTTGTACAATAGAACAACACTTATAAAGGTCTCTGGGGCAAATTTTAATAAATTCACTATCTTGTTTCAGTTGACCTTGCTAGAGAGAGACAGTCTAATCCAAGAGACAACACATACAACTAACTTCTTGATGTGTATAAAGCAAAGATATAGAGATAGCATTTTGTTTTAATAGGCCTAATGCGCAAACTGTCTTACTACAAGTCTGACTGAATCTAATTTCCCATGACTAAACTTTTTTTTTTTCAAATATGTTATTAAGGTAGTGTTACTCTTTAGGATGTTCTTACTTCAAGGCAATTTTTTTTGTTTTACCACTTGCTGTAACAGGAACTTCAAGCTGTCAGGGAAAAATCTGGGTTCAGGAGGTTGATTTCAACTAAAGAATAAGAATGCAATAGCAACTTAAAAATAAAAGGACCTTTCTGGTTTCTTAAATATATGCACAAGCAGAGCATAACTACTATCAACTCAGCTGAATAACTTAACATAATTGGTTTTTTTTTTTTTTTTTATCTTTTAGCAAAGAGATGTTGCCTCTGGCACTAGAACTGAAGTTCGATGCTGTAAAGGGAGATTAGAAATGATGCAAGGAAAAAGTGTGAGTGAATAGCTCTGGAAATGTTTGGTACCTGGTTGAAGGAGTTTAATGATTCAGGTACTAATCTATGCTCTGGAGTCCAGGGATCATCTCCCTGTTCCACTGTAAATCTTTCTTTGTGAGTTTGGACAAGTCACTTACGGTCAGATACAAATCATTATTGCAGATTTTTTTAAACAGATCCCAGGTGGACTAGGCACTTATGATCATGTATACACAATAAGCTTAGTTGGCCCCACAGCAGCATCCTCAGTTATGCTATACTGCTCAGAGTAGGATGCATCTACAAACAGTAGTGTATCCACTTCCATGCAGGGTGTTGGATGGACTTGTTAGGATAGGATAAGCTCATCATTAACTTAACTTATTAAGTTGTCCTATGGAAAGGTTTCTTTCCTTTTTCACTACCATTGATTTCAGAATGGGAGGGGTTTTTTTGCACAAATGCAGTGGGAATGAGAATAATTGTGTGCACTTAAGTTGATTATTCTTCTCTTTTAAGAGTTCCAGTCACTAATTGGAGAAAAACATCATGTAACAGTGGCAGGAGCAGAAAGCACAACAGCAGATCCATAAGTGGAAGGACCTGGAGTAGCACTTGGGGAGGGTGCAGGTCTAATTTGTGGCAGCCTGCCAAGGAGATAACCTCAAATAATGAACAGCTTAATATAAAAGTTATTCACCTATGAAAAATACAAAGAAGAGGTTGCCTAAACACTTTAGGAATTGCTTACAGGTAAAGAATGAATTCACAGAAAGAAGAGTACTTTCAAGACAGACTCACAAACAGAAAAATAGCTACCTTCACTGCATAAGAATTTATTTCTAATTATTTGATTTAGTGCTCAATGTTTCTTTTTTATATATATGACTCATGCTGCTTTTGGTGTCACTTCCTGAACTTCTGCCTCCAAGAGCTAGTTTGCAAGAGATGCTGTATCAGAGAACTCATTTGTTGACAGCTTGGGGGTAAGATTTATGTAGAAGGTATATAGAAGGCTAAATCCAGATCAAAGATGTAATGTGATTTGCGTTCCAGTAGACATTAGAAATATTAAAGTGATTCTTCTTTCCAGTATGCAACAATTCTTTTGATTCTGAGAGGCCTCTATTTAGATCAGCGGGGGCATCTAAACAAGATGTTTACTGGCCACATCTACATGAGATGCTACTGAGCAGTTGTTATTGTGCATTTCATAGTTTCATAGATGTTAGGGTTGGAAAGAACCTATTAGATCATCAAGTCCGACCCCTTGCCCTGGACAGGAATGAGTGCTGGGGTCAGATGACCCCAGCCAGGTATCTGTCCAATCTCCTTTTAAACACCTCCAGGGAAGGGGAAAGCACCACCTCCCTTGGAAGCTTATTCCACATTTTAGCAACCCTCACTGTAAAGAATTTTTTCCTGATGTCCAATCTGAATTTGCTCTCTACCAGCATGTGGCTATTATTTCTAGTTACCCCAGCAAGCACCCTGATAAACACTGTATCCCCTATTTCTTGCTACACCCTGTGATGAATTTGTAGGCGGCCATGAGATCACCTCTCAGCCTCGTCTTGTGGAGGCTGAAGAGGTTCAGGTCTCCCAATCGGTCCATGTAGGCTTTTTTCTGTAGGCCTCTAACCAAATGAATGGCCCCCCTCCGAACCCTCTCCAGGCCATCCACATCACTCCCGAAGTGCGGTGTCCAAAACTGGATGCAGTACTCCAGCTGCGGCCTCACCAATGCTGCTTAGAGGGGAAGTATCATGTCCCTAGACCCGTTTGTGATGCACCTACTTACACAAGAAAGGGTGTGGTTATCTTATTACCCCATCACACCCGTGACTCATGTTCATTTTGGAGTTGACTACAACTCCAAGATCCCTTTCCGTCGTTGTGCTACTTAGAGTGATGCCTCCCAGGCTGTAGGAGTGTTGATGATTCTTCCTCCCCAGGTGCAACACATGACACTTATCCTTGTTAAACTGCATCCTAGTCTGTTTCGCCCACCTTCCTAGCCTGTCCAAATCAGCCTGGATTCACTCCCTGCCATCTAGTTTGTGTACCTCCCCCCATAGTTTGGTGTTGTCAGCAAACTTGGACAGGGTGCTTTCTACTCCCTTGTCCAAGTCACTAATGAAGATATTGAATAGTACTGGTCCCAGGACAGAGCCTTGGGGGACTCTGCTGCCCACATTTTTCCAGGTAGAAACCGACCTGTCCACCACCACTCCCTGGGTACGTCCCATAAGTCAATTTTCTACCCACTGGACTGTGTAATAATCTACATTGCAACTGTTTAGTTTATTTATAAGAATTGGGTGCGACACTGTGTCAAAGCCCTTTATAAAATCTAAGTAAATAACATCTACCTCTATTCCTTCATCTAAGCATTTTGTGACCTGGTCATAAAATCAAACCTAAAAGGAGCTGCCTGCTATAAACCCATACTTATTGCCCCTTAGCATCATATTACCCACTGGTCCACCACAAATGTGATCATTAACAATTTTCTCAAAGGTCTTGCCAAGGATAGAGGCGAGACTAACCAGTCTATAGTTTCCTGGTTCCTCCTCTCTCCCCTTCTTGAAAATAGGGACCACATTGGCCCTTTTCCAATCCTCCAAGACCTGTCCCAAGCACCACTCATACTCAAACAGTTGGGCCAGTGACTCCGCTATGACTCCAGCTAATTCCCTAAGTACCCTAGGGTGAAGATCATCAGGACCTGTTGACCTAAATACATTCAACTCCTCCAGGTGCCCCTTTACTAGGTCAGCATGAACAGCTGGTGGGTTGGTATCTATATTGAGCTTACCTAAGGTCCCAATGGGATGCATATTTGTATTCATGTTCCAGGAACATGGATGCAAAGAAATTTAGAAGCTCTGCTTTGGCCATCCTATCTGTTACCAGTTGCCCTAGTTCATCCTGAAGGGGCCCTAAGTTACCCTGCACCTTGTTTTTGCTTCCTGTGTACTTAAAGAATGACTTTTTGCTATCCTAAACTTCTGCTGCCAGCCTAAGCTCTATCTCTGCTTTGGCTCTCCTCACTGTTTCCCTGCAAGCTCGAGCCAAGCAAGTATACTCCTCCTTGGTGGCAGCTGCCCGCTTACACAGCCTGTAGGCCTCTTTTTTCCCCCTCCAGGCTCTCCTGGATTTCCCTGCTCCACCAAGAGGGTTTCTTTTCCTTTTGCCCCCTTTTATGTGTACTGGGACAGTCCTTTTCTGTGCCTGCAAGATTAGTCCCTTGAGAAATGTCCACCCTTCCTGGACTCTCATCTCTCCAAGGCTTTTACCAGTCAGTCCCTCCCTAACTAATCTCCTGAGCTTGTTGAAGTTGGCATTACTGAAGTCTAGCACTTCCGCCCTACTAGTTATCTTCCACACCTTTCTCCAGATAGTGAACCCTATCAATACATGGTCACCATCCCCTAGGTTACCTTGCACCTGCAGATCCCCCACCAAGTTGTCCCCTGTAGCCAGTACCAGGTCTAGTAAGGCATTTCCCCTAGTGGGACCACGTACCTCCTGTGATAGGTGAAGGTCCTGTAAGGAGGTTAGAAACTTTCGTGAACAGGCAGACCGGGCTGCCTGTTTCTCCCATCAGATGTCTGGGAAGTTAAAGTCACCTAGGTGCTTTGAGTGTGCTGTCTTGAGAATTCTAGGTCTAACTCATTCCCCTGGTGTGGTGTAGTACTTGTATAAATAAGTACTAAATAAATATGCAGTAAGCCAAGTTAATGCACAGTAGTGCCAGCAAACACTTTTTGTCATGCTACTACACAGTAGCTGAATACTACTGTGCAGTAGCATCACATCAGTTTTTGTCACATGACACTACAGCGCAGTAGTATTGGGCGCCTGCACAGAGTTTCATATAGACATGCCCACTGTAGAATTGCCTAATTAGATCCTCAGTAAAGCATCGCTGTCTAAAGTGGAGCTTTTGAGCCAGAGTAAACTAATTAACTCTGCCATAGGTTAGTACCACCCAACACAAGCATTATCCTATAGCAGAGTCATTTACACAGTCATAATGCATGTGTAGACTATGACTGGGGCTGCCTGGGGCACATGGGTGCTACACTGGGGGATGCCTGCTGGTTAGCACCCTTGTGCCCCAACCAGCCTCTCTGCAGCATGTTGAGTTGAGGCAGACCAGCTCTGGGCTGGCAGGTTGACCCTGGGCCCCCTGCCAGCTGGGGCTGCACTACCCTTGCTCAACATGCTGTGGTCCCAGGTACACAAGTAAACGCTGCACTCAGAAGCAATTAACTCCAGTGTAAATTGTGCTGGTGTTTATTATGTCACACTAATTTCATGTGTAGACACACCCAGCGTGTACTATTGCATTTTAGAAGCTATTCTGTCTTGGCAAAGCATCTCCATATCGGAGATGAGGACAGGTGCAATCTGTTCCATTTTAAGCAAATTAGTTGTTGCATTCTTTTCTGTTAGGTTTCACCTGTCATTTCTATCTGCTACATGATGTGATAATTACCAAGAAAGTCACTTAGATTTCATAGGTGTAAATAAAGAATGCCTTTTCCTCTTCTACCACTTCACAGTTTAAAGTAAGTGAGTAATTAGGATATCTGGGGAAAAATCAGAAAGGTGGGTAATTGTATTCCAAAATTGTGGGACCACTAATTGTGTTCTAGTATTGTGGGGCCACTATGATCATGTGTGCCAAAGGTTTTCCTAGAAATTTTAATTTTAATTTAAATAGGATGTCAGTGATTCAGATCAGTGGTATCTTGTCTGCAGAGAACAATGAAACATAAGAGTTAAATTCCTGCTATCCCTTGTCTCAATTAATAAAGTATTTGCTATAACATGGCTTGCACTGATGTAATTTCTGAAGTCTTTTATGTTCTTCCTGAACACAAGCAAAAAAACCCAAACAAATCACAATCCTATTGAAGTCAACATGAATTCAGGATCTGGCTCTGAGCTATAGTGCAGTCAGACCTGATGTTCAGAACACTGGTTACACTTCAGTGATAGTGACAAAACTAACTTCTTCCTCACTCTTTTCTTGTACGTAATTTTTTTCCCTTAATATAGATTGACATTTTCCACTCAACACTTATTTATGCTAACTTTAAGTGATGGGTGAGTGAGCTTTCAAAGACTAGGAAACTTATCTTATGCCTGCATATAAACTTGCTGGCTAATCTATATCTATCTTCCATCTGTAAATTACGTAAGAAGACAGTATCCCATTAAAACTATGGAACTTCCTGACTCCAGCCAAGCTGGATATAATGTTACTTGATGTTAATTATCAATATTTGCAGCATTTGACTTTCTTTATGCCACATGGGTAAAATACATAGAATGATAAACGCCCAGACTCAAAGGCTGCATCCAGACCAGCACAGACATTTCATTCCCCAGGAACGAGAAGCAGCAGGACACCTTGTGCTGCTGCTAGCTGTCCCCAGGGAATGCCCATGCCATGTACCCTATGGCATGTGGCAAGTTACCCCGGGGTGGAGCAGGGGGGCTGGGGCCAGGACAGTTGCTGGCCCCAGTAGCCTTACCTGGGGTCCTGGGGGCTGGGGAATCTGCAGCTATGTTGTTCCTGCAGCTTGGAGCCTGGCTGGCTGCTGGAGTGCACCTTTAGCTGGTCGGGCTCTAGTTTTGGGTGGTGTGCACTGTCCTCATGTGTACCATCCTGCATTTCTTTTTCTGCTTGGGTTTTTCTCCAGGGATTAAAAACAAAACAAAATCAAACCACGTGCTGCAACTTAGCAGTGCAGGAAATGCCTGAATGTGAAGTAGGGGTTTGTGAAACTGGCTGTATTCGATTCAGAATTGGGGACAATTAATTGATTCAGATCACTGTCCCAATTTGATTCAACTGAATATGAAAATTTGATGCTGATTCAGAGAATCAGTGATTTGGCCATAGACACAGCATTACATGTTTTTTCCACATACCTTGAGGTACCAGGTGCATCTCATGAATGCTGTGATGGTAGAGTGGATGGAGGGTCCCACAGGAGCGAGGATGGGCCCCCTGCATGCTCGGCAGCGGACCTGGAAGTGGACTATAAATACTTCTGGTTCACTTCTGGGTCCTCCAGGGAGCATGCTGGGGACCCAGCACCATGCTCCCGTGGGACACTCCATCTACCCCAGGATCTCAGCATTCACAAGCTGCCTGGTACCCTGAGGTATGTAGAAAAAACATTTTAAAGCTGTGTCTATGACTAAATCATCAAGTCTCTCTGAGTTGATTCAGAGGGTTCCGATTTCAATTTGGAGCAGTTTAAAGGGTCTCCTGATTCGATTCGGAGATTCGGCCTCTGAATCTATGCCGAATTGAATCAGCAACCAAAGCTTCATGGAGCCCTAATGTGCAGTATGTGGTAGTGCAGATGGGTCTGCAACACCACATGCTGCATGGCTGCACTCATCTGGATGTGGCCAAAGAGTTTATGGTCTAGTTACTATGACCCTTCCAAGAAGCTCAGATTATAAATTGCTTGTCTTAGCTTGTTTATATAGTTTCATAGTTGGTAGGGTCAGAAGGGACCTGAGCAGATCATCAAGTCCAACCCCTGCCTTGGCAGGAAAAAGTACTGGGGTCAGATAGTAAGATAAATATTCCCAGGTTACAGAGGGAGCAAAAAAGAATAAGAGACTAATGCTGCAATGAGCTCCATAGAGGTGGAATTTTAAACTTAGACATGTGGCACAAAAGACTTGGTGCCTAAGTGATTTCTCAAACTGCAGACAATAGTTGTGAGAAGCAAGAAGCAAGAAGAGAAGAGAAAAGTTCAGGCTTCTGCACTTGGGTTTTAACTATTAGACTTATAAGGAAAATAATTTGCCATGGCTTATCCATAGCCAAATTGCTTAAAAATAAAATTGTAAACCTGTGGCATTTTCTGGACTCTCAGTAAAGATAAGAATTATGGCTGGTTAAGTGTGTTTTTT
>NW_017728948.1:31442838-31470139 GCF_001723895.1 Crocodylus porosus
GAGGGGAGGAGGCCCAAGCCAGTCCTTATTCTGTGCAAGCCAGTTTCCTTCCTTACTGTAATATTTGACTACAGATTATTTGCAATAATAAGCTTTTTAAATACCCACCTGCTATCTAAATTTGCCTACAAAATAAATAGGGAAACTCCTGAGCACTGCAAAGCTTCTCTCTGGAAAGAGGTAGAGTCAATTTAATGTGACTGATCTTTTTTTTCCTTCCACAGAGTATCTAAATTTGGCCTACTTGAATCGGTACACAAGGGTAAACTAAAAAGAGAGGTATCTGCTTACATAGGTCATTCTAAATAATCCTTTATGTCAGTTTTCTAGAGTACTTTTTAAGTGTGTGCAATACACACTTGAGAGATCCAGCCTCTCAGAAAGGAAAGGTCCCAGAATGCCACTCTGTTCTCCCTTGTTCTTTGTACAGTTTAGCTTGCACTATGATCTTTGTCTCTCATGATATAGTTAATTTTCTGCTGTTTTTACAAATTCCTAATTTTGGTCTCAAGATGCAGACTAAGCACAGGAAAATGGGTTGTAGAATAATTCAATATGGTTGGTAAATGAATAGCCTGGTTTTTGTTGGCTTTTTATCTTTCTAAAATTTAATATAAAGTATTTTAAGAGTTGCAGTTATAAGTGGAAAGGTAAATTATCTTTATAAATTACAATTATTAGTGAATGGTCAATTATTGTATGGGCCATAAAATATTGATTCTCATAAACATGTTACAGCATCATGGTAAGCTTGTTCTTTGTTCTGCATTTTCTACTTGTATTCTATACAGGTACAGCCTTTGCACAGTAAAGGTGTCTCAGTCCACTTTTTTTCCTGTTTGTATGAATGTGAATAAACATCTATTTTACTTTAATAACTTATTTACATATGCCACTATATGCAGTTATGAAACATTGTAATCCTGGTTTCTGAAAATTAAAATTGGAAAAAAATAAATTGCATAACAAAAAAAAGTTTAGTGTGGAAAGAATTATTAAGTTGCATTAAATCTCTCCATTCTTATTACAGGGGAAACATTTTGTACCTCTGTTCAGTATTTAGGACTCTATAGATATTTCCATTATAAACCCCAAGTTTCAAGTCTTTATAAAGAATCTTATAAAATTGCTGGGACTCGTCATGTGGGATCACAGCTCAGGCAATACATGTTTTAATATCACATCTGTTTTACATTGATTTGCATATAGGAATTCAATAAAAACAGACTTTCAGGGGATTATCTACTTGCATTGTAATCACTGTCAGTTTGGTCATGAAAGGCCTGATTGTTGGAATATCCACTGGAAGAATCACAGTTCCACAGAAACAGACCTTTGTATTCTTTCAGTGACATTTTATAATGTGACTGAATCAAAGACTGAATCAAAGAGCTGATCTAGTGTGCATTACAAAGAGGTTCCCATATTTTAAACATCATCCCCAAGAAACATGTGTTTAACCATCATCCCCAAGAAAGGTGGAATTTTCACATACAGGATGTTCCATAAGCAGGCAAGGTTCTTTGGGTAGATCTAATATCTTTTATTAGACTGAGTAGGTGGAACAAATTTTGTTGCAAGTTTTCAGGCACAAGTCCCATAGTCCCATTCTAAGGTGTTTGTCTAGTACTGAGTAAGGCAGGGGAGATGCATTACTTTCTGTAGTGCTCCTATGTTTTCTTGCAGGCGTGCTTCATGAAGTTCTATCAGAAAATTCACTTCACACCCTAATCTCAGTGCAGCTAACTCTCTCATAATTTTATCACAAGTCATGGGACCATGTGAAAATCATACTATTCATTTTATATAAAGTTTCTCAGCCATTCTTTTAGTTGCTGACAAAAGCTTTAAAATGCATATTTCAAAGGATGGAATTGACACACAGCTGGCTGAGGACTGGAGCAATACAAAGACCACCTCTGAGGATTTAGACCCGAATACTTAACTTTTGTTCTTTGACCAAGAAACTTTCTTTATGAAGGAAAATAAGCATATGCATGGGTATAAATTTACAATGCTGCATATACTAATACAGTACTCTTGCGGGCCTAACTTTAAAAATGGTTCTTATTACCACTAATGATCTACTGCTGAAATCTGATAACTACATGGCAGTTTCAGTGCTTAGCCTAAAACTGCCTGAGGCAAGAAAGAACAATTGTTGAAAAGTTACTAGCGTCTTAGATCCCTACGACTCTGAGTCTGTTTCTGTGGTCTTTAGGCAGTTACAGACTTCCTCTTGAAATGAACACTCCATGTTCAGAGGACTGCAAGAGCCACTTGTGAACTGTTTGGCTGCTTAGAGAGAGAACAAGTTTTTACTCAAGATAAATGAATTAATACAGTAATTAGTAGGATAAGAAACAGAGGGAAACTGAAATTGTCTGCATCTGGATTTATCTTCCAAATTTTTCAAAAATTTCAGTTGCACTTTTAGGATTCCAGACAAACACTAGGTAACAGCATAATGCAGATAGCTATGTGTCAGGGTTTCTCACATGTACACTTGGGGGCACATGGCAAATTTTAGATTGTATACAAGAATGAGTAATAGGAAAGCAGACATAAGGAAAATAAGAAGAGGAAAAGGAAGAACAAGTCTACAATAATATTTAAACTGTTGGAAAGGATACAGTGTGGCTGAAGTGACATAAAGAGTTATTGTTACTGTCCATAATACAGAATCGTAAGATTACATAAGATACCCAGGCCAACATAGAAGTCATACAGCTACATTAAAAGGATCTCAGAGCCTTGGAAATAATATTTACAAAGTAGTAGGAGATGGGCAGTGTACCAGAGAACTAGAAAAGGGACAGCACAGTGGCCCTCTGCAAAAAGGAAGACCCAGGAAACTATACACTAGTTGCCCTCACCTCAACACCTAGGAAGTTACTGGAGCAAAATCACAAGGAAGTCAATTTGTAGACATCTGGATGAGGAGATGTGATCACAAACAGCCAGATGGATTTACTAAGAACAAATCATGACAAACAAACTTGCTTTCCTTCTTGACAAGGTAACTACTTGGAGGGATGAAGTAAACGCGGTTACTACAGTGAATCTGAACTTCAGCAAAGCTTTTGATAAACTCCCACATGACCTTCTTGTAAACAAATTAGAGAAAAGTGGGCTAGATAAAACTACTGTGAGGTGGATATACAACTGGCTCAATAGCTACAAGAAAAGGTTAATTATACATGGAGCGATGTTGGAATGCCAGGATGTTTCCAGTGGAGTCCCACAGGGTCTGTCTTGGGCCCAGTTCTGTTCAAGTGATTATTAATCATTTGGATGTTGAAATAGTATTCTGAGAAAATCTGAAGATGATACAAACATGGGAAGAATTTCAAACACTTTGGAAGACCAAAACAATTCACAGGATCTTGTCAGACTGGAAAGCTGGGCTGCAGCCAACAGGATGAAATTCAATCCTGACAGATGCAAGGTACTACACTTGGAAAAACAATCAAAAACTTAAATCCAATATGGTTCACACCTCACTGGCTGGCAGCACTATAGGGGAGGATCTGGGGGTCTTGATGGATCACAGACTCAGAGTGAGTCTGCATTGTGAGCTGCACAAGGGGTGAATCAGGTTTTTGGCTGCATCAGTACAAGTATTACATGCGAGACACAAGACATAACAGTTCCTTTGCTCTTGGCACTGGTTAGGCATCACCTAGAGTTGTGTGTGCAGTTTTTGGCTCCACATTTTAAAAAGAACATAGGGAAGTTAGTGAGGTGGTAAAATGATAAAGGGCATGGAAGGCAAGCTGCATGAGGTGAGGTTGAAGGAAATAGGCAAGTTCATCTTGCAGAAAAGGGGAGAGAACATAACAGATAGATACATCAAATATCTGAAGGGATCCCATAAAGAGGAAAACACCTTTTCTCTCTTCCTTCAGAGAGCAGATCAATGGCTTGAAGTTACAACAAAGTAGGTTTAGATTGGATATCAGGAAAGACTTCTTCACTGTTAAGACAGTGAGGCAGTGGAATAGACTCCTAGGGAAGTTGTGGAATGTCAATCATGGGAGGTCTTCAAGAAGAAGGTGGATGAGCATTGGTCAGGGATGATTTAGGAGTAGCTATGTCAATGCTATACTATGAGTTGTTCCTATTCTTTTGGACATGCTGGTTACCACATGGGGCTGGGAAATAATTTTTTTCACCTCCTGTTGCTATAGATGCCAGGGCTCTCCCCTACCCCGAATCATTGGGTGCTGGCTGCAGCTAAGAGCAGGAATTTTGATTAGTATGTGCCAGTGTTCCTGCTGTGACGCAAACCTGGAAGTTCTTTGCCAGAGAGTGTTGCCCCTCTGGGCAAGGCTGGAATAATTGCCATATTTGCAGTCAGGAAGGAATTTTACCCTATGGTTGGATTTGGTACAGACTCTGGGGGATTTTGCCTGTTGTGGGGTGCATGGGTCTTTTTCTTAGAACTCCTGAGAATATTTTAATCCTCACAGCAGCATGATACTAGCAGCTATTGTCCCCCTATACTACCTGTGGCATGATAGCATGTTATGCCTTGTGATTGTGTGTCAAGGTTGACTGTGTAGTTTTAGTAATAGGTTAGACAAAGGTGGTTTGTATAGGGATGATTACCTGGGAGGGGGTTCGATTAAATGATCTCCAGAGGTCCCTTCCAGCTCTGCTTTTCTATAATTCTAAGAAATGTTATTTAATACAACTATCATGTACAATGTCCCTTTGTTTTCCTTAGAATTGACTAGTACAGGAAATAATGCCAGAGTCAGGTTTAGAACCAGTTACACTAACTGAAGCACTGTGCATTTCATGAATGCTATTTTTCTAGTATTATATTTAATGTACAGGATTTTTAACTCATATTGCCTACAGGGGTGCAAATTAGTGTCTGAGGCAGAACATCTCCTATCAAATATGCAGCGAAACTGTCTGAACATCCATATATTCTTTTTTACAAAAGGCTCATAAATTTAATGGCATTAATGAAAAGTTAAAACCTTCCTTATTGATTCTCTAGACTCTAGAGCCTAAGGTCTTTAAGAATTTAATTTGTTTTTGTACAGAAAAGGTCAGGATACATATTATACTATCTATAAAAGAGAAGGAAACACCCAGTTAGCCGTTAATGTATTATGTAAAATGTTATTACAACTGTAATGCATATTTTAAGAAGTTTGTATAACAAACAATGTTTTTAGAAACTATTTACCACATGTGCTATATTTTGAACACTCTTCAGTTAAATGAGAAAACATACTAAAACTAAAAAACTAAACTCACCTATTCTTAAAATGTAATTTAGAGAGAAACCTGGCCAAAGCTGGATTATAAATTATGTCTTCAAAAAATTCAGACATATATTCACACGTGTAAACCTAAATGTATAGTCCCATAGTACTACACTGGGAGCACTATTCATTTCTGTACCTCATCCGTCAATTTGGCCCCACTTCTACCAAAACACTTAAGCATATATTAAGTCCATCCTCATTCATCAGATGCTTAACCCCATACTTAAGGTACTTAGTAGGGCTGCACAGTTTCGGTTGGTGATTTGATTCCGCAGAGATTCAGCCCAATTCGGCAGCCGAATCTCTGCATTTGAATTGAATCAGGAGACCCTTTAATCTCTCCAAATTGAATCAGAACCCTCTGAATCATTTCAGAGAGACTTGGAAAGATTTGATGATTCAGACATAGCTTTAAATATTTTTTATACATACCTCAAGGTACCAAGTGGTTTGTGAATGTTGAGACGCTGGGGCGGATGAAGCATCCCACAGGACCCCAGTGTGCTCAGCGGTGGACCTGGAAGAGGACCAGAAGCACTTCCAGTCCACTTCTGGGTCCACTGGGCTCCACCCCATCCCCCTGACTCAGTGACTGGTGCCTCCTGGGTTTGGGGGGATGCATGTGGGGTCTGCCCATGGCCTAACACCAAGATGGGGGGGGCATGGGGAATCCCCCACACACTTAGCAGTGGACCCAGAAGTGGATTGGAAGTACTTCTGGTCCACTTTCAGGTTTGCCAGCAAGCACATGGGGGGGGGGGCCCTCTGTGCTCCTGTGGGATGCTCCATCCACCCCACCATCACAGCATTCACAAGCCACACCTGGAACCTCAGGGTAAGCACAAGAAACATTTTAAAGCTGTGTCTATGGCCGAATCATTGATTCTCCGAACTGGAATCTAATCTTCAGATTCGGTCAAATCAAATCAGGACAGTGATCCGAATCCACAAATCAAATCACTGTCCCCAATTTGGGCTGAATCTGAATCCGAATTGAATACAGCCCATTTGGCACACCCTTAGTACTTAGCCATATACTCTGATAGGGCCTTGTTACACATTAATTTAGGCAATTCCTGGAGCTCTTAATCCCTGGATTGTCAACACATTAACACATAAGGCTAGTTTTAACCCTACTTTAGACAGCTTAAAATTATGCCACTCCAGGGCAGGTTTATTTCTGATAAGTGTTACCTAGCTTGTGTTCCACTAATTTGTGGCCACTTCCTATAGAGTTGCTGCCCAAGTTGGAGTCCTGTAGCATCCCAGGATGCAGTATTTCTCCCCCTTATCCTTTTCTGTGTGAACAAACCTTCCACCCTCTGAACTACTGCTCAGGGTAGTTCTGTCACTAATCCAACACCCCCATCCATGCCTGGGAGTATGATCTTCCCACCCCCAGGGTTGCAGTCCCATGCAAACAGCTTCTACAACACGTCTGCTAGCCATGCTGCAGGGCACAGACACATCCAGGAATGTGGTCTAGGAGGAGGAGGGAGGGGGTATTAAGGTAGGGGCCTAGATTGAGTCCCCATGAGCTATAAGGACATTGTTGCATGTTGCACTTTGAGCTACTGAAATGGTAATCAGTCTTAGTGCTAGCTCAAGTTTGGAGCAGTTTCACCCTAAGGTGAAACCTTCTCTGACTGTCCCCAGCTGCACAGCTGTGACTTGCCACTATAGAAGGCTGGTGAGCAGGGGCCTCTACAGCTGTGAGTTGCTTCTACAGGGCTTGTGTGTCAGAACAGGCTTCTATCTTTGCTCTAGGACAGGATATGTGAGAGATGGGTAGGGGGTATGTGGAATATGAAGCTGGGAATTTGAGAGTTAATAGAATGGGAGTACATAATGAAATGTGAAAAGTGGAAAGGAAATGTGGGTGGAGAAGGGTGGTGAACTGAAGGAAGTCAGCCACTGAAGGATAAAATAAAAAGTACAAAAACATTAAAGAAACAAAGAGCAAGTAAATTAATGAAGGTCTCATGTTTTAATAAATTGGGATTTGGGATGGGGGTGTTTGGGGGTGGAATGCTTCTTGGGGTGGCTGAGAGGTGGAAGCAGTGAGGGGAGGTGCTTTTGGGGGAGCTACTGCCCCTGCCCCAGGAAGGAAACCCCAGCTTCTAGGAACTTAATTCAGCCCCCTGCCTTATCCTCCCCCCCCACCCCGCAGCTAATCCTAGATCCCACTTCTAGATGTGCCTGTGCCCTGCAACCTAGCTAGCTAGCATGTGCTTTGCAGGCTGTTTACACAGAGTTCACCCTTGGAGTGGGAGGGGGAGTTGGCTTGGTGCCAGAATTGCCCCCAGGCAGTATTGTTCTGGGGGTAGAAAATTCCTCCTTACAGAATAGGAGGGAGGGGAGGGGACACTGCATCCTGGGATGCTGGAAGACTGAAACTTGGATGGCTCATCAGTGGGGAGTGGCCACACATTAATAGACCATGACCTGGGTAACACATCAGAGATAAATCTTCCCTGGGATGCATCTACACAAGATGCATTAATAAGCACCAGCCTAATTTAATGTACATTATGGATGCATTTCTACATGTATGTACCTTTAATGCACATTAAAAATGATGAAATTAGGTTTATTGCTCCTAAATTTGATGCAGGTATCAAATGTAGGTGTGATTAGTTGAAGCTCATTAACACACGTGTTGCAACGACCCGGCACTAACTTTATTGCTGGGTCTGCCCACCCGGGCACATGGCAGAGATACAGGAACTTGGCATTAACTTTAGTGCTAAGTCCCTACATGTGTAGACACCTGCCAAAAATCACTTAATGATCATTAGCTTAATACCCATTAAATGTAGTTGAGCATAAATGCTTAAACATGCAATAAATTTAGACTAGCCACACATGAAAAGTAATTATTGCAACCTAAAAATGACTATCTAGCTTTAAAAAGATCCAACCAGATATAAAGTTAGTGACTAAAAATGCACAACAACTCTATATCAGGTTTATATCCAGCTTTAATTTTAATATGTAGCAGGGCCCCAAAAAAGTGGCATAAGCTGCTTAACAGCTGTTAAGTCAATGTGTGATAATAGATAATGATATGTGCTTTCAGTAGGCTTCTCACCTAAATTACTGCTTTTTATTGACTTTTTAATTGCTTGGTTCCCAAATAAAATTTATTTTTATTTTGACTTGCTTCCCCTAACATACAGTATACTTTTAACCAGCAAGGGCTTGCAAGGTCTCAAATGATAACAAATACTTAGAAACAAATCTTTTTAGCATGGAATACTTATGTACTATATATCTTTTACATAGCACCAAAAGTTTTCTAGGCTATTTAGACACAGGTAAAACCCCTTTTCAAACAGGTTAAAATGGAGAGACCAATTCTGGAATCCCTTACTAATCACAGGACAAGCAGTGCTACTTAATTTTCTTCATCTTCATATCTCCAATCATTTTATAAATGTGGGCAAATACCATAACCCTTTTACAGAAATGAAGATTATGTGGGACAACGTGAATTGACCAAGATAACAGAAAATCCAAGAACAGAATTGCAGTCTCCTAATAGTGAATATAGGACTCTACCCTCTGGATCAGACTACCTCCTACAGGTTTAATTGGAACTATTCCCATGAGTAATGCATTGGAGGATCATTCCCAATAAGACAATTGACAAAGAATCACCATATAGGACTATTCCACCCCTATATAGTTCACTCCACACCTGACTGTTATTTTTAATTATTCTTAATTTCCACTTATATTAATCTTCTTATTGTATTAAATATGCAACTGTTTTCTCCTACATCTGTTGTCTCCTTTTGTTGTTATTTTCCTTTTTCATTCCTTCTGTTTTTTTTCTTATTCCCCCTCCCCCCACCCGACTTATTTATCTCTGCCTACCATCTATTTTAACAGCTTTTAATCCTTGTTTATTTTAACTTAATTTTTCAATTTTTGCTTCTCTAGGCTTTTGTATTTATCTCTCCAGTTTGTTCATTATACACACACACAATGTTAAACGTGTGTGTGTATAACACACACAGAAAGAGAAAATAGACTAAGGAGCTCTTCTATCTTTAGAAAACTTCCCTAGTCTATTTCTATCATCTCTAAATATACTGTTTAAATCTTAATTGGTATTCCCTTCCTCCCCAGGCTGAACCATAGTCTTCCCCCCCACCCCAATTCCTGTCATAGACCTTGATTCTTTGCTTCACTTCAGCCACTTCGCAGTATTTCTGTGGCAAGAAGGGTATAGGAAGCATCCAGCCTCTCTAGCTGGAAATTTCTTCAATGAAGAGGTAAGGGTCTAGCATTGTGCACTTTCTGTGTGTGGGAGGGAAGCTAGATGGAGTGTTTGCTCTAGCTGTTCTGACCTGTGGCAGTAGCAGTGCATCTGAAGGTCCATTATTAACTGGGATGGCCCATTAGGATTCTTTAAATTAGTCATACCCAGAATCTGAGACATGCAAAGGTGACCTCCAGGTTCCCCTTTCTGACTTGCTCTGAATGAGGGATAGAAGGTTATACTTAAATTAATTGTTACTCATTTATAGAGGGTGGCAATATTATGTTTTAAATATTCATGCTAGCCATTGACTATTTTGGAATGGGATGTTTCCAGTCTTCACAGGATAGTTCTACAATTTTGAAAAGAATTCCATATTTGTCTTCTTTCTATGTTTACCCTTTTCTTTTCTTAGGCTCCTGCCACATACTACACTACGGGCATGATTAACCAATTAATTATGTCTTAAGTTGTGACTTGGCCACACATTAAAGCAATTAATGGTGTTATAAAACAAGGGATAAACCCCAAAATCATTTCACAAAAAATGTGTAATAACTGTGTCTGGTTCCTGTCACACCATTAATTAAATATGTAGCCGGGTGCACCCCCCCTTGGCTGGGGCTCCAAGCTACTGGGGCTTGCTATTTGCTGGTACAGGGGAAGTCCAGATCATCACCCCAGGTTCCCTGTGCACCAGCAATAAGGTGCGCTGAGATCTGATGCTCTATTCTGCAATCACGCTTCCCACCATGCATGTATGGCCTGGTTGGAAGTGTGATTGTGTGGCTCATGCATAAGATCCCATCACACCTTTACCTGCTCATCTGGCAGGGGCCTTATACACACACTCTAAAGTATTGTTCCCTATGCAGCTCATTGTTAGGTAGTTAAGAAATGCAGAGCCATTTCTTTCCTTCAAAATCAGTAACTGGTATTATTCAATGGGTTGGCCATCAAGGGCAGTTTAAAAAGCTATATTTTTGTCACACAGAGAGAAAAAGTATTTTATTTATCTAGTGAACTAATGCTCACTTAGCTGGCAGTGCAAAAATCCTAAATCAACACAAACAGCAAGCCATGATAATGGCACTGTCAGCTTGCTGAGCAAAGACAAAAAAGTTATAAGCCCACAAATCCCTGCTTTGTTACCTGTTAAACATTAGTAAAATACATATGTTTAGTTTAGTAGATGCCTTTTCTCACAAAGGGGTAGTTAATAGAATCATTTGAAAAGTAAATCTTGTGACTTACGCAAACCTGAAAACAAAATCAAGTGAAAAATAAAACTTGCTTTGAATGGCTGGAGATGTCGTTTTGGCAGCCGAGCAGGGCAAGAGCTTCATAAGTCGCTCTTTAATGCTGCGTTTGGTACTGTTCTGAGCGTAGAGGAAACCTAAAAGATATACATTATCAGGACTGTTAACATGGGCTTTACAACACCTTCCATGCATGCTGTCGAACTTACGGTCATAGCAAAATTTTGAGGGGAAAAGGACAGGCAGCAGTCAGGCATTCCCCACTTGCAATACATAATCAGAAATGGTTTGCAGGACAACAAAACTACTTTGTCTTGAAATTTCCCAGTTGGAAAGACTTAATATATATTTTTGCCCTTTTAGAAAAATGTCATATCCAGCACTGCAAGGTTCAACATTTAAATATAGATTCATATTTTTGAATGAGAGAGAAATGTGTGGGAGTTTTTAAAAATTCAACTGAAATATTTACAAATATATTAAGTCTCCTGGAATTCTTGTAATTGCCTTCTGATTCAAATAAACAAAAAGACATTTTGTGGTCCCACATGAAGGTTTTCCAGTTGTACTATTCAGTTTTGAAGCAAATATATTATCTGTTTCATTCTCTCAGAAACTCTGATAATCAATTGGTACTTTTGCCTTTCTGAAAAATTTAAATAACCTTGCTATAGAGCTGTTTTCTCTGTCATTTGACATGTCCATAATTATGACCACACTTTGTACATTTTTAATATTTAAATGGTGAGAAACAAGGATAGAGCCAATTTGTCAATGGAAGTAACCAATAAAGAAGAAGATTGCTGCTGACATAAACGTTAGATTGAATTAATAGAACAGAAATGCTCGCCATAGATGCCTGTGATTTCAAATGACTTTGGTATGAGTTAAACAAAATGTGTGGAATGAACAGGCACATTGCTAGAGAAACATTTAAAGCCAAGTTAACAACTGTAAATCAATAATTGATTTACCTAAATAAGGTGGTGCTCAGTCCGGGTATTACACATTTCTCAGTCTTCTAATTTCTACCACATATGCTCAAGTGCCAACCCTTTGATGGCTCTTACTGAGGTACAAAGTTGTAAGTGGGAGAAGAAGTGATAAAAGTTGGCAACATTGACAGATGGTTCTCACTGTGTTAATGCAGCTGCTATAATAATTCTGGATTATCCCAGCTCCTATGTTGAATGCTAGAGTGCACAAAAGTGAGGCAGAAAAGCAATATGACATCTTGTCATCTCCTTAACCTTAATGAAAGGAAAGACCATCTACACTTCAGCTTAAAATTAAAGTATTTTAAATATTGAAAATCTGAAAAAGATTTTAAAAAGAAAAAAAAACAACTGGGGAAAATTATTTTAGTAAGTTAAAACTAGTGGGGAGAAAAAAAATAAAGGGGAGGGGGGAGAATAAGAAATAGACTGTCACAGTGTTTCAGAAAAAGTAGCCAGCAGAGAAAAATCTCTGAGGCAGCCTTTGAGAATGGGTGGGAGGGGTCTATTTCAGTATCCTAACAATACCGACTATACAAATTAAATTTATTATTCATATTGCCATACAATTAATTATTTGTATTATTGTGCCTAGTGAAGCAGAGCAGGCTTAGGACCCAATTGTGCTAAGAGCTGCACAAGTGGGGAGATAGAGATGGTGATGGGGGGGACTACTGCCGCTCCAGGCCCACTGGGCATATTTTGCAAATCCAGCAAGTTAAGGCACTCAAGGGAACCCACCCCTACCCCCACCCTGGAACGATCCGAAGAGAAGGCAAGGTGCCCCAGTGGGACACTTACATGCCTGTACACCAATGCCAGGAGCTTGGGGAATAAACAGAAGGAACTGGTCTTCCTGCTAAGTAAGAATGATTATGATCTCATAGGGATAATGGAGTCCTGGTGGGACTCTACCTATGACTGGGCCACAGATATAAATGGCTATACCTTGTTCAGGAGAGATCGTGTGGACAAAAGGGGTGGGGGGATAGCTTTCTATGTCAAGGAAAGCTACGCATCCCTGAAAGCCGACATTGGCACCCAGGTGGATGATTGGAGACTCTCTGGGTTAAAATCCATGGTGAACATGGCACAGAGGACACAATGGTGGAAGTCTACTACAGACTAGCCAGGATCAAGAGCTTGACCAAGAATTCACCAGGGAACTGGCTGAGGCTACACACTCCTGGTACCTGGTTGTCATGGGAGACTTCAGCTACCCAGATGTCTCATGGGAAGAGCACTCGGCCACATCCAAATGATCACAAAGCTTCCTCATGTGTATGGATGAGCTCCATCTGACTCAAGAAGTCTATGGACTGATGAGAGGCAAAGCACTGCTCAACCTGGTACTGGCAATAGGGGATGACTTACTTAGTGACCTAATGATCAGAGGGAAGCTGGGAGACAGCGACCAAGAGCTGATCACCTTCACCATCCACCGTAAAGCTGGCAAGTCAGTCAGCAATGCAGAAGTCCTCGACTTCAGAAAACCTGACTTTGACAAGCTCAGGAGGCTTGTTGGTAAGGCCCTAAGGGATCACGACCTGAAGGGGATGGGAGTTCAGGATGAGTGGTTGCTCCTTAAGGGAGTGATCCTGAAAGCACAAGCAATGTCTATCCCATCTCAGAGGAAAGGCAGCAAAAGGGCACAGCAGCCCCCTTGGCTCTGCAGGGAACTAGTGGACCTCCTGCATCTAAAAACATAGACCTATAAAGGTTTTTTTTTTTCTCCTGCCCTGGCAGGGGGTCAGACTTGAAGATCTATAAGGTCCCTTCTGATCCTACTTTTATGATTCTATGAGAATGGAAGACTGGATCCACCTCAAAAGAGGAGTATTCTGCACTGGTCCAGACCTCTAGGGAGTGAACCAGGAAAGCCAAGGCTGCGACTGAACTCCAAACTGGCTACGCATATCAAGGATAATAAAAAGTCTTTTTTTAGATATGTGAAGAGCTGGAGGAAAAGCAAGAGTAACATTGGACCCCTGCTAAACCATATGGGACAACGGACACCCAGGAGAAAGCCAACCTGCTTAATGGGTATTTTGCATCGGTTTTACCCTTCATCAATGTTGACCATGTGAAGGAACACCTTGAGAGGCTGGATACCTTCAAGTCCACAGGCCCAGACAGTTTACACCCCAGGATACTTATGGAGCTGGCAAGCGTCATAGCTCAGCCACTGGCACAGATCTTCGAGAACTTGTGGCACTCAGGCAAAGTGCCCAAAGATTGGAAGAAGGCCAATGTGGTGTCTATCTTCAAGGAAGGGAGGAAAATAGATCTGGGGAACTGTAGGCCCATCAACCTGACCTCTATCCCGGGGAAGATCTTTGAAAAAATGATCAAAGAGACCACTCTTGGCAAACTGGCTGATGGCAACATCCTGAAGGATAGCCAGCATGTGTTTGTTGCGGGTAGGTCTTGCCTGACCAATCTCATCTCCTTCTATGACCAAGTGACCTATCATCTGGACAAGGAAGAAGAGATTGATGTCATATATCTTGATTTTAAAAAAGCTTTTGACTGGTATCCCATGATCATTTCATAGAAAAACTGGCCAACTGTGGCTTCAGCTACATCACAGTCTACTGGCTGGGGAATTGGCTCTGAGGTCAGATCCAGAGAGTGGTAGTTGACGGAAGTCAATCATCATGGTGAACCATGACCAGTATAAGGTCACCCAAGGTTCTGTCCTTGGGCCTATACTTTTTAACATCTTCATTAATGATGTGGACATTGGTGTCAGAAGCAGGCTGGCCAAGTTCACCAATGACACCAAACTTTGGGGTAAAGTGTCCCCACCCGAGGACAGGATGGTGATCCAGGCCGACCTTGACAGGCTTAGAAAATGGGTGGATGAAAACTTGATGGCGTTCAACAGCAAAAAATGCAAGGTAGTCCACCTTGGAAAGAAAAACCCACAGCATGCTTATAGGTTCGGCAGTGCTACGCTTGCTAGCACCATGGCCAAAAGGGATTTAGCGGTCATGATTGACCACAAGATGAATATGAGCCAGCAATGTGATGTTGCAGCTGGTAAAGTGAGCAAAACTCTGGCTTGCATCCATTGATGCTTCTCTAGCAAATCCCAGGATGTTATCCTCCCACTGTACTTGGCCTTGGTGAGGCTGCAGCTGGAGAACTGCATCCAATTCTGGGCTCCACAATTTAAAATGGATGTGGAAAAGCTTGAGAAAGTCCAGCGGAGAGCCACACACATAGTCAGAGGGCAGGAAAACAGGCCTTATGATGAGAGGCTGGGAGCTATGGGATTCTTCAGCCTGGAAAAGGATAGGCTCAGGGGGGACCTGGTGGCTTCCTATAAATATATAAGGGATATACATCATGAACTGGGGGGAATGCTTGTTCACCAGTGCCCCAAGGAATGACAAGGTCAAATGGTCACAAACTCCTCCAAGACTGCTTCAGGCTGGACATAAGGAAGAACTTCTTTACTGACCAAGCCCCCAAGGCCTGGAACAGACTGCCACCAGAGGTGGTGCAAGAACCTAGTCTGGACTACTTTAAGAGATGTTTGGACATTTGTCTTGTTGGGGTCCTTTGACCCCAGCTGACTTCCTGCCCCTGGGGCAGGGGACTGAACTCGATGATCTTCCAAGGTCCCTTCCAGCCCTAATGTCTATGAAACTATGAAACAAATACATAAGCATAGGCAGTCCATGATTTGATGACAGTCTCAGACATTAATTTAATTTAAAAATATATATAAAACTGATGCATAACATTCATGTGGTTTCTCCACTGGCAGAGTAACTAGATAGTCTTGCTGTGTCTATACTGTGAGCTAGATACAGATCTAGAATGAGAAATGCACCTTGCTTAGAAATTCTTGTAACAAAGTTTTGTAGTAAGATCTAATCCCTGCCCATTCATTTGATTACTTTTTATTTTCTCTATAGTTGTAGGGATGTACATGGTACTTTACAAAAAACAATTAAAGTTATATAATTTCTAAAGAGCTTGCAATCCCAAGTCTTGATCCTGCAAATGGATTCACTACTCTTTTGCCTAATGAAGCTCTATGGAGTTCAGTGGAATCTATGTGAGCCTATTGGTAGTACGTCTATTTGCATGATTAAGGCCAAAGGTAAGGTGAGAAACTGGAACATAAAAAGGGATAAGAGAAGAAGACTATACAATGATTACTTCTATGATAAACTTTTCTTGTACTAAGGATGGGGATGGGATAAAGGAGTTGGACTTAGTTTGCACAGTATAATAAATCAATAACAAGATTGTATCCATGAATTCCAGTAGCTGTAGTGAGTTCATACCAGCAGCATATGGTCAGCTGTGATGCTCAAGAGACCCAACACACATTTATGACCTCCAAGAACTATAATCCCATATGCTCTGAATCCTTTACCTCCTTGAAGTGTTGAGATAACATAGTCAGCAGCTTACAGAAAGCCACGCAAGTCTTTGCCCTAAAAGTGTACATGGGGGAGGTAAGGAAATAACGGTACACACAGCCAATTTGTTTTTGTCTATATATATGGAGAAGCTAGTGAGAATGTCTTTATCTTTTTGTTTATCAATGCAAGGCAGTATTGTCACAGTAAAAGCTATATATATGTGAGGACTCAATGAAATATAATAATTTTACATAATTATGCTTCCATCAACATTACAACTTTTGAATTAATGTAACGGATTGCTGCAAAGTTGGTTAAATTTAATGAATTTTTAAAAATCCAATTTTTTCCATTAAATTCTGAAATTATTTTGACTTTAAATTGAAATGCAATAGATAATGCTAATACTTTTTTAAAAATGTGCCAAAAAGTAAGTTTATTGCTTGTGAATAATCCCAGACTGGCTATGTTTAAGCCACAAAACAGAAACTTTTTGTAGGCCTCACTATAGTGTGGATTAATACAACTACTGATTAGCATATATACAAATCACACAGTAGCCCTGTTAACAATATGAACTAAAGTAGGCCTCACAGAAACAGAACTAGGCCAACATATATGGCTTATAGGAAAGTAGCTTCTTAGTAAGTATAGGCCCTTCACAGGTCAACAGATAGAGTAAATTAATAAGACCAGGATACCAAAACAAAGAGCACAGTAACCTGGAAAACACGTTTCCCTATCTGGTAGGAAGGCCACCCTAATATGAAGTAGGATGTGGATGTTCTAGTACATAGTGAAAAATAGGATGTGTATGCTATAAACATTAGGTTATCTTGATCAGTGTATAAAAAGAGGCTTGGAAACCCTTAATAATTTTTATTGGGCTTATTTTTAAATATTTTTATTGAGTATTATGCCTGTACTGTGCCTGCAAATGTACGGGCTGGTCAGATGTTTACGTGTTGGCTTACTTGTAGACAACAAACCTAGCCATGCTTATCTTCACTAAAAACCAAAGCCTATACTCCCTCCCCACAAGGTGAACACAATCCCCCCATGGTGCACACCCCCTGCCATCGGCGGCAGCTGCAGCAGGTGGTGAGCATTCAGAGTGCTCATGGCTTGAGTTAGTGCAGCTACCTGATGGCATGTGGCTCCAGCCAGTTCCAGGAAATGCATGTGGCAGCAAGGAGCAGAGCCAGGCTGGCTCACCTCTATTTCATAGGGCTCCCCACATCTCACGTGCAGCTCCTGGTATATATACCACTGGGGGAACCCCTACACAATGGAGCCTGCTGCCCTCCCTGCTTTTTTGTTGCCACATGCAGCTGCTGGGACTCCATTGGGAAGTGGGAGGCAGGGCTCCACTCCACTTCTAGCAAAGTGCCAGGATCTGCATATACTGGCAGGGAATGGGAAAGGCAACTGGCTCCATCATGCAGAGCTCCCCCCACAGGTGGCATGCAAGTGCTGGGAGCTGTACATGAGTCATGGGGAGCCCTATGGGATAGAGGGGGAGGGGGCAGCCTGGCTCCGCTCTATACTGCCACATGCAGTTCCTGGAACTGGCTGGAGCCGCATGCCATTGACGGCTGTAACTGTGTGAGCCATGAACACCCTGAGGGCCCATTGCTTCCTACTGGAGCCACCAGTGGCAAAGGCTGTGTGCCATAGGGGAAGTGTGTGGAGGGGTTACCATATCCCCCACACACACCCACACCCACACTCTGCACTCACAACTCCCCAACAAAAACACACACCCTGCAACATTCCCTGTACCCCCACACACAGCCACACCCTCTCCTAAACTCAACATGCACACCCACCCGCATACTTACCCACACCCCACCATACACACATACACCCTCCCCAACCACATGCCACACGTTCCTGCACACCCCCACCTCCACAACATACAAAAGTAAGACATTATTTTGAGCTACTATGCAGTCACCTCTATCTGCACTATGCAAACACAAAATCAGGATAAAAATATTTTTCAAAATAAAATTAAAATACATTTAATAGTTTTCATAGATTTCTAGAGTCTGAAGAGACCTGGTAGATCATTGGGTCTGACCCCCTGCTCCAAGCAGGAAAGAGTACTGGGGTTAAGTAACCCCAGCCACATGCCTGTCTAATATCCTCTTGAACACACCAGGGTACGGGAAAGCACCGCCCCCCTTCAAAGCCCCCAAAACTGGATGCAGTACTCCATCTGCGGCCTCACCAATGCCACATAGAGGGGAATTATCACTTCCCTAGACCTGCTCCTGATGCTCCTGCTAATGCAAGGAAGAGTGTGGTTAGCCTTGCTTATTATGTCATCACACTGGTGAGTCATGTTTATTTTTGCATCAACCAGGACTCCAACATCTCTTTCCACTTCCCCAGTCCGTCCATATCTGCCTGAATTCACTCCCTGCCCTCCAGTGTGTTTACTATGCCCCATAATTTAGTGCCATCTGTGAATTTGGACAAGGTGCTTTCAACACCTTCATCCAAATCACTGATGAAGATATTAAACAGTACTGGTCCAAGGCCAGAGCCTTGGGGGACATCACTGTCCACATCTCTCCAGGAGGAAACCGACCCATACACTACCACTCTCTGGGTGCATTCCATAAGCCAGTTTTTCACCCACCTTACTGTGAAAAAATCCACATCACATCTACTTAGTTTGCTTGCAAGAATTGGGTGAAACACTGTGTTAAAAACCTTTTTAAAATCCAGGTAAATAATATCTACTTCCTCCCCCGCATCTAAGCACTCTGTGACCCAGTCAAAAAAAGAGATCAGGTTAGTCAGGCAGGATATGACTGCTGTAAAACCATGCTGGTTGCCCCTTAACATTATGTTACCTGCTGGCCCCCTGCAAATGTGATCCTTTATGGTTTTTTCTAAGGTCTTGCCAAGAATAGAGGTGAGGCTAACTGGCTTATAATTACTTGGGTCTTCCTTCCTCCACTTCTTGAAGATAGGGACCACGTTGCCCCTTTTCCAGTCCTCTGGGACCTGTCCCAAGTGCCACAAGGGCTCAAACAGCTGCACCTGTGGTTCTTGTATGTCATCAGCCAATTACTTTAGTACCCTTGGGTGAAGATTGTCGGGGCCTGCTGACTTAAATACGTCCAACCCTTCCAAGTGCCCCCTGGGTCAGTGCTAACCGTTGGTGGATTGGTATTACTGTCACTCCAGACTAAAGACTCATTGGGCGGTGCATTTGTATCCTTGTCCAGGAAAACAGAAGCAAAGAAATTATTTAAGAGCTCCGCTTTTTCCATCCTATCAGTTACGAGTTGCCCTAGTCCATTCTATAGCGGCCCTATGTTACCCTGCACTTTCTTCCTGCTCCCTATGTAAATAAAGAAGGACTTGTTGTTATCCTTAATCTTTGTTACCAACTTGAGTTCTGTCTCTGCTTTGGGCTTTCTTACTGTTCCCCTACAAACATAAGCCAAGTAGGTATGCTCCTCTTTGGTGGCTGCCCTCTGCTTCCACAGCCTGTAGGCCTCTTTTTTCCTCTGAAGGCTCTCCTGGATTTCCCTGTTCAGCCAAGAAGGTTTTTTGGCTCTTTTGCCTCTCTTTGTGTGTACTGGGATGGTGTTCCTCTGTGCCTGTAGGATCAGTTCCTTGAGAAAATTCCACCTACTCTACATTATAGTAGATATTTCACTTTTAGTATATGATTTGGGAGGGGGGAGGGTTCATTTCCAAGATGGCAATTTCCCTCCCCACCCAAAAAAGGAGTACTTCTGAGGAAAAGGGGAGGGACTTCCAGTAGCAGAAGCTGGGGGTGGGACTTTGAATCCCAAGATGGTGACCAGGGGTTGGGGCTACCCTTGCAGCCCTTGACAGCTCACCAGAAGACATTAAGCAGCCTCCAGCAAAATAGTTGCCCACCCCTGCTATAGTCTTTTTCTTGTAATAGTGAGGTTGTTAGGGGTACACATCACAGATGGCTTTGTGACAGTATACACACAGACCATCCAAACTGAGGGAGCCTGATGTGATTGGTAATACCTAACAACATTGATGAAGTCTTCCCTGACAACATTTGTGACTCCCCCAAATCTTACACATATCATTTAGCTTCAGTACAAATTTATTTCCACTTTCCAGCCATTGTGTGACTTTTAGGGCAGTTTAAGAGACATATGAAACAGTATTCACTGCTCTGACCCTTATTTGAAAAGTAAAGTATAGTTCCTAACGTGTATAGATTGTGAGTCAGATAGTTCACTTCATGAGCAACTACACTGACTTTATACAACGCAGTATTCAGCACACTTAAAAGCATTTCATGATATGACCAAATGCCTATTTAGTTTCCTGTCTGTGCTGAAACAGTGAATAAAATGCCCAATATTCTAGTAGTAGCTATGAAATACTGCATACATCATCCAACATGAAGCTGGGAAAATGAAAGTGCTATGAGATGACAATAAAATATAGTCAGTACCAATCTGAGGTGGATTAAAATTGATAACTTATAAGTAAAGACTTCATATCTCATCCCAATCATCCCAGGTAATTCTCCAACTGTCATTTGTAAAATATTGGTGGTTCACAAAGACTGTAAAGTATATAAAGAAGCTGCTTTTCACAGTGGTAAGGAATAACAAGAGGAGCAACAGTATTTAGCATATGTATAATTATGCATAGTCCTGATTTGCCTGTAAGCCATTTTACTTAGGACTGTCAATATCGTGACTAAGAAACCAGAACATTATGAAATGAGTACACAGAGTACACATTTGATGGATTAAAATGTATAAGTCACAGAATGCATGTCAGGACCCTGGGGGGTTTGAAATTAGAACTTGCCTGCACTTGTAGGCAGAAGCCCAGGCCATAGTGCCACCAGGCAGCTGGATGAATACCAGTCACAGTTTATCTTGACCCTCCCATGAGGTTCTTAATGGATGACCAGATCATAAATGGAAATTACTGGGGGGCACAAGTGCCAGACTGGAGGGCTATAAATCCCTTCCACTTCTTGCAGGGCCTTTCTGCAGGGAGGCACCAGTGTACTTAAGTCCTTGCGCTTCTGCTCATCATGACTAAAACCTCATTTTGACCTTTGGCTTGATACCTTAGCCTTGGACTGATACCCAGCTTTGACATCAGCTTCCATTCTGGCAAACTGCTAAACTGGCAGAATCTACTCCAACCTACACCCTGTTCAGCTCTTACAACAAAATACCTGTAACTAGGGCTGTGCAAAGCTTTGGGCGCTGATTTGATCTGGAGGAGATTTGGCGGCTGAGTATCCAAATCTGAATAGAATCAGGAGACCAATTAAAAGGTCCGAATTAATTCAAAGCTCTCCAAAATGCTTTGGAAAAGATTTGGAGAGCTTCAGCAATTTGGGAAGTCCCTACTCACTGCAGCAGGGAGCTGGACCCGGATCACTGTCCCAAATTGATTCAGCTGAATCTAATTCAGACTCCATGCTGTTAAGTAGGGGGTGGGGGATGGGAAGCTGGAGAAGAGGGGAGGGGACCATGAGGGGACACAGCCCCCAGCCCCTCTCATGGATGCCCCACCCGTCCCAGCTCCTGGCCTTAAAAAAAAAAATCCCCTACTCACTGGCTGCTGATGCAGCCTTGGGGATTCTGGGGGCTCATGCCAGAGCCCCCCATGCAGTGCAGGGCAATGTGGGGCAGTGGGGATTGCCCCCCCGCCTGGTAGCAGCTGGTGACTGGGGCCTTTTTTTTTTTTAAAAGGTCTGGGAGCTGTGGTGGGTGAGGCAACCATGGGTGGGGGGTGCTGGGACAGCAGGGATCAGGGGGCTCATTGCAGAGCCCCCCACATGGCATGGGGCAGTGGGGATCATCTCCCCCCCCCCCCAACCGCAGCAACCGGTGAGTGTGGGATTTAAAAATTTTTTTTTTAAAGAAGTCAGGAGCAGGAAGAGCGGGAGGGGCAGCCATTGAGAGCGGGCAGGGGATGGGTCCGATTCAGAGATTCAACCAATATGGTGGTGGCCAAATCTCTGAATTAGATTCAGCCAAATCGATTCAGGACAGTGATTCGAATCATTGAATTGAATCACTGTCCCCCGAATTGGCTGAATCCAAATCTGATGTGAATACTAGCTGCTTTACACAGGCCTACCTGTAACTGTAACTGTGAAAAGGCCACGAAACAGACGTATTTCACTCTTTTCATTCCTCTTCATCCTCACTTCATTCACCATCTCAACTTTGGCAAAGACAATAGATGAATAGCTTACAATTACAATCCTATTCCATTTTTCATTTGGCAGGAGATTCTCTCCAAATGGTAAGGCAGTGTTATCCTAGTTCAGTGACCAAAGCTATTATCCTGGCAGCATAGCTAAGCTGCCCTCTATTTGCTTTATGACTAGGATTATTGTACACCTGACATATTTCAAGTAACTTAACTGGCAAACATTTTGCCACTGTCATCACGCTTCCCATCCACTCGAGTAAACATGGACTATATACGACTAAGCATTACACAAAATATTAGAGACTACAAAGAACATATGGAAAAACTGGAAAAAAGATGTGGTTTAAAAGCATCAGGATACATGTCATTTTAAATACCTTGAGTTACTGAAAATGAGTCATAGCTTTGTAAATCTTAGCTGATCATTTTTAAACTCTTGAGGTTAAAATAGTAGCGCGAGCATGTGGTCATGTTTCACTTGTGTCTTTCTATCTCACATATCAGGGATGTTATTACACTTGAGTGTCAGACATCAGCAGAAAAAAGGTGACACAAAAATTATGGGTACAACAAGTATTGGCAGGGATAACAAAAGAAATATATTTTCTCCTCCTGGGCAAAAACATTTATATAACATTATATAATTGATTAGCATGGTCTTTATCTGCCTTTATCTCTCTTGGTTTCAGTCTGTAAAAGCTGTGCATAAAGTAATCTTTCCTACTGTTCTGCTTGTGAAGAGAAATTGGACAGACTATTGTTTCATAATTTATAGCTTTATTCAGCTCATAAGTCACGTTTTTGAATTATAGTGGCTGTTTTTCTTCCTGGAACATAAGTCTATAGATGTGTTGTGAATAAAAATGTTTCCTCTTAGACATCATGTCTCCTTTGGATCTATATATATCACAGGATCACTAAGGGAGTTGGAGACAATGAGGCTCAGAGTACCTCCTACTTTGAACCAATTACTGGACCTTTTAATTTTGTGGGAAAGGTAGAAATGTGCATGCTCTACTACTGTGAGTTGTGAACTTTTTGGAGGATGGTTAGTACAAGACCCATAAAAACAAACAGCTAACAGGCTGTGTCCCTATTATCACAGGTCACATTTTTCAGTGTGACCTAGTATTTTACTAATGGTGACAATCTTGTTCAATGCTGAATGAATTCTGTCTCATGTAGGAACATTGTATTTTATCCAGTTTCAGCTATACAACACATTAGCTCCTGGGTTGCATAGCTATAACAACTAGCAGACTCAATTTAATGCTCACGATTCAGCAAAACTGGAGACTAAAAGGAAGTTTAGCTTCATAGTCAATTCTACAGTTTACAACAATCAACTGTTCTCAGCAGGAGTCTATAGACAGAGCTTATAATGCTGCCAGTAAGTTAGTCTCTAAGAAAATGGCCATTTTTGTGCAGGTCTACAAAACAATTTTGCTAACAGTTATGCATCCATCAGTACTTAAAACAAAAGCAAATAAAAATGCTAAAACCCAAAACCAAAACTTCACAGTTCTGTTTTCCTGATGTCAGATGCCCCTGTAAAAGTTCAGCAACTTTGCTTGTTGACTTCACATATAGCAGAACCCAGAGAAATTGCATATGAGCCTGATTAGTCTGAACAGCTGATATGAAATGGGTGAATACAGATAAGTGTCGTGTATAAGTGCAACAGCACTATCAGATCACAGGTCTGAGAGAGTTCCTAAAAATGTATGGGATTTCCTATCCGGCCATTAGTTTCCATACTTTCTGAAAATCAGCTGCTTGGTGGCTCCTTGAGGTGGAAGATCTGCTGAGGTTTACAAACCTTACTAATGTCCTAAGGATAGGATAGTTTTATCCACACGGGTGCACATTTCCACTGAAATACAGATAAGAATCAGATCCAGGTATAGAAAGAACAAACAGTGTGGAATTGAGCCAACTGATTATGAATAATTGTGTCAAAGGGAGTGAGCAGGAGATATAGTTAGAAGCCAGGGAGGTCAGAAGCAAAATAAGAGAAAGGATAAAGTTGAGAGAGGAAATATATATATGACATGCACTGAAAATATAGCAGGGAAAAACAGCCATCCTATTATCTTTCCTGTCTCATCAGCCAGACCCCATGAACTTCATAAACATTTAAAAATGAAAACCTGGCCATCCGACAAAAAATGATTTCTCATTTTGAGCATGAGCACCATTCTAAGGTATTATAAATGTTTCCAGCACTTGGGATCACCCAAAGCTATTCTGATGGAAAAAAATTAGAGAACTGTTAGTCAACAACCCTCTGAAAATGACATTCACTTTCAGTAGTCTGTTGAAGACCAGAGTACAAGTCAGAATCAAAAGAAGTAAGACAGTTCTTCCTACTTTTCCATTTGTATTCCGATTCAAACATGTTTATATTGCACATGCAGAGAAGGCCATTTCCTAACTGACTTCATTTGAAACACAAAATAGTAAGAAATATACATACCTGGATGATTTTGAGCTCCCTGATACACATGCATATTCAATAGTTTTATTTTATTTTCAAAGAAGAATGTTTTCCTCAAAGAGGACTATGGAAACGTCATTTTATCACTTGAACAGTTTAGAAAACAGATGCTTGATACAGGTATAGACAGATGGATAGGATGGTTCATTTACTCATTCTCTTTCTAGCTGGATCCAGATGTGCAGGCATGTGTGGTTTGTGGCATTGCAGCCCTCTGTGGTGCCACAAACCATGTATATGCCCAGCAAATTTGCAGCATGGGGGCAAAATTTTCTACTGGGAAATCCTGGTAGCAAAAAAAACCAACAAAAAACTGCTTAAAAAAAAAAAAAAAAAAAAAAGCAACACTCCAGAAGCATGTGCCAGCAGGCACAAACGTTTGGTCCTCCAAAAGCTCTAGTTGTCCCCTGGCTCCTCCAACATGCTGGGAAGGTGAGAAAACAGCAGTTTCCCTAAAGTGGGGCATTTTGCCCTGCACCAAAGCCCACTGCTATTTTTGCCATGGCAAATGTATGTCCCTGCACACGTGTGCTCATCGGGACATGCCATCTGGGACTCATTATAGATCACTGGATTTCTAAAGTTTACTCTCTAACAGCTTTCACATTATTGCTATTGATTACCTTCAGCCAGAACTCTGCTAACCAGTCATCTATCCATATTTTTCAAGAATAGGGGTTGCTTAATGCTTATATCCACTTGTTTTTAAAATCTGAAATAAGACTTTTTGATGCTTATTCCATGGAAATTCTTTCTGTTTTCTTCTCTACTCCCTAGACTTGCTTAACAGTAGCATTCTTTCCTTTATGTTGTGATAGCTTCTGCTACGCAATGCTATCTGCAACAGCCTGTCTCTTTTCCTGCCAACAGCTTTCCACTTCCAATCTAAACGTGTCTTTTCTTTTTTTGTATCGTTTCCCCTTTGCTAGTCTGCAATTCCTTAAACCATTTGCATTACCCTATTACTTTATATTATCCTTACCCTTGAATTGAGAAAACCCATTTATTTTTTATTTTCCTAATTCACTTACTGCAATTATTTAAAAAAATTCCTGAGGAGTTTAGCTCTATTATAATTTTTGCTGGGACACTGGATGCTGCAAATGACCTAAATGATAAAGTTAAAATTTTAAGCACTAGTAAATTAACCATAAAAACCTGATGGCTTATTGGCAAAAGATTCTAAAATGAATGGATATTGTAAAATCCAAAAATAAGAAGCAGAAGGGAATTTACTGATGGAAAAATCTATAAAGACTGTAATAAAAATCTGAAATAGATTATCTACAAGGAATAATGAAAGACAAGCAGCAAATGAGCATTAGTGAGTGTGTTCTGCAGAGATTTGGAGACACTTCTTTTTGGTGGAGAAAAGAATAAAATAACAGAAATTTTTTCATGAAAAATTGCTCAGTCTGGTTCTATGAACTGAATCAATAAAACTGATCAGATCCTTATTTTAGTGAATTAGACTCTTAGGATCTTATTTTTTTTCACAGCTCCCAGCTACACCTATCTAAAATGGATGCAGCATATGTCAGTGTAGAATGTGGCCCTTGAGGTTTCTTCTAATTAAAATGCTTTTTGTGGCTTCTGAATGACATGGGACCTTCAGACAATCACATCTGCCTGCAAGGAAAATAGAAACAGCTCCAGTAGTGGGAAAAGACTGATTAGTTGCTTTATCTGGGCTTCCTCTCTGCCCCCCCAGGTCCTCTCCTGCCCCTTAGGGATAACTTCTGCTTCTCCCCCTGTCCCTTCCCTCCAGGCTCCCCTCTGCCACCTCCACTTACTTGTGGTTGCCTGTCCCAGAGGACCAGGAAGGGAAGGGTTGACCTGCCTTCCTGGCCATGGCTCCTACTGCTGCTTGGTTGCTGCTCTTCTCCTAGCTGATCCCACCCAGAGGTGGGCAGCTGTGGTGGTGATGGCAGCAGCAGCTGGGCAAGCAGGTTAACCTTTCCCTGCCTGCTCTTCTGGGACAGACAGCATGGCAGCCACAGCAAGTGGGGGAAGGCAGGAGGTCAGTGAGCAAGGATTTTGGGTACTGGGGAGGACAGCATCGGGCGGGGGGGAGAGGGAGGGACCGTCCCCAACTGGATCACACCAGCCAGGGCTCTGTCAAGCCAGGCCTTAAAAACTTCAAAGAATGGAGATTCCGCCACCTCTCTAGGTAATATGTTCCAGTGGTTCCCCAGCCCCCCAGTGGGAAACGTTTTTTTCTACTATCCAACCTAAACCTCCCTTGCTGCAATTTGAGACCATTGCTTCTTGTTCTGTCATCTGTCACCACTGAGAACAGTCTAGCTCCATCCTCTTTGGAGTAGTTAAAGGCTGCTCTCAAATCCTAACTCAGTCTTCTCTTCTGCAGACTAAATAAGTCCAGTTCCCTCAGCCTCTCCTCAGAAGTCATGTGCC
>NW_017728948.1:31470239-31474368 GCF_001723895.1 Crocodylus porosus
GGGGCAAAACTAGACACAGTACTCTAGATGTGGTTTCACCAGTATAGAGCACAGGGGAATAATTACTGCTGGCAATGCTCCTACTAACATAGGCCAGTATGCTGTTAGCCTTCTTGGCGACAAGGGCACACTGTTGCCTCATATCCAGCTTGTTGTCCACTGTAACCTCCGGGTCCTTCTCTGCAGAGCTGCTGCTTTGCCAGTTGGTCCCAAGCCACCCTCAGTGCAGAGCTTTCACTTGCCCTTGTTGAACCTCATGAGATTTCTTTTGGCCCAATCCTTCGATTTGTCTAAGTCACTCTGAATCCTAGCCCTACCCTTCAGTATATCTACTACCCACAGCTTCATGTACCATAAACTTGGTTAAGGTGCAATTCATCCCATCTTCCAGATTGTTAATGAAGACATTGAACAAAACCAGCCCCAGGACCGACCCCTGGGGCACTCCACTTGATACAGGCTGCCATCCATACCTTGAGCCATTGATCACTACCCATTGACAATCCAGCCAGCTTTCTGCAAGATGGACACCTTACAGTCTATTCATCCTTGCAAGAATGCTGTGGGAAACCATATCAAAAGCCTTGCTAATGTCAAGGTATATCACATCTACTGCTTTCCCCACATCCACAGAGCCAGTCATATCATTATAGAAGGCAATCAGGTTAGTCAGGCATGACTTGCCTTTGGTGAATCCATGCTGACTGTTCTTCATCACTTTCTTCTCCAAGTACTTAAAAATGCATTCCTTGGGGACCTGGTCCATGATTTTTCCAGGAACTGAGATGAAGCTGACTGGTCTATAGTTCCCTGGATCCTCCTTCTTCTATTTCTTAAAGATAGACACTATATTTGCTCTTTTCCAATCATCTGGGACTTCCCCCGATTGCCATGAGTTTTCAAAGATGTATATCCAGCTTTTCTAAATAGGCCCTAACCTGTTATTTCAGCACTGAGGGCTGCTCACCTTCTTCCCAAACTGTGCTGCCAGGTGGCAGTAGTCTGGGAGCTGACCTTGCCTATGAATACAGAGATAAAACCGGCATTGAGTACTTCAGCCTTTTCCTCCTCATCTATCACTAGGCTGCCTCTCCCCACTGAGTAAGGGACCCACACTTTCCATGACTTTCCTTCTGTTGCTGACATACTTGCAGAAACCCTTCTTGTTACCCTTTATGTCCCTTGCTAGCTGCAACTCCAATTGCACTTTGCTCTTCCTGATTTCATCCCTGCATGCCCATGCAATATGCTTATACTCCTCCCTAGTCATCTGTCAAGTTTCCACTTCTTGTAAGCTTCCTTTTTGTGTTTAAACTCACTGAAGAGTTCTTTGCTTAGCCAAGCTGGTCACTTGCCATATCTGCTATTTTTCCTGCACATTGAAAGGTCTGTTTCTACACCCTCAGTAAGGTTTCGTTAAAATACAACCAGCTCTCCTGGACTCTTTCCCCCCTCAGATTGGCCTCCCAGGGGATCCTTCCCATTAGTTCCCTGAGGGAGTCAAAGTCTGCTTTTTGAAGTTCAGGGTCCATATTCTGCTGCTCTCCTTTCTTCCTTTTTTTCAGGATCCTGAACTCAATCATCTTGTGATCACCACTGCCCAAGTTAGCATCCACTTCTACAGCACCCACCAATTCTTCCCTGTTTGTGAGCTGCAGGTCAAGAAGAACATGGTCCCTAGCTGGTCTCTCCAACACTTGCACCAGGAAGTTGTCTCTAACGCTCTCCAAAAACTTTCTGGATTTCCTGTGCACTGCTGTATTGCCTTCCTAACAGAGGTCAGTGTGATTGAAGTCCCCCATGAGAACCAGGCACTGCCTTCCCACAGCGTGCAACCACTCCTCTGCCACCACTTACAGCTGCAGCGCCTAAGAGCCCTGTGAGAGAAGGGGTGGGGTCACGTGGGGCTGAGCCCCCACAAATAATATTTTCCCCCACCACTTACGGTGTCTGCTGCATGTGCACGGGTGACATATCATTTTTCATGGAATATTCACAGAACTACCAGGACCCATTTGCCAAGATCAAATATTCCCACACATACTTTACCCACACATTTGCTGCAAATTTTCTACAAGAATTACACAATTTTCTCAGGGCCCAACTCATAGGTCACAGACAGCTATCAACCAGAAATAGTATTGAATTACTATTTAAATGGATAGATCTAAACCGTCAGTCTGAGGTTAAATGCTCTATATCCCATTGGCAGTCTATATCCCATTCAGCCACAGCTATAGTTGTTTAAAAACATTTTAAAAGGCTTACTGTATACCTGAATACAGATAAAACACTTGAACCTGATTGGAAGGAGGATTGAAAAATAAGCTTTTTCATTCTGTGAGAAAAGAAATATTCTGTTTGGTTTAAACAAAGTGAAATCTTGAAACCAGTCAGAACATATTCTTTAACAAATGTTTTCATTGCAAAACCAAGAAAAATATTGCAATTATTTTCTTAGCTTTTTCAGAGCTGTTTTATTTGCTTTACAAACAAGTACAGTATGAACAATGCTTAACATTCTGGTGTTTCTTTATGGACTTGAGTTATTGTAGATAATTAAATTAGGACAGTAAACAGAGGAATTATTCAAACTGTCTCTCAAGTGCTGAGAGTGTCTTTGTTATTTTAATAAAAAATTGTTTACATGAAGAAAAACAGATGACTATACTAGCAAGTATACATCATCCTGAAGCAGTTGCAGCAAATGAGTAGTAGGCTGCAACTGGAGAACCATCTTTTAATTATATGATACCCAGCAGCATTAAAAATTGTAACAAGTCTTTATAATTGTAACAAGTATCCAGCTAATGAAGGAACCAGTTTGTTAATGCATTTTTTGAGGCTGACTAAGTATGACAGATTTTCAATTACATTTTGTAGATGTGTCAAGCACATTTTGGTGGATCCTTTCCCTCTCCAAGAACCACAAATGTAATTCATTAGCCAATGATGACCCTGTGGTACAAAATGGAGTTTCAATTTAATCTTCTAGTCTACCTGGGTTAATTTTGCCAGCTAAAACTGATATGTAACCTCAAACTTGTTTATGGATTTATAATACTCTGTATCACTGTCACTGCACACAGAAGTTAAGAATAGAATGAAAATAATAAAGCAATGTATTTGATGTGTAACTATGCTCACTTTTCTCCTTGCTTTTTGTAAATCGGAAACCAAGAAATTTACATTTGAACTACACAAAATGAGGGAGAACAAATTTGAAGTAATGTGGGCATGGTTATGCCAACCTCATATCCCTAGCTATTGTGATCTCCAAACTGATTGTAAATTAATTTCTAGTTTAAGGGTTTTATCAGAAAAGGCCATCATATTTATGGTTTATGAAGTGACAGATTAAATTTGGATCAGCTCTGGATGATACTTACACTGAATTTTCAATCTTCCCCCTTAGGCAAAAAAAAGAGGAAAACTTATTTTTTATATTGCTCAGAAATTAATCCTGAGGTATCAGCATTTTTTTCCTCTTTGAAAGTATGTTGGGATATAACATAACAAAATAATAAAACGATTCCTTAGTAATATAAAGGTAACAAATAAAGTTAATGTGTGCAAGCCATTTCTTTAGACTTAGACATTGCTTTTGAAGTCAGAAATGATCGCAACTGTTTTGAAAAGTTTTCAATCTATTTCTGGGACTTGGTTTTGGATGCTATCTCAGGAACATTAAAATATTTATTAACGCTATGAAACAGTTAAATCCCTATGGATTGCTCTGTGAGAAATTTAATTCATACAACATATTCAATAGTTAGGAAAAAATCCAATAATTTCATAGATTTCATAGACATTAGGGCTGGAAGGGACCTCAGAAGATCATTGAGTCCAGCCCCCTGCCCAAAGGGCAGGAAGTAAGTTCCGTTTTCCTGACCTCTGATCATGTGCATGGCTCTTCTCTAGACTCTCTCAAGCTTCTCCACATCCTTTTTGAATTGTGGGGCCCAAAACTGGACGCAGTACTCCAGCTGCGGCCTCACCAAGGCCGAGTACAGAGTGAGAAGGACATCCTGAGATTTGCTTGAGAAGCATCTATGGATGCAAGCCAGCATTTTGGTCGCTTTACTAGCTGCAGCATCGCATTGGAGGCTCATGTTCATCTTGTGGTCAA
>NW_017728948.1:31476692-31487189 GCF_001723895.1 Crocodylus porosus
TGAAGCTAGTTGGAGTTCAGTTGCAGCCTTGGCTTTCCTGGTTTGCTCCCTGTAGGACCAGACCAGTGCAAAATAATTTTCCTGGGAGCTGAATCCCATCTTCCATCATTTGTAGGCCTTTCCTTTAGCCTCAGGAGGTCTGCTAGGTCCCTGGAGAGCCAGGGAGGCTGCTGTGCCCTCTTGCTCCCTTTCCTCCGAGATGGAATAGACTTAGCTTGTGCATTGAGGATCGCTCTCTTGAGTAGCAACCACTCTCCTTGAACTCCCCTGTCCCTGGAGTCATGGTCCGTTAGGGCCTGACTGACAAGCCTCCTGAGCTTGTCAAAGTTGGCTTTCCTGAAGTCAAGGACTTCTGTGTTGCTGACTGACTCGCCAGCTTTATGGTGGATGGTGAAGGTGATCAGCACTTGGTCGCTGTCACCCACCTTCCCATTGATCACTAGGTCGCCGATTAGGTCATCCCCAGTAGCCAGTACCAGGTTGAGTAGCGCTTTGCCTCTTGTTGGCCTGTAGACTTCTTGAGTCAGGTAGAAGTCATCCACACACAAGAGAAACCTTTGCAACCACTCCGATTTTGCTGAGTGATCCTCCCACAAGATGTCTGGGTAATTGAAGTCACCCATGACAACCATGGTCCTGAAGCATATGGCCTCAGCCAGTTCCAGGGCAAACTCCTGGTCAAGCTCAGGACTTTGAGTGGGAGGTCTGTAGTAGACTTCCACCATTGTGTCCCCTGTGCCATGTTCCTCATGGATTTTAACCCAGAGGGTCTCCAGTCGTCCACCCTGGTCCCCAATATCAGCTTGCATGGACATGTAGCTTTCCTTAACATAGAGAGCTACACCCCTGCCCCTTTTATCTACACAATCCCTCCTGTACCATCTATACCCGAGGTCCAGTCATGGGTGGAGTCCCACCAGGTCTCTGTTATCCCAATGACATTGTAATTATTTGCATTGAGCAGGAGGATGAGCTCCTTCTGATTATTCCCCAAGCTCCTGGCATTTGTGTACAGGCAGGCAAGTGTCCCCTTGGGGGCTCTTGCCTTGCCCACAGATTGTACCAGGGCTGGGGCAAGGGTGGGCTCCCTTAAGTGCCTTGGCCCACTGGTTTTGCAAGGGTTGCTCAGTGGGCCAGCAGTGGTGGTAGTTCCCCCGTCCGCCAATGGGCTCAGTTTAAAGCCTGGTGGAGCAGGTCAGCCAGTCTGGCTGAGAAGACCCTCCTCCCCAGGGGAGAGAGGTGGAGGTCATCTCTTCCCAGCAGCTCACTGCCTCTCTTGCCAAGGACCGGGCTGTGGTCATGGAAGCCAAAGCCTCCCCGATGACACCAGCACCGCAGTTTTTGGTTGACTATGTGGATCCTTCTCTCCCTCCTCAGCCCATAGCCTGAGACTGGGAGGATCGACGAGAACACCACCTGTGCCCCTAGACCCTTTAGCCTTGCTCCCAAATCCCTGTAGTGCCTCATGACCTGGCTGGGAATGCTCTGAGCCGTGTCATTGGTGCCCACATGAATAAGGAGCATAGGATAGTGGTCTGTGAGCTGGAGGAGATTAGGGATCTTCTTTGCAATGTCCCAGATGCAGGACGCTGGGAAACAGCAGACTTCCCGGGCTAAGGGGTCGGAGTCGCAGATTGCCCCCTCAGGATGGCGTCTCCCACAAGAAACACCTTACATTTTGTCTTGGGGAGAGCAGGGGCGGTAGCTGCAGTTGAGCCTGTGTTGCCTGTGGGAGCTAGCAACTCAACAGGCTCTGCTGGAGCAGCAAGAAGTGCGTACCTGTTGCTAAGCTCTGGCAGGGAAGGGGCCTTGGTGCGGCGGGCCTTAGGGCCCTTGACCATCTCAGTTCATGCCCCTGACTGGACATAGTGGGAGGTCCCAGAGTCCTCCTTTGTCCTGGAGGGAGACCGTGGTCTACCCTCCCGCTCCCAGGGAGAAGGGCCTGGCAGTAGGAGTCAATTTCCTGCTCACAGTCCCTGATGACATGCAGTCTCTGGACTATTACCTGGAGCTCCTCCAGCTGGCACACCAGAGACACCAAAAGGGAGCAGACCCCACACAGGAAGGTGGCCATGCTCCCAACTGCCAGAGCCTGAAAAAGGGACAGGCAGCCCACACAGCTGAGAGCCATGAGCTCTGTCTGTGTGGAGCCCAGAACCATGGGCTCCATTTGGGTGGCTATCTCTGAGGTGCCGGGGGGGGGGGGCGCAGAGCCCAAGGGGACCCGAGGGGTGCGATGCATTCCCATCTGTGTCATGCCTCTGGTTGGCTGGCTACGGCTGGGACTGTCTACCCTGGGGGGTTCACAGGCAGGGTCTCAGGCCCTTCTGTGCCCCCTCCTGCGTGAACTCTGTGCTACCTCATGCGCCGGCAGGCAAGCACGCTTGTTTGTGCAGCCTGTTCATGTGGCTCCAGTCACGTGGCTCCCTGGGGGGCTGGGCAAAGTAGGGGCCTGGGCAGGGCTTGACCCGGCCTGACTCCACTCAGCTGGCTCCTCCTACTCTGTGAGGGCTTAAGCCCCTCCCACCATGGGCCCCGCTTGCCTCTGGCTGTGCTGGGGGTTGGCAGGGGCTCCGCGGCTGCTGGAGGGTCCCTGAGGGGCTTCGGGGGAGCGGGGGCACGATGGGCTTTCACCCACACGTCTCTCGCCACTCCAGAGCCTAACTGGGGCTTTTTTTGCTGTATCTTTCTTAATTTCTCTCTGGAATGAAAAATACCATTCCATATTTAATCCATGGAACACCATTGGGAACTTTAAAGCTACACTCCTAAAGTAGACAAAATTCCTAATACAGTCATTGGTGATGTGCACGTGCCCCTTCCCCTGAGGTTGGCTGCTGTCGTCGCTGCTGGCAGCATCTGCAGGCAGTTGCTGCTCGCCACCCCTCTCACCCCCCCAATGCCGATGCTGCTGGTGGCATCTGCAGGCAGTTGCTGCTCGCCATCCCTTCCACCCCCACAATGCCGATGCTGCTGGTGGCATCGCGGGCGGTCACCAATTGCTACTTGGTGCTCACTACCCGCCGCTGCCGCTGACACTGCCATGGCTGCCTGTGGGTGGTTCCCGCGTGGCCTGCCCTCACCTGAGTGGGTGAAGGGATGGTTGGACGGGGCAGGAAAAGAGCAGGTGCCACTAAGCATATGGGAAAGGGGGAGATTTTGCCTGATTTGGGGACTTTAAACACAGTGGTTGTGTTCTGGCTGTTCTCACAGTGTAGGATATGCCTGTGGAGGAGAGAAGAGGCTTGGAGCAAGGTGTGCAGCCAGCTGTACAGTGAAGAGTTGCTGATCCCGCATCCTCCTTTCCAAAATCCTAGATCTGCCTGTGAGTACAAGTAACAACTAAACTCAAGCAACATAACACCTCTTCCCCTCTGACAACTGTATAGCTTCACAATTTACATTTAAAACTTGCTCTTTAAAACATGCCTGAAAACAAAAGTCAAATCAATTATAGTGCATGTATGTGTATAGGTTGGGGTAGGGGAGGGGGAAAGGAATTTGAATACTGTTGTCCTATATCTTTAGCTGATAAGTACCTACAAAACTGAGCTCAGAAACAGCAAGCAACAGCAATGAAAAGCCTAAAAGTGAATAAAGTGAGAACCAATGGTTTTTCAGTGATATCTTTTGCTGGATCAACTGCAGCAGTTGGGAGAGGAGTTGGACAAGTTTTCAGGTACACACTGCCCTTCAAGTTGACCAAGGTGGTCTTATATCTCTCCAACTAGACACTTTCCCCAGATGTGAAGATCTCTTGTGCCAAAAGCATGTCTATCATCTCTACAAACTATACAATTGGTCCATGTAGCAGAGTACTAGGGTGCTCACTACTGGTAATGGTAATAAGGGCCCAGCTGCCGATCTTCAGGGCAGCACAGGTGAGGCTTGCCGGGGCAACCAATTTGGTCAGCTGGCCAGAAGGGGGCAGGGCCTGGCCTTTATAAGCAGTTCAGGCTGAGGCCAGAAGGCAGTCCCCTCTGGCAGCCTGAGCAGTGGGAGCTCTGCTTCAGGGCAGGGCAGGGCAGGGCAGGGCAGGGCAGGGCAGCCTGACCACCCCGAGTGTCGGCAGGATGGTATAGGGTGGAGAGAACCCTGACAGGGAGGTATGAAGGACAGCCAGGGTGGCGCAGAGTTTACATTATAGCCAGGAGGCTTATTTTGCATTGCAGCTGGTTGGCTCATAGCTTTGTATTTTCCGTTCGGTTGTGTGTGTAATACCGGAGGACCGGGAGAAGCTGTAGGGGTTGGAGGAGGCCTCATAGGAGCTCCCCAGCAGTAGAGGGGAGGGTTCCTGGTGCCACAGAGGGCGCTGTGTTTTGGGGTGTCCCAACCCCGGCCCCAGTGTGTGGGCAATTATCGGGACAAGCCCAGTGGGCGTGGGACCCATGAGGAAGAGGTCTGGGGCCAGGTAAGGCTGAGGCCGCCTGAGCCCCAATTTGGAGAAGCCCAGAGGGCGTAAGACCCATGAGGAAGGGGTCTGGGGCCAGGTAAGGCTGAGGTTGCCTCAGCCCCAAGTGCGAGAGGCGCGAGCAAGGCCCCAGTGTGGGCGGGGAGCGCAAGAGGCGCAAGCAAGGCCCCAGTGCAGGCAGGAAGCACGAGGCACGAACCCCGGTTGGGGGCGAGAGAGTGAGATAGACCCCGGTGTGGACGGGAGCTCGAGTAGAGCCCTAGGGAGGGGCGTGCAAGCAAGAAGCCCAGTGAAGGTACAATGTTCAGGGGGGCACTGCCCCATTCCCACAAAAAGGGTCTTAAGGGCCAGGTAAGGCTGAGGCCGCCTGAGTCCAATTGTGAGAAGCCTGAGTAGGGTGTAAGACCCATGAGGAGGGTCAGGGGGCCAGGCATGGCTATGGCCACCTGAGCCCCAACCGCAGGAAGTGTGGGAGATGAAGCCCCAGTGCGGGTGATGTGAGCACAGGGAATATGAAACAGGCCCCTGTGGGCGTGAGCGCATGGGAAGCGTATGACTAGAGCCTGGTGAGGGCAAGCACAAGATTAGAGATGCCCAGTGAGGGCGAGCTTATTAAGGAGCCCCAGAAGGGGGCGAGCCCCCTGGAGAGGGCACGTACATTGAGAGGCCCTGGTGAGGGCAAGCACAGGAATTGGGAGCCCGGTGAGGGCAAGCGTATGAGTAGACGCCTGGTGAGGGCAAGCACAGGAGTAAGGAGCCCAGTGAGGGTGAACATACGAGTAGAGGACTCGGACAGGGCCACTAAGGAAAGAGCGTAGACGAGATAACGTCTGGAACAACTAAGAGGCTTGGGGCGTGGTATTGGGGTGGAAGGAGCAGGGACAAGAAGGGCAAGAGCAGCGGGCCCAATGGGTCAAGTAAGGCAGCCTTCCATTAATATTATAGAACCATCAAAGTCATGGCGGGTGAGAACGAGGGTGCTAGACAGGCAACTTGGCACAGTAGGGGCACCAGGAGAGATCACGGCCGCTCCTGGGTCCCTGTCCCATGACAGTCCTATAAAAGATATTACCAAAAAACCTCTGGCTTCTTGCATATTTCCCGTGCCATTATGGCTACAACAGCATTTCAACCCTATTAAAAATGTATCAATATGTGACTTGTAAAATACAGCCCTTACAGCCAAGTTCAGAGGTGATTGACAACCTATTTAAATCTATAGGGGAGTTCAGCAAGGAGTACAACTGAATACAATTAGCCCGTTGTTTTATCACAGCACAATCCTGTACCTCAGTAGTTACATTTACATTAGCAATATGACAAAAGTCAAGCTAAACTACTTGTTCTTTAATTTCCAGGGACTCAGGTAGCTATCTCCTTTTTCCATCTTCCAAATGATTTTTATTGCTATATCCATTTTTTTTTAAATAGCTCAGACTTTGTTGTTATTATGTATAATTCAACAAATTTCCTTGTATGTGTTCCTTAAGTTCCTTTCTTACCTCCGCATAGCTCAGTCACTCAGGGAATTATAACCATTTTGAGCACATGTGAACTGTTGTCAAGTGAAACTCTTTTTGGTTACCTAAGGCCATGTGAAGAAAGCACTGATTTCACTATATGCATTTTTTAGAGTTCCTCAGAACTCCTCACTTTTCTTGCACCAGAAACAAAATTAAGACACTAAAGTGTAACGTATACACACATAGAAATAAGTGCAGGACAAGGAAAATGAAACTGCCCAATATAACGTATTGTACTGTAGCAGGACGTATAACTTTTGTTAGTAGCTACAGACAGTCTTACAGAAATACCAGAGTGCAAAGCTTGCCAATGCGCAGTAACACACAGACAAGGAACCTCATAAAAAGTATTACTGTATCTATGAACCTAAGTATCTTATAAGTTAAAACGGAGCAAGAAAATAAAAATAGTTCCGATATATTTAACATTTCCCTTGTGCTCATAGGCACAAGCACACTCTTCCTTCCCTGCTCCAGCTTATGTGCATCAAGCCAGGAAACATGGCTTCTTCAGAGTACCCACCTGGCCACTCCCAAGCACACCATGAGAGTGACCACAGGGGATTGTTCCCAGAGCAACTTCACTGACACATTTCTGGATTTGGCACATGCAGGTGAGAGTGGGTAAATGGCATACTTAGGAGCATGCCTTCCCCCGGGAAGCCCCCTCACCCTTCCCCCTGCACAACTCAAGTACTTTGGTTTACTGTAAATCCAGACCAAAAAAAATGTGTCTGCTAGCTATTGGATGCATCTACATGAGATGCTAACTGCACTATAATAATACTGCGCAGTGGTGCGTCACAGCACAAACAGTACTGATATACCACTGCACAGTAATATTAGACTACTATGCAGTTGTGCAACTAAAAAAGTATTCTTTGGCCCTATTCGTTGGCTTCTGTTTATTTAGTATTTGATTATACAAGTACTAAATTAAATGCATAGTAACCACTGCATATTAATGAACATGTAGATGCACTCACTGTCACTCATTTGTCCATGTAGTTTGGAGAAAAAATCTATTTCATAAGTTTATCTATTCCACATGCCAATTGCCTACCTAGCTGCCTAGCTACATTTTTCTAGTCTGTTAAAAGCCATAGGAGTGAAGTATCAGTAGGTGTGTACACACAAACCAACTTTCTGACAGTTAAGCTGACTAAACATCTTTAAGTTGACTTAACTGTCAAAGCATACACACATATGTGGAGCAGAGTCAACTTACATGTGGCACAGGATAATACACCTCCAAGCCTTATTGTAAGTCAGCTTAGTATATGTGTATACACCTGGTGGTAGCAATTGTCACTGACTAGTACTTACAGAATTTCCTATTAAGAATTGCTCGTATAAAAAAAGTTCGCTGTGAATTCAATTCAGTGAAGCAAACGTTTAGTTTCCTGAAACAAAATAATATGTATTTTAGGTGACCTTCTATTTTTAGCTTCAGAATTACAGGATGTTTGCCTTAATATGCTATCCTGACATATCACCATCAATTTGTCATTAGGATACAAAATATGTTTAAAACCTCCCTGAAGGTCCTTAAAATTTAAAGTGTGGCTTCCACAACTAGACCTACATAGGCAAATACTTGCACTTGTTCACCTGAAGTTTCTTAACAAAAGTGAGGTTGTGGTGCCTACTTTAATTAAACTGTTGATAGACATTATCCATCCTACTGACTGGTACGGAGATTTTCTAGATTTCAATTTTGTGGTCTCATAAAAGAAAGCGATGAGATGAGATAGATGATGATATCATTCTATGTAGTGTGTACATGATGGAAGTTATTAGTTTTCAGAAGTAAATTAAAAAAGAATGAAATGGCAAACCAGACAAGGGAAGGTATTTTATGACCACTGGGTAATATGTAAAAAGGCAGAGAAATACCTGTGGAAAAAAAACAGGCAAGAGGCACATCAAAGTTGGTGTCCTTGAAAAAACATTCAGAATGGGGTTATGTAACACAAAAATAGGTTGGTAAATATCTCACAGGAGAAGAATACCCTCCTTTCCAATCTTGAAAAAGATTCAGTCCAATAACATTTGTACATACTGAATTTTGTGCTACAGGGGGCCACCAAGACTTACAGATGTCAATTATATTTCTTTTATCTACTCAAGTACAACAGAGAATAGGTATAAAAGATGCAAAATAACATGTACACAGAAAGAGATGAAACAGAGCAAAGGTTCGATTACAAATCCACTTTTTATCAACCAGTCATCAACTATTGTTCACAGACAATGCATCTTTCAAGGAAAGAAATACATAATTAATTGGAATTTGTCATCGGTAATATCGAAAGAAATTTGTGCCCCAAAAATTCATTATTTTGCTTTCTAATTTGCTGCCATTTCTTGCAGCAGTTTCTCTAACAAGTATTTTAGCGGGCTACAATAGAATGGCCTTCAGTTTCAGGTGGGTGTTGTGGCAGACGTATTGCTCTGTATTCTGCCTTTTCCAATATTAATGAAAAGAACACTTTTCACCAGCCTTCTTAAAATGACAAATCCTTGTTTTATCCGGGTGTAAAAGACACTAGCTGATTTTTTTTCCTAAAAGAATATTTTATTCAACAACTCTTGAATGACTAATAACAAATTCTTAATGAATAAACTCATGCTGCTAAACATTAGAGCCGGTACATTGAAGTGATACTATCAACTATAAATTAAGTCAGGTTAGAAAAAAGCTATAAAGTTGACTCAGGTAATACCATGTCCTGAGTTCTCCTGACTTCATTCTCCTAATTTATATATGTTTGTTTTTCTGTTGCTATGTGAAAACCAGTTACACTGGCAAAATACAAACTACACCCAACAAGACAAACATATTGAAATAATTAAAATATGATTTCTAAAAACAACAAGATGTTCTTTTTTAGGTGTAACTTGGATTTTTAAATTGATGGATGATGTTATTTTAAGATCATGCTGGGAGTCTTTGAGAGCTTAATTTTATAAATTGGCAAGGAACCCACTGGAAAATGCATATTTTGCTGTTTTCTGTTATAAATAGCTCATTAGCCACCAAAATAAAAGAAGCAGAATACAGAAAAATAGTGGGATAACGACCCATGACTCAAATATCAACAATGAGAGGATTGCTTGGAAGGATGTTAGGAAAAAAAAGGAGATGGTACTACACAATGTCAAGAATATATATTCTTGTTTCCAGGTTCAGGTAGCAAGTCTGAATGTATCTGGGTGAAGATAACAGGGTAAACGGTATTATGAGGAAGGTTTACTATAGATAAACCCAGGGAAAATGGATGAAGCTTTCTTCAAGGAAGTATAATGAATATGCCAAACTTATGAAATAGTACTGATGGGGGATTTGAAAAAGATATCAGGAAAGTTTAAGAATAATACATCAAAACATAAAATGTCTAGTAATTTCTTAACATGTGTAGAGAACCATTTTTTGTTATAGAAAATTGAGGATACAATTAGGAGCTCATCAGTCTTGGATCTTGTTCTGACCAGCAATGAAGAACTGATTGCAGGCATGAAGGTAACATGAAACATGAGGAAGTGATTGTGATACGAGGGAATTCATGAGTCTAGGAAAGGGAAGGTATAGCAAATGTAAAAAGTAGTAGATATAAAAGGGCAGATATTAACCAACTCAAAGAAATAGTAAGTAGGATCCCATGGGGAGACAGACTGAAGAATAGAAAAATAAGATTTCCTAAAGGATACAGTATTGGAGGTTCAAGAAAATGCTGTTCTGACACGGTTAAAAATCAGTATCACAGGAGATGTGGCTAGAGAAGAAGCGTCTCAAAAATCAAATGAAAAACATACAGTCAGTAGAGGGAAGGTTAAGTAATTAAAGAACTATATAATGGAATATAAAGGGACAAAACTGGAAAGCAAAGAAAAATGAATGCAATACAAGTGGCAAGGAATGTTAATGACAAGAAGAAGATGTTCTGTACATATGTCAGGGAGAAAAGGAAAAAAAAAGGAAACTGAGTCCACTGGTGCCAGGAGGAATTATTAATGGAAGACATAAAGTACATATCCTGATGAACACAACTATGCAGGGGCTTGCATTTTCAATAGGACAGATAGCAGTGGCACATATATATTTGTGCCACTGTTATGTATCCCTAGGCATGTCCCTGCACGTGTACTCCAGCATGCAGGAAAGTGACCAGGGTGGGGTTGGGGAGGTGGGACCAGCACCTATATGTTGGCCCCAGCAGCCTAGCCTGCTGAGCTGGCTGCTCAGGGCCTGGCTAGCCAGCCAAGCTCCCTTTCTGGCAGTGCACACTGCTACTGTGTGTGCCGCACCACTTTTTTCAGTGGCAAATTTTTTTGACATAGTTTCATAGTTTCTAGGGTCAGAAGGGACCTGAGTAGATCATTTAGTCTGACCCCCTACCATGGCAGGAAAGAGTACTGGGGTCAAACTACCCCGGCAAGGTGTACATCTAGCCTCCTCTTAAAGACCCCCAGGGTAGGGGCCAGCACCACTTCTCTTGGAAGTTGGTTCCAGATCCTAGCTGCCCTGACCGTGAAGTAGCGCCTCCTGATATCTAGCCTAAA
>NW_017728948.1:31487653-31598808 GCF_001723895.1 Crocodylus porosus
GCCTACATCCCCCCACATCTTAGTGTCATCAGCAAATTTGAACAGGGTGCTTTTTACCCCCTCATCCAAGTTGCTGATGAAGATGTTGAACAGTGCAGGCCTGCAGACTGAGCCCTGGGGGACCCCACTGCCCACATCCCTCCAAGTCAAAAATGACCCATCCATCACCACTTTATGGGTGCGGCCCTCCAGCCAGTTGGTGACCCATTTGACTGTGTGGGTGTCGACACCACAGCCCCCCAGTTTCTTAATGAAAAATGACATCAGGATCTGTGTGTCAAAAAAACCACCACGATGCAAATTAGCAGCACAGTGAATAGGCGCACGTGCATTGTATGCAGTTTGCGGCATTTGAACTTCTTGGAAGCTCCGCAGACCATATGTGCATGCTTGTTGGGATGCGCCCAAAGAAGTTGAGTCTACTCATTAGCTATGTTGCCTCACTTTTCACAAAACAAACAAACAACCCCTCCTCCTCCTTTGCAAACAGACGGCTAATAAAATAATCTAGACAAAGGAGGAAAAGGACGGACGGGCAGACATAATGTGTCAGTGAACTTTTGAAACATTTCAATGTCATTCAGGGTCTGATGGAATTCATCTCAGAGGTAAAGGAACTCTCTGAAGAAATCTCAGAGCCATTAGCAATAATATTTTCAAAGCCATAGACCTGTGAGGTCACAAAGGTTGGTGCCCATTATAAAAGGAGAAAAAAGGAAGACTGAAGAAATTATAGGCTGATTAGTGTGATTTCTACTTGGATAATTTCTAGAACACATTTATAATATGTCATCAGCATTGTACTGGTCCAAAACACAACAATTATTACCTTTTTCATGCCAAGGGGGGAAGAAAATGGATTAGGCTCTTGGCTTCATGCTGTTCAACATCTTAATCAACTATTTAGATGAAGATGTAGAAAGTACACTGGCCAAGTTTACAAATGATACCAAGTTATGAGGCAAAGTGATCATGCTAGGGGATAGGATGTGGACCCAAGTGGACTTGGACAAGCCAAAAAGGTGGGCAAAGCAGAACCAGATGCAGTTCAATAAGGATAAATACAGAGTGCTTCATCTGGGGAGAAGTGACTAACAACATGAACACAGGGTTAGGAGGTGATGTCCTGATCAGCATAATGGCTGAAAGGGACCTTGGGGTTATGGCTGCTCACCAGTTGAACATAAGCCACCAGTGCAATGCTGTAGTCAACAAAGCTAACAGCATACCGTTATGCACTAGCTGATGCATCACAAGCAGGGCTAAAGAAGTGATACTTCCTCTCTACTCAGCTTCAGTGAGACCCCAGCTGGACTGCTGCATTCATTTTTGGATGCTGCACTTCAAAAAAGATGTGGAGAATCTTAGAAGAGTCCAGAGAGGAGCCACAAGAATGATTAAGGGCCTGAAGGACAAACCTTATGAGGGAAAACTAAAAGATCTGGGACTGTTCAACTTGGGGAGGAAAAGACCTTACGACAATAGGCTGAGATCCATGGGGCCCTTTAGCCTGGAAAAGCGCAGCTCAGGGGTGACCTAATGGCCGCCTATAAGTTTGTCAGGGGTGACCACCAGTTCCTGGGGGAACATTTGTTCACCAGAGCGCCCTAAGGGATGATGAGGTTGAACGGCTATAAACTACTACAAGACCATTTCAGGCTGGACATAAGGAAGAATTTCTTTACTGTCCGAGCCCCCAAGGTCCGGAACAGCCTGCCATCAGAGGTGGAAGGTTCCTCTGTGGCTTCATTTAAGTAAGTGTGAGTCCTGCTCAGTTTTATGCATTGGTGATGTGTAGGGGGTGCACATGCACCCCCTGAGATTGGCCATGCTCCCCCTGAGATCAGCTGCTGCTGGTGCTGCTAGTGGCATCTGTGGTTAGTTGTCGTTCAACACCCCCGCTCCCTGCCACTGATGCTGCCGGCACAGTTGCTGATCACCACTTGGCACTCACATACACCACCACCCCCATCACCACCGACACCACTGTGGCTGCCTGCGGGTGGTCCCCACTCAGACCACCCTCACTACTGACATCACTGTGCCACCTATGGGCAGTCTCCACTCTCTGCTGCCATGCCACCACTACTGTCATGTGTGGGTGCCCAAAATCCAGACAGTGACTAGAGTTTAGACATAACACCATTCAGCATTTCCTATTGGCTAGGTGGCTGCCTGCTCAGAATATGTGAACAGCCCTCTGAAGACACTCACTTCTCCCCATTCACTTACATCGAAAACTACCTACGTTGTTTCTTGGATCCCCCTCCTCAGGGCAAGCACATAGCATGTATGCATGGAAACTGTAATTTGGAGGCACTGAAGATACTTTTCTAGATCGCACCATCCAAATAGTGTGAAAATGTGAACTTGGATTTCCTCTTACTTACAAAGGTGTAAATCAGGATGAGTTCCACCAAGTTAAAGTAGTTACCTGCATAAAACGTGTAAGTTTATAACAAGGCCTGTGATGTTTGGATTTGGACAAAAAAAAAGTCAATGAAAAAAATGCTTCTATTGAAGTTTCTCCATGCTCAGGGAAATGGTTGGAACTGATTTTGAAGCGCTTTTCAGTTTTCACTTGAATATTTCACAGAATGCTAGCCATTGTATATATTGTCTTATAAAGTGAGTGACTTACACAAGCAAGCATCTGCACAGAACGTGAAATTAACAAGCTAAAGATGTAAAATAAATGGAGATAATGAGTCCTAATGGGTCAAGAGCAACGTTGTATTATCAAGTGGATACTTTACATGAAGCTTATAAAAATGATTTACAGAATGAGGGAAATGTGATCATACTTTCTCCGTTAGGTAAGCAAACAAGCCAATGCATTTTTAATACCAAGATTATAGAACTATAATCTAATCATACAATTTACCCCTATAAGACTGGCAAGGCCATATATTAAAGATGTGTACAAACTGTAAACCCTGTATGGTATATCCTTATTATGAAAAATACTTTTTATCTATTTATGCACTAGATATGTGACAGAGGGCTGTGACACAAGGATAGGGCTATCACCCACTGTAAAAATGTGGAGTTCTTTATTGAATTTCTGATTAGTTTATATTATTCTTTCCTTCATTACATAATATGTTATTCTCTTCCTTCTTTACATAATGGGCGACTGTCATAACACACTTTGTTGTAATTACAGCCAACACAGCTAATTTGAATGTGGATTAGGGGACTGTGAAGACTAATCTACTGAGTGGACTACATTCAATAAAGCATCCAAGTGCCTAAACTAGAATTTCAGTGGAATTCAAATGCCTAACTCCAAACGTATGATCCTCTAAACCTCTGCACTAGGGTATCAGCTATCCCTGCAGATGCATAAATTCATTTTATTTTTACATCAAATTTACCTAGCCACCTAGCATTCTGTACAATTGGAGAAGCATCCCAGTCTAAGCAGCTTGCTACCTATCTCCTGTCTAAACCTGACCAAGATCTAAAAAATAGACATTCCTCCAGCAAAGTTCTTTTGAGAGGTCTGATCTGGTAACTCAAAACAAATCTAATTTATACTGCTAGGACTACAATGTCAGTCTTTGCTTTCTTTCAAAGAATGGTTGGTCTTTGTGCCACTGCCAAATTTAGTGGTTCAGGCACCCACCCAAGAAGTGTGAAACCTATGTTCAATTCCCTCTATAGTGGGCATGTTTACATGTGTGATTAATGTGAAGCAATGAACACCAGAGCATATTGTCACACATAGGACTGCAGCACACTGAGCCAGGTCAGAGCAGCTCTGGCTAACAGGGCATCCTGGGGGTGAGCCTGCCAGCCTGGGACTGCTCCTGCCCAGCTGAATGTGCTGGGGAGGGTCTGCCTGAGACACGAGGGTGCTTCAATGTGGGGCTAGCCAGCAGGCAGCCCCTAAACTGAACCACCCTCATGATTCAGGCAGCCAGGTCAGCATCTACATGTGCTGCAGAGTAAAAAACTCCACAGAAGAATTGTACTTGTACAAGTATTATCATGCTGCAAAGTTTATTACTTTACTCTAGCCTAACAGCCCAGCACGCGTGGGCACAAGATGTTTAACGTGGAGCTAATTAGTCTATTCTGCAGTAAATGTCTTATGTAGCCACATCCAGTCAGAGACAGGGGTTCAAACCCACATCTCTCATGTTCCAGGAGAATGATCTAATGAATGAGCTACAGTTCACTCTGTGTAGACTTTCTTCACTGCTTCTGTTCAAGCTGTTGTGCAGAAACTAATTCAGGACTGTTTGAGAAAGTGAGGGAAGAAGGGAGAGTAGAGGTGCATGATAAATTAAAAAAAAAGATATAATCATGCCACAGAAAGCAAAGCCTCCATGTCATTTTAGCATACAAAGAGTGAAGTGCCTGAGATTAGTTTAATTAAGAATTATAGTTTAAGAGAAATGAAGCAACTTGACTTTCCAGCAATGATTTCTAGCAATGCAGACACACAGCATCACCACTGAAATCAGAGTTTCCTCACCCAGTCAGCCACACTCTAATTACAGAATTTTAAAATTATGAACTTGAATTGTCAAAACTCAGTGCTTTTACAGAATATTTATTACAGGCACTTAAAGATCAAGGAAACAACATGATTGAGGATATTTTAGCCATTATAATACTTGGAACATTTAAAGTTAGACTGGAGAAATCACAGCTGAGGCAGAGGAGTCCAGCATGAAGATAAGGTCAGGAATTCTCCCAGAATTATGACAGACTCTTTGGAAAACTAAGTATAGGTTTGAATTTAATTGGACTCAGACATATATTTAGTGCCTTTTCTGAACAGGAATGTGTTCCTGAATTGGGATGTGTGACATTGTTCTCAATGTGGTCACATTCTGAAGGCAACTAACTTCAGTTTTGCAAGATGCTGAGCACACTGGCTTCTAGCCAGCGAAGCAATAAAGCATGTGCTTTCATGAAATCAGTGGTGCTATTCAGAACTTTAAGTGTTTTCTGAAATGGGAAACAGATCTCAGCACTTTAAAGGATCCAGCCTTTAAGCATAAATAGTATTTGATGTAAATATTATGAAGTCAGAAACAGCCTTTCCCTCCATGTGTGCTACTTATCCTCATCTGTACAATATATATTTTAATAATTTCCTCTATCACAGGAATGTAAAGAGGGTACAAGTTTGTTAATTAGTTTCAGACAATAGAGGAAAGACACAACTGAAGTGGATATTAGCCATTTTAGTAGAATTATATTCTGGGAAAAACTTCAATTAATGGACTTTGCATTTCTATACCCTTCTATTCATGTTTATATACATTGCTGTGGTTGTTATATTTTTTATTCTCATTTTCTATGAACTGCAGGGCTCTTAGAAATTTATGAGATGGGGAGGGTTTTCTTTTTGACTTTAAGAGCAAAAAGAATGCCAAATGCAAGAACAGATTGGTTATAGGATTTTTTACCACTTAGTAAACATGAACTCTTAAAATTGTTCCTGATCAACTTTAGTGCCAGTTAAAACATAAACAGACTACATACTATTCTTTGCTATCTTTGTATATAAATTTACAGAGAGACACTTTAACCCATTCTTAAAGACTCCTTTTTAAAATGTATTTTATTACACAGTGGGTGAGTCTACATAGGATGCTTTACTGCACAGTAGTGCAGCTTACTGTGCAGTAAGCTAATGCATCTATATGTGCAGATGCTTACTGCACAGTAAACTTTGCTACTCGTAAATTCACTACCTGCAAATACAAGTAGCAGATTTACCCACGAGTACTTACTGCACAGTAACACATATGTAGATGCCAACCAAGACCAAATTTATTCCTGGTTTGCCCTGCCACAAGTGGGCCAGCCTAAGGTCAGCCCCACCCTGGCCCCTGGCTGCTGCCCCCCAGCCCCTGCCCCCTGTCCTCACCTGGCCTAGCCATGCTACCTTGGCTCCTGTTTCCCCACCACCACCACCCCAGCATGCAGGGAGGCCAGGATATGTGCAAAACTTTTTGAGCAGTCTGTGCCCTCCTCAGCTGCAGGGGGGAGGGACATGTAGTGAAGCCACAGGTAGCCCTCCAGGTGGCACTGGAGGTTGCAGGGCAGCTCAGGCTTGCTCCTCACATGGTTGAAGGTTAGGGTCCCATGCCAGGTGCACCTGAGATACCATGGCCATCACCAGCAGCAGGGCATAGGTGGGGGTCAGCACCCCTTGGTCCATGCACCAGATCCTTATGCTGCACCCAGGACACAAACAGCAGGGGCATGCTTGCGGCACACAGCATCCATGAGGTGAGGCTGGCCCTGGGGCACCTCCCTGGAGAGGTCTTTTGCAGAGAGGGTGGGAGCACAGGCTGCTCCATATCCCAGTTATCTGGGAGCTCTGTGCCCCCAGAGCCCAAGTGCTGTGGGCTTGGTGGCAGCACAGGAGTTAGGCTGGCCTGCAGAAGTGTTGATGGGGGGGAGGGAGGGAGCCTGGAAGTGCAGCAGCACATGCTGCCAGAAGCCAGGCCTATCACAGCCTGGGAATGGGGCAGGGGAGGCAGGCTGCCTGTGGCCAGCACCCAGCTGCCTGCTGGCCCCTGGGGAATGAGCAGGGATGGAGTGCTTGGCCAGCAGGTGCCTGGGCCTGGGCCTAGCCAATTTACCACAGTTGTCGTGCACCTGTGCACACATGACCCTTTATCTGAGGCTGGGCAGCAAACAGTCCCCTGGTACAGAGTATCTTACCTCAGAAATGTCACAAACTATCACAAACAACTTCTTCTGAATGCCTCCAGCCACTGTTCATCATCCCAGGTGGCCTGGATGATGTGCAGCCACGAGTCCTGGCTGGCCAGATGGGTCCAGAGGCAGCTGTGCTGGAGGCCCAAGAGGGCATGGTCAGTCCCAGCAGTGGCATTCAGGAACATGTCCTCGGTGTTCCTGCTGGGGTCTGGACAGTAGGATGGGGCCAGGTGGCAGATGCATGGTGGTGGCCTTGGGATGGCATGGTGTGGCTGGTTAGGCGATTGCTGCATGTGGGAGAGCTGTCAGGGCCCAGATGGCCATGGGCCAGATGACGGTCACTGTGGTGGGTCAGCAAAGCCAGCATAGTGGCCAGAAGGAGCCCGGAGCACTGGACATCATTTCCTGGGGTAGGGGCTGGAGCAGCTACAGAGTGTGGAGGCAGACACTGCAGCGAGAGAGCTACTGCTTGCTTCCCCTGTTCCGTGCATGCTGCTCCTGGCCGGGGAAGTGGCTGGCTAGGGAGCAGAGAGGTGGTTGGTTTTTCAAGATGGCCTCCAGCTGCAGGAAGCTGTGACCAGAGCCTCCAGCTCCCCCTGGTGGTGGCAGGGGCCCATTGCAGGGCCCCAGGACCTGGAAGCAGTTTGGTGGCTTTAGCAGCAAATCTGCTCCCAGTTCTCTGATTGTGTAGACGTTGCCTGGGAGTAATTACTCATGAGTAGTTTACTCATGAATATAGTAGTCCTGGATCAAATGAACGTGTAGACACACCCAGTTTAAAGCAAGAAATAATTGCAAGGGAATACAGCACAAGACAATTCCATTCTAATAAAGGTACTGGGAGCAGCAGATGTTACAGTCAGTAGTAAAGCTATCATTTGTTTCTGCTTCCTTAATATGTGCGATATTCTTCTTGAATTGTCTGCAGTCTTGAGCCCTGGGATAACAACAACCTGACCATGGTTTTATTTAAACTGCTGCTGATCAATTTAGTAAGAGCTGTCCAACTGGCAGACTGTGGGTTGCACGAGGCCTTCAAGAGGTCAAGTCGCAGCCCCTGGGTTCTCACCCAGCTGCTGCTTCTTGCTGTAGCCTCAGGGGGTGGTGCAGTGTGGGGAGCTGAGGGTGAGTACACAAGGAGCATTTGATTAAAACATCATAACATGAAAGAACAATAACTCAGTAGTAGTGGTAAACCATCTTCATTATTATCCAGCCAGTGAAATCACTCAGAGCAGCTGGGTTTTTATAAGTATGCCTAACACTAAGTCATATGGGCACAAAGTAGAGGTTGAGGAAAAGGAATTGAATTTCACATCTTAGTAAAGAAGAGTTCTAATTTCTCACGTATTAATGCAAAGTATTTGTGTTGTTAAAAAGGAAGGTTAAGGCATACAGGCATTACAGTTGTGCCAGTAGAAAAGCCTTTGTCCTGACACAAAAAGAGAACTGTAAAGCCCATTCAAGGGCTTTCTGGTGGAGGAGAACTGTCTCTTCTGCAAGAAAGCTAGATCATTTCCAACCAAGAAACTATCTCTTCTTCCACACTAACTCAAACAATTATAAGCTTCTCTCAAATGGTAAGAACCACTAGTATCCCCCAGTTTCCCATTCTCCCTCCTTCCCTTCAAGAGCTGTTCAGGAGACACAGGCAAGCCAAGGACATCCTGTCTGTCATGGAGGCAGAGAAAAGTGAAGCAGTAGCTCCCTATCTCCCCCCTGGCTGGAGAGCTTCCTTCTGAGGCAACTCAGAGAGCTGCAATGCTCAATGCTCCCTCTCTCACCTCAATTTCCAATATTAAAAATGTCAGAGGAATTTGTAGTGCTGGAATTCAACACTTGTCTATGCCTACAAACTTTAAATCGATCTAGATAAGGGATCCCTCCAGTGACATCAAGCCAGTGCAATAACAGTGACACCAATGAGCTGTGTTCAAGTATATGCCTATGTAAACCATATTGCAGGCAGTAGAACAGCTATCTAGAAACTAAGTCATGTATGTTAAAAATTATCTGATGTCTGCCTGTGTAATTTTGTTGAAATCAGTAAAGCTATGCTGATTTATATCAGCTTGTAGTTTCTAAACTGTAGTAAATTTAGAAAAATTAACCACCATTAAGCAGAGATAAAAATCACATCCTGAGATGGGTTAACAGTCCTGAGATGGGACCCACTTCAGCTTAGCAGCTATGTATATGAAACGAAATACACAATTTTTAATAATTTAATGTCACCTATCAAAATAATAGATGACAACTGAGGTCCTTTCCAGCCTGAAGATTACATGAAATGTTTTTTTAAATATAAGTAAATAATGATGCCATGTATGTTCTTGGGATTAATGACCTGCTGAATGATTCAACTGATGGCCTAAGGCAGAGCTGAGGTCCAATTTATCTCAGCTGGTCATTAATATTTCAAAATAACTTATTCTCAGCTTGTTTTTGCTATTACAAACTGTAAATGAAACAAAGGTATTCTGCTCATATAGCATAGCTAAAGGATATTTGTTTTAGAAATGCATCTGCACCAGATGCTCACTCTCCCACTCAAATCACAGACCTATTTTTGACTACACAATGATTTGTTATAAAAATGAGTACCCAGTAGCAAAGACTCTGCCCTAATTCTTGAACATTGGTAGTTGAAGAACTAAAAATTAACCTACCATGAATGATAAATATCCCCTCATATGAACATTATCTGTCTATGATTCTTGTAGCTGTATAAGAATTTAGAACATAAATTCTCTGAGTAAGGCCTAAGTTTGTTTTTGTGAAATATTTAGCATACCAAGGATATGTAAAAACAATTAAATGAACTCTATTGACCTGTACCCAGTGCCATAATATCTGAATACCTGGTAACTAGTCATAAATTTTGACTTGCACAAAGTTTTAACACTTGCTGGCCACTTTAATTGATAATACCAATTCTGTGTTTGCCCAGAATACCAGGCCAATTCTTAAAACTACATCCAACTTGTGCATTGAAGTCACCAAGTATTACAGTGGTCTAATTTCTGTGAGTTTTCTCAATTTCTTCAAGTTTTTGGTGGAACACGTTCTTGTCTTTGTTAGTAGCTTGAAGGGTAGGTGCATGGACACTAAACAAGGTGATGAAACCATCCTGTGTATGCAATCTGAGTGACATAAATTGAATAGATTCAGCAATGGGGATTTCACAGAATGTTAGAAAGCTGTTTCTAATAGCAAAGCCTACTCCCTACTCTTTCCTTTCTCTTGCTGGTTTCCCATGCCAGAATATGGTGTAATCATTCTCTTGGATAGAACTTGTATCTGAAAGCTAAGTTTCTGATAATGCAACAATGTCAATTTCTAGTCTAATCAATTCATAGTTTAGTAATGCCATTTTCCATAAATCCAAGTCCAAATCAAACTCAGGAGTCAGAGTCCAAGCATTCCAGCATGGAAGTTGATTTATCATTTTGGCCAGTATAGATCACACAAAGACCTTCAGCACTTATGCCCAATCAAGAGCAAGGAGGAGTGGGGGCCGCCCTAGACCTACCATCCCCACTTTAGACCGCTGAGACAGAGTCTGAAAACCAGACTTGAGTCCAGATGTACAGTGCCTTGGTGGTTGTAGCTTCTGCCAGAGAGTAACAGATTAAAACTCCTGCTGATTGCCTAACACCTCACTTAAGGTGCCTTTCTGTCAGGGTGATGTCCCTTAGCCTTCTTCCAACCAAGGAATACCCACAAGGTAGTAGGGGCTAGGGTTTTGAGGCACCCTAAGTTTGCCTCACTCTGGAGGTTGCAACATTGCACTATTTTATAGGAGCTACCCTGCTACAACTAGCCCCACCACATTGCCACTAAGCCCTCCAGTTGGATGCAGTTTACAATCATGCCTAGGACCAACATCTATGTATTATTAATACCTACTTCCCTGGAAAAATCACAAGAAAGACATTATGGAAACATCCAAGATCAGGGCATTGGCAGCAATTAGACCTAGCATGGACTAGGCATAACCACCTGAAAGAAATCCTGCACAAAAGGTCTTATCACAGTGCTGACTGTGACACTGATCATGCCTTCATCTGCTTCAAAGTAAAAATCAATGTAAAAAGATCCACGGTAGCAAAACTACCAGTGGTCCTCAGATAGATATCAGCCAACCTAAAAAACATAGAAAAATGCAGACTACTCAATGAAGATGTGAAAGCAAGTTTTCCTAACAACTCAGCCACCAAGCAAAAGCTTAAAAACTAATATGTACAATGCTTCTGTAACAGTGTTTGGAAAAGAAATCAAGAAAAATGTAGGTGAGTTTGAAGAGCACTCTGAAATCCTTCTACCACTGGTTGAGAACAAAAGTACAAACCAACATAAGAAATCTCCCAACACCATAACCCTGGAAAATCTGAGAAAAGCTTGAAGAAAAATGCTAAAGGAGGCCTAAGATTTTTGGCTGAAACTTTGTGATGACATTCAGAAAGCAGCTGATGGGAGTGGTAGCTGTGGAATGTATGAAGGCATCAAATGAACAACTGGTCCAGTCAAAAAGAAAACAGTCCCGCTCTGAGACTTAAACGGAAATTATATTACTGATAAACTCAAGCATTGCATTGAACACTGTGGAATTCTATGCTCCAGGGAGACTGAAAACAAACACAAAGAGCTCGAAGGATTACCCCAGTTTGAAGTTATGATGGATTTGGACAACAAGTCTAAATGAGAAAATCTGAAGAAAGCCATTGAATTAATTCCTGGGAACAAGACATATGGCAACAACTGCTTGCCTGTTGAAAACTATAGATGTGCCAATAATGAATTACTTCTAAATCTTCATGAAGTTATACTGCTCTGTTGAAAAGAGATAGCTGTACTGCAGAATTTCAAAGATGCTCGATTTGTACAATTATACAAAAACAAAGGGGATAGAAGCCACTGTGACAACTACAGAGGTATCTCTCTGTTGAACAGCATCAGAAAAATTTTCACTCAAGTCATGCTCCTTAGGATACATCTCTAGATGAAAGAATATATGCTGAAAGTCAATGCAGTTTAAACTTAGTATGCTCTACCATTGATACAATGTTTTTAGTCAAGCACCTGAAAAATAAGTGTAGAGAACAAGGCATACCACTGTACATAGCCTCCATTGATCTGATGAAGGCCTTTAATACAGTTATACAGGGCCTTTTAACTGTTCTGAAGAAACTGGGTTGTCCTCACAAACTGTTGAATCTTCCATGAAAAATCTTTTGGGAGATTTTCTGAGTCATGCAAGAGCTTTGGGATGACAATTAGTCTCAAGAAAACTGTGAGCATGTACCAAATGGTGGAACAACCAAGACCTGATATCACTGTAGAGAATAAAACTCTTGGTGCTATTGACAGTTTTTGCTACTTGATTCATAGATTCATATATTGTTAGGGGCTGGAAGGGACCTTGCAGATCATTGGGTCCAGCCCCTCTACTCTAGGCAGTAAGACAACTGGGGTTAGGTGACCCCATCGAGATGAATGTCTAGTCTCCTCTTGAAAACCTCCAGGGTAGGTGACTGCACCACCTCTGGAGGGAGTTTATTCCACGGTCTGGACACCCTAACCATAAAGGAGTTTTTCCTGGTATTAAGCTTGAAGCGGCCTTCCAGAAGTTTCTATCCATTGGTCCTGGCCTTCCCTGGGATGCCCTAGTGAACAGTTGTTCACAGAACTCCTGATGCACTCCTCTGATATAGCAGTAAGCTACTATTAAGTCCCCTCTCAACCTTCTCGTCTGTGGACTAAAGAGGCCCAGGTCCCTCAGCTTTTCCTCATATGGCTTATCTTGCAAGTCCCTGATCATATGGGTGGCTCTTCTCTGGACCCTCTCAAGTTTTTCCATGTCTTTATTGAAGTGTGGCACCTAGAACTGAATGCAGTACTCCAACTGCTGTCTCACCAGTGCTGAGTACAGGGGGAGTATCACTTCCTTAGTTTTACACAAAATGCTTCGGTTGATACACACCCTGAGGACCATCATCTCATGCTGACAGCTCATATTCATATAATGGCCAATCATTACTCGTAGGTCCCTTTCAGCCATGATGCAAGTCAAGCTGTCACCACTGAGATCGTATGTATGTTGAGGGTTGTTTGCCCCCAGATGGAGCACCTTACCCTGGGAGGTGTTAAATTTCATCTGGTTCCGGTCTGCCCAACTCTCAAGCCTGTCCAGGTCTGCCTGTATCTGCAGCCTATCTTCTGACGTGACTTCACTGCCCCATAACTTGATGTTGTCCACGAACTTGGCCAGCGAGCTTTTCACTCCCCCATTCAAATCACTGATAAAGATTTTGAAAAGCACCGGTCCAGGGACACCATTGGCCACTTTGCACCAGGATGATACAGATCCATTCATGAGAACTCTGTGGGTCCTACTATGTAGCCAGTTTTCCACCCACTGGACCATTGAGCAGTTAAGCCCACAATCTTCTAGTTTTCCCACAAGGATATCATGGGATACTAGATCAAAAGCCTTTTGAAAGTCTAGGTATGTAACACCTAACACTTCTCCTCTGTTAGAGATGAGTCGTTGAAGGAGATGAGCTTGGTAAGACAATACCTACCTGTGACAAAGCCATGCTTGCTGTCATTCAATATCTTACCTTCTGTGAGCGTATCACACATAGATTCTTTAATGAGCTTTTCCAGGATTTACCCTGGGATGGAAGTTAGTCTGACTGGTCTATAGTTGCCCAGGTCCTCACTCTTTCCCTTCATGAAAATGGGCAAAATGTTGGCCCTCTTCCAATCTTCAGAGATGTACTTTGTGCACCATGAATTCTGAAAGAGCTTTGCCAGGGACTCCACGGTGACCTCAGTCAGCTCCTTCAGCACTCTCAGATGGAGTCCATCTGGTCCTGCTGACCTATAAATGTCTAGCTTTCCTAGCTGGTATTCTGCCCACTCAGCATCCACAGTGGGGAGGCTGTCAGTCCTGGCATTCCCCTATGAACCTTATCTCGCTTGACTTTCCCCTTGGTCCAGTGACATACCGAAGCAAAGTGGGCATTTAGGAGTTCAGTTTTTTCCTGAATGTCGGTTACCAGCTGTCCCGAGGTGTTAAATCAGGGATCCCACACTTCTGTTTGTTTTCCTTCTACTGCCTACATACCTAAAGAAGGACTTCTTATTGTCCTTGACTCCCCTAGCTAATCTAAACTCTGTCACCACCTTTGCTTTCCTGATCATTTCCCTACAAGTGCTGGCCACTGTTGTATAGTTCTCCTTGAGGACCATCTCTAGCTTCCACTGTGTGTACACCTCTTCTTTCCTTTTTAAGAGGACTGCAATGTCCCTATTAAGCCAAGAGGGCTTGCCAGCCCTTCTGCTACCTTTCCTCTTTGCAAGGTTGTAAAATCAGCAGGAATCTTGACATTCAGACTGAATTAACAGAATTAGAAAAGCAGCTAAGAATTTTAGGCTATTACAAAAACATGCAGAGACTAACAGCAAACTATTAGCTAAGCTGAAGATGCAAATCTATGAGATATGAGCTGTCATCCCTTCTTTATGGTTCAGAAATGTGGACTACATATGCTAGGCATACCAAGAGACTGAACAGCTGTCACTTGAGATGTCCGCATAAGATCCTGAAAATAAAGTGGGAGAACAAAATACCAAACCCAGAGGTACTGACACACTTAGAAACCATTATCAAGATGAGGAGGTTGCAATGGATCAGCCATGTCAAGAAAATGGAAGACCATTTCCCCAAGAATATTTATTATAGTGAAATTCAAGATGGCTCTAGAATGTGTGGTTGCCCTAAGTGATGGCACCACGATGTGTTAAAAAATTATATGAAGTTATTCAACATCAATATAGAAAGCTGGGAGGAGCGTGCAGAATCTCATCCAATCAGGAGGGAACATCTGGCACTTGGTGCAGCTCAATATGAAGCAGCTTTGATCCAGAGGATGGAAGCAAAGTGAGAAAGAAGAAAGCAGCTTGCTGTAAACTTGGACTCCAACTCAGACAACCTATGAATCTGTGTATCTTGTAACAAGATCTGTTGCTCTCAAACTGAGTTTGTCACCCACAAATGAATTCATCAGGCATCTGATTAGGCCTCTAACATGGACACCATGATCCAGAGGATCAATGGTTGCCTATATAGTATATAATCTCTAGCTCATCAGAGATTATGATCTCCATACTCAAATGATGACTGGGCAGTCTACAGGGCTGTATGACCAGACTAATACAAAAGTTATTCACAGAAGTGAAGTAGTTTTCACTACTGATACCTGACAGCTGAGAAGTTAGAAAGATTCATCATAGTATTTGGTATTCAAATAAATCAGCCACTATTACACATTCAGTGAGACAAATGTTTTCTCAGGTTCAGACATGAATACTACATGTGAGTGCTCAGCATGAAAGGAAGCAGATTAAGAATTCTGATATCATAAACACACAGACATATATACACAGAGAGAGCAAAGAGACATCATATCAGTCTTTTTTTATCTCATGATAAATATTTTAGATCCCAAACCTGCTTCTGATTCATGCTTTCTCAAGTCTAGCCATTCTCAGACAGCTGTTGGATCAAGTTTCTGGCTGTGTGCTATGTGAGGTATTTCTTGGCCCTTTCCAATGCAGAACACTTGACAGTGGCACAAGTGTCCACAAGATGACGCCTTTCAGCTGACTTATCCAGAATTATCCAGAATTTCTCTGAATGAATTCCTGATCATAGAGAAAAAAAAGTAATACCCAAAGTAGAATTCCAAATTGCTTATAATCTGATTTAGCACGTGACTTCAGTTATCAAAATTACATTCTTTTGTGACTTACAGAAAAATAAATGCTGATTTCTTCCTTCAGAGGAAATAATGGAGAAAGCAGTTATTTGTTGTACTGTTTGAGCTTTATGTTGTTTCTCTTTAGCACTCAGAAAAATCTAATTTCCTCTAAATAGGATTTGTGTTATCATCCATCACAACCCTTTTGTGTTGGCTCCGTAGTAATATTGCTCATAACAGCTTGGACTGATAAGAAAATGGTGGTGAGATGCTATGGTATCAGAGAAAAGAAGCTTGGAACAAAATCAAACAGACACTAATCAAATCAGTATGTACCGATAAAGCACGGCTTGTTTTCTTTTTGAATCCTCTTGTTTTATGAACAGTCTTCTTTACTGAACATCGATGGTCTTGGAACATAGTCCCAGAAGTACCACTGCACTTATCTCGGTGTGTAACCAGCACTAGAAAAGGAACTGAGGCTACCTAAGCACCTCAGTAAGTATTAATTGGATTCTAACTTATTCAGCTATTTGTATTTAGGATGCCAAAAAAATGGCATAATCTGCACCAACGTGTCTGGTAGATATGGATATTCACATTTCAATGTAGTGCAATAGCATATGATTTTTGAGATGAAGTCGGAAAGTCAGACACTGAACCTGAAATACCTGTGCCCTCAACTAATTAAAGCTGTAGAAGTTTAGAAATTTGAAACTCAAAATCACAAAATATGAGCGACCAGATTCAATTTAATTTAGCACCAACAGGCTTGCAAGTTACTTAGCAAACTCAGTCTATAAAGAGAGCTTTAAAATGACAACTTTATAGTTATACTACAAATCTATAGTACAGACTTGTGCTACAATATGTTGCACCACTGTGGTTCTAGCTAGCAGTACATAAGAGCCAATGTTTTCTTGTTCATATTGCAGCGTATTGAGGAAGGTTATTAAAATAATGCAAAATACTGCAAGGCTGACCTGCAGGAAACTTTATACAGTACTCTTTTTTTTTAAAGTTAAACTTTTTTAAAGTTATGGACTCTTTGGCCTAGCTCCAATAAAGAACTTAGGCACTTAAAATTCGGGGGCAGCAGGCACTGAATTAAAACGCAGAGACCTTTTTATGGCTCCCTACATAGTTTATGGATTTAGGTTTATGCTCGAAAAGGATACTCGAAAGAACCTGCAAACAATCATAACATTACAGAACCACCTAGAACTAATCATTAGAAAGTATTAGGCTCACTCCCTGCAGAAGTTAGATTCCAGACTCAGAGGGTGTGTCTTCACATGCAATTAATGCACCTTAATTTTCTTCTTAGAGAATTCAGCAGCATTAGGGTGCACGTCTGCCTGTGTCAGGAGCAAACTAAGCCTGACAGGAGCAGTCTAGTCCAGGACTGTTCCTGCCCTGCTCTGCCCCCCTCCTCCCCTCTCCCCTACAGCAGCCAGGGGGAACTCCAGCTCCCTTGGGTGCCAGCCCTGGGGTGGCAGGAGGCTCTAGGGAAGTCCTGGTCTTACAGGGGCATGGGGTTCAAGTCTAGGTTGCAGGAGGTGTAGGGAGCTGTCCTGACTCAGGGGGCAGCTACCTTCCAGCCACGTGTAGAATGGGACCAGCCATGAGGCCCAGGGGGTAGAAGCTGTTGTAGCTCTGGGGGCAGCTCCCTCACAGCCATGCAGAGATTGGGGGCAGCCATTGTGCCCCCCTGCTGCCCAGCCTACCTGTGGGCTTCAGCACATTACTTTAAAGCACCATTTTCTAGTAACTGTGTCTGTGGGTACTAACAAACAGTACTTTAAATTACTCTAGTGCACAGTAATTACTATGCATATGCAGACAATGATGCTTTACTGCACAGTAAACTGTCTCATGTAGATGTGCCCAGCATTTCATTTGTGGGAGGCATTAGGCTTTCCCACTAAAAGGTTATTATATTATATGATAGGCAGTCCCTGGAGGATAAACTGAAACCTAGGATTCCCCCCTTCCCCTGAATCACTAGCCTACAAAGTCAGGCTCCATTATGCACTTTTTCTTCTGGCTTCAAGAATTTGGAGTTATTTGTTGCACCATAGCACAACTTCAGCAGAAGAAGTGGAAGAGCACCTTTCCCCCTTCCCAACTAGTTTAGAGCTTTGAGATTAGAATACTCTCTTGGGAAATGTGAATGCCCTCAGGGTGAGGAGGGGAAATGAAAAAGTTTTCTGCTTCCTGCCTGATTACTGTTATGAGTAGGCAACAGCAACCCTACCACCATTTTTAAGAGAAAGTGGCCCTAACTGCCTGTAGGGAAAAAATGAATCCTGTTAGTGTGTAAGTGAGACATGGTCTTAGAATTCCTACTTCCACATGGTGCTTCAAAGGACTTAAGTATTCCTTCACCTAGTTTCTTCATCTTCATTGGGCTCAGGTATTAGTTAGGTGCTAACCTACTCAGTTTGAAGCCATTCTGGCTGTGACAAAAGCAGAATGCAAAATATATAGTTGTAGTTAGTGAGTGTAGGTGGCAGGTGAGGAGGGGCTTTTCAAAGAAGTCCTATATTGGATCTAGCCTTCTACCCAGGGCATCTGGAACATGGGTATACATCCTGGTTTTTTCCTTCTTAACAGGTTTTTAACAAAACTATCGGAAAATATCACTTAGTTGATGAATACAGGAACAAATGTGAAAAAAAAACCATAAAGAAGATATGTAAAAGCTCTTGAAAAATCAAAGGCAGCTTTTCATTGCTGCTGAGGCTTGTAGCCAGTTTGTCATAGTCAGGCCACTGGTCAGATGGATGTCACAGGATATACCACCAGTCTACCAGGGGACCTCAAATGACAGTGATCTGTAGCTGGCACCTAGATTTCCCTTTACTACATCATCATTTCCCAGATAGCCAAGTGTACAGAGAAGCATAGGGCTTCCAATGGCAGGCTTAGCTGCCTGTATACTAATGCCAGAAGCATGGGAAACAAACAGAAGGAACTGGTCCTCCTGCTAAGCAATAACAAATATGATCTTATAGGGATAACGGACACCTGGTAGGACTCCACCTATGACTAGACCACAGGTATAGATGGCTATACCTTGTATAGAAGAGATTGTGCTGGGAGGAAGGGGTGGGGGTGTAGCTGTCTATGTCAAGATGCAGTACACATCCCTATTAATTATGGGTGGCTGGTGACTCTTGAGTTGGGGGGGCATGTGCTCCCCCTGACACCAGTCAGCAACTGGGGGGAGGATCCCTCTGGAGACTGATCCCACTGACCAGGGACCAGGGGGGCCCACTGCGGCTGATCTCACTCACCATAAAAGAACTCCTGCAGTGCTTTTTCTGGTGGCCCCACTCCCTGGCTGGTGCTTGCAGGGGGGGCACTGGTGCTCCCGCCTTCCCCCCTGCCTGGTGACTAAACAGGGAGTGAGACCTGACTGGGGGTGCACAGGTGCTCTCAAGGGGTGCACATGCACCCCTGTGCACCCCCTACACATCACCCCTGCTACTAACTGACATTATCACCCAAGGAGGGTGACTTGCAACCCTCTGAGTTAGACTATGAGGAGAAAGCAGTGAAGGGGGTATAACCATAGGAGTCTATTACAGATCTCCTAAGCAGAAGGAAGAGCTTGACTATGAATTCTCTAGGGAACTAACAGAAGCTGCATACTCTTGGTGCATGATTTTCACAGGTGATTTCAACCTCCCTGACATTTCATGGGAGGAGCATTCAGCCAAATCTGATTGGTCGTACAGCTTTTTCACCTGCATTGATGAGTTCTATCTGACTCAAGAAGTCCACGGACCAGCAAGAGGTGAGGTGCTGCTAGATCTGGTTCTGGCCAAAGGGGATGATATAGTAAGTGACCTGAGAATTGAAGAGAATCTCAGTAATAGTGATCACAAGCTGATCACCTTCCTCACCCATTGCAAAGCTGGCAAATCAGTCAGCAATGCACAAATCCTTGACTTCAAGAAGGCTGACTTTCACAAGCTCAGAAGGTTGGTTGTAGAGGCCCTGAAAGATCATGATCTGACAAGGAAGGGAGTCCAAGATGAGTGGTCACATCTTAAGGACATGATCCTAAAAGCTCAAGGGAAATCCATTCCAGCCCACAGTCAAGGGGACTAAAAAGGCTGGGAAACCCCCTTGGTTAAGTGGGGAACTTATGGACCTCCTTAATCTTAAGAGATAAGCATATAATGGTTGGAAGGTGGGAAATAACACTAAGGAAGATAATACATTGCTGGCCCACACCTGTAGGGAGTGGACCAGAAAATCCAAAACCAAAACTGAGATCAAGCTGAATGCAGGAATCCAGGACAATAAAAAGTCCTTCTTCAGATACATAGGAAGTCAAAAGAAAAATAAGAGCAACATTGGACCCCTTCTGAATCAAATGAGGCAGCTCACAACCAACACCCAGGAAAAAGCTAATTTCCTCAATGATTACTTTGCGCTGGTTTTTCACCAGCCCAAGGGGATTACCCTGCTTGACAGAACTCAGGAGTATGAGGGTATGAATGACCATACACCTACATTTGGTGAAGGCCTTGTGAGGGAACACCTTGAGAGACTAGAACCTATAAGAGAGTGTGCCCTGATGAAAAGCACGCAAGGATGCCAAAGGAGTTGGCTGACATCTTAGCTCAGCCATTGGTGAGGATATTTGAGAACTCGTGGCACTTGGGACAGGTTCCTTAAGACTGGAAGAGGGCCAATGTGCCTAGCTTCAAGAAAAGGAGGAATGAAGATCCAGGGAACTACAGGCCAATCAGTTTGACTGGGAAGATATTGGAGAAAATTATCATAGAATCCAGCAATAACAGGTTGACAGAAGGCACCATTATGAGAGACATCCAACATGGCTTCATTACAGGTAGGTCATGCCTGACCAACCTCGTCTCCTTCTATGACCAGGTGATGCATCACCTGGATGGGGGGAGGAGAGGCAGGGTGTAGAGTTTGATGTCATTTACTTGGATTTCAAGGAAGCCTTGGACTTGGTCTCCCATGATATCCTCATTGCAAAATAGGGGAACTGCAGCTTTGACAACCTCACAGTCTGATGTCTGGGTAACTGGCTCCATGCTCAGACCCAGAGAGTGACAGTCGATGGAACCAAGTCAAAATGGCGCATGGTGACCAGTGGCATCCTCCAGGGTTCAGTACTCAGACCAGTACTGTTTAACATATTCATTAACTATCTGGATTCTGGTGTCAGATGCATACTAAGTTTGCAAATGACAGCAAACTGTGGGGAAGTGATTTCATGAGTTACACTGGAGGATAGACTGAGGATCTGGGCTGACTTGGAAAGGCTCACAAGATGGGTGACTATAAACCAGATGACCTTCAATATAGAGAAATGCAAGGTGTTCCACCTCGGAAGAAAACCCACACCATACCTATAGGTTCAGCAGTGCTTCACTCACTCACAATACATCCAAAAGAGACTTGGGAGTCATGATTGACCACAAGATGAATATGAACCACCAATGTGATCTCGCAGCTGTCAACGCAAACAAAACCCTGGCTTGCATCCACTGATGCATCTCAAGCAAGACCCAAGATGTCATTCTCCCATTTACTCAGCTTTGGTGAGGACACAGCTGGAGTACTGCATCCAGTTCTGGGCTCCACACTTTAAAAGGATGTGGAGAAGCTTGAGAGAGTCCAGAGGAGAGTCACGCACATGATCAGAAGTCAAGAGAACAGGACTTATGAGGAGAGGCTGAGCGGCACGGGACTCTTAATCTTGGAAAAGCATAGGCTCAGAAGGGACTTGGTAGCCTATAAGTATATCAGGGGTGTACATCAAGATCTAGGATAATGACTGTTCACCAGGGCTTCTTTAGGGAAGACAAGGTCCAATGACCACAGACTGCTGGAAGACCATTTTAGATTGGACATAAGGAAAAACTTCTTTACTGTCTGAGTCCCTAGACTCTGGAATAACACCCCCCACCCCAGAAGTGTGCAAGTACCTACTCTGGACACATTCAAGTTGTGTTTGGATGTTTATCTCGCTGGGGTCATCTGACCCCAGCTGACTTCCTGCCCCTTGGGCAGGGGCTGGACCCAATGATCTCATGAGGTCCCTTCCAGCCCTAATGTCTATGAAATTATGAAATCTATTATTTACATTATAACCTTGATGGCTTGTCTAAGCATTCACAACAGCACTGTTTAAGAAAAACATTGTGGGAGCAGACAGAAGTTACATTTGTTGCAAAATTGGCCCCCTGAAAGTGCTCCACAGCTATGCCAGGACACACGTGCACAGCTGCAGAGTACTTTTAAAATAGTTGATGACACAACAAATTAACCCTCATCGAATAAGGGGTCAGATGAAGGAGTTCCACCTTGGAGCACCTTAGGTACCTTGTGTTCCCTAGGATTCATTTTTGTCATGACTGGGGCTGGGCTGATGCAGCCAAGCCCCACCCACGAGGCTATCTTCAGGAAGAGATGGGGAAGAGGGGAGGGGGAGACATTTGGTGGCTGGGAATTGCCCGGCCAGAGCTGGAAGGAGGGCAGGTGGATTGGCGCTCCCCTACGTCATGGCCCATCCCCAGCTCTCCCCTCCAGCTCAGGTCAGGCAAATCCCAGCCAGCAGCTTGCTCTTCCTCCCCTCTCCCCCCTCCCTTTCTGCAGACAGCCTGGAGCTGGGAGGGAAGAGTAGGCCGAGGGATAGGGGTGGCTCCTCCACTACAGGGTACTCAGGCCCCTGCAGGCAGGCTGAATCCCACACCCCAACCCAACAGGCAAATGTCAGTTGAGTTGGGGGAGATGGGGAGGTGCTCTAACTCATGGTGCTTTATGTAAAGTGCCATGAGTTACAGTGGGGACCTGGCCATCTGTCATCACCCTGTGTCACATTATTATAGTAGTTTCAGAGTTTCATACTTTCATAATTGGTAGGGTTGGAAGGGACCTGAGCAGATCATCAAGTCCGACCCCCTGCCATAGCAGGAAAGACTACTAGAGTCAAACAACCCCAGCAAAGTGTACATCTAGCTTCTTTTTAAAGACCCCAGGGTAGGAGCCAGCACCACTTCTCTTGGAACTTGATTACAGATCCTAGCCTCCCTGACAGTGAAGTAGCGCCTCCTGATGTCTACCCTGAATCTACCCTCAGCCAGCTTGTGACCGTTATTTTTTGCCAGTCCTGGTTGTGCTTGGAGGAACAGGAACTCCCACAATGCCTGCTGGTCCCCTCTGACTAATTTGTAAACAGCCATTTGACCCCCCCTCAGCCTTCTCTTGTGGACGCTGAACAGGTTCATGTCCCTTAGCTTCTCCTCGTAGGGCCCGCCCTGCTGCCCCCTGATCATGTGAGTGGCCCTCCTCTGGATCCTCTCCATGTTGTCCACATCCCTCCTGAAGTGTGGCGCCCAGAACTGGACGCAGTACTCCAACTGCAGCCTGACCAGTATTGCACAGAGGGGGAGGATCACCTCCTTGGACCTGCTTGAGATGCTTCTATGGATGCATGACAAGGTATGGTTGGCCTTCCTGACTGCATCCCACATTACCGGCCCATGTCAATAGTGATTCCAAGATCCTTTTATGCCTCTGCACTGACGAGAAGTTCCCCAGCCTGTAGGTATGCTGCTGGTTCTTCCTCCCCTGCTGCATCACCTTGCACTTGCCAGTGCTGAAACCCATGCTGTTCTCATCCACCCACCCCTGTAACCTGTCTAGGTCTGATTGCCACCTATTCCTCCCTTCTAGTGTGCCCACTTCTCCGCACATCTTAGTGTTGACTGCAAATTTGAACAGGGTGCTTTTTACCCCCTTGTCCAAGTTACTGATGAAGATGTTGAGCAGAGCGGGCCCGAGGACTGAGCCCTGTGGAACCCCACTGCCCACATCCCTCCAGGTCGAATAGGACCTATCCACCACCACTCTGTGGGTGTGACTCTCCAGCCAGTTAGTGACCCAATTGACTGTGTAGGTGTCGACGCCACAGCCCCCTAGTTATTTAATGGGACTGGGGTGAGAGACAGTGTCAAAGGCCTTCCTAAAGTCCAGAAATACTACGTCCATTGCTACACCTGCGTCTAAGGATTTTGTGACCTGGTCATAGAAGACCACCAGGTTGGTTTGACAGGACCTGCCTCTAATGAACCCGTGTTGGTTGCCCCTAAGCATAATCTCTCCTGCTGGCCCCTTGTGGACATGTGCCAGGATAATTCTCTCAAAAAGCTTACCCAGGATCGAGGTAAGACTAACTGGCCTATAGTTTCCTGGGTCCTCCTTCCTCCCTTTTTTGAAAATGGGAACAACATTGGCCCTTTTCCAGTCCTCTGGCACCACACCAGAGCACCACAAGTGCTCGTAAAGCCATGGCAGGGGTCCAACAATGACCTCTGCTAATTCTCTCAGCACTCTGGAGTGGAGTTCATCAGGACCAGGTGATTTAAATACATCCAGTCCCACCAGAAGTTCCCTTACTAGAGCCTCACCGACCCTAGTAGTGAAAGAAAAGATACGAAAATACATTCTTGTGTGCAAATGAATACTCTTTTGCATTAAGTATTGTATAGATATATCCATTAAAAATAAAATCGTACTAAAGTAGAACATTCAGTTTTAATAAACTAGTATAGATTGCATTGATCGCAGTACACGAAGACTGTCTTTCTTCATAAGAAAAAAATCTGGCATTTCCATCATCTTTTTTTTGCTCACATGGCTAAAATACATGGCTCAAACATGGCTCAGACTCTTCAGCACTTAAACCATTCCACAGCTGCTTCTTCCCCATCAACATACTTCCTTCTTGAATGCCAAAACCTGACTGCCTCTCACAACCCCATGAGAGAAGAACCTACCTGGACTCCGGCAAATCTCTACACTTCTCCTTCCCATCCCTCCTTAAAACAGGTTTCATTCGAAGGTCCCTTCTGACTTCACTTACTGCATCTCTTGGCAAGTATATACAGAATCATAGAAAATTAGGGTTAGAAGGGACTTCAGGAGATCATCTAGTCTAATACCCTGCTCAAAGCAGGACCATCCCCAACTATAACATCCCAGCCAAGGCTTTCTTTACCTGGGTCTTATAAACCTCTAAGAATGGAGATTCTACAACCTCTCTGGGTACAGGTCAGTAGTAGGATTGGATCTACCTTTCCCTCCCTGACAGCATCCTTTCTTTCCTTTTAAGAAGGTGCTGCAATAAATCTGGCTTTTTGGTGGGTTGGGAAGAAATTAGGAACTGGTAACACTTAAAGGAAAAAATAATGAGAACATAGGGATGTGTTCAGTCCACGTATTAGGGAAACAGATCAGAGAAAAACATTTTCTGTCACAGAGCACAAAAAAATTGTGCCCTTTATGATAATCAGTTTTACAGTGAAGAGAAGATACAAATCTGTTTTTCATACTAGCAGAAATGACTGAAATTAAAAAAACAAACATTTTTACCTTCAAAAGTTTTATTCTTCAGGTAGTTGTGAAAAGGAAAAAAGCTTTTTTTCTCTGTACTGTATATTTTACCTCAAATGCCATGTAACTAAAGAAACACCATTAAATGTGTCTCAGATCAATAGGTTTGTAGCTGAGCCTTCTCTTTTACTCTTTCTAATAGGAAACAGATGATTCTTCCTTTAGTGAGATACATACACACATACACACACACACATTATATATATATATATACACATATATATATATAGCTGTAAAATAATAATAGTTGAACCTTTTCTTTTATATAATATATAACTATATTGGTGGCTTTTTATTTAGAATGGCCTTCTTCTAGCATTCACTGATATACCATTGGCCTGTTATATTAAACGAATGGTTTAGTGATAGACAGCATTCTTGTCACGTTCTGGTACCATTTAGACCACACTTTTACAAAGTCCAGGAAGTAAATCAACCAAAGTCCCAGTGAAGCCAATAGATCTCTGGATAGATATAACATTCATTTTGAAGGATTAAGATGTTGATTAGCTATTTTCTAATTCTAGCCCTTCTTTGCATGTTTTTTTTTTAAAGAATCAATGTCCAGGGAAACCTGTAGTATTTGAGTAAAGGGAATTTTATGTACAGGCTTTGTAGAGGAGAGGAACAGATTATGAAACTGGTATCAGTAAGCAATAGTTTATATTTATTTCAAAGAAGAAAATAACAATATGAAAACACCTTCAAAAACCTTTGATTTTGAACACCTGTGAGACTAAAAATTGATTGCTGAATCAATGTCTGTGAATTTGACAATTCCTAACCAAAACATAAAAACATATTTTAAAATACAGTGGTAGCTAATTATTTATTAATAGAACTGTTTATTAAATTGTAAAAAGGTATTATTAAACTGAAAAAAATAATTTTCTAGCAAAGAGTATTTCGCCTTCGTCTCCACCCCCATAATAACTTCGTAGTCTGTATATCATTTCCCATGAAAAATAAGATTGAATGTAAAATATCTAAATAGCTAGCAAGCAGCAGCAAACACAAAAACACTAATGCTTATTCAGAGTAAAATAATTTTGGGGCAGGCTGAACAAATAAGTCTGGTGTTTAACAGTTTTAGTTGCAGTAATCTGCCTTTGTTCTCCTAAGGCACAGGCAAAATATCCTTCCCCTTCCTCTCAACTCTTAGTAATTAGACAGATGCCGGTAAGGCTTTTTGCACTTCTGGAGATTAAGGAAGCACACAGATAAAAATACCTTTTTATTCCCCAAGTAAACCCAAAATGTAAGCTAAATAACCAGCTTTGCATGGGACTTGAGAAACAAATGTTTATAGTATATATTAAAAACAACATTACAGCAAAAATGACTGTATTAGAAAGTATATTATTCTCTTCAGCTACCTCTCTCATAACTGTCACTTCAGAGTAAAGGACTACAATTGTTTTTTGCAGTATCTAGTTAAGAATTAATGAGAGCAGATGCAAGGGGATCTGAGATAATTATACCAGTTCTTTCATACCAAATAATTTTAGTTAATGTAGGACAATCCCTTTTCTTATTAAACTCTGCCCCTGGCAGTAAGTGTTTGTAGGCTGGAGCCCTTTAACTATAAACTCCTACAATCACTCTTCTCAATTTCTCTTTTTAGGCTTGTCAGATCACTTTAATAATTACAAGCTGCTCACATTTTTTCTAGTCAGAAAAAAAATTCGTCATAAATAAAATAATAGAACCCACACTTGAGAAATACTTTTGGGTAGGAAATATGCTAAAAAGAAAAGATAGATTACATTGAAAATTAACTTCAATGAGCACTGCATTTTTCAACACCTCTGAAAATCGAATGCTATCATGTTTGTCAAATTGAGCACCGAACAGCCATCCAAAGCATTCAAAATTAAAGGACATCTACATTTTGACTGTGACCTATGAGCCACAGTTGATCTGTATGTAAAATAGGAGAAACTATATTTAAAACTATATTTTTCAAATATCCCAAAATCACTTGTTCATTCTTCCCCTAAAAAGCTGGACTATATAAATCAAAAAATATTTAGTTATAAATTAGAAATCTGCAGGAACATAGACTTCAGCAACTGACATCCCTAGGAAAGTTTCATAGTGTGTGTTTCTATGGAAACAAGAACCAAAGAAACAGAAAGGGGAACAAACTTGGTGGTAAAAAGATGAAAGCAGATCATGAAAACAGCACCTCAACAGAAGCATCACCTCAGTAGCTTGCAGCTAAAATCTCTAATTAAAACATCAGAATGAGATGCTTAAAAGTCTTCCTGTGATCTGTGCATACAGGGGACCTACCCAGCCAGATCCACTCTTCCATTTGATAGGGCTTTTCATTTGGGTTAGCCTCATTCCCTCAGAAGCCTCATTCTCTCCCTCCAAGACCCACAAAGAGCCTTTCAGATGGATCAAATCAATATGCTAGGGATGGAGAAATGCAAATTATCCAGTTATGTTAGATACTTCCTAAATCTACCTAGAGTAGCAGTGTACAGTCTTTCTAAAAATTACCCAGTCAATTGCTACATTGAAGGTAAAACTCAATCTGTTTCATAAGGTCCTAATGTTATGAACACAGGACTGGAAGGAACCTCCTGGACCACTGAGTTCAGTTCCCTGTGTTTGCAGGAACACTTTTCTCAAGGATTTTCAAAAATTGCTACTTCAAAACTTCACACGTAATTGCAAGGTACAGAACCAGAAATGCCAAGACTACCATATGGTATGTTGTAGTAAAAGTAGGTGAGATAAGGGTGATGTCAATAACTTGCCCCTGCAACGACAACAAAATAATTAATGAGTATACACTCATAAGATCCTAGGAAAAGGAAAATACCCCATGCCATAAAGGAAGGCAAAACTCCAGGTAGTCTTTGCCCTATTAACAGATTGAATTGGGGAACATGGTATAAAGGTTTCAGATGGGATTACAGAATCTCATTATAAAGTGTCACCACACTTGGTTACTTTTATGGGCTAGGAAAGACAGCCATATTAAGACAACTGACCTCTAGAAGACACTTCCTTACAGCATATTTTCAACTGCTTTTTTCAACTTCATGTTAAACTAGTGCTGAACCTTACCATAAATGTTACTGCATAATTTAATAGGCCATTGTGTTTACTAGGAACATTTATCCTTATCTCCATACCATTATTTTTCATAGTTATTCTATTCCTCACAACCATATTTCTTTCATTCATGGACATTCACATTATTTATATTATTTCTTTCATTCATAGCCTGTAAAACATTAATTGAAATTTTTCATTAATGACCTTGACATAGATAGTGGGCATGAGCTAAAGAAATCTACTGACAACACAAAGTTGGAGGAGAATCAGACTGTTGTAGAGACAGAACTGGATGATATTAAGATTCAAGCAATAGAAATAAAAATAATTTTAATAGTACAAGTTAGTAACAAGAACTTCTGCAATAAATTGGGAGTTTATCACTTGGAAATTGAAGAAGAGGAGAGAAGCTTCTGTGTGTATTAGTCAATCATAGGATAACAATGAATTGTGCATCCACGAAAACGTTCAAATGGGAAATTAAGGTGCAGACAGAAGTGCAGCTCCTGGATCTAAATTAAACCGATCCTCCTGACCCAACAGACACTAGCTATTGAGTGCCTGACCTCCAATTTGGAGTCAATTCAGGGAGAGAAGCTGCATCTCTGCAGCCCCTTCCCCTAACTTTGCCTCCCCTCCTCCAGCTCCCAGCTCCCATTCTGTCTCAGGATGGGAGGGGGATAAGGCAGGGGAGGGAGGTCTGTCCTGGGGTTTCCCCAGCTACACTGGAGTGGGGGGCGGTGCTCCAAACACCCATGCCACCCTCCAGCACTGGCTGACCAACCCCCAGAATAAGCTCCCTCCATTCCCTTCCCCATCTCCCATTCTGAAAACAGCAGCGGGAGCAGTGCTGCGCTTCATTAGCTGAGACCTGCTCCCAGCTCATGCAGACAGAAGCAAATGAAGGAACTCTGCTCATGGGATTGGGCCCTTCTAAATTGCTCTGGAGCCATGTACTTGGGTTTGGTCATGGCTGTAAAATGTTTTCAGGGGTCAGACTGAGCACAATTATCACTTCACTTCTGTCTGTGTCTTTAAATGTGCCAAGGGAGGGGCATTTCCCATAGACACAAGGACATGTTAATGCCATGGTACAAGATACCGGTGAAACCTTACCTAGAATACTGTGTTTCATTTTGGTTCCTTGATTTAAAAAAATGATGTTAAACTCACATTTTGGAACAGTCTTCAAATATTAGTGGTGGGAGGAAAAAACCTGATTTAATATAGAGCGTGATCTGTTATGAAACAGAGCATATGATGGGTTTGCCTATGATGATAGCAGGGTGCTGACCTCTGTAAGAAGATGCATTCCTGTTTTATGTTCATAGAAAAATATGGCTAGAAGGAACCTCAGGAGGTCATCTAGTTAAACCTGCCACTCCAGGCAAGACCAACCCTATTTAAACCATATCAACCAAATGTTTATCTAATGGCTGTTAAAGATTTCCAGTAATGGAGTCTCCATACCCTCTCTAGGCAATCCATTCCATGGCTTAACTGCCCAGTTTTTATCATGTCCCTCGAGTTCTCATGCCCTCTCTTCACCTGCCGTAGCCCTTTCTCATTTCTAATTTCCATCCATTTTGTCAACATATAAAAGGGTCAAAAGTCCACCCAAGGTTACAAGCCCTTTGGGCTGGTATAATGGTGCTCAATATCTTGGCCCTGCAATCCAGATAAGTGGCTTTGTCTGCAGGCTGGATTAAGGCCTGGGCCCCGGCACTGCCCACTCCATGTCCTGCACTCCAGGATTGGTCCCTGGGGGTCCATCCCCATTCCCCTGCTTCCCCTGCTGCATGCTGGTATTGGGTCCTGGGTGCCCAGCTCTGCCCCATTCTGCTCTGTGCATGCTGGGATCTGGCACCACCCTTACTCAGCCCTGTGGTTCCTTGTGGGTCTGGACATCTGGGAGCAGGGAAGTGGTGGCACTGCTCCCATACCACCAAATTTATGGACCATAGGGGCCCCGAGGGCTGAATGACATGGCGCAATGGGCTAGGTCTGTCCTGTGGGCTGGGGGCTGATGACCCCTGTTCTAGTATGTTAAGGCACCCCAGTTCCTCTAGCCAACTATGACAGCTAGCATCATACCCAACTACTACCACTCCCTGGCTCAAATTCTTTATAGCTGGGTCGATTTGGCCTTTGGCAAGGTCCAGAGCAAGGCTTGCACTGACCCGTGTGGAGCTATAATTGAGAGGGCTTACTACTCTGCCATCATGCCCCTTCCTCAAAAAGCCTACTGCTGTTAAACTTCTATTTTTGTTAATATAGAGAATTAAATTATTTCTGAAAATGTAAGGGAAAAGATTTGGTCATGCAGAAGATGGGGTACATTGGACCAATAGAGTCTTCACCTCTGCAAGTGAAATATGTAATAAAGGGTGTGTGCCAATCCTGTACCCCAGGAAACTGGCACAAGAAGCAAGAGGGAATTCCCACTTCTTTACAGAAAATCATAGGGGTTAGGGTCACAAGCCAATAGGCCAAAGGGAGGGAACAGGTAAAAGGTAAAGAAAATCAAAGAGCTTTGCTAAGAGCAAGAGTTTTGCACGCTGTGCTAATAGCAAAAGTTTTGCATGCTGAGTCCATAGGAGGCTGGTGAAGTGGTACATAGCCTCCTGCTCTGTGAATGTGACCGAGCCATGAACCTAGATAGTAGAATGTTGTGTTACAGTGAAATGTGGTAAACACCAGGTGCATTGGATCACAACTCATCCCCATTTTCCTAGCTTGAGATAATGTTGTTTACTTCAGACTATATAAGCTGTATATTATTGGGTTGCTATGGGTTCCTCCACTCTAGCAAGTGTGGAGCCCCGGCGCAGGCTATTGCATCCCTGGGATCGAGACATTCTGGGCCCAGGGAAACCATGTGGGGTAGCGGCTGCTGCCTAAGGCCAATTTGAGGTGACCATCCTTTCTGCTCTGTTCCATCACCTGCTTCTGCAAGTATCCTTAAATAAAGCTTTGCAAGGGTGAAAACAACCATGAGTACATCCTTTTGTTCAAGCATGGGGAATCTGCTGACTCCAGTAGTTCAGTCTAAGACACAGTGGTAACATACACTTAGCACCTTAGTTTCTCCCCAGACCTCTAGAGTTTCTCCAAAGAAGCCTTTAGTCCATAGAGCACTCAAACAGCAGCCTGCAGCTGCCCCCAAGTCTGAGTCCAACTTCTTCAGTCCACAGTCCTGGATGGCTGAACTAGTGAGATCTCTAGCTTCACCGTGCACTCCTCTGTATAGGGCTGTTCAGGTTCCACGTGCATATTGCTCTCTCTTCCCCTTACTCCAGCCTCAAACTTTCTCTTCCATTTTCCCTTGCCTCCCAGTCCCATTGTGGTTTCTGGGAGTTGTAGTACAAATTAACATTCAGCACATCTCTGCAGATTGCCTCTAGTTCCTCCTGCTGTTACACACATTACAGATGTCCAGACACTATCAGACAGAGCTTTAGGAACCCATCTCCATTCTTAAAATCTTCCTTCCAGAAGGTTAGCTAAAGTTACTGCCACTTAATTATCAGATTGGCTTTTAGTGTAACTCATATCAAACCTATCCCTATGAAGGAGAAAAGCCTCTAGTTGGTACCTAATCTAAGAGTAATTGCTTGAGAATTGCTGAAAGAAGGTTTGAAGGCACTTGGTTTCTAAAGAAAACTTCTCAGAAGCCTGCACTGAAAACAGTGTTTCTGTAAAATCTACACATGACGTAAACACACACTCCAAAATACAATTTGAACGTTTCAAAACGCAGTATGATTTAAGAGCACAGTATGTTCAGATTTAATTTTGCAACCGATTTCCGCTTGCAAAAGCACATCCTTTCCTAACTATGGTCTGTCTTCAAGAATATGCAACATTTAAAGCACATAATACACAGGTTTTCCAAGGTTATCCAAGCCCCTCTTTCTCTAACTTATATAGTGAAAAAGATATACAAGTCAGGACAAAACAATAAAATTAAGTATCTACGCCGTCTCTGGCTCAATTCCCAGAGAATTCCCAATAGTCTTTGGAAATTGGGTAAGTACCTTCCACAGAGTACAGAAATTCTTCTTTTTTACTTTTTTCCAATAAAAGGGTTCTCCTGTCAACCATGGACTCTCCTTGATCTCTTCTCCATCTGTTGAGAATGGCTAATGATACAACTTCCCTTTTATAGCTTCCAGTTAGGGATGTGCAAAGCAGGCCTTATTCGATTCAGATTCAGATTCAGCCTGAATCAGGGACAGTGATTTGATTCATTGTTTTGGATCACTGTCCCTGATTTGATTCAGCTGAATCCAAATCTGAAGATTCAATGAAGTTAACATTCTCTACCTCAACAGCAGCACAACGCACTCAAGAATTACATATTTTAAGACTGGTACATTCTAACAACAAGCAGTTTCCATTTATTCATTCAGGGAGGATCCCAATACAAGCAATTATGTCTCTATCCACTTACAGTCAATGAAAAAAGGATAAATAAATTAGATTTGACCTTTAGGCTCCAAGCAAGTGGCAAAGTTTGGGTGGCCTTAATGAGGGTAATTGATTTCTTTATTGGATGGTTGACATTTCCCTAATAAATATTACTGATAGCATCTAATTTGTACAGGAATGTGATTTGCTAATCTTCATAAGTAAAAACAGACTTTGAACTGACCTGGGAAGCACCCAGTTCAACTTTAGCCAGATTAATCTTTATCTTGAAAAATGTCATTCTGGACTGCATGAGAGAACAGTTTTTACGCCTTGCCCTCTTTGAAGTTTAGTGTACCAGAAACCCACATACACACGCACACACATGTTGCACTAAAAAGCCTGAATGAATGGCCAGGCTGCTCCGGCACATCCATGCTAAGCTGTACACAACACGCATCAGCTTCTGAGTCAACTTCCGCACTAAGAAGCTGGGGCGAAAAGCAAACATTTGTGGTCGTGCTCGGAAATACAAAATATACACAACCGTACAAGGAGTGAACACAAGTTCAAAAGGTAATTGGCTAAAACAAAGTATAAAACACCGACACAAGCACTGCCACATCAGAGAGAGAACGAACACGAAATATAGAAATTAAGCACCACAAAGGCAATCAGACTGATCAGCCGAATAGCTGCTCTCCCCTTCTCTTGAGAAGATGTCTCAGAGGCCTCTGTGGAAAACGCTTGGAAATGTCAATCCTTTGGCTAGCTTGCTTGGTAATGTATTGTGCATGACCCTGTCGGTAAATTAGTTATATCTGCCTTTTATTAGTTATATCCGCTTTTTAACTGCTAGCTTTATAAACAGTTAACAGGCAATATTGCGCATTTACAGTCATATATGTTTGTCCTGTAGTCTGTCAAATGAGCCGCTGACCAGGTCTGGGACTAAGGTTCCACTCAGCCGCCCCAAGGCGCTCAATCAGTAGCCTTGAAAGCAAGGGAGTGGACCTGAACCTTGTGACCCAGCAGACCTTACCCTTACCTAGTAAAAGAAATAAAATCTTTATTTCTCCAAATTCGGGACTGGTTCGTGACCCGTCCCCCAAGGCCATGCATAAAAAAGAACCTGAGTGCCTCTCCCCAGCTCTTCCACAACACACAAGGCAGAAATTGGTTCCATAGAAGAAGGTGACTCCTTGCTGAATCAACCAACCATTTATATAGCCAATTTTGTCTGATCTTTCTCACTATGGAAGCTGGGAAATATTATGAAGAAAGAGCTTTGCTCTCAAACAAGCTGCTCTGTGTTCATAAATAAGGTATTGCTAATGAGTTTGTAGCTCTTTGATAATTAATGCAATGTGTCACAATTATTTATGAAAATTAAGAAATGTACACAACACATAATTGCATCAATTATTTGAAATCCCTATTAGGTGTTGTACCTAAACATATAATTTTCTTCTAGCAATTAACATTTGCAAATTAATTCTATCTTCTTAAAAAATCAAACAAAAAAGTTTAGACTCTTGCATTGTTTCTTTTATCACAACATCACTACTATGCCAATGGAAATTAACTGTGCTATGGACAGTAATTTTCCATATTCATTTTTCAATGAAATAAAAAATCCAACATGAATGTAAGATGAAAGATTTAGCAATTTTGCAGAAAGTGGATAATCCCATAAATGAAAAAAGGTTTCAGTTCCACAAATCTCTACAGCTGGACACAGGCTCTTCCTAAATGATAAATGATCCTTTAGATGCCCTTGAAAAGTGTATTCACAAAGTTCTCCCACACAATGCACATATTTACCAGTCTCTTTGAGACATGAAAGACTACCCTGAAATGTGACAACCATTGCTCATCCATTTACTTTGAGACAGAATGCAATCAGTTCACGGAAGTGTGCAGATGACATTATAGTAAACATCTTAAAACTTTCTATCCATTATAAAATATCTGTGCTAGCATGTTCAATGAGAAGGAAAAAACAAAACCACACAAAGCAAAAATAGAAACTGGAAACCTCAGCTTTGACATTTCCTAACATTTGAGTGTTTGACTTCACTATTTTTGTTAAAATAAGCATAATCAGATACATAGCGAGTGCAAAGTACTACTGTAATGAGTGCATAGGCATTCTGTTTGCCCTAGTATGAAGAGTACTATCCTATTATTAATGTTCACAATCCATCCTGATATTCTAACCAAAAGTTTCATGCAACATTATGTCACTCTACCTAGTTTTACCAAAACAAGATAGTAATGTTGTATGGTGACCTTCTCTATTAGAAACAGACTCCTGAAACAGCAGAAACAGCCTATATTTCTAAGTGTCTATAGGCGTGTCTACACATGCTAATTTAAGGCATTTTAACCTGATTTAAGGTGTATTAAGGGCATGGGTCTACACATGCATGCCCTTCATACACCATCAAAATGGCAATTGTAGGCTATTCGAGCCTAAATTTGATACCTGCAAAAGCAAATAGCTAAAGTGCCTTAACACACGTGTAGATGTGCTAAGGTGCATTAACGCTGTGTATGTCAACTGACTTGGGACTAACTTTAGTTACTAAAATTGCTAACTTTAGTCCCAAGTCAGTCTGCACACCACGTTAACATGCCTTAGCATGTACATGTGTAGACGTGCACCTAAATTAGCTTAAAGTACATTAGGCATATGCCCTATTGGATAGCTCCAACCCAAAGAGGCACTGGATATGGCCTGTGGAGCTGAAGGGCTTTGACTACGGCCATGCTAGTGCCCACTCTGGCACAAGCTGCATCTACACCACTGCCCTCCTGGCTCTGGCCCAATGTGGTTTTGCATCAGTCTGTCTGCATACTTTTGGTAGTGTATCAGCAGCAGGGAGCATTGTCTATGTTAGAACCAGGAGTGGTGCCTGTACCACTGTTACTTCCCCAGCCTCATACTCTCTGGCTGTTGTTCAGGTGCAGCTCATGGAGAGCTGTGTCAGGTCTGGGAATTTGCAAACTGCATCATACTGCAGCAGCTTCTCCCGCTGCCCTCTCTTTCCCCCAATCTCTCCAGCTGCAATGTGGACACAGCTTCTAGCCAGCCACCTTCCAGCTCTGTCTGCACTGCAGCTGCAGGGCTGGGGGGAAAGGGGGAGTGGAGAGAAGCAGCAGCACAGATACAGTTTAGTGACACCTGGTTGCAGCACAGCACTTCATAGACTGGAAGCTGTGTCGCAGGGGACTGAGAGAAGCAGTGACATCTCAGGCTCAGTACCCAACTGCTTAGCCCCAGAATAGCCCAAGCCTGTAGTCCAATATGAGCTGACACACTGTTGAAGCCACCCAGCTCCTGTCGGACCACAACCAGGTTGTTCCAGCTCACAGCTTGTAAAAGGTTTTCATGTATTGCTCTAGGTCAACATGTTCACATTATTGTGTCACTGGACAACCTTATGTTAAGAGCAATTTCTTCCACTCTGCTTTTATTTCTGATGGGAGTAAAAATTGCTTCACTTAACACCATGAATCTACTTTTTGTTAAAAGAATAAACTTTTTTAAAAAGTAGATGAAGATGTCTCATGTGGCTTTGATATCATGAGATCATCAGTGGCATCTTTGAGAACTTATGGCAATCAGGGGAGTTACCAGATGATTGGAAAAGGGAAATATAGTGCACATTTTTTAAGAAAGGGAAGAAGAAAGATCCAGGGAACTACAGATCAGTCAGCCTCACCTTAGTCCCTGGGCAAATCATGGAACAGGTCTTCAAGGAATCCATGTCTAAGCATATGGAGAAGAGGAAAGTGATTAGGAACCATCAGCATGGATTCACCAAGGGCAAGTCAAAGCTGACCAACCTGATTGCTTTCTATGATGACATGACTGACTCTGTGGATGTGAGGAAAACAGTGGATGTGATATACCTTGACTTCAGCAAGGCTCCCACAGCATTCTTGCAAGCAAGCTGAGGAAGTATGGATTGGATGAATGGACTGTAAGGTGGGTAGATCATCAGGTTGAATGGGTAATGATCAATGCTCGATGTCTAGTGGGCAGCTGGTATAAAGTCACCTGGAGGGGAGGGCAGATGTCTGTTCTGGAGCCAGTTTTGTTCAATAATTTCATTAACAATATAGAAGATGGGATGGAGCACACCCTAAGTAAATTTCTGGGTGACACCAAACTGGGGGGAGTAGTAGATATATTGGAGGTTAGGTCTAGGATTCAGAGTGACTTAGACAAATTGGAAGAGTGGGCCAAAAGAAATCTCATGATGTTTAATATGGACAAGTACAAAGTCCTGCACTTAGGATGTAACAATCCCATGAACTGCTACAGGCTTGGGACCAACTGGCTAAGCAGCAGCTCTGCAGAAAAGGACCTGGGTGTTACATTGGGCAATAAGTTGGATATGAGTCAACAGTGTGCCCTTGTTGCCAAGAAGGCTAACAGCACACTGGGCTACATTAGTAGGAGCATTTCTAGCAGATGGAGGGAAGTGATTATTCCCCTGTGTTCTATACTGGTGAGGCCACATCTAGAGAACTGTGTCCAGTTTTGGCCCCACCCCCCAGTATAGAAATAATGTGGACAAGTTGGAGAGAGTTCAGTGGAGGGCAGTGGTGATGTGCAGAGGGTGCATGGGGGTGCTGAGGGTGCTGGTGCACCCCCTGACAGCCAGCATTCCCCATTTAGGTGATGGGCTGGGGGGGCAGGTGAGAGCACTGGTACCCCCCCTGAGATTACCAGCTGGGAAGTAGGGGGTGCCAGGAGGCGCCACTGGCATTTCCAGGTGTGCCCCTGGCTCTTCCGGGCCAGTGTGATTGGCCATAGGGGAACCTCCCCCCCAGTCACTGACTGGCTGCTCATGGGGATGTGGGACAAGTGCCCACCTGACTCAGGAGGCACCAGTTGCTCATGGTGGAGGGCAACAAAAATGGTGAGATGTCCAAGGCACATGACTTCTGAGGAGAGGCTGAGGAAACTGGGCTTACTTAGTCTGAAGAAGAGAAGACTGAGTGGGGATTTAATAGTAGCCCTTAACTACCTGAAGGGTGGCTCTAGAGAAGATGGAGCTACACTGTTCTCAGTTGTGGCAGATGATGAGACAAGTTGCATTGGTCCAAGTTGCAGCAAGGGAGATTTAGGTTGGTTATTAGGAAACATTTTCTCACTAGGAGGGTGATGAAGCACTGAAATGGGGTATCTACAGAGGTGGTAAAATCTCCATCCTTGGAGATTTTTAAGGCCTAGCTCTACAAAGCCCTGTTTGTAATGATATTGTTGGAAACAGGCCTGCTTTAAGCAGGTGGTTGGACTAGATAACCTCTTGAGGTCCTTTCCAACTGTAACTTTCTATAATTCTATGTCTGAAAAACAAAAATTAAGTACATAAAATGCAGGGAAATATATCAGAAAGAATATCAGAAAGAGAGAAAAAGTGAAAACTCCTCTAAAAAGTAAAATTCAATAGAAAACAGTCCAATGAAAGATGAGATGCATTTCCACTTTAGTCACCCAAAAACTTGTGTAAAAAAATCCCAGCTGGAAATAGGAGTACAGAGGGAGCCCTATATCTTGAGGGGCTGTGCCCCTATACTCCTCCCTCCTGTGAAAGTGGCTTAGCTGAGCAGCCACTCAGCTGTGTCAGGGAGGGAGAGGGGGGTTGCCCTCAGTGTGGAGTTCCCCCATACTACCAAGCACAGCTATGTGGGCAGACACTCAGTCTGAAGGAATCCTCCCTCCCCTACCACCTGCAGTGGCAGTGGAGCCAAGCCAAGCCACCTGGCCATGTGGGGGAGGGCAGGGGGTTCCCCATAGCTCCTAACCTCAGGACAGACCAAGGCTCAATGGCCAGGGCTGAGGCAAGGGGAATTCACCTCCTCTCTCTCCACTACCCCACAGCACTGACAGATGCAGGCAGGATGTAGGCAGGGGAGCAGAGGCTTTCCTTCCTCATCTCTGTGACAGCACAGGGGTGGGGCGAGCTAGGCATTGGGCTGGAGCAGCCATGTGTCTGCCATGTTCCAGTGGGGCACACTGTGGGGTGGGAGGGGCTTGTGGGGGGAACCACAAAGCATCCTGGAATGCTGGGGGACTATAAGATAACTTGAGTTGGAAGGGGATCTGGGACAACAGAAGTTTGATAGACTAACTTAACTATAGGCAATGGGTAGGGTGGTAAGGGACGTCGCCCCCTTGAGTTTGGCCACTGCTGCTGCTGTTGCTGCTGCCACTGGTGTCTGTGGGCAGTCAGTGCTTGCCACCCTCCTCCTCACCACCTACACTGTCGACACCGCCTTGGCCTGCCCTTGCCACTGACATTACTGCGGCTGCCTTTGGATGTTCCCTGCTTGGCCCACCTTCACCACTGATGTCATTGCAGCCAACTGCAGGTGGTCCCTGTTCACTGACGATGACATTGGCATCACCTGCAAGCGGTCGTCATGCCCCACCAGCCTCAGGAGGCATGAGTTGTTCATGTGTTTAACTTAACTCAGTTAAGTCTGATACTACATTCATCTAGGTCATTCTGAAACTGGTCTATGTGCATTGAACTTCTGTTCTGTTACAGGTTTAGACCTGTTTCCAATCATTTATACCAGTTTATGTAGTTTCTGTCCCTCACCAAAGTGTTTACCTTTGAAGTGGATACTACCACTGTCCAGTTTTCATATAGCTTGCACAAAGGCTGTGAGCATGTTGAGTGAGTAATGCAGGCCGATTCTATGGCTTTTGAACAGAAGAATAAAAAACCATGAATATAATCCACTGCACATTGGGAAAACACTGAAAAGTGTAGAATGTTGCTCTATAAGTTTGAAAAAAGAAGTTATAACACTCACTCCTAGAAGTCATCAATGTCTCACCTGACTTGGCCATGATAGTAAGTGACAAGGTTTTACTGTCATGCTAGCTATTCAGAAACTGGAAGGTATTCAGGTGCACACCAAAACAAAGCAGTTAATGATCTTTGAACAGTTTCTTGCAATAGAGAATAATGCCATAGAGATGGAAGAGATTTTCCAAAGGCCTTCTTTTAGTAATTCCATAATCTTTCCATTATTTGAATAATGACTGCTTGAACATCTATGTTAAGTAGGTAATTAAAAGAAACGTTATTAACCTCGACATGACAAGCACCCATTTTGGGGGGTTCCTACAGAAATGCACTAAATGTCTAGTTCAGGAAACAGTAAATCCAGATTCCATTCTCCTGACATCTCTAGCAGAATAAGGGAGTCCAAAACAGGACTGTTGGAGAGTTTGCATTGGTACTGATGATGTATTTCTTTCTTAAATATTTGTATAGTGGCAATAAAATGATTAATCTGTTCATTTCTGTGAAATGGGAAATGCATTGTCTTGCAATGCTGCATTCAGTGGTATCAGGCTTTCATTAACAGTTACATTCTATTTTACTTCCACTTTTTAAAAACTCAAAGACAGTGTGGAAATGTTGATGTGAATTCAGCAGCATTTTCCTAAGACAAGGAAGAGAGAAATGTGAAAATCCAAATCCTGTTTGTTAGTTGTATTGAAGATGACTGGCAAGAGATTGAGTCCTAAGACCAACTGGTCAATAGGAAGTAAAATCAATATAGTGATTTGACTCTTTGTGGTCAAGTCCAATGGAAAAATGAATTGTGCCTAGAGAAACTGAGACTAAAATGTAATTACTTACTTTTCCTTGTTAGACTAATTATTTGTTTTTGAAAATGCACCAAGTAATAAAGCTTGGTTTCACTCATCTGGTGGCACTGAGGACCCAGATGTTGTAGAACTATTATTTCATTTCTTTTTCACTGTGCAAGGGGAAAAAAGAAAAAAAATGGAAACAATATTGTTGCACAGTAGTTTCATGGCCCAGCTCTGCAGAAGAACCCTGTATACAGAATGTTAAGGTGACTGTATTCAGATCTTGGGGAGCACTGGATTTGCAGCTGAATTCAAGGTTTTAACCTGTGGCTAGCAAAGCTGCTGACCACATGGCAGAATGATATATTAAAAGTAACGTTGCAAGATGCTTAGGTAAGCATTTTCTTAACAATATAGTAGTGTTGTAAAATATATATTGTTAGAAGATAAAGCAAATTTTGCTTATGAATGCTTATGCTAAGCCAGCCATTTGCTTATGCTAACTTAACTGTGTGAACCATTTTTCTGAAAAAGCAGCAAGTGAGTCTGTGTAGGTCTGTGTGTTGTGAATGAGGTGAAGCCTTAGGAATATGAAACATGGCAGAACCTGGGACTAAAAAACAAACCAGAATGTGAAAAACAACACGTAACTGGTAACAGAATCTGAGATGAATGTATACAAAAAGGCGAATGGGGACTGGTGAAGAAACTTGCAGGTTTTGGTCAAAGTCCATCCATTGACCGAAGACTTGCAAGGTCTTACACATGCACTCATAGCAAAAAGACATGTAAATGAGTGAAATGCATAGGCAAGTCCATGCTAATGAAGTAAAGAGTAACCAGAGGCGGAGCTTGAGCTAGGAGGAGATATGGGTAGAACAAAGGAGGGGCAAAGGTGGAGTAAATGTTAATGAGCATAAACCAAAGCATATAAGTATGGAAAAAACTAATAGTCACTGCTTCTCCCCAGTTTCACAGTCTGTGTGTCTGTGAGGGAGCTCCCCTGAAGCTGTCTCCATTCTGAATAAAGCTGTTGTGAGCAATTTATACTGGTGTTCGCTCCCTACTTGCTCTGGCTAATGAGTAACAGAATCCATGAGCAATTGGATCATCATCTCCCTAGTTTTGGGTGCCACGTGGAGTCGGGGTCTAACACTGGTATGAAACAGAAAGTGGTTCAGGGTAAGAAGTTAGTTGAGCCAATTGTTGTCCTTCAGCAAATACTTGCTGTCACCATTAGAAGGTGGACTGCATATGGAAACCTTCTCAATCCATCTTAGGCCATGCATGTGTTAAATCCCTTTCAAACCAGCTATCTCCATAGAGCATGCAGCACTGCTTTCTATGTAAGAGAATCACTTCCAGCCATTGCTATTAAACATTCCCCACAGTCCTTTCCTGCCAGGTATAAGGATCTTTTAATTTTCTGTATCTACCTTGATCAGAAGTTATGTCTAGGAAGAATAAATTTTGCCAATCTTGCTGTAGCCATATCAAGATTATTCTCCAGTTAATATAGTTTCTCCTTTGCTTGCCAAAGTCTTCCAAGATAGTGCCTGATCTTTACAGCTGTTTTGTTTCCTATTGGTCTCTATATAGTTAGGCAGAAAAATTTCAAACAGGTAAAGTATACTGGTATGTAATGCTACTATTTTCTCTCATACTTTATAGATTCATAAGAACCACAGGAGCCAGAGAAGCCATCAAAGCTGCAGGAGAAGCCAAGGAATGAATGAGCTGCCAATTCAGAGCTTGAGGAAGTAGATTTCCTCACAGTCCTTTCTTTTACACTGGTCAGCCTCTATGGCGCAGATGTTTGCTTGGGGAGGATTTTCTCAAAAAAAAGGAGACATGATTTCACATTTCTAGGTCAATTGCAAACGTGCCCCCATAAACCTTTTACCACAGTAAAATCTCATTTCCAATATTTAATTTTGGAAACTGGGAATTCTTCATGTCAATAGAAACAAAACAGTAAAATTTCATCTAGCATTTCAATGTTTTCCCTGTAGAATTTCCTCATTGTAGATGGATCTCAATCCAATAGAGTAATTCTCTAATGGGACTATTTTACCCTGAAGAAAACAGGCAAGTAAAAGTTAACCTTTGTAACTGTGAAAAACTGCTATTGTTTATATAATCTGAAGGTCACTTTTAACAACATCAATAAACATGTTTGATTCTGCAGATTTTGCACAACAAAATTCCCATGATTGTAACAATGAAAGCAATGTCAATAGTCCTTAATAGGCAGTTTTGTATCAACAACGAGTAGGAATGGGCCCCGAAGAGCCAGATGTTAAGAATGCATATTGCAGCTACCCCAATTATTTTTCCAGTTTAACGTAGCTTTCAAATGAAATTGCTCTGCAGAAGAAAAACGAGCATCAAGTTCAATGCACTCATTTAAATGTGACAGGTAAAATGCTTCTGTGCGTATTAACCCAATTTAAAAATAATATTGTAACAGAAATTGTATGGAATAGATGTTTTAACCTAGAGTTCACTTCAATTATAATGTAAATAATAGTCATAAAAATTGACATTGTCTGAATTTTTTCAGCATAATTTGTTCTGCTACTGGAGTAAACCAAGTCCCAGGGGATGAATCAGAAAGGGCTAAGAAGCCCATCCTGTCTACCGTGACTGCATACTGTACCTCTATAAGGCTAGGAGTGGGGGTGAATTTCACCCTAAATAAGAGAGGCAAAAGGAAAAGAGAAGACATAAAATTGTTGGTTGTATTGTGAGGTTATTGTGTGCTAATATACAGTAAATTTGGTTTTAAAGCAGATACAAGAGCACCTTTTAGTAAAAATCAGTAAGTACGTGTCAAAAGTTAGAGAAACACTCCCTCCCCTTCTTGAAATTAGAACCACATTGTTCCTTTTCCAGTCTTCTGAGACCTGTCCTGCATGCCATGAGCATTCAAACATACAAAGCCTAAGAAACACAGACAAACATAATTCAATAAATATTGACAGAACTTGTTCCTTTTTCTGTTAGCTTTGACAATGACCTTTATTCTTCAATTAATTAAGTCAGTTTAGCCCTAGAGATAAATAATTAGTCATAGATTTTGGCATCTTTGTTATATGATGCCTCTTAATTAAAGCCCCTAGTGTGCTTTAAGAACTTGTAAGCAAATACTGGGTTTGTGCTAAATCTTCCTTCAGGGTAATATTTAAAATATTTACAATATACATATTCTGGAAATCTTTTTCTTTTTTTGCTTGTGTTACACTGTACAAAACAATCAGCATAGTTTATGATGAAACCTCTGATTATCCTGAAAATGGATCCATGAATACAGCCGATAAAATACAACATGCATATGAGGCCTGGGATAGCTTAACTAGTGATACCGGTTATCTTTTTAAATCAACTGTAACACTTAGGCTTTCCTCCTGCTAATAGAAAATGCTGCAGCCAGTGCTAAGTAACTGCAAAGTGTCCTCAACAGATATGCATAACTGATTTCATACTTCAACCTACTTTAATGCCTTGCCATATACCTTGAGTGGTTTAGGAAAATCAAAAGGGGGATTTCATTTTAAAAGGGGGAGGAAATTGGTGCTTCTACCTTTTTCCTTTCTTGAGGGTCTACCGAGAGAGCACAGCTTTACGTACCTGTAGGATTTCCATAATGACCCTGCTGGCATAGGGGCTAACTTCATGGCAATTTTAACCAACACAGATTCAAAAACCTTTGAAACATGATTTTGTAATAATACTTTAACTTATGTACTTCCCATCCATGAACATATCAAAAGCATGTATCTGATCATACATATGCAGAATTGCTAAAAATTAGATGAGATATACTTACTGAGCATCTAGTTATTATGCCCTGCCATAAGCTAATCTATAACATTTCACTATTAGCTAGAATGATTATCAAATCTTTAACTTTTGAAATTAAAGACGTGTTATAAATGAAACAACTGTAAAATTGGCTGTAGAAACTGCATGTTTGAAATTTCCATCACAGCCTAAACAAAGCATAGTAGAATCAGGGACATTAAAGAAGTATTCACCACATTTGCATTCTTCAACTGTACATTTATATGCCTTTCCCATTAAAAATATTAAGTCATTTCATATGTTTTAGATACCTGAGGAGCGTTCATGTTTAGAAACTGGCTAATAAGGGGAAAGTTAATGATTTCTCCAAAGTCTACCCACCAGGAGCTCTTTTTAATTGTCTTGAAACTACTGTATGTGCAGTTATACAAATGATCCAAGTTGCTCTTTGCTGTCACCACATAAACATGCTTCAGAATTGGGAGAACTTTTATTAAGGGTAGAAACATCTGTGCCTTACAATGGAAGGAATCAGATACATGTACATTGCAGCTCTAACTGTGATAGTTTCATAGTTTCTAGGGTCGGAAGGGACCTGAGTAGATCATCTAGTCTGACCCCCTGCCATGGCAGGAAAGAGCACTGGGTCAAATGACCCCAGCAAAGTGTTCATCTAGCCTCGTCTTAAAGACCCCCAGGGTAGGGGCCAGCACCACTTCTCTTGGAAGTTGGTTCTAGATCCTAGCCACCCTGATCGTGAAGTAGCACCTCCTGATATGATGATTCTGCCATGTTAATTCTATAATCAATTTCCCAGTAGATGCATACCAGGAAGAAACCAGTATACCTGGGATAGTTTCTGAGCGTACCTACTACAGCCCAGCAATGACCTTGCTGACTGCACGTCCCCGGTATGGAACACTGCCTCGAGGGAGTTGTAGGCAGGACACCCTCATCTTGTCTACAGGCTGCCATCCTCATGGAAATGGATTAGTCCAGACACGACACGAGCCTAGACACCAGCCCCTACCTTGATAACAGGACCCTGATAGCTCCCCAACCACAGCATAACCCTTACTTGCCCCAGGTAACTAAAATTTTGCCAGGCCATCTCTGACCCATGTTACAGGCACTGGGGACCCACACCAAGGTCCGTTTCTCTACCTCACAGCCAACACAGAAAATGTCTTCCTGCAGTCAGCATGTCTGGTGTTAGAATGGGGAAATGCATGGAAGGAAAGCAGAGACGGCCCACTGTTCCTCCCTCTGTTGCTTCCCTGTTGCCACTACACAGTCCTCATGGATTCCAACTTATGAGGCAGAGCTGGATGGTGAAGCGTCACCACCTCCTTAAAGGCTCTAGACTATTAATACTCCAGCAGTTATAAGAAACCTGCACAGTGGCCATTAATCCACATGACAGTGGTGTTTCCCAGATTGCTGACCAAGCCATTGCTCAGGAGAGCATCTACAACTCTGTCCCCAGAGGCCTGAGTGCCTCTAAAATGCCTATTTTTATTCCAGGCAGTGCCTTCGATCCCACCTCCCCCAGAGTCTCCCAAGAAACTTTTATCTAATCAGAGACTGCCCAGGGAGCTGCTCTCACTCAAGAGAGATCTCTCAGGCAAGGCCAATCAGGCAAGAGTATGGTCAAGACTCTGATTACCCACAATGCACAGGGGGGCAGTGGGGGCTGGGCAGCAAAGATTGCTGCTTTCTCGGAGCTGTTCCCACAGTCACCGGAGGTTTCTGTTTGTTTCAGAAGCCAGAGGAGAAGGAGGGGAGGAGGAAGCAGATGAAAAGCAGTTTAGTATGTGGTTTCAAACACAGGACCATCTTCCAACTCAGTGGAGGCCCCAGTGGGAATTGAGCAGCATGAAGTGCTGAAAGCACTGGCCACTCAGTTCCTAGCAAGCTTTCCCAGGTCTCTAAGACCTCGACTATTTTTAGGATACACCCTTCCCCCCCCCCCGTTTCCCATATACAAACAGTTAAACAGGAAACAAATACAATGATATTATCTCCACCTCCCTCTGGCACCCCCCCAGCCAGAAAGCGGCTCAGCAGGCTGTGGGAGCCAAGGAGCATTGAGTTATACTGGACAGGGGTCAAGAGGATAATCGGCAGCAGTCTAAGGGGAGCATGGGGCAAGTACAGGTGGAGGCAGCTTCTCTAGCACCTTCAGCTCTGCCACTGCCCCTCAACCTGCCCTGCAACAACCCCAGTCCTGGGTCCCCCTCAGCTCAGCCAATGCCCTTCACTCTTGCCCTGCCACCCCCTTGCTATTGTAACCCTGCTGTCCCTCCAAAACAGGGACTTTGGTTTAGTCAGGCCAACCCCCATTCAGATTCTCACTAGAGACTGAAACCATTGAACTCATGTCACTTGTGAGCTAAGCCAGCTGTTAAATCCAGTTTTCCAGCTGATAACACAACCACCTTCACCTCCCACCCCAAGTCACTGGCCCCTGCTATGATTTGGTGTGGAAACCCAATGTCCAAAGCCCAAGGAGGGCTCTGAGGTAAGGTCTCCAAAAAGGGCCTTACCCCCAGCCCTGCAGCTGCTGTGTGCACTAAGCATGAGGAAAAGATGCTGCTAGAAGTTAGCAATGTCAGAATGGGGCAATGTGATAAGGGTACAGAGCAGTGGTGTCCCACACCACTGAGCAGCTCCTTCACCTAACATAGGAAGATGGCTGGGGCTGGATAAAATTCAGCCCAATAGAAAAGCATGAGGTCTAGGAACCATGTAAGTCCATCTTAAGATGTATTAAGAGGTCATAAATAGGTTTTACCAGTTTTTGCTTGTCCTCCCCAGAGGGTTGAATTTCACCCATGACAAAATGTACAGGACAGATTTTTCAAAAGAGCCTGTCACTCAGCAAGTTTTATTTGGAATGCTAAATAAATGACCAAATTTCAAAAGAGCTCAGACTCCTACATAAATAAGTTCCATTGGGAACTACAAGATAGTGAGTTCTTTTGCAAATCCAGCCCTAATTGTGAGTGTTATGCATTTTTAAAAACTTAGTACTCATGAAATAATAGGAGTTTTATATGATATAATCCAAGTACCTTTCCTAATCTAGTTAAGGCAAATGCCAATTGCGTATGTGGGTGAAAAGCATTCATTTATATGAAAGGAAAAAGCTACTGGGGAGGGAGGCTTGAATGAAATTCCTCCAGTTTCCTCCTTTATAAATGGAATTACTATTATTATTTCTTTTCTTTTCTTTCTTTCTTTTTTTAAAAGGAAATTACTGTATTTACTAACATACCACATGCACCTTTTCCCAAAAAATCAGCCCTCCAAAATTGGGGTATGTCTTAAGTGAGGAAGCTGCTTTTTCCTTGCTGGAATAGAAGCAAGGCAGAATAGAAGCCATAGAAATTGTGCGCTAATGGCTCATAAAATGGCTGCTACTTTTCTGGCACAAGTAAGCAGAACGGGTAGAGCCTTGTGTTATTGATCTGGGCCCTAGTGTTGCTGCTGTCCTGCAACAGCAGGAAGTTTCTGCTGCCTCATCCACACTGCCTTTCTGGATGCCACTTTTCCTGGACGCTCTTTGTTTCCAGCAGGACTTACTGCATGGCACACAGATGGGCATGACTCTGGAAAAGTCTTCTTTTCTACATTCTACTTACTAAAAAACAAGGTGCATATCTTTTGGGGGGATGTATGGTATAAAAGAAAATATAGTATCAATGAACTTGGAAAATCCCAAATGGAAAATGTTTATATAAATGCAAAATATGTATTAGTGAGCAAGTGTAAACTAGAGAAACTTTCCTCATTGTTTCAAAGTCACAATTTTTCTTCTATAGATTAGATTTCATAGATTTCTAGGGTCAGAAGGGACCTATTTGATCATGAGGTCCGACCCCCTGCTTTGGGCGGAAAAGAGCACTGGGGTCAAGTAACCCCAGCCAGGTGCTTGTCTAATCTCCTTTTGAACACCTCCAACCTAGAGGAAAGCACCACCTCCCTTGGAAGTCCATTCCATATTTTGGCAACCCTCACTGTAAATAATTTCTTCCTGATGTCCAATCTAAATCTGCTCTCCTTCAGTTTATGGCCATTGTATCTAGTAACCCTGAGGGATGCCCTGGTAAACAGAGTACCCCCTATTCCCTGGTGACCCCCCCTACGAGTTTGTAGACAGCCACAAAATCATCTCTCAGACTCCTCTTGTGGGGCTGAAGAGATTCAGGTCCCTCAGTTTATTTTCATGGGCTCTTACCTGCAGGCCCTCAACCATATGTGTGGCCCTCCTCTGAACCCTTTCCAAGTTAGCCACATCTCTCTTGAAGTGCAGAGCCCAAAACTGGACTCAGTACTCCAGCTGCGGCCTCACCAGTGCAGCAGAGAGGGGAAGTATCACCTCCCTAGACCTGCTTGTGATGTACCCACTAAAGCAAGAAAGAGTGTGGTTAGCCTTACTTATTACCTCATTATATTGGCGACTCATGTTCTTTTTTGCATTGACTATGACTGAGATTCCTTTCCACTGCTGTGCTACTTAAAATTGACCTCCTAGTCTATAGGTGTATTAGTGATTCCTTCTCCACAGATAATATTGAACAATACTGGTCCAAGGACAAAGCCTTGGGAGACACCACTGCCCACATTTCTCCAGGTAGAAACTGACCCATCCCCACCATTCTCTGGGTTCATCCTATAAGCCAGTTTTCTACCCACCTGACTGTGAAAAAATCCATATAACAGCTACTTAGTTTACTTGTAAGAATTGGGTGCAACACTGTGTCAAAAGCCTTTTTAAAACCCAAGTAAATAACATTTACCTTTACTCCTACATCTAAGTACTTTGTGACCTGGTCATAAAAGGAAACCAGGTTAGGTAGGCAAGATCTGCCTACTGTAAAACCATGCTAGCTGCCCCTTAACATTGTTTTACCCGCTGCCCTCCCACAAATGTGATCCTTTATGATTTTTTCTAAGGTCTTGCCAAGAATAGAGGTGAGGCCTATAATTACCATGGCTCCTCCTTCCTCCACTTCTTGAAAATAGAACTACATTGTCCCTTTTCCGGTCCTCTGGGACCTGTCCTAAGTGCCATGAGCATTCAAACAGTTGCACCAGTGGTTTCACTATGACACTGGTCAATTCCTTTAGTACCCTTGGGTGACGATCATCGGGGCCTGCCAACCTACATACATCCAACCTCTCCAAGTGCCTCTTCACTAGGTCAGCACTGACTGTTGGTGGATTGGTATCTCCCTTAAGCCAGACCGAAATGTCATTGGGAGGTGTGTTTGTATCCATGTCCAGGAACACAGATGCAAAGAAATCATTTAAGAGCTCAGCTTTGTGAGATTTATGAGATCTTGAGTTCCCCCTTCTTTTGCTTCTGCCAAAGAGGATTTTTTTTTAAAGAGATGCTAAGTTAGAAAAAAGTCAAGCAAAAAAGGATACAATCATAGTGTAAACCATTAAAGCTGCAATTTTTCCTACTCCACAGCTAAATGGTTGTGATGGAAGAAAAAGCATTATTGATAATATTTTGGGTTTTAAAATACATTCTAAAAGGCAGATAGCACTTTATTTTCTCATTTACTTTTAGTAGTAGACATTATTACTCATCTCAAAATTCATTTTTAGCACAGTGATGCCTTAATTTAATTATAATGGGATAAATGTAATGCAGCCATTATTAGATGCATTTTTTTCTCAGAAATGTTCAAGTGTGTACTTTAGTAATAGCACAGCATGAATTGTTTCTGTCAAATAATGTTCCTTAGAACCTGCAGGGTAAAACTTTGATTTTATTGGAATGGAGTGAGAAAGATTATTCAAGAGTTAAGAATACTCAATATTCTTTTCTCTGTAGGAAGCGGTTTAAAGACCACATCTGTCCTCAACATGGTACCATGGAAACATGGATCACCTGAGGAACTAGATCAATAGGCTTAATCTTGACAGATAGGGACTAGCCAAACAGCAGTCCCAGGGATGGGTCTTTGAATCAGAAATTTGCTAGTTACTAGTCTGCCAAAGCACAGAGAAGATAGTCTTCAGGGCAAGTTGCTAGGATTCATCTGCTTCTCCAAAGAAGTTTGTTAAGAATTAAAGAAATTAATTTATAACTGGGGGGGAGGAGGGAGCTGAGGGAGGGGTTGGACATGGTTTTTTTGTCCAACCCCTCCCTCAACTCCCTCTTGTTTGCTTCTCCTTTTAAGATTTTTTTAAAAAAATGTTTTAAGCTTATCTATCTATGGCATTGTGCCTTAACCAGTGGGGGCCAACCTTTTTGGTAGGTGTGCCACAAATTAGCCCCATATCCTTTCTGAGGGCCACTCTGATCCCTTTGCTGTACCAGAACTGATCTGATGTTCTTTTTGTTTCCTGCCCTCTCTGTCTGTCCCCTCCCCAATCTGCTGCATGCTACACATAAAGCCTCCCTATGCCACTTGTGGCACCCATGCCTAAACCACAACTGACACAAACAGAAGGAAATCCAAAATGAAATTTTACAAAAGTGAAAATTCCAAGAAAAATATATTCTAGAACTATAATGTAATTTCTTTGACCAAAGTACATAAAATTAGGAAATTTGATAAGGGAACACGTCTTCATTGACATATAGGGTATGTACAGACATTTGGAGAGGTTAGCATGAGGTTAGATTTAGTGAAAAATGGCTACTGGCTCTCAGGTAAATTGGTATGGGGGAGTTGGGTGGTTCAGGGAGGCAAAAGGGATCTTCAAGAAGTATTGGTGGGCAAGTGGGGTCTCTAGGAGAGGTTGGGAGGACAAGCAGGATCTGTGGGGAGGATTGGGAGACAAGTGAGGTGTGTAAAGGGTACCAGGGGGGCAAGCATGGTCTGCAGAGGGATTGGGGGGGCAAATGGGGTCTGCAGAGGGCTTGGAGGAATTGAGGGACTAGCAGGGTCTGTAGGGGGGGTTGGTGGGGTCTGGGTGGGTTTGGTGGTATTGGAGAGCTAGTAAGGTCTGTGAGGGGGTTGGTGAGGTCCAGAACGGTTTGGCAAGATCAGGGGGCTAGTGGCTTGTGGGGGGAGGGGGCTTCCCCCCCTAGTAGATGAGGGAATATTTTTAGCTCCCCAATCTCCTCACCCCAAGAAGAACAACGATGTGAAACTACCTCTCCCTGATCCTCCCTGCCTCTCTCCCCATCCTGACTTATCCTTAGTCAGATAACTAAAAACAGCCTAAAATTACTCAATGTACCTGACCTGAAAGTTTTGAAATAGCAGCAAAAAAGAAGAAACAAAAGTTTTTCCAAGGAGAGAGATACACCAAGAACTATCACTGCTTACTCCAAATTTAAAACAAAAGTATCTAAATTTGGACCTGTAAATCAATATTAAAGTGCCTACATCAAGGTGGTCCGATTTTCAGAAATGCTTCCTCTGAAATCTCTTAGAGTTACTTCTGCCCAGTACTTCTGAAAATCAGGCTGCTTTTGAAAATCAGATTTTGGTATATATGTGTTAATTTAAGTGCCCACTTTCAGGCCATATTTGAAAATTCAGCCAATATAGTAAATTGGAAAAATTATAGTATTTATTCATACCACACACACTTTTTCCCAGACATTAACCCTTTACAATTGGGTGTGAGCCAAGCAACGAAGCTGATTTCTGCTGTGGAATAGGGGCACAGGGATGCTGGAATGGCAACCTGGGGCTGTACTCTTCAAGTCATGTGCACCATCACTCTCTAACGCTGTGACAGATGCTGATGAATTGGCAGTAGTTTTTGGCTGTGTGGTCAAAAGCTGCTGTAAATTCAGTAGTGGCTGACAGGATTGAACCTCTAGTATTTGGCTGAGCAGCAAGGGGGGTGTAAATGATACTGGTGAATGTACTCTGCTTCTGCATTCATCTATGACTTTGGAAAAGTATTTTTTTTCCTTCATTCTGCATTCCCCAAACCAGACATCATCTTAGTTGGAAGCGTGTGGAATGTGTGAAAATATAGCATATTTTTCTGGAAGGATGGCAACTTTGGAAAGCCCTGAAAAATTTGGCAAAAATGGTAGGAAAAATAATATTTATTTACGAAAGTTTCCTTTCTTCTGTGTGATACTCACAGAGGAAGAAAGAAAAATGAACATAAGTTCTAAGTTTCTCACCCTCAGCCTTCAAGTCCTTCACAACTCCATTCAGTCTGTCTGTTGTTCTCTCTTACCATGCTGGGATGCCATGCCAGTTAAGCCAACCTAGATTGCCCATAAGCATCTCTCTCACACAAACATTGTTGTGGCTTTTCTCATGCCTCTCCTCAAACATGGTTACACTCCCCAAAAATCACATGACCAATGTCTACTCACTTGAGTCTCTATTCAAATTTTTTTCTCTTGTGAAGTTGCTAAAGAACCCAATAATCATGGCTATTAGAGGTGTGCAAAATGGGCCATATTCAATTCGGATTTGGATTTGGCCTGAATCGGGAACAGTAATTTGATTCGTTGATTTGGATCACTGTCCCTGATTCAATTTGGCTGAATCCAAATTTGAAGATTTGATGCTGATCCAGAGAATCAGCAATTTGGCTGTAGACACAGCTTTAAATATTTTTTTCTACATACCGCAAGGTACTAGGTGCAGCTCGTGAACACTGCAATGATGCTGGGGGAGATGGAGCATCCCATAGGAGCCCCCCCTTCCCCTGGTGCTCGGCGGCAAACCCAGAAGTGGACTGGAAGTATTTCAGAGATCAGCCATGGGGGGACCCTGGGTGCCCTCCCATACCCAGGAGGCACCAGTCACTGAGCCAGGAGGGTGCAGGGGGCCCCCCTGCATGCTCCCCAGCAGACCTGGAAGTGGACTGGAAGTGCTTCTGGTCCACTTCTGGGTCTGCTGCTGAGCATGCTGGGGAGACCCCCATGCTCCCATAGGATGCTTTATCCGCCCCAGCATCACAGCATTCATGAACCGCCTGGTACCTAGAGGTATGTAGAAAAAACATTTAAAGCTGTGTTTACATCCGAATCTTTCTGAATTGATTTGGAGGGTTCCAATTCAATCGAATCAGGGACCAAAGCTTCACACAGCCAAGCAAATATGGAACTGGCAAAAAAGTGTTTTTTATGATATATGTGGGGAGACATACATATATATAACATGAGCATATATTTCTGATTTGTCTTTTTGGGACCTGCTATTCATGCATCTTGTGGGCCCATATTCTCTCATACCAATTTGCAAAATTCATAAAAATCTGACATCTCATCACCTTCTGTACATAAGGGAAAACATGTTGGCAGAGCCTTGAATCAGCTTCCCACAATGCACTTGAAACTGTAGTATGCTGATATGTCAGCAAGCATATCCTGCACTAGATACTGACCTGTTTCTGTATCCTCTATTCCAGGGCAGCAGAGAGACTGGAGAAGAGGCCATAACTACCTGAGTCACAAGCTTCCTCATGGACTGCTCCAGGAGCAGCACAGAAATGCTTCTTCTATCCCTAACTGTGAACTTGAGCAACCCTGAAACAGTAACTTCTTTGAGGCAGGAAGCTATGTCTTCCTATACCTTTCTACAACAACTAATAGAGTGGTCCACAACAAGGTGTCCAGCTGCTATGCTTAAATACATATTTCAAAATGTACATAAATTAATGAAGGCCATAAAGCCATGAACTTTGGATTAAAGATGTTACTTAATCATGATTTTTCATCCATGTTTAGTTACACACATTCCCATGGAGTAAAAATTAAATTTGATGCCCAATAATTTTACTGAAAGCCTTAAAAATAGTATTTTCAGTAACATCATTCTCATTTGAACACAATCTATACAACTGGGAAAAAAGCTAGCAAAATCTTAGCAGAAATTCATCATGATAAAAGAGTATTTAGAGACTTATCACTTCACTGTTAGTACTCTGGGGCACTTCTGTTTTCATGGAAACTAGTCTGTAGTTATATATCTTGATTATATTGCTATGAAAAATGCGGGTTTGCACACAATGTCCTACTAAGAGATTAAAATGAAGGGCATGTATAACCTCTGAAGAAATCAGTTTTTGCTTTTGTACTGAGCAGTTCATTGATCTTGCTCATCAGAGAAGTGCCAGCAGAAAGTCTATCATCATATGATATGTGAGAATCAGGGGCAGAACAGAGATTCCAAAATGAATACTGTGAATTAATTGAGTAGGCTTCCATTTCATGTCTTTATAAGGAGGATGAAAATTTGCTTAGAAAAAGCTGGGAACAAGACAGCTTAAATCAGGAGACTGTATTATTGAAACGATATACAACCATTATATACAAGGTATTAACATACTACAACTTTGTATAACTGAGGAGCTCATCCCCTGGCTTGCAGGCCAGATCCAGCTCTGATCTGGTGGGCAGAGCCATACTATCCTGCCCACCAGGCAACTCACAGGTCTGAAAATTTTGCATTAGGGAAGTGGTGGCAGCATTGATTGCCATGCCCCTGTTGCCAAATTTCTGCACCTATGGGGAGCTCAGTAGGCCAGATAGCATGACCCTGCATGCTAGATGAGATGTGCTGGGCTAGGGCAGTGTGTGGCTTAATCCAGGAGCCAACCCAGCAAGCGTCCTTCCCACCAATCATCTCCACACCACTCATCTGGCAGGTGGGGCTAAAAGGTTAGCACCACTGCTCTACAGTATTTGTCTTCGGATTTATTCTTTGCCGATATTATTACAACAATTATAGAGGAATGAGATGTTTCTCATATTTGACTGTATTTGAAAATGATATAATGCCTTGCTTAAAATCTGCACATTTCACAAAGGTATGCAGGTGCACTTAGTCCATCATTCAAAAATGAGGGGGGGGGGTGTGCACGAGAGAGAGAGAGAGAGAGAGAGAGAGAGAAGAGGAGAGGGGTGTATGTCCATTAGTGAAAGAAATATGCAAGCACAACCCACAGCCATGTAAAGGGTTAAATAATATCAAATGATGAAAACAAGAAGGCTATTTCGGCTCCACAGTTCCAACCAATTTTAGAGGATAATGAACTGTCAGGGTACTGCCTTTTTGTCCTGCACTAAAGCTCAATGCATTGCGAGAAGCAAAAGATGTACAGTACTTATCATGATAAAATCAGTATTTACCGACTGATAGGAATAACAGCAGTTTTGCTAGCTTTCCCTCGTCTTAGAGAGGGAGATGGCAAGCGTTGACTTCTTAATAGCTTCCTCAGTACATTTCTCAATTTTGGAAAAGTAATAAAAAAATAAATGAGGAGTGTGACATTGGCGGATTTACACATATTGCTGTACATCTACCACATAGAACTATGGTCAACCCTCGAGCAAAGAGATGTGTAAGGGTTGACCACATCCTGCACTTACAAAAGGCCCAACACTTGCAGTTAGAGTACTCAGAGGGTGCAAAGAATGCACCAAGGTTGTCCTTTCTAAAGATTACAGGTTACTCAACTATAATTATCAAAATAAGGTATCATAGAAAGGGGTGATATTTTTCAGGGAAATTATGGTCCAAGTTCTAGAAACATTTATGCATATGACAGGTCAGTACATGCAATTGTCCTACTGAATTCAGTAAGGCTACATGTATGTATGTGATGGTTTATACCAGCACTTCGAAACATTTAAAATGGAATACAGATTGGCTATGATTTCTTTTCATTTGCAAAGCATTTTCTTGTTTCACTTATGATTTAATAAAAATAATTCTGAGAAAAAGTAAAATTGGTCATGACAACCAAACAAAGAAAGAAGATAACTTACAGATCAAAGTCTGCTAAGTGCTTAATAGCAATGGTTAACGAGAAAGCATCTCTGGCCAAAGGAAATGAAATCGAAGATGAAAGTTAGGTTACAAGGATAAAAAAACTAGGACTTTGATTTATTTTACAGTTTATTTTTATCAGAACTTGAACTAAGATTCTGGACTTTTTCTTCAAGATGTAGAAATGGTATCACAGGTAGAAAGTGAGGTGTTAGGTGCTAATTCATTTCTGCATGGATTAAGAGTATGATTTTGGATCTGCAAAGTTCTACGCAAGTCCTGACTGTCTGAGGCCCTGATTCTCTCCCTTCTGAGAATGGCAGATATTCCTGAGGTCACAATCACTGGGTTTCAATGAAGGTTTAAGTTAACCTGTTTGCCTAACAGCCTTTAATTGTTGTAACAGTCCATCTGATAATCTGTAAATTTAATCCCACAACAGCCCACAAGACAAAGTAGTAATATTGTGTCTGATTTACAGACACAAGACTGAGAGGCAGAGAGACTTGCCCAAGGTCACACAAGAAAAAAAAATGAATCCAAGTTACTATAGTCCCAACCTAGTGCTCTAAGTCTAGAGCCATTTGTCCTCTCATCTTTTTGTGCTTAAAAGCATTTACTGCTGAGATACACTTTTGTAATTTAGATTAATACTAGCCCCTTTATATGATATTCAAATTATAGAGCAGGAGTGCTCAACCTGAGGCCCATGGGCCACATGCAGCCTGTGGAGCCATCATGGCCTGTGGGACTCCCTAAAGGTCTAGAAATTTGGTGGCAGGGGAGCAGTGGCCATTCATGCAGCCATTCTTCCCCTCTACCAAATTCCCAAACACCAAACCCCCTGTACCTGGTGGGAGCTAGGTTGTGCCTCTTCCCCCTGCAGTGATGGGTCACTCCCCTTTCCCCCTCCCATGGGCTAGGCCATGACCCCTTTTCCCCCACAGGGCCAGGCCTCAGCCCCTTTCCCTGCAGGGCCTGGCCACATCCCATTTCCCCTTGGGAGCCAGCTGGACCATGCCCGCTTTTCCCTGGGAAGTGGTTCACATCCTGAGGGGCTGGGTGAAGCTCCCTGCCCCGCTGCAGGGCCAGGTTCAGGCTGTGCTGTCCCCTGTCCCTGTCTGTGTGGTCAGACAGTAGCTGCATTGGAACCACCATCCAGCCTGTGGTCAGACCAGGCGCTGCCCATCCGGGCCTCAGGGGAAAAAGGTTGAGCACCGCTGCTATAGAGACTGAAGATAACACTAATTTATTCAAGATCATTGTTACCTGTCTGTAGAAAAAAATGCTATAGTAACTATACAACATACCTAACACACCTCCAGGTCATATTAGGGAACACTGCTATGAAGCACGCCTTGCTCACTTAGCGGATGTAATGTGGCTACATTAGAGCTCTGCCAGGTATGTGCCAATACGCACTGTTTAAGATTTGCTTATTGGTATGTACCCAGTGCTGCTCTAAAATGGCACTTTTATACACATTTTAAGCATCAGTACACAGTAAATTGCTATGCCATGTTTCTTTGTGGTACTCTATAGTGCAGTCTAGAGCAGTGTGGACTTGACCTTAAGCGCTTAGAACTGGAGTTTTACAGCTCAGTCTAAAGACGGCAACCTCTAACATTGTGCTGAACCTTTTTTCCCTTGCTGATGTGGAGAGAAGAATCCTGACTCTTCAACTATGACCATGTATCTCCCACCATGTACCAAAATGGCTAAATGTGTTTAGCTAATATTTTCAATATATCTGCAACAATATGGTTAGAGAGTAAATACAAGACATCATTGAAAATGAGAGGCAGAAATATACATGTTAAACACTTCTGCAAATCTAAAGGTTACAATTTTAAGCACTCTATTCTACAATAATAAACTTTAGACCTTAATGAACTGGGGCTCCCCTTGTTTGTAGGTTTGATAGTGTCCTTCAAAGCACAGCTGTTCACGGTCAGCTCAAAAGGGAATATGAGGCCTTTTTTCTTGGGCGTGGAATAGCTGCCCTACTCCCAGGAGCGGAGCATGTGATTTCATCAAATGTGACTGACACACAGCATATGACAGCCCAGTTTATGAGAGCTTGTGTCACAGGTCCTGTCAATTGATGGGGGGGTGAAGGGGGGCGGGGTTAGAGGGGAAGTCCCTGCATCACAGATCATTGATTAGCTTGGTAATTGAAAAAAAATCATGACATAAAATTAACCTTATTTATTTCCTGGCCCTAGCAAGACTGATGCATCTGTTATGGACACATCACCTCTAGGACCATCACAAAATAAATAATGTAACTGCCCCACCTCAGTTTCTCTTGAACTATTCCTACAGATTTTCAAAAATGTCTTTACTTGTGACCTTTAAAATTAAATCATAATATCATTATTAATTTTAGAAGATATTTATTCATTCTTAAGTGAATAATGCAAGGTTGTAGTAAAGCACATAATTGGGCAGCTGTATCCCATAAATAAGTAAGCTCCATGAATTTACATGCATATTCTAAAACAGAGGAAGACATATATACACTCAACCCTTTTAAAAGCAATATGAAATTTATTTTCATTGAACTGGCTGTAGTTTTAAATTGAAATTAGCATACTATTCTGCAGTTACATATATTTTAGGCAAAAAACCACCAGTGCAGTATTTATATATTTACTACCAGAGGCCTACCTAAATACCACAGTAATTTGACATTTTCAGGGTTTCCATTACATGCTCCACTTTTCTTGAGATTTTTATCTCATTCATAAAAATTGGGTTCCAATTAATACTAAAAGTCTTAGCTTTACAGCGTTCCTTCCCACACCCCCACCAAATAAATACATAAATAATTCATAAATATCTGTACTAACAGATATGATTACATATACTAAAAGCACAGCAGCACCAAAAGTTCATGGGCTAGTGAATTTAGAAGGATTTTTTGTATGTATACATTTCTAAACCTGAACCTGACTTCAGGCCAGACCTCCCTGTACAATTCCTTCTGGCTGCTCTGTGCTGTCCTGGTGACACAAAGCAGGTGTTCAGCCAGCATTAAGTTAGCAGCTGATCCAGCTTTACATGTTTTATAATTTAATTTTTCCAGCATTTTTAACGTGGCTAAAGACCATGGAATGATATTGTAGTGGATTTAAACCCCCAGCCCCTGTAACCATTCCTATTACATGGAACCGATTCAACTGATTTGAAAACCTTGATGTTTCTATATAATACTTTACAGGATGTATGTGGATGTATAATATACACAATGACTAAGGCTAATATCCTATAATATCACTGGTCTGAAAATGCCAGATTCATGAGGTATTTTAAGAACAGAAGTGACTAAACTAACTATACTTTACAACAGTGTAATAAAATAGAAATCTGTCATGATCAATACTTCTACAAATTTACATGTTTGATGCTCCATAATCTCATTTCAGATCATGACTGAATATGTCTTTATATAATTGAAGTTATAGCTTAAGGTTCACATCTTTCTGCATTCTCTATAGACCTAAAATGCATCATTGACTGAAAATGCTTCCCCCCGGCCGCACCCGAACCCAGTCAGACCTTCCAAAAGTGAGCCTGTTTCGCTTCATGCATAGATTATCTTATGGAGCTGCACTTTAAAAATATTTAAAACCTGAAGCGGGTGCAGAATGTATTACTCTACTATGTAAATTGAGCGTGTTATTAGGGGTTTCTAACACCAGTATTCAGAGATCTGCACTGACTGCATGTTTCCTAGGTAGGACTTGAGATGGTGGCTCTGACTTATAAAGTTATTAATGGCTGGAGATCTATTTGTTGAAAACACTATTCTCTCCTTTAGTCAAATTGCCACAGTTGAGGTCAGTAGAGTCACTCAATCTAAATCCATATTTATTACCAATAACTTCTAAATCTGCCAAAAACTATAAAAAAAAAGTATGACAAATCATTGAAGCATATGGCATCTGTTTTTTGTTGCATACTGCTCCATAACCTACTTGAGGGTATTTTTTTGCTATGTAAATCAGATAGAATGCTTATATGGGTAGGTTCCTAAGGGAATTCATACATTATAGGATATGAAACACCATCTGGTCCTGAATCAGAAAATGGTGGATTTACATAGCTGGTAGGTACACCCTTACAGAACTGACGGAGTGTCCTGTTGTTTATGATCACAGTAAGCAGCCCAGAAAATTCAGATTGTCTGACTGTGCTGAAGACATATTGTGTTGATGTGCTCAGAGGGGTTTCTTTCCTCTTTTGTATGACAAGAATGGTGTCTGTATCTTTATCTTTGTGTGCTTTGGCATCTTTTGTAGATTCAGGAACTTTTGGCTATCAGAGACGTTACCAGGGATCACCATGTGGAAGTGGTTCTTGTCAATCCCTGTTTCTTTTCTGTTTTTCTGCATAAATAATTCCTGTAGCTTCATACTTTGGATTAGTATAGTTTGGACTTCTCTAAAATAAGTTTTCTTCATGCACGCTAGCCAGCCAATATCCAGAAGTAGAGAAGCAAGGTATGGATGTAAGATAAGCCTCATTTGAGATTTGAGGAATCAGCAAGCATGAAAGCTAAGGAGTGCATCTGAACATAAGAACTGCCATTTACTGGGCCGGACCATAGGTCTACTTTGGCCAGTATCTTGTGTCACACAGAGAGCGGAGGCTGAAATAAAGTGTGAACTGGGTATATCCAGGGTTTTTTCCACTGTTGCTGTCTCATGTACAGCCTCCAGCATTTAAGGTCTACAAGTTCTGATTCATAGGCTGTATCCCTAATTCCCATGCTCAATAGCTAGTGATGCCCCTTTCCTCCAAGAATTTGTCCAATCCCCTTTTTCCCTGAAAAGGATCTCGCATTCAGATTCCCCCTTGGATCAGAATATGCAGGAATTATTTTTCTTTTCTGTAGCAAATAAGTGCATGCAAGGTTGACCCCATCTGTGGAAAACTCTCCAAAAGATGAAGTTTTACATAGTAACTTCCAAGCTTCCAAGCCAGTCACCCGCTGGTGTTTTGTATTGACAGCAGAGGTGTTGTTTCTTATTAACCTGATTGTTCTGTCTTAAATCAAAGAAAAGCTGCATGAGCCAAAGAGCTCTGAGTTCCAAAATATTTATGCAATGATGCTACCTGTCTCATAATCACAGGATGAATTTGGTGCCAGTCTAGATGAGCTCTTCGAAAAGATTGAAAGCATCTCTCACTATTGTCCTTGACGGAAACGGAGGACAATACAAAACATCACTGCTGACTTGAGATGGATATTGATGTGATAATTGCCTGGGGAGGATATTAATTCCATCCAAATTTACAAAGAAGGTATATAAAATCCAGGACAAAACCCAGAGTCTTTAGTCACATTCTTGCTGTTGTTTAGGTTTTGTACCCAGTCACAGGTATGCATAGTCTTGCTTCTGTGAAGTCTAAAAGTGCGCTTATGAACATTACTTTCTGGGATGGTACGAAGGGTGAACTGTCTATTTTGTAGGATGTTTTGAACATTATCCTTCAAGTCAAAAATCCCTAAGGTGAGGGTAAATGGTTATTCCTTTAATCCATGGATATTAAATTCACCCAGCCTTGTGGGCAGTTCATTTTAGCTGCTTTCCTTCAGGTCATAGTGTATAAATACCTAATAACTTCAGAGTAGCACAAAAATCCTCTAAGGAGTGCAAGCAGAAAGTCCTCTATAGCAATTTATGTATCTTTGGGGATCCTAAGCAGCTTGCCTCATGGTCACTGACTTATTCATTGTATCTGAAGGCTCCTTTCAGCTCTGGGAGCTCCACGCACTCTTGGGGTTGGAAGATTGCAGCCACTTCCTAAGGCTGCCAGGACCCAGCTCAATGCAAGCATTGGGAGGTGTTTTGCTGGGACCCAGAGTCTGTAGCTGTGGGACCCAGAGTCTACAGCTGCCATGGAGCACTGCTGGCACTCAGAGTCAACAACTGTTGAAGCTAAGAGTCCCCTCAATTGCACAGCTCCCAGCCTTGGCTAGGTATGGTGCACCCCTGCAGCTAGGAACCTGGCCAGCTGATGGGGCTCCAGGCTGCAGGGGAGACCCTGCTATACGTGCAAAATAAAGCTGGATAGCAACCAGCTATAAAGTTAGGAAACATTTTAAGGTCTAATGTTATAGCTCGTTGAAGTTTTTTATGGAATGATAGGTACAGTAAAAGCTGTGTTAACTGGCATTTAAATAACCGGAATACACTATTAAACGGAATTTCTGGCCATCTGGCCGGATGCGGGAGGTGTGTGGAAGTTGGCATGCAGCGGGGAAAGGTCATAGCTGCCGCCACCCACCACCCTACACTGCTGCCACTCCACGTGCCCCCTCCCCACGCCACTCCCCTTCTCAGTGTCTGGCAGAAAACCCCTTGCCCTCAGGTAACCAGAATTTGTATATAGCCAGCACCCCGCCTTATGCCACTTACGCCGGATAACAAAGCTTTTACTGTACTTTGCATGTGCCGATCTCTCATAATTGTGCAATTAGCCAGCCAGTTACGTACTATCTGTAATGTGTAGAGAGGGCTTTACACGGAGACAGTGTTCTGACCCTCTGGAGCTGCGGACTATCACTCTGCCAGAGAAACAGACAAGCGCCTGCCAGAGAATCTGAGCATGCTGTACAAGTCCTGTATTTATTAGCACAACCAGTTTGTCTGACAGAGATTAACAGGACTTCTAACAATTTATGTGACTCTAGATCTTTGAAGGAGGTCTTGAAAGTGTTGAAACTTCCTAGTGTAAGGCAGCAGATGGGGCCACCATTTCATTATCAGATGATGACAGCAGAAACAATATCCTCACCAGAGACTTGCAACTAGTGAGGGCCTGTGATTACACAGAGTGTCTGTTGATACTGGCGAATGCTTCACTGGCAGGAGGCAGGCAGCAAGGGGGGTAGGAGGGCACCGAGAGAGCTGAGGGGGTCAAAAGGGAGCTGAGAAGGATCATTTCCCAGCCAGATGGGTGCCCACAATGTTCAACATGACCATAAATGAGAACTATAAGCAAACATGCCTGGTGACCATAAGACATGAATTTTCTGCCAGATGCGCAGAAATTATATTGGGAGAACATCTGGAGGACTAACAAGTTGTTCCCCTATTATAGTCTGATTTCAATAAGGAGAATGGATATTCTTGTTGAATCAGAGTTGCTGATTTAATGGTCATCCCAGGGCTAGTTCTGGAAATTCTTCCATCAGTGCTGCAGTGTAGAAGAAATAATGAGTCATTACCACCCTCAGATTTTCACTGCTGATTACAGCAGCAATGAGTGGAGGACTGGGATCTCCTGATGCCTCACCTTTAGAGTTTTATTAGGAAAAAAAATAAAGCAAATAGAAAACTGCCAGTTAAATATGTCACTGAGCCAAACAAAACTGTCAGTTAAGTGACTTGTCATTGAGTAGCTGCTTTGCATGAAGGGTAGTATCCGAACCTTGGATTTTTTGCTCAAATATAAGTGTTGACATACGGGGCACTTAAAGGTGGAGAAAAAACTTCCTGGAATAAAGTCTAAAATTACACTAACCTAACTATTATATTTACACTGAAAAGGGATTGATGCTAAGTTATTAGCCATCACAAATGAGCAAGAGACAGAGATGCTGCGCTCAGTCTGTTTCATATCTTTGGGCACTAGGAAGCACCAGAAGGTTGGCTGGCTCCATTCAGCCCTTTTTGCCTCGGAGGTAGGATGTTGGAAGATACTCTAGTTGAAGACGCAGAACAACAGCCACTGTAGTACAAAAGATGCCAATCTTGAGAGCGCAGCCTGCATGTGCCCCGGAAGTCAAATATCTGGACAAGCACCTGAAGTTTAACTGCCAGTTCTGCAACCTGTTAAAGGTTAATGGAGTATAGAAGCTAGAGAAGCTAATTCTCTCAGTTATTGCAAAACTGGTGGATTTGATTCAGATAATAAGAAAACATTCTTCCAATAAGCTTTATACCTGAAGGCATTCTAACTCATTGATAATGGACTACACGCAACAAAGTGGCAGCACAAATAGTGGCCTCTTAAGGATCAAAAATCAATTAATGCACCCAGCTCCACACAAACTACTACCTATCCTCCACCCCCCCCACACAAGTAATGCACAATACTGCCCAGGAAGCATGATCAGCACCCCCCATACCCCAATCCGAAATCCCAAATTATGAAAACATGAGAACTTACTTAATTTACTTCCTCTTCGTTTCTTTTTAATTCTTTTTTATTTTTTACTTCTTTTTCTTAACTCCTTCAGTAGCTGACTTCTTTCATTTCATCACCCCTCCCCCACTCTCATTTCCTTTCCACCTCCTATGTCACTACCCACTTCCATCCCATTAACTCTTTGCCTCTCAGCTTCATGTTTCCACCCCCTAATGCATCCTTCACCCCCAGCCCCACCTAGATAAGCAATAGAAGCCTGTAGCGGCAACTCATAGCTGTAGCTCCTAGTCAGGCCCCTGCTCACAAGCCCTTTAGTGACAAGTCACAGCTGTGCAGGTGGGAAACAGTCTGAGAAGGTTTTAGTTTTAAGGTGTGATTTCTCCAAACTCTACCTAGCACTAACACTGATCAACAGTCTAAGTTTAACATGTAGCAAGGCCCTTAGGATCATAAGAAAGTAGGGCTGGAAGGGACTTCATAAAGTCATCTAGTCTACCCCCTGCTCAAGACAGGATCATCCATAACTAAACAATCCCAGTCAAGTGTCTGTCTAACCTGCTCTTAAAAATTTCCAAGGATGGAGATTCCAAAACTGCTCTAGGTAGCCTGTTCCAATGCTTGACCATTTGCATAGTCAGGGGATTCTTCCTAATGTCTAATCTAAATTTCCTCTGCTGCAGTTTGAGATCATTGCTCCTAGTCCTGTCTCCTACAGCCACAGAGAAAAGCCCATCTCCATCCTCTCTGTAATCACCCTTCAGGTATTTGAAGACTATTATCAAATCTCCCCTCCGTTGTCTCCTCCCTGCACCAGTTAATCATAGCTCTTTCAGTCTCTCCTCATTCTTCTAAGTAAGAGGATAGGAGAAAAAGAGAATGTGGGACACACAGTAGGCTGGGAAGACTCAGTGTAGCACAGTAGGCATGCTGACCAAATACAAGACTCACTGACATGCAGTACATTTGAGAGGGTTGTCTAGGCCCTCCTTACTTCAACAGAGCAATGGTTAGAAAAGCTTTTCTCCACAAGAAGGCTGTAGTTACCCACCATCACTAGGGGAGGGGCCTTCCCGTCAGCAGAAGTGGAGCCAGGATATGGCAAAGGAGGGTGTAGAAGCAGCCGCATGCAGTGCAAGGATGGCTGCATTCCCACTCCCAACCTCCTCCCTCAGAACCCGCCAATGTAGACAGACCACACCACGGGACCCTTTAGGGACTTTTAAGTCCCAAAAGCAGATAAGAATCCTCTACTTCCCCTCTGTGCTCAAAAGCATGTTTTCTCCTCTTCTCCTACTGCACCAACTGTCTTTGCTGCTTTGCCTGTCCTGTCCTGGGGGCAGGAATAGCTCCATAGTTGCTGCTGGCCACTCCAGCCAGGCTGCATGGGGATTGAGCTCAGTGACAGTGGCAGTGGAGTTAATGCAAGCTTCCCACACCATTTCCAGCACCCTGTGACCAAGCACAAGGAGTGGGAACTTGGCACAACCACCCATTGCCTTTCCAACTATTGCTATTCTCAGCTAAGACAATTGCTTACACAGCCCAGATAGAGTGGACAGCAATGGCTATGAATGGCCCACCTCAGAGACAGTGCCAAAAGTGACAGCTGCAGACAGTGGAGTAGGGGAAGGGCAGGGGAAGGGACATGCCTCTGAGTATATAGAGGAAGGGGGCATTCTCTTCCATGTTGGGGACTTCTTAAAACTGCCTAGAGGCTCCAGGAGCATGGTCCAGTCCAGAAGGAGGAGGCAGCCATACAACTGCACCCTCTCTGGATCCACTCCCCATCCTTCAAGGCCCATTATAAGACCTTTTTTCACCTCAACTGCTGAAGAACATTTCCTTCCAAATGGAGGTGATTATATATTGGAGAAGTAGGGGTTTATTAAAAAAAAATAAGAGGTGAGTTTTCCTGAGGATTTTCTACCAGCCTTAATTTAGTCGTATGTTTATTTTAGATAATGTTTAAGGCACCTAGAACAAAGATGAAGAAGTCTTTACATATCTTATTATATATGATAACAAATAATCAACAAACAAACTTCTGTATGTTCATTTTGCAGGTAGCTGAAGCAGCTGCAAATCAAATAAAGGATAGGTGAATTCATTTTCAGCTACTTGGTATCTCCCTGCATACAGTGGGAGGAGGCAAAGTAGAAGAAGTTCGGGAATAGGAAGGGTAGGAATAACCACTCCATGAATTGTGCAGGTCTACTTATTGCAAACAAGGATGAGGAATGGTTTTGTTGGCAACCTCTGGACTGGCTCAGGAGATCACAGAATCATAGAAAATGAGGCTTGGAAGAGACCTCAGGAGGCCATCTAGTCCAACCTGCCTGCTCACAGCAGGGCCATCACCAATGATATGGTTATGGTCCAAAGCCAAGACTTTGTCTACCCAGGCTTGAAAAACCTCCAAGGATGGAGATTCAATGTTACTCTCTGGGTAACCTGTTCCAGCCGTCCTCATGAAAAAGTTTTTCCTAATATCTAACCTTAATTTCCCCTGCTGCAGCTTGAGACCATTGTTCCTTGTTCTGTCACCTGTCATCACTGAGAAGTCTAGCTCCATCCTCTTTGTAACCACTCTTCAAGTAGTTGATGGCTGTAATTAAATCCTCCCTCAGTCTTCTCCTCTCCTGACTAAACAAGCCCAGTTCCCTCACTGTCTCCTCATAAGTTAAGTTCCCCAGCCCTCAGATCTGTGCTCTGTTCCCAGTTCAGCCACAGTCCTCTTGCTTACCCCAAAAGTAAGCCAGTCATGGGAGATCCTTAGCTGGTATGAACTGTCATAGCTCTATTGTTTTCACTGACAGATTTAAACCAGCTAAGGATCTGTCCTTTAATATGTGTTTCAGGTTTCATAGCTGTAAATTGGGTGTTACTAGGACAAATGCATCAATATATATATGGATTGTGTGGGCCTGGCAGTGATGTGACCATATTTTCATCCGGTCACATTGTTTAGAACTCTATAAACACACAAAAGAAGGGCTGCTGAAATGAACTGCTTATGCTTCCAGGGTGCAGGAGCTGATTCTACAATCTCTCATTTTGATCTAAATATAAAGCCATTCTTCTCTGGTTTTCTGCAGAAGATCAGCATTTGGCCATTAGCATCTGTTCATTTTCTCTCTAAAATCAACAGTAAAGCTTAGGTTCAAGTCAGCAAAAAAAGCACATGGTATAAGTTAGGAATTACCTGCAAAGCACTTTGTTTCTGAGCTGGCAGAATCCGTATTAGCTTTGGTGAGACTGCCTGCATTTGGAAGAGGTAAGGAGTGCTGAACAGGCCTCAGTGGAGTAAGAAATCTAAATTATTGTAGCTATTTACACAAGAAATATTGTAATGTTTTTACTGTGCTCATAACATTTGTATTTGTATACAGTATAGATCATTCAGCTCAAAATACTGGCTTTTCAATAGAATTATCATATAATTGCATAAGGAAATATCATGGCATGACAGGGTGAATTATTTTATAATTCTAGCTTTCACACTCAATAGTTATGTATTATTTTATAAATCAGGCTACACTTTTTATTAATGATGGGATTCATTTATTTGTTACCAGAGGATTGTTGGGGTGGGGAATGATTTAATGTGCTTGAAATATAAAGGAAACAACAATTTCCTATGGACTTAATCACATATGATTTTGTGAGGAATTAAGAAAAGGGGCATAAATTTGCTAGAAGATGAATGCTCTATTATTTCTATAAATGGTCTGCTGCCATGAATCATAAAGCTGTAGTTGTCACACAACTAAAAACAAGATGATTAGAAAATGCTAAATGTTTATGGCCAAGTCTACTCAGCCCAGTGTCTAAAGAGAGAAAGATTACTCATCTGTTTAGAAGAGTGAAAAAATAATTTCACACTTCCATAGAACATATTATTTAGTAATGTGACAGTCTGTTGCCAAATGTTATAAATTCTCACCACATGCGGTTTTAGGAATGATTTATTTAAATAGTTCAGTAACTATAAAAGGTAACTTAAAGATTTCACATTTCATCACTATGTTGAACTATTTTATGAGGTGACTGTGCAATTCTACATCAATCAAAGATCTTTTTCCCACAATGAAAACTTAATGCTTCAGAAAGCTGGTTTGCTCTCATTAGCTACCTGATTATGACTAAAAAGCAGCCATATCACAGAACTTTCAGTGATTTTTTGTTATTCACAAACCTAGGAAGAAAGACAGCCTTTAGCTCAGGCAGAATTTTACTGAATGAATGTCTTTTGTTTACAATACAATATTCAGACACAAATTAGATTAGTTAACAATATAAATTCTATTTTTTGGAATGGACTTGAAGTGACAAATTTGAAATGAATATGCGTGCAACACAGTCTTTCTTGTGCCACTGAGAACCTCCTACTGAAATTAATGGGAAGTCCTGCTTAGTAATAGATTACATGTTATGGTCATAAATATATAAATGGAGACTAAATTGAGTCTTAGCAAACAAATAAGATTTTTTTTTCAAAGTAGCTTATTGTCAGCATCAATGCAATGTCTGAACATTGTCTAAAAGCTAGATCTACAAAGATGTAAGTCTTAAACCTGTGGCTATACTGCTTTATAATACTGAAATAATACTGTATTTATACAATATAATGACTCGTAGAACACAAACACTAACACAGAACAAACCTCTATTTATATCTTAAACTTGAAATGCCCTTTTGTAAAACTATGAGCTATATTAAGATGTACCTCTATACATCTTATACCAGGGAGCAGCTTTGAGAGGCGACTGTGACTGAGAGATGCATGTGTGATTTTTTTCAGTTTTTCTAATATAGCTCAGCACATATTCACTGTAAAATATAATGCAATGCATAAAATATATTCCTATGCTAGATTTCACTTCTGTTTTATAATTTCATATGAAAATAAAAGCAATAGAAGGAAAAACAAGATTTACAGTTCACAAGTTATTCTGACTTTTTCAAGCATTTTCATTTTACAGTTTTTATACACAACACTATTACAGTCTAATATACTTATACATCCTCTTAACAGATTAGATCCTGTTGCTACAAACAGCACAAACTATGAGTGACCACTTTACCTTCTGAAAAATCAATCAGTCCCAGCAAATGAAGCAGCTTCAGAGATGCAAATATAATCACAACAATACCCACTGTTTGCAGTCCCTCTGACTCCCACTCTAAAGTCAACATTCTTCAAACAAGCAAATCATTCCAGTCTTCAAACCACTTTGCAATCAGAGGGAAAGTAGAGGATTTTACCAATATTGTGTTTTGAAGAAAGTTGTAATGGTGAAAAGCAACCTTGTGTTGCGCTGTAGAAATGAACTGACCACCGTAGTCGATACACAATATTAGCTAAAGCCCTGCATCTCATGCTTCTCTAAGCATTTGCTTTCATTAGCAGTGAGTCCTCTTAGAACGCTGAGGTGGACCACTAACCCCTTGATATGACATTGTATCTGGCAAGTAGTGTTACTTCAGAGCTGATGGAAGAACATCTGTTTCAGAACTCGAGACTTTGCTGTGTCAGTTCAAAGAAACACTCCCTGGAAACTTGCACTAGGGAGCACACTGCTACCAGCACTGTGCATTCTAATGCTCCCAGGCTCAAGCTTTCTGATTCTACTCAAGCCTGTTTTGACAATATCTTTTTGTTAAGATTGACAAGTCATTTACCAAAGATGCCCTTTTTCGATGGCAGAAAAGTACTGCCCTTTGCATTTTAGTACATACAGTTTGTCCTTCTGATATGCAACAAGAACTTAGTTAGGATCTCTAATGAAAATTAGAATGAAATTAAACAACAAAACATATCAGCATGATCTTGTGTATCCCTGCTTAACAAAACTGAATGTAATGAATAGGATACCCTCCCACAACAAATTGTAGATTTTGCTTTAGAAATCAGAAGAGCTGATCCTATAAAACTAAGGACTCGATTCTTCAAGTGTTAAACCTCGAACTCACATGAATTTTAAAGGGAATGAATGATGCTCAGTAACTACTAAGAATTCAGCAAGTCACAGGATGAAGTGCAAACTCTGCACATTATTATCATGGCTTTTTTATCTATAGGATTTTATCTACGGTATCTGCTGTATTTATTAATATGAATACTGAGAAATGCAGTGTACAGTACTTGCTCCAGAACATGTTTATGCAGTACCAGCATGTTAAGACCTGTGAAAGCAATGCTTGCATTTTAGCCCACTAAATTAACTGATTGTAATCCAGTTGGGACACAAAGCACCCAGGAAGATTAAGGGAAGTCCTGGAAAGATTAATTGTACATCATTCTTAATCATATCCCATTAATAAATATATCAATAATAACAATCAGAAGTAGGGTCTTCAGCAGCTGTTGTGAGGGAGACTGCCTAACACTTCTCACTAAGAAGAAATCCTGCTAACTCTGTTGAGAAGTTCTGACATTTTCTCAGGAGGCCATGGGCCTTTTAAGAAATGCCCTCCACCTTCTTTTAGATAGTATTAGCAACCCATTATATGCTTTTATATCATTCTATAATTATATAATATTTGCTCTTTTTTCTCAATTTCTCTTCTTTTTTGAAAGTAGCATCTTGTTCTCTCCTTTTCTCTTCACCTTTCTGTTCTCTACTGTTCACTTTCTTCTAACTTATGCTATCTCCCTTTATTTGCTCTCTGTACTTGTGCTCAGTTACCCTATGGTCAGATGGGTAGAGATTGTGGAGGTTTTGCCTTCTTCTGTAGCAGGGGACATGGCCCTCTTCCTTGGATTTCTCAAGCATATCTTAATAACCCTTACAGCAGCAGGACTTCAGCTACCATTGTCCCCCTGTCTTACCTGTCGCAGGTTAGGGAGTTATGCCTTTTGGCTGTCAGGGTAGACTGTGTAGCTTTACTAACAGGTTAGACAATGGATTTCTATAGGATGGTTGGGATAGGGATAATTCTGCCTCTGGGAGGTGATTGGACTAGATGACCTCTGAAGACCCTTTCCAGCCCTATTCCTCTTTAATTCTGTGAGTCTCATCTCTGTCTCCCTTTTTCTCACCTCTGTCCCACTATACCAAGGTGCACAAAAAATGGCTTGTGGACCCACCAACTGATTGTATCCGGCCCACGGGTGGATGGCCACGAACTCTTGGGATGCAGCCCATGGGTGGCTGGAGGCTACAGCTCTGGCTACTATGTAGTGCTAGGTGGGTGGGATGGCTTCCGCAGTGCAAGGCATGCAAGTAGGATGGCTTCCACCCAGAACTGATGCAACAATGGCAGCTATGGACCTGGGCAAATGCCCCAATCCCCACTTGGAACTTCCCTAGTGCATCTACAACTGATGCTGGTGCTTATCCGGGGTTGCTACTGCCACATCAAGCTGGTGGTGTATAAATTGGCAGGTTCCAGGTGGGGATTGTGACTGGGGCATGCTACAGATCTCCAGTGGTGTGAGAGGGGCAGGGTGAGGGAGACAGAGAGCTAGAGAATGGGGTATGATACAGAGAGCTAGGGAAGGGGCACAGAAAAGAGAGAGAGAAAGAATTGGCGTGTGCTACCTTCAGGCAGGTGGAGAGAAAAGGAATCGGGGCATATTACAGCTCTGAGGAGGGAGGGAGGGGAGGAGAGAGAAAGAGAGAGATGTGTCTCTTTAGAGGACACCAAAACTCCTGTGGCCCTCAAGAGAACTCAAGAACTGATTAACAGTTCTAGTCAAAATAAATGCCCACCCCTGCACTATATTCTTGAGCTCATTTCCATCTCTTTCTTCCTCCTTCTTTCAAATAGCTCTTATCATTATCAAGTTTTCATTATTTTCAAAATAACTCATCATCTATTGAGTGTCCCAATGGGACCTAATGTGTACTGAAAATTCTGAAAATCTGATTCATTGTGCATTATACACATTTAGCAAATGAATCCTAACCTAATTCAAACAACGCAGACATAAAAATGAGACAAGCATTATTATTTCCCTATGTAGTATTAGACACGATTAAAAGAAAGAAAATGCTTTAAATTCTGGCTTAGTCTACTAACCCAGGCTATATAGCTTACTTTGCTGAGTTTTCCCTCTATGAGACCAGAGGTGCTATCACCAGCTATTCTAGCGATATGCCAGGTCAGTTTCAGAAACTCTGGAAGCAAACCAGGGATGCAAGCAGCTCCCATAGAACATTTTTCTCTGGTCTCTACACACAGAAACTGATCTGGAGTCCCTCCAAATGTGGAGGATGCAAAACTACAAATTATATGGGTCCCATTGACCAATCCTGGCAGTTCTTTATGTGAGTGAAAGGAGAAGCTTTAAAGAGCAGTAAACTCTGGAGTACTATCACCAAGATCTTCAAGAAACTGTCATCTTTTAGGCTCATCAGTGACATTTGGAATCAGCAACAAACAGAAATGGGCACTTCTCTGTCATTTTTTTTGTCTACATATGGCCATTGTCTTTTGCCTAAACCTCTGTCTTCTCCTAAGGCTGACTGTTCTGATATTATAATTCCTTCTGGCAATAAGGTAGGAATATGGCTGCCTTAAAAGTAACTTCATTGCTGTTCAACCACAGAATGATATGCAAAACTGCACACCATACATTAAAAAAAAACTATTACACCTATCCAGAGTGTTTCTAGTTGGCCCTGAGGTCTTCCTCATGATCCTCTCCAAACAGTATCTTCTTTATGGTTATGTGGAATACAGCTGCAGTAATTCTATGAGTTTATCTCCAAGAGAAGGCATATTCTTAGTATATTTCATTAAGCAGAAGAAGTGTGAAGGTTGGTAACAATGCTCCTGGCTGGATTTGTTTAAAATACGCACATACAACTATTAAGTAATACATGTGCAGTTATATAATACCAACCTGATCTGGATTTCTAAACTGGTATGGAAAAAAACTCCAATTAATTTTGTTCCTGAGTACTCTTAAAATAGCTCATATACTCTAAAAACAGTACAGGGTTAGCCTGTTCTGTTCCTTCACAGGTGTCCAAGGTGAGAGGGTAGAAAAGCTGCAGAAAGAAGCTGAGCACCAGGATTGTGTAAAACTAGTGCCACTGACAGAACCTGGTGCACCAAAAGGGCAGAAAATAGGTGACTGAGGATATAGTACTGCCCCTTCCCTCTTCTCTCCATCTTACAAATGGAAGCTTTTCCATTTGAATAGGTAGTACAGAGGCATTTATGAGTTATGCAACAGTAAGAAACACTGTCTCTTCTGGGGGTGGGCAGAAATACATTTAGTGCCCTTTTGAAAGGGGAATGTTTCAAGAGGGCAGAAGCTGGTTTGGTATGTTTAAATTGTTATATGGGAGCAAGCTGAGAATAATTCAAATGTAGAAAAACCACTCCAGCTTTTTACACTGGAGAACATTTGAAACATTTTCATTTCATTCATATATCATCATCATCTAATAATAATTAGAACATACCAGCTGCTGCCCTTTTGAAACATTCCCCTTTTGAAAGGGTGCTAAGTGTATGTGTGTCCAAACCTTCTGAGGCACAATGTCCACTATGTCCACCTTAATACGGACAAGTGTCTCCTAACATATTCCTGTCTACAAACACCTGTATTTTTTCACAGAAGAAAAAATGTTTGGTTTTAATATACTGCTCATTCTTACAAGTATTAGCAAGAAAATGATTTATAGCATTTATGCATACAGAGCATACTGAACAAAAGCATATGTACTATGTAAGCATATCACCTAATTAAGGCAGCTCTTTCGCCCTGATTGGGTCTTCCGGACATTACTGCAATACAAACAAATAAAAAAATATGTAAATATTAGAATTTTCTTTGTTCAAGAATATTGTTTATATGGATTTAAAGTAGAAACCCAATAGTTTTAATAACTACTAATAAGTGAAGTGGAACAAGAGCACAAGAACTGCCATATAGGATTAGATCAGTATTTTATCCAATCTCACATGAGATTCATAACAGGCACAAGTATCCATCACTTCAAAGGAAGGTGTAAGAAACACTGAAGGGGGCAATTAGGGAAGAACCTTTCTGATTCCAATTAGGGCACAATTATCCTTTGAGAATTCATGCCACCACCCACTTTCTTTTACAGTTTTCTGTAACTGTACATTCTCATTATCTACATAAATGGATAATCATGTTTGAATCCTACTGAAACCATTGGCTTCAATTGCAGCTTTTGGTGAGTTATGCAGCATAACCATGCATTGTGTAAATTTTTTTCCCTTACCAGTTTGTAACATTATTGTTAATATAGTATTATGTATTTATTAGAATTGTCAGAGGTTCTAGTTATGGGCCAGGATCCAACTGTGCCAGGTACTGTGCAGAGAACAAAGACTGCCTCAGTCATAAGGAGTTTGCATTCCAAGTTAGAAAAATTGCGGCTTCCTAATTTCTTTCTTTTTCCTTTCTTTTTTCTTTTTCTTCTTATATTTGGAGAAAGGAGAAATAATAATGCCTAGCTGATCTTCTCTGTATCTTTAAATATTTTATAGAACTTTATCACTTTCTTCCTTTTTTCATTTCCTTTCTAAACTAAAACTGGCCTAAATCTTTGCAGGCTTTCCCATCTGTCCTGAAATAGAAGCCCTTCCATTCCTATAATCATTTTCATTGCTCTTCTGTGGACACATTCTATTTCTGATATAACTATTTTAAGATGGGGTGACCAAAACTGAACATATTTTTACAAGATGAGGATATAGTATTCCTTTAACATAATGGAATTATACTATTTTCTTAAGTGATGGAATCTGCTCAATGTTATAACTTCTTTAAGGACAAATCTTAATTGACTAGCAAGGTATGGTTGTTCATGGAAACTGGCTATTTGATATTTTCCCCCAAACAGAGCTGAAAAAGGAAATTGCTGATAAGTTAGAAAAAGACACAATGTTTGGAGGGCTTTAATTACCTGCCCTTCTTTCTGTACTCTGCTTTTCCACAGGGAAGACAGTCAGTCAGTAAGACAGAAAAGAAAGAAGTTGTGAAGTAAACATAAAAATCTCTAGATATAATGCAACTGAACTGATACTTCTATTTGTTTATTTTATATTTTATTTATTACAGAAATTCTGAAGTTGATAACGAGCTCAACCTTTCTATTAGGTGGCTACTAAAGACTGCACTTGGTAATAAGTCAACGTTTTCTGCACATAGAAAAGTTGCACATCTTAAATCTGTTGAAGAACTTGTTCAGCAAAGTATTCTTGGAATCTGGGGAAGTAATTTCCTTAATTTATGCAGGTCCAGACAAGAATTATCCACAGGGGAAATTAATTCATATTTCTGAATACTATACTCCCCCTGTATTCTGCTACTGATAAGCATATAATATTGTGCATTCATTGTAAAGTGCTTAGAAAAATAACAGAATAATATATAGGATCACATTGTTCATTTCAGTAGCACCACAATTATTAAGCAGCATACAACATCAGTAGAATAATTTATCCAATCAAAACTGAAGGCAGACTTTATCTAGGTAGAATGTAATTCCCTGAGTTGAAATTTGCCAGAACTCCAATATCATCATCTTTATTGTTATGCTAAGTGCAATAGGTCTTTAATGCCCATAAATTGATACATACTGAGGAAATAACAATACTGACCACAGGTCAAATTACATAATCCAAGATGAAAATATGGATGGCTGAGATTTCAAGTCATCGTCTTGTTCTTTCAGGTAAATGATTTTGAAACATCGCTGCTGCTCTTATTGTGTGCCTAAATTTCTCTGAATTCTACATGGTATGAGATAGAGTCCTGGCAGGGGGAAGGTGTACGTTTATTCTTTTGTGTCAGTGTGTCTGACTCCCACATGGTCTTAAATATTTTGTTTTGATTTGACATCCATTCAATATAAAGTCCCACTGCCTGACACCAAAAGTTAAAATTGACACTATATATTAATTTGCTTTAAAATAGAACTTCTAATGTCTACACATGATATGAAGGACAACTGCTAATTAGGGCTGTGCGAAATGGCACCATTCCATTTTGACTTGCGTTTTGACATTTTGACAGAACAGTGCTTCATTTTGAATTTCATTTCAATTCAAAACTGCTGTTTCGTTCAGTTTCATCGAAGCAGTTTTGCTGTTTCGACGTTTTGCCCATAGGCTATAATGGAGAAGTTCAAAACAGCCTATAACTTTGTCATTTCTGGCCTGATTTGGATGAAACTTGCAGGAATGGTAGCAGCTTCTGAAGGCATGAAGTTCAAGGTGATAGGAGCAGGGGTTTGGGGGAAACTGCACCTCAAGCTGTGGACAAGCAAAACTTGCAACATGGGTAACACTGTGTGTGTTAAGGCGCAGCAGGGTGAAAGCTGCAGGCTTTCTACCCCCTGCTGAGGCCTCGAAGCCTGCCAGCTGTCAAGGAGATAGGTGCAGGGGGAGTCTGGGTCCCTGCACTTCTAGCTGCTGACAGGCAAAACTTGTGACATGGGTGGGTGACACTGTGTGTGTGTTAAGGTGCACCCTCACTTAACTGACACCAAGGCAGAAAGCAGGGCAGTTCAAACAATGCTGCCTTTTATGCAGTTTTTCCATCCCTCCTCCAGAGCACTGGGATTGGAAGGGACCTCAGGAAAGGGTGACAGTCACTGGCCAGCTACACAGTCAATAATGAGAGCACTCCTTCCCCTCTCTTCCCTCTCCCTCTCCTTACTTTAGTTTCTGTTTCCCTGCAAGCAAGCCCAGCTTGAGCTTCAAAACTTGAAATGTTTAGAAAATTTTGAAACATTTTGACTTGCCTTGTTTTGTTTTGAGGCTGTTTCAGAGTTCTCTGTTTCATTTTGATGTTCTTGTTTTAAGCTCGAAATAAGTTGAAACAGTGTCGAAACAAAATTGCTGGTGAAATTTCAAATAGCCCTACTGTTAATATGTTTTCCAGAGTTGCTAAATGTTTTTCAGTGTTCAAAATTCTTGTGTGTCTTGTCTCCATTCAAGACAGTTGAGAAGAGCTTGATGGGATGGAAACCATCTATCTATGGGGTATTATGTGTAGTTAGATAAATGTAGGGATTCAAGTCTGGATCTCTCTCATGCACAAGAAGTCTGACTTTATAAGAAAATTCCCCAGGGTTCCTACAAATTACAAAAGTCCTAACTCTGATTGAAGCATATGGCTATTACCTTTCTAGGAATTTGACAGGGTGTGTTTCTGTCTCATTTTCTCATAATCCTCAGCACATACAGAATGTGATTTAACCTTTACCTGGCAGCAAGCCCTACTACATTACATTCTAATAATTAAGGCTGATTTAAGATGTTTTAAACCATCACCATCATCCAACAAGTTGGTTGCAGGACTTGCAATTGTTTTTTTTTCTTTTTTCCTTAAATCAAGTTCTATAGTGTTTTATACAATTATGTTTACAGTAGCAAGTACATAAGTCCTCTGATTGGCACTGGAAGTAGTAGCAAAGTTTGCATTTACAAGGCTTTAACCAAGCATTAGAGAGAAACCATCCACTTCCTGAAATTGTTTTGCAACAGCAAGAAAGTAAATTGTAGTTTATAGGCTACTGGCTTGTTTAACAGACTAGATCATTGCTTGCCTTTTTGGCAAAAATAGGTGCTCCTGAATTATCTGAGGTGGCTGATAATTTGCAAATCTTACCCTCTTTCTTGAAATCAAATCACATTTGGCCTTTCCGGTCAGAAAAGATACTGCTGCTAAGCTTGCAAGAGTAAAGGTATGTCAATACTGCAGGCTCCAAAGTAATGTACAGTTGACCAAGCTAACTTTAACTAGCACCTGCCTTTCTACATTAGCACTCAACTGGGGGCACACAAGCTAATTTACCCCACAGAGAGGGTGTTAAGGAAAACTTGACACATGGTCTGCTCTTGGTTAAAAAAAAAATTCAAACAATTTAAATAGACTTTTTCCTTTCTCACCATTGAACTACATGAACTACATGACAAAAAGCCAGATTTCAGTTTCCCCATTCAAAGAGCTTTCCTTCTAGTATTAGTAATGTATTTTAATGGAGGTTAAGTATGCTTAATAGTGTACTTCTATTCCTAGCCCATATCAATAATGTTGATTAGGCAATTTCCCTTTCTCTCTTACAAGCTACTCAGAGATGTTCTTCTTTCTATTTTTCTATATACTGGCTTCTTCTTCTGCCCTATGTGTGCAGAAAAGACCATGGTACACCGCAATGCCTGAGGTGCTAGTTTTCTACACTAAGTAATTTCCCCCCTCCACAAATATCCATTTCAATCATTAATTTTGCTATCTCTGTTGAAGTAGCAATGAGACTTACAACATTGGATTAGTGAAATTGGCAGGGACAGAAAAGCAGAGTACCTTAACTCCATGTTCAGTTGTAAAGTCATTTTCTGGTAGCTAAATTCTAATTTATGGATGCTCCACCACCCTCCTAAAGGGATACATTGTTATGGGATGTGCAACTGTTGAATAACCCCAAATCCATTCTCAAAGAAAGGGACAGGTGTTACTCAACATGATAAATTTCACAGCAAATGTATCATATACGTAAGTAATAAAAAGTAATCTTCTATTAATTAACCACAACTTTCTGTATCCCAACCTCAAAGCAAACATCAATCATTTTAAAAATCTCTAAATTACCATACCTTTGTTTCATAGCCAGAAAGATTGGCTGCCTATGCTTCAGTGTAAATGGATTAGCTAAACTGAGGAACAATTTATTATTAAGTGGAGTACTAAGAATATCTCAGGTACTGCTTTGCAATCCCAGTTTGTATCTGGTTCTTTTCCTTTGATGCATGTACAGTGACTTTTCTGTATTCTCTCTTTGGATTTTAGATAAGTACAAATTTTTTTTTTCTTGACAGCAAAAATAATATATTTATATACCTGAGGCAGATTATGCATCTCAAGCATTTGTTAAAATACAAATACTTCTGTTTTACAAAAATGAGCTACAGTAGATGAATTTGTGGGACATAACTGAACAAAATTTTAAAAACTTAACTATAAACCCCTTAGTAACATACAGTCATTATTAGGAACAGATTTAACAATCAGATTGATTAGACATCAAAATTGGATTTGTTATGTGATAACAAACCAGAAGAATATTATGTTTAGACCATTCTCTGTTTTTTCTGGTATGCCACTGTCCATTTCATAGCCCATAGTGAAGGAGCAGTATTTTTCTAATCATATAGTATCTTGAAACTTCCTCTCTTGAATATGATATTTTATATCCAACTTATCTGTCGTAAAATCTGAAGTATATATGTTGAGGGACAATAGTTTTATGGTTAAATTTGATTTTACTGTACTTAAAAGTAAATCTCTTAGGGCCAGATCATGCTTTCAGCCTGAAGAGGAGAGTTTGTATAAAAGGTCTTGTAAGTTATAATTAATTCCTTACTGGTGGAAAGAGCCAGAAGGATGTGGGAACATGGATGTTGCTGTAGGGATCATCCCAATGCCAAAGGGATCATAAATACAGTATTAATCATTCAAAAGCTTTTTAGAGAGTGTCTTAGAGGAGAGGAGAGGATGCACAGAAGGTTTATGAGGAAGTCCAAAGTGCATTCTGATGTGCCTCTTGACATGCAACAGCTTCTGCTCTCCTGCCCTCTCCTACAGCAGGCCAGGGAGTGACAAGCTTAGTTTGAAGATGGATTAAGTGGTAGTAAAGGGATTACATGACTATTTTTCTGATCTAAACAAAATTCAGGATTTCAAAGCTCACAGCGCTGAAATCAAGTGATTTCATATAAGCTGAAGTTCTTATTTTCCCAGTTAATCATGTCTTAGCCAGACTGTGCATTTTAACATTTTTACCCTTTTCAGAGGCCATCCCCACCCAGCTTCCTAATCATTTCACTTTTTTCTGAACCCCTTGTAGTTAGGCAATACAATTATACAAAAAGGAATTATTAACTAGTTTTAAGATGAAGAATGACTATGAAGGAAACTAGATGACATGACTGCCTCTGACAGCCTGTCAGTCTCCACCCACTGGAGACTGACAGGCTAAGAAGCAGCTCTGCAGAAAAGGACATGGGGGTTACAGTGGACAATAAGCTGAATAAGAGCCAATGGTGTGCCCTTTTTGCCAAGAAGGCTAATGACATACTAGGCTGCATTAGTAGGAGTGCTGTCACTCCCTACTAATGGAAGGGTGAGGGGGAAATGATTCTTCCTCTCTACTCAGCACTGGTGAGGCCACATCTGGAGTACTGGATCCCACTACAGAAAGGATGTAGATAAATCACAGATAGTCCAGTGGAAGGCAATGAAAATGTTTAGGGGACTAGAACACATGACTTCTGAGGAGAGGCTGAGGGAACTGGGCTTAGTCTGGATAAGAGAAGACTGAGAGGAGATTTAATAGCAGCCTTCAACTACCTGAAGGGTAGTTCCAAAGTGGATGGAGCTGGACTGTTCTCAGTGGCGGCAGATGACAGAACAAGATGCAATGGTTTCAAGTTGCAGCAAGGGAAGTTTAGGTTAGCTATTAGAAGAAACTCTCTCATGATGAGAGTAGTAAAGCACCCAAAGAGGTTGTGGGCTCTCCATCCTTGGAAGTTTTTGTGACCCAGCTAGACGAAGCCTTGACTGGGATGATCTAGTTGGGGATAGTCCTGCTTTGAGCAAGGGGTAGAACTGGATAACCTCATGAGATCTCTTCCAACCCTAATATTCAATGATTTTATATCACACAGTGGCTATGTCTACACATATGCTTTACTGTGGAGTAATTAGCTGCTGAGTAAAGCATTGCCATCTACATGTCCAATGGAATCACGCCCCAGTAAACTAATTTATGCTGGTATAAGACAGTATAAGACAGGGAGAGTTCTATTTTATGCCAGAGTTATTTACTGCATTTTAATGCATGTGTAGACATTGACCATGGGTGTAAATTGCCCCCAGTCAGCTCAGACAGCCAGGGACCAGATTCCTGTCTGCCACATAGCTAAACAGCTCTGTACTTTCAGTACCCTTGTGCCCTATTCAGCTCCCATGCAACCTGATGCTGCCACCTGGAGCCTGGGGCTGACACCCTGTTCCCCTGCCAACCAGGGTCTGCTCTGCTATAGCTCAAATTGCTGCTGTCCTGGGCACATGTATAGACACTGAGTCCAGGAGTAGTTTACTCCAGCCCAAACTGGCCCAGAGTTTATTGCTTCATGTTAATTGCATGCATAGACTCATCCAGTAAGTGCTGATCATGCATTAAGATTTTAGCTCTCTCTATTTTGTCTGAGTTCTAAATTGCTTAAAGTGCACCCCCCTCCCCATAATCACATAGGAGAACAATTCACATTTCTGCAGTGAATTTATTTGCAGTCTTGTCTTTGGAAGCCTTTCCTGGTTGATGGCAACAGCAAAGTAAATGTTATTGCACAATGCCAAACTGGGACCCTGTCACACATATTGAATATTACTTATTTATCAGGATCTTTAGTTGGCTTCACTGGGAGTATTCATGGGGGTAGACTCTCCAAGATCTGCAATCCATCTGAAGATAGAAGTGTATATTTGTGCTGACTGGCTGCATCTACATGTGAAATTAATGTGAATGAATAAACTTCAGTTTATTGTCCCCAGGTGCCATATCCTCATGTGTCCTCAGGATGGTGGCCCATTGAGCTGAGTCAGAACAGACCCAGCTGGCAGGGAATCTGGGGGTCCACCTGCCACCCTGGGGCTGCTCTAATCTGCCTCAGTGTGCTGCAGAGGGGCTGACTGGGGCATGAAGGTGACAGGCAGCCCCTGCACTGAAGCATCCTCACATCCCAGCCAACCCCATCAGCATCTACACTAAAGAATGCTGCTACAGGATAGTACCTGTAGTTACAAGTATTAACCTAGTGCAGATTGAATTAGTTTCCTATGTCCTAATAGAGTCACACATGTAGACACTGGGACCTTACTGTAGAGCTAATTAGGCAGCTGTGCAGTAAATGTCTTGTGTAGATGCACCCACTGAAGAACAGGACAGGGACTGAGCTGTGATAAAAAGGTCACAAATTGATCTCTTTTTCCTTCTAGTTCTGCACAAAGCCCCCTTTTCTATTGGCTCAGTTCTGTTGGGTAATATGCTGAGACTTTGCTCACTCTTCACCCTTTACTAACCTGCTATCCATCCATCCATCCACATGGGAAGGGGAATAGCAGCCCCAAAGTGGTGGGCTACTAGTACCATGCAGGTGAATCAATTCACATAGCCCAGTGAATAACAAGGCAGTGGGAATAAGAAAAATTACTTACGCTTCCTTATTATGCTCCCTTCTTAGATTTGCAGACATGATTCACAAGATAAATCAAGATTTCACTTAGAAATCCACAGTGTTAAAAGTATTGTGATCTGTTCTGATCTTTCTGAGTTCTTTGCAACAGAAGAATGGCTCTATTACCCTTTTGTAGGAAAAAAATGAGTGAAACCTAAGCTGACATTTTCTGAGGGATGCTTTGAGTGAATTGAGTCTAGAAAGGTTTAAAACCACTGTATTGGATCCCAACCCTCCTGGGGGGACAGTAAGAAGGGGGAAGAGAGGATTCAGATACCCCAGAGGATTAGAACCTACACATTCAAGATGTGAAAATATATGACTGACAGGCATCTGGTGCATATTACTCCTCCCCTCTTCCTGTCACCAGGACCCCATTCTTTAGAAGTCTACTTTTTAACAGACCCCAACTTTAACTATACAGTATATCTGCTGCTGTGATTTAATACAATCGTTGTGGGGAACCTCATCAACTCTGAAGGTGTTCTGCCTTACACATATATAACCTTCAGAGGGAAAAAATATAATGGAGAAGGATCTTGCCTATACAAGTTTTTTTGACCCAAATGAACCTACTTAGAATGGAATTCTAGTATATTCTGGGCATTCTGCCTATACAGTTTATGAATTCTGGTTGATATTATGAAGTTATTGTGCATGTGTCACAATGAAAATGACTGCATCATGAAAGCCTCTGAGTACTCAGTCCCTTTTTGATTAGGCTTCTAACACATCCCCATCAGACCAGGAACAATGGAGATCACTTACATTTAATAACTGCACTTCTACCAACGATGAATATAATAAGAAAGTGACTAGGACAGGAAAAGCTTGGGTATTTTTTTCATATAATCAACTCTCAGGAAGTGGAAAGAGTAGAAAATGGACAGCAGTAAGACAGAGAAACAGGAGTTTTAAAGGTTTTCATGGGAGGAAGCAAGGGGAAAGAAAAAGGGTAGCTGTGGCAGAAAAGGAAGCATGCTTTAACAGCACAGTAGCTTTCTTAGCAAAAATCCAGGCTGAACAATTGTGGGTTGAAAGACTCCATGAACTTCCACCAAAGGATCCCAGCATACCCTAGAAGACTGTTTGCCAAGCTGAAGCATATTCCCTGATGGGGGTAAAACTCAAGGAAATTGTCATGAAAGAGACTAATGAGGCAAAGACAATTGTGTCTTCCTAAATACAGATGGCACATCCCAAAACATTTTAAGGGAAGTATGAGCTAGACCAAGGGTCTTTAATTTCCTCTTTGCTGCTTTCTAATTACCCAAATTCCTTGTGCTTTATTCTTCTGAGTAAAAGCAATAATATATTCAGATAACCTGCATCTGTTTGCCTAAAACTACCACATGGGTCCTGAAGAGTTAAATGGTAATCTGGATGCCTCATACCTTCAGGGTGGAAAGGTGAAGAGGTCTGAGGAGGTTGACTTATTTGTCTATCCAATATACCTCCACTGCCAATAACAATACAGTAGAAGTGAAAAAGGAAAGATATAGTAGCAAACAAAATATATTAAATTTTCTTTGTTGTAATCATAAGGACAGAGGTTTCCTTAAATAAAATGTAGTGCTACATTTTTGAGTCACCCCCGCAAAAACCCCCCCAGCCAAGCCCCTTTTAAATGACAAACAGCTAACACCCCAGTAAACTGGCAAATAAAAATTGCAAACATTTCTGATAGAAGGCAAGGTAGTTTTGCACTTTACAGGCTAAATAAATAAGAGATGAATAAGTTTTCATAAGCAGCAGTTTACTTCATCAGATGCTAAGAAGGAACTCCAGGAAATACCTTCCAAATAGAAAGCAGTGATTAGAATACAGGGGGTACAGAAGGGGGAGAAGAAAGGAGGGGGGACTGTTGGGAGAATCAAGGTGGGTAAATAAGAGAGAAACAAAGTAATTAACCCAATGAGGGACATAGGAGGGCTCATAAAAGCTATTTCAGGTAATGGGAAAAAAATTGTGTGGTTTAAACCAGGGGTAGGCAACGTTTTTTGGCCGGAATGCTGAACAAACCACAATGTCTACCTTGGAAGGTGCCAGAGTGCTGACATGCCGGAGCCTGGAGCAGCAGTTTGCAGGCTCCCGTTTGCAGCCGGCCCATGGAGCCCAGTCTGCTTGCAGCAAGGCTTGCAGCCTGCCAGCTGCCTTCTGGGAGCAGCCTGGGCTCTGTGGCTGGCAGCAGCTGCTTCAAGCCCGGGCAGGCGGTGGCAGCCTTGCCACATGTGCTGGGGGTTGCTGATCCCTGGTTTAAACCATACCTGACAATCCAGTCTGGGGATAATTTCTTCTGCAATTTCTTGTTCATGTTGTTTTTTAAAATTTTGTTTTCTAACAGCTACTCTGAGGTCAGCAATGAAACGCCCAGGAAGGTTAAAGTGACAAGCTTCCATTAATAAGCTTCCAGCTACTATATCAGCTACCGTGGATGTCACATTTCAGTACACCAACATTCCCCTCTCCCCATGAGAATGGGTTACAAACAATAAGGAACATGATCCACAATGAGAACACTGCTTCTGTTTCCATCGTACTCTCCTCACACACAACTATTTCAGGTTTGGAGACTCCCTATAGCTATAAATTAATGCTAGTGCCATGGGCACACATGTGCCTACGTGTAGGCAAACACATTTATGACAAACCTTGAAGTCCACTTCCTCCACCCTCCTGTCCCCCTAATATACATAAGGTACACTGATGATACCTTCATCATATGGATACATGGGAAGAAATCTCTAGAGAAAGGTGAGAGTAAGAGTTAGGAGCTGGGGGCTGGGGCTACCTATAAGCCAGGGCAGGTTTGTCTGGGTGGAATAGACTCTGCAATATTCCACCCAGAAAATTAATTTCTTGGACATCACTGTGAAAGTTTGCAATGGCCACATCACCTCCATACCTCATCAGAAATCATGTGACTACCAGCAGTTCTCATCCCAAACACACCCCAAATCTATGATCTACAGCCAAGCTCAATTTTACAACCTTAGCTGCTCTGATCCGACTGACCTGAATACATACGTTAAGGATCTGGAGCAGGGATTCTAAAATTGTATCCACTCAAATCAACAAACTCAGATCTGACTCTGACCTGCTACAATACCAGCCCCAAGACAAGGACAACTTGAACCCCATGCACACATTATCAATGACCTCCAACCTTTCCTAGAAAACCATGATTGGGAGACAAACCTGCCCTGGCTTTTAGGCAGTCCCCCAGCTTCTAACTCTTATTTGCACTTTGCTCTGGATACAGACATTAGCTGTGCCCCTTATCAACACAGATCACATCAGTTGACCAAATAACATCTGAGGATCATTCACCTGCATCTCTACCAATGTCATATGTACCATTACTTGCTTAGTGCCCCTGTATTCTCTACAATGGCAGATGTGAAAGAATGAATGAGCACTGATCTGACATCAATACCAGTAAAACATACAACCTGTGATAGAACACCTGAACCTTCTCAGGCGTTCAATCACTGACCTGAGAGCAACTGTTAGGCAGCAAAACTTTAAATATAACTTGAATGGGAAATTGCAGAAACAAGAAATCATCTACAGATTGGATTGTGTCAAGCATGGTTTACGATCCTGTTTACCTGAATTAGCTTTTATAAGCTCTATGTCCCTCAATGGGTAAACTGGTTTGTTTTTCTCTCTTCTACCCACCTTGCTTCTCCCAGTGTCCCTCCTTCCTCCCCGGCCCTCTTCTGTCCAATTTATATTCTAATCACTGCTTTATATTTAGAAGCTTTGCTTCCTGAAGTTCCTTCTCAGTGTCTGATGAGTAAGCTGCTGCTTATGAAAGTTTATGTCTCTCTGATATAGTTAGTCTATGGGTGCATCTACAGCAGACACTAATTCTACTGTGCATTAGTGAGGCTGGAAAAAACTGCACTAAAGCGCTAATGCACAGTAGATTAGTCTAATGTGTGTTAACATCACATAAAAATTGTCCATCTGCACTAATGCATAGTAATGGTGATTATGGTGCAATAAGTTAGTACCTGTTATAACTGGTACTAACTTAATGTGCTATAATTACAGTGCATTAATGAACATGTAGACGACCCCATAAAGGTACAAATTTACCCTGCCTTCTGCCTGACTTCAAACTAACATGGCTAACTGCCTCCTTCTAAACAGCCCATTTTCTAAGACTTCCAAAATCTATCCTTGACAATATTTTGGGGGTTGTACTGGTAGTAACCACTTTAGTTTGCTTAACCCTTTGCATTGGGGAAGAATTTTATGGCCGTAATTTTTTTTGTGAAGTTCTAACTATTCCATCACTTTCAGCAGACCTCTCAAGTAAAGAACAGGGAAAACTGTGAGATTGGAAAAATAAGTTTGTTTGGGACCTACATACCTAAGGGTCTGTCTTCTCCATTGTGCCCCACTGTAGTCCTTAGGATCAGCTGAGAAACTTCTGCATCCATCAGTGCACTACGTTCATTTGTTAAAAATGCATGGGAGGTCGTTCTCAGTAGTTGTTCCTCAGCTCTGGAACCCCTTCCCCGTTGTGGTCTGTCAGAGCCTGAGCCTGGACATCTTCCAAAAGCACTGTAAGATCTTTTTATTTGGGAAGGCCATCAGTGGGCAGAGTTAAGTTTGGGGGCACTGGCAGGAGAGTTCTATTTCATTTTATTTTATTTTAATATTTTTATCTTTATAATTTATCTGCTTTTCCTTTGTAAACTCTTTTGCAGAGGGTGGCATATAAACCTAATATATAAATATATAAAGCATAAGGTTTTGAACAATTACATGTTTTTTAATTACTCAGGAAAATTCTGGCAACAACCCAAAGATGGGCCAACACTCTCTAGCGCTTGTTCTCAACAGCACTTTTCCTACAGCTTGTAAAACCCATCTTTTCTGCTGCCAACTAACTTTACTCCAGGAATAGTCACAGTTCATGTTACAGTCCTGGATCTTCAGAGTACTTTTCTTTCCTATATTTATTCTGGTTTGTTACCAGGTACTTAACATATTGATTTACCTCCTGTCAGAGAGCTATTTTTAGCTGTTTAGCAGGAGCAGAGAGTTAAAGCAGGTTTATTTAAAGTCCTAGGTTTTTAATCTTATGAAAAAGTGTGACACAAACTTAAATCATTATTTCAGTGAAAACGGTATATGTTCAGCAACTCTGAAAGATGGTGCAGAGATATTTCAAGTTGAACGCTAAAGAACCACACAAAATTAGTAAAATTTGGCCATTGCAGCAACCTCTGATTCACAGATATACAGAGGCAGGAACTTCATTTCATCATTTCATTGAGAACTATCAAGTGTTCTCAGGTGACTCATCTCATAGCAATGTTATATTTATTAGTTAGAACATTAAGTCAAGATTATTACATTTCTTAGAACATTAAATGTTGCAAGAGGAATGATGTTAAATTTAGTAGGACAAAAAAAAAGGCTTTCTACTGCAATCACCTTAATGAGTCAAGAAAAATTAACATCTACATTTACTGACAAACACCTGTGATTTAAGTTCCTATCACAGAAATATTATCCATATTTACCTATGACAACCTGCATTAGATGTAATCAAAGTATAGGTTAAGCATCGGTGAAGATACGTCTACATAATGTGATGGATAAATTTATTTTGTAATGTCTGAAATACTACCCAATTGTAGAACCAAATTCCAATGAAAATGTATATTGTAATTACAATGCTTAAGAATCTTAATACACGAGAAATTTACATCTTTTTCTGTTGTTTATATTTTTCTTAGAGCTAACAGCAGCCCAGCTGCAAGAGCTTTTACTGTGCCTGCAGCTGCACTATGAAAGTGTGACCTCTTATGTCTGCTAAACCTTCACAATGCCTTTATTTCCAAGTTGCTAATCCACTTATGGCATGTACAAATTTGCTTCTAAAGTCAATGGAAACAAAATCTGTATTGTATTGGCTGATCAGCATTTTTCCCCATATTTTCATCTCATGGCAAATCATCATCAATCCAATTAAAACTTTTGCTGCTAACTGATAAGAACAGTCTTGCTTTCAATTATGTATAGTTGTGGTAGCACTAGGTTTGCCAGATGCTACTGCTGATATAGTCAGCAATTCTGTTTGTTCTATATCACGTTTAATTCCATCATTTACTTTTGCAGCACAACAAAGACAAGCTGGTTATACTTCCTTATAAACCAATTGATTGTGAATGAGAAAAAAACATCAAATCCAGCACTTCATTATGGAAGACCTCTGATAACTTAGCCCAAAGCAACAGGCATGTGTAAATATATCACATACTCAGTGATCAGGTATTCAATTTTACAAGATGTCTATAGCACTTGGCACCTCCATAGCTGAGCACCTTACAAATATTAGCGATTTGCACCTCAGAGTAGCACTTTGAAAGAGTTCCTTATAATCTCTAGAAAACTGGAGGAAACTCACACAGAGAGTATGTGACTGGACAAGGGTCATGCAGGAAATCTGTGGAATGCCTGCAAACACAGTCCAGATCTCTCTTCTCTTACATTTGCCCCCCAAACCATGCCTCACTCCTGAGTGAGGATATCTAGGCTGGGATACGGTAAATTAATTTTACACTGAAAGAGTTAAAGATACTATTCAGTACTGGTTCACAGACCATTTTATGTACCAGTATAGCAGTTGACAAATGAATATCATATGTTAACATACATTAATTTTACAGTAGTGTTATGGGTGTAAAACCCTTAGACTAGTTTGATAATCTTAACTGTAATCTTCACCTTAATAGCATATTGACTTAACTTGATCCAGTATTAGTGAGGGATTAAGAATTCCACTTAGAAGTGTAACACAATTATAGAAATGTAGGGCTGGAAGCAGCACCATACCTAGACTCCTGGCAGCCCTGGGTGAACTTTTAGTATCAGACCCCCGCTTTGCTAGAGTAATGATAATAATAATTGAACAACAGGAAAAAGATTACCATTTTCAGTCCTCCTTTCTGTCCGGGCCCCAGGCAGCCACTTGGTTCACCCATGCCTGTGTCTGGCCTTGGCTGGAAGGATCTGGTCCTAAGGAGTTCATCTTGTCTAACACCTTGCATTCAGTGAGTATTTGGTGAAATAAGCTGTTGCTTCTGAAATCTTATGTCTCTCTAAATGTACAAGGTACCTGGGAGTGGCTTAGCCTGCTAGGTCCTGTAGGCTGGGTTTGCATCCGAAAAAGCTTCTTAGGCAGTCCTTCAAATAAAGAAGCATAGTCTTAGCATACCAAACAAACCAACCAACAAATAAAACCTTTCAGCCCTGTCCTGGGCCACTGGAGAGGACCTTTGGCTCTGGGGTCCCCTTCCTTGTAGCAAGCTTGTCTGGCTCACAATTTGCCTCCTACCTGCACACTGCTCCGTCCCCAAAGTTTGCTCTTTCCATTGGAATTTTAACCTTCTAGTGGGACTCTTCTTCATTATCTACACACCAACAGCTAGGCTGCTTAAACAGAGATGCCTGTTCTCTTTTAAATAACCAGACTGCCCTGTTATAGTGCTGCTTTACCCTGCTTTCTACCTTGCAGTGAGAAAGGATCAAATACACCTAGGCCACCACTGACAGATGTTTTTCTAACCTCTTCTTAAAAATTTCCAGTAAAGGAAATTCCACAACATCTTTACATACCCTATTATAGTGTCTCACCAACCTAACACTTAGGAAGCTTTTCCTAATATCTAACTTAAATCTTCTTTGCTGCAAATTAAACAGGTTTCTTCTTATCTTTTCCTTAGGGTGACCATATGTCTCGGAGTGGCTGGGACAGTCCTGGTTTTTATAGGCTGGTCCCAGCCAGCTGGTGAAAATTAAAATGAGCATCTTGGACAGGGGCACAGAGGCAGACCATCAAGAAATGTGAAATAGGAAGTCCTACTAACACTAATTGTTACTTCACAGGTGATTGTTAACATATGCCAAGTAAAGAACAAAAGCCAACAGGTTATTAATGGACCAGGCGATTGACTCCCTGCTACCTGCAACCTGCAGCAGGGTGGGACAGAGATAAGGGCATCAGCAGGCAGTGACCCACATTTCACATTGTTCTATATAGTCACCTCCTACTTTTCTTTCAGTGAGAGAACAATCAACACTGTCCCTTTTATAACCACCCTTTATCTGACTACAAATCTGCAATTTTGCTTTAACCACATGACATTTTCTTTCCTTTTCTTATTAAAAAGATCCAGTGAAAGTAGAAAATCAAGAAAAATAAAAACATATATCTGTTCTTTGTCTAAAAATGTCCTTTCTTGCTGTAATGATGTCCACAGACCCATGACAGAGAGAAAGAGAGAGAGAGAGATTCAGCCATAGTAGCAGAGTAAACCTGTTAATTAGTGAGAGTGCAGGTATGGTTCCACCTCTGAGAAATCACTGGTTGAAACTTCCAGAACTTGGGAAACTTCTAAAAACTGCGTATCAGGAAGGAAACCATTAAATCTTAAGATTGACTAGAACCATATTCCTGAAGAGCAGGGAATTCAATGAACAACAAACTTTTGAGTGCTGGTTAATAATCCTCTATCTTCTCTGATTCTCAATCTGTTCAGGATGAGCTGAATCTGTGGATGTCATAACTTCAAGAAAGGGAATTTTCAGGTAAGGCCTGGCTAAATTTTCCTACTTCTGGCCATAACTAAATCCACAGGCTCATAGCAATGTCCACTCGGAGAGATTAAATCTATACAGTTATGTCCAAATGCAAAGATGGTAATTGGTTACTCATAGGTACAGGGATATTACAATAATAAATCCCTTCTACCACAGGCAGCATCAGATGACAACTATTAAATGTCCAGCTTGTACAATTTGTAGAAGGTACACAAAGGTGGCTAGGTGAAGATTTTATAGATCTCCTCATATATGGCATATGTCTTCTGTCCGTACATTTACCACAACTGTGAGCAAGTGAACTCTGATTTTGGAATATGTTTACTTGTATACTTAGAGAGACAGTACTGTAAGTACTTGGCAGACCAAAGATTTTTAGGCCGCCTTTCCTTGTGGAACAAGGCACAAACAAAGCATTTGGTTTTTTGAACTGAGCAGTGTAGTAAATATATGTTCTTTAAGACCTGTGTGTACATCAAAAGTATGCCCCAACTTGTCTTTGGAGTGTGATGACAGAAGGATCAAAAATGGAAGAACTACTTCCAGTGCTCTATGGCGGCTGGGTTGATCATTAACTTGAAGGCAAAGTTTCTGTTCTGAATACGGCTTTGTGGAAGATACAGTATTGTGTGTTTGGTGATAGAGTTCCAACGCAGGCACTCTGTGAGATGACATGGCTGCAGTACAAATGATCACTTAAATTTATTCGGGAAGTATTGAGGAAGCTTTGTGAGTAGTTCATATGGAAAGCTTGTCCTGGCACCAAGAACCAGGTAAAATCCTATACAAGAATACTGTGCATTTCAGGAGATAAAGAGAGAATGCTATTTAAACAATACCCAGCTACCAAACATTTCGGGCATCTGGGTAAAGTGAACTCCACCACTTTCCTGCTGTATTCAGGATGCTAGATAAAGCAGCAACTTGTCCTCTGAGTGTCCTCTGTCCTCACCTAAGTTTCCCTTAAAAAATATGGAGAATCTTTGGAACAGGGGAAAACCTGTAGCATTAGTACTGAAGTTCAGCTAGTTCCTTAATATTCTGAGTTAGGAAACATTTTCTATCAGCTAAAAATGTGTTTATTATTTCAGTTTAGGCAGTTCTTGACTTGCAATGTTTCGAGTTACAACGTTTCACACTTACAATGTTTATACAGTGTCAACCTGTTTGAACTTTCTGAAATCAGTTTCGACTTTACAGTGCTTGATCTTGCTACACCAGCAAACAAGCTCACTGCATCACCCATATCCCTGGAGAACATCTGTCCAAACTTGCTTGGACACTTTCTTTAAGAAAGCAGACAAGACTCCAGAAAAACCTGCAGCCAAGACTTCTGAGAAGACTCCAGCCAAGAACCCATCAAAAAATCAAACTAAGAGCCCTTCAAAACGTCCAGCAAAGTCACCTCAAAGAAGTTCTTCCAAATCAATATGATTGCTATTTACAATATGAATGCATTAATATAGCTATATTATTCATCTATAATTGAGTACAAAATTATGGGTTATTTATGGTGAAACTAGGGTATCAGGCCTTGGCTTAGGAACCAATCCCCATTTATAACATTGTTTCCTATGGTACTGAGTTACAACGTTTTGACTTAAGATGCAGTTTTCAGGAACCAATTATATCGTAAGTCTGAGGACTGCCTGTATAACCTCTTTGATTTAAGAGACTTCATTCAAGAGCCATAAACCTCAAGCTGTCCATATTCCAACATATGAATGGCCTTATCAGACCCATTCAGGATGAAAAACAGGTGGAAGGTATATGTGAAATGGCAAAAAGTACATCTACCACGAAGACTGCATTGCTATATAGCTTTAAACAGACTAACTTAGCTACCAGAAACAATTTAGTCACAGCAGCACAGATCTCTGTTTCCCAATTTACCTTTTTTGATACTGTCATGCTCCAAGACCTATACTTAGCTCTCCATTAGATGGTTAAATTGGGAAGCAGACATGGCACACTGGCCTTCTCTGCCTAAATAATAAGGGTATGTATTCCAATGCATGCATTACTCCTCCTCTTATGGGCCTGGGACAGACATTCCATAAACCAGTTTGACCTAAATCGGTTAAGTCTGATACTACATTCAACACGTTTATCTCAAACCAGTTTTAGCCATTTTTAAACTGGTGCACTGAACATCTGTTCTATTACAGCTTTAAACCAGTTTCTGATCATTTAAACTGGTTTATGTGTAATGTCTGTCCCTAGATATGGAGAGAGATATGTCAGAATCAGTCTCCTGAAGTGGAGGAGAAACTTGTAGTTAGAGCAACTTTCTTTGCCCTGAGGAGAAAGGAGCTCAGACTAGAGTACTGAAGAATACTTTGTAAAAGATTGGTTCCTGAACATGGCCTGGATGTTGGCTGACCATATCCTTGATGTACCAGATTGCAGCATGGTAGTTCAAAGGGAGTCTTTAGACCATTTAGTGCACTGGAAGTCAGAATTGAGGTGACACGGTCTTTGGAAACAATTCTAAGGTACTGAAAGTCTAAGAGAGGAGTAAGTCAGGCAGTTAGAACATGTGCGTGCCGTTTCTTCCCCAACAGCCAGACTGTAAAAGCTGATAGTGCTTTCTCGTCAATTACTGCAGTAAGCAAACAAAAATTATAGTTGCTGGATGAGACTTTTCAATTGTGATTTTCACATACAGTTAGTTATACAAGTATTTCTTTCTTCAGGAAATGGATTCAGGTATTTATCTTTTCAGTCACCATTTTACCAAATAGCTAGTAGAACAGGATGTCTTTCTTCAACACACATTTGTGGTATGATGTTGTTTTTGTCTTCACTGCAAACTTGTGAGGGAAAGTACTACATAAGCTAATGAACACTGTGGGTGTAATCCTTATCTTCCACTCCTGTCCTACCATCTGGTGCATATGTGCATGTATAAACACATGATTTTATCTGTGTTTTAGAAATACATTATTTCATATGTTTGCCATCCTGCTATAATGTGAATAGTTCTGATTCAGAATAGCACTTCTTTGCAGAACAGCATTAAACCATGTGCTCAAGACCTACTGAAGTCAATGAACCTTTAATACATATTTAATGCTAAGAACATGATTAAGTGTTCCCCAGAATATGTGCAACATTTTATTCTAACTTCAGTTTGTAAGCAGTAAGTGGCTGCAGATTTAGAGAAAACATCAAGATTAATGAGTAGTGGGTATGGGTAGTGTATATTGCAGAGCTTAAAATTCAGTGATAATCTTTTGAAACTGAATCACAAGATTCTCCAGTGTAAAAAGAACACAGGAACTGGAAGGGACCTCCTAGGTGATCAAGTCCTACTCGCTGCATTTGCAGACAACCATTTACCCAAGGAAACCCTAATTTACCACTTTAAACCAGGATCACGACTTTGGACCCTTACATACAAGCTGCTATAACTATCCTATGAAGAACACATAATAGATAAAAGCAGGGGAGACGACAACACTGCCAGTGCCACTGAATGGACAGGGAAGCTATATATACTCAAAAGATTTTAGAAAAAGGACAGTTCTCCATGCTTGAGAGGAAAGCTAAAAAACAACAACCCTCTACCATCCTTGCTAGGGGAAAAAATGTCTTCCCTCCTCAGAAGTTAGTAGTATCCATGAGACATAACAATTTCTTCCTGGTTGCAGAACTTGACTTGAAAGAGTGTTGAAGCACAGAATTTCCTATTGCACTTCAAGAGAGTTACCTCTCTACCCCAACACGTACTGATTATTTTAATCAAGAACTACTATTACATCCTTTCCATAAACTTACTGAATTGAATTTTAAAGTGATTCAGGTTCTTTGCTCCTACTACTTGGCTCAGAAGGCCATTCAAAGCCTTACTCCCCCTGCAGGGCCATCCCTGGGGGAGAGCAATTGGGGGTGAATTGGGGAAACTTCCCTGAACCCCATGCTAGGGGGGCCCGCAGAGCTACACAGAGTGTCCACAGTGTCCTCAATGCTGCCGCTGGCTTCACGATTGGCTGCTTGGCACCCCCCCCACAACTGATGAATCTGCCACTGAATCCAGCATGTCCAGCTACTCAGCATCCCTCCCACCACCCCCGCAAAATCTGCCACTGACTTCCTCACATCTGGGGGCAGGACCCCACACAGGATGATTTGATTTGTCCTGGGCACTGCACCCTGCTCAGGTCATCTCTGCCTCTGATCGTCATAAGTTTTCTAATTTCTAATCTAAACTTATCCGTAGCCAGTTTGTACTCATATGACCTTCTGCTAGTGTTGTGTTTGAGCCTAAAAGGCTCTATTATCTCCTTAATATTTATTTAATGAATGTAAAAGGTGATTATGGCCCCTCTTAATCTCTGTTTTGTGTTTTTTATGAAAGTGGGTGACCAGAACTGCACACTGCACTCTAAATGAGGTCTTACAGTGTACAATGGTATAGAATAGTACTTACTATTTCTACAGGATATATTCACTCTATCACAACCTAGAAGAATGTTAAACTTTTTTGAAACTTTCTTTCACTGGTCACTCGCAGTCATTTGATACCTATCAGGCCTGTACGAGATGGCTAGTATTCCCTTTGGATTCGGATTGGGCTGATTTGGGAGATGGTGATTCAATTCAGTGATTCGAATCACTGTCCTGAATTGAATCATCCAAATCTGATTCAGAGATTCAGCTGCTGCCAAATCAGTCAAATCTCCGAACTGGACAGAGACCTCATTCCCTGCCCACTTTCCCAGCCCTGTCAATGGCTGCCCCAACCAGCCCCAGCTCCTGACTCTTTAAAAAAAAAAAAAAAAAAAAAAGCCCCAGGATCATCAGCTCCTGCCAGGCAGTGGGTGGGGGTGATACCTGCTGCCCCCACTGCCCCACACTGCATAGAGAACTCTGTCATAAGCCCCTAGAAGCTCTGACAGCTGCAGTTGAATCTCCTTGAAATCAAATCTCTTCCAAATTGAATCAGCACACAAAGCTTTGCAAAGCCCTAATATCCTGCACTCAGGCCCCTCACTCGCTCAGTTATTTCCAGCTTATGCACTTTTAGCCAATGCCCTTATTGGTCCTTAACTGAAGGATTTGCACTTTATACTGCATGTCAGGCAAAAATGGAGGCACTCCATTTCTGACAGCAGTAGGAAATTGAAATAAACAACAATAATATCAAGTGCTTTTTACAGTCCCTTTCATCCAGAGACCATGCAAGTAAGGCCAGTGTCATCATCATCATCATTTTTCAGAAGGGGCAAATGGGGCACTAAGAAGCTTATGATTTGTCCTACTGCAGGGCAATAGGACAGCCAGCAACACAGCCCAGGGCTTTGTAGTCCCTGGGCTATCCATGCTTTATCCACTAAGGTAAACTGCAAGGAGACGCGAATGAAAAACTCCCACTCCAGTGGGAACTATGTTAATTATCGATACAGTTACAAGCATCAACATAAATTTGTTTTTATGCTGCTGTTGAAAAATGACTATTTGCACTAGCATATCTTCACTGGTTTCTGGTGTGTGTAAATGCATCAGCAAAGAATGGTGAATTATCTTGTTTGTTAAATGTGCATATAGATCAGTATTTGTCCAGGGGCTTAAGAGTGTACCCTAAGAATGGAAATGCCATGTGATCAAGTTACCCTGCTATAAGAATCTAACCTTTGCATTGCCTGGTTTTATTTTGATAATGCCGTTCTCATGTTGCACAATCAAAGTTGTTTGTTTGTTTTTTGCAATTCTGCTTAGCTGATTAGATGCACAGTAATTATATGAACACAAAGTAGTTCTGCAAAAATTAATTCATTTTTAAAAATAGACTATTTCTACAAATCATAAAGTTCCTGTTTTAATGATGTGCAATTTTCTTTTTAGTAGGAAAAAATAGGAAAAAGCAGGAGATCTTGTCCTCACTGGAAGAGAACCCAGGAGACCCCTGAGTTAATCGCACCCCTATGGAAAATTTCCTGACCTTGAGGAGGTCATTTTACTACTGCTTTCCTCATATTCCAGTTCTGAGCAAATAACATTCACATATTTGACAAAGGAATTGCAAGAGCTAAGTCATTAATATTTGACAAGTGATTTCAGACCCTATGATGAAAGCCGCTGACATATAAAGTATTGCTATCTTATCATTCATATCATCCCATACTAATGGTTGCAGTTCCAATACCAATATCTGAATAACACAACTTCTATCCTAGTTAACTTCTAAGATAAATTTTACTTGCTTTTTAAAATCTCACCCAGAATATTACTTCTCCAATTAATTAAATCTCTGCTTATGGCTGCTTATATTGATTAAGCAAAAAGGTGGAAATTTTGCTGATATTAATAAAAATTAGTTGGTTCTATAAATGTGATAATACTAAATAGATGATCAGATTAACAAGAGACTAAATTACATGGGATGGAACTGCATAAAACATAGATTTTGTTCTTTTGTGTTTTTTCTTAATTGCTTACGTATGGTAATATTTATAATTGGAAATGATAATGTCTGCATAAAATATTACATTGATATAACTTTTTATTATTTATTTGTATATTCACATTTATTCAATGGATAAAATTAATGTTGCTTGAAACCACTTTCCTATTGAATTTTTAAAATGATGAAATATTTTTCCATATTTAGTACACTACATGCAAACCACTTCTTTCCCTAAATCAAGAATCTGTTGTGACACATTTGTCATATTCACAAAATCAACAGTATTCTTTTGGGTTCATTAATTGGTAGGTTAAGGGACTAATAAAAGATTAAATAGATGGCAAATGGCACAAAATTATCAACATTCCATTTTGGATTAACTTTTTCTCAGTTTCATGAATCACATTGGAGGCTATTGATTTAAGACTTAAGATAATGGGGTCTGATAACATGCCTGACATTAGTATTAGTATATTAAGACACTTTTGATGTATGCCTGGAAATCCAAACAATATTGTAAAAGTGTAAAAATCAGTAGAGCTACTGTTATGTAATGGTTTAAGGAAACAAATACAGCAATCAATTCAGTGGAACATAGTTACACATGTTTACAGCCACCCTAACTGTGAAGTAGTACCTCCTGATATCTAGCCTGAATCTACTCTCAGTCAGTACTTGGTACTATGAAACCATCCATTCTGTTCAGCACAATAGGCTTCCATATGAAGACCAAGATCTACTTACTGCTGCTTATTGTCATGTTGAGAAAACTCACAATTCAAATCCTAAGAGTTGTGTCTTTGCCAATTCAAGTCTTTGGGTGCTCCTACAATAAAGGTAACAACAATGAAAACAGGAACCTTCTCTCTGTATTCCCATTTACAGAAAAGCTCTTTAAAAAGCCTACATATTGGAGACAATACAAATACAATTGCTGACCGTAAAAGTTAGTACTTGAAAAAATCTTTAGACCTAACCTTGGCCTATAAAAATAGTTTAATCCATCCAAACATACTGTAGTTTTCTTTTAACAATATTGATGAAAGAACGTAAAGCAATATTTTGCTTTGTCTGTTTCTGATATATTAGGGGTGTTTTATAGATTTGAGAGTATAAATCCTGCACTAATTCTGCACAGATCCAACAAAACAGCATGCAATCTTCAGTCTGACTAAAATTCAATGCATTTCCTGTGTGGAAGTTCAAGTCAGACTCCTTTCCTCAAATTTAGCCAACGTGGATGCAATTAAGCAGAACACAAGTATCCAGAACAAAAGCAGCAGGCTCTCAAGTGAAATTTCTCTTCCTAATGCCACTTGCATTTTCTCTCCCTTGTGATCAGCTGTAAAAGAAACAGCTCCTTGATGTTTTTCCAAAATTGGCCATTATCAACTTTCTAATCCTCTTAACAACATTTCTCCTAGATTTTATAGCATTACTAGTAATGATATTTCATTCGCTTTGTCATCTAATATTGTACGTTCAAAAAGGTAATCATATTCACTTTTTTAACTGTTATACTGAAAATGAATTTTAATATAGTCCATGAAGAATGGGCAATACATTTTCTCATTGTTAGACACGGAAATACATTCCTCTTTCTAGCTAAAGCCATTCAGTATTAATGAATGAGAGAGAAATATTTCACAAGATGGTGAAGAAAAAATCATACCTGTATATGGAATATTGCTCTTTAGCATATATAAGCACGAGGGTCTGGCATTTACATTTTAGGGTGTGGAGCAATTCCTCATTTCTACAGACCCTACAATAAGTATTTTCCATGTCTAAAATATGATACACAAAAGGAATATTGGAATTTTGGGGGCTAATAAATCTCTGCCACTGGCTCCACTTTACAATAAAGAAGAAATCTGGCTGGGAACCACTTGCTTTTGCTTTAGCTGAACTGAAGCCCTCCAGAGGTGTGAGTATAGTGGCTATTATTTACAAAAGAGTGTTCAAAAGATAATTACCCAAGAAGGCTCCATCTGGGATCTTACAGGCTTCTATCTACTGGAAGAATTTGTGTAACTAATAATGCATTTTACTAAATTATCAGTTTTGTCTCCTACTCAAGGTATTTTACTAGAGTCCAGAGTGATCAGTGCACTAGGGGGTATATTATTCACAAAAGGACTTGAGGGAGTTGTTGGCTTTTTTCTTTTGCAAATTTCAAGATGGATGCATCATAGTGTTCCTTAAATGGGAGGCTGCATTATGTGAACATACATGTACCAGAAATTGTAGTGAGGTATCTTTTAGAGAAATTCTGCATAACACTTCTTCAGTACAGTGAACAGACTTACAACTATGCAGAATTTGAAATGTTCTTTTCTACTGCTCTACATCTTTATTACTATTTTACCTGAAATCATTTTAGTATATTAATCATGAATACCCATTAGGATATATTAATCACCAGTAGCTAAAGCAACACCTTCTTTATAGGTAACTTCAAGTGCAGGCTCCCCTGCTGAAGCAAAATATTTCAGATTTGAGTCACTAATACATTTTAAAACTGTTTTTTATTACTTCACTGAGAATCAAGACCTGTTCAACAATATGGGTTTTTTTTTTTATATATATATATATTATATATATGCTGAAATACATATGTTCTTTGCATCCACATCATACCTTATGTATCAAAACTCATAATATTAACAAGTGGAAGATGCTTGAGAATGCATTACATGCTTTATCAACAGAAAATCATATGGAATAACAAATTATTTTTCTGAGCCCTTTTGCAGCCCTTTGGCTACATTATATTATTGAAGTGAGCTTTGCTGAAAGCACTGATTTGTATCTCTCAATATGCTGACATGTACACATTCATAAAAAAAAAATTATTTCCAGCCCTATGTTGCTCACATCCATAACTCTGGACCATGCTTGACAAGAAAAGTTCCAAGCTGGGCTGTAGAGTTGGAGATGAGTGATCACTGTTGGCAGGGCTGTCTTGAAAGCAGGTAGAACAAATAAATATTGCATGTCTGATGTGCTGTTCTTTAAAACAATCAAAGCTTTCAGACATGGCTTTCTGCTAGGGGGCTTTTTTGGAATTTTTATTACAAGCCCCCACTACTTAGAGCTTTATGACTTATGCACTTAAGTTCCTCTAGACTGGAGCATAAGATGTAGTATGGCATACAAGATGTAGCCAAGAAGCTAAAACTTTCATTGTGCAAAATTTGGTAGAAAAAAAGTTTTAAAAGCTATTTGAACTTACAGGAGTATGTAATAAAGCAGAGAAGTCTCTTGACATTTCTGTGCTCGCTGAAAGCAAAAAGATCGTTGATTTACAAAAGAGAAAAGAAAAGATTGGTCTGCAATAGGATGTGTTCCTGGGAAATATTCTGGAAAAACTGCTGTCAATCTCAGATACAATTCTGGCTACACTGAAGTTAAAACTTTTATAATTGACTTAATTGGAGATAAGATTTCACCCATGGTAATTTAGAGACCTAACCAGCAACGTGCTCAAATGTAAACAGCCACGTATCCTTGCTATACCCATGTTCCTCCCCACTTCTAATATATACTAATGCCACACTCTAGAGTAGGCATACTCACTTTTACAAACAACTATAGAATCAAACCCTTAGTCCATTTGCATAACTCAGGGGCAAGCAGGACATTTGCCCTGGGTCCTAATTTTAGAGGAGATGCCAGCAGAATTCTGAAGTGGTCCATACCCCCACTCTCCTGTGCTTGGCATCGCCCACCACCCCCACCTCCACCCCTCCATCTCTCTGGCAAGCAACAGCATCTCTATTTATTGTGAACTCAAGTCTAGATTCATAAAGAATTGGAGTAAATATTTTCCTTTCCCTCCGTGGTTATGATATAACTATAAAGTCCTGAGACTGCAGGCTAGATTTGGCTCTGTCTTGAATAAGAACATTTTAAATCCATTTCTATTGCAGTTCTTAACTTCTCTTTAGCTACCATTCATTAAATTAAGTTTATTTTCTGGTATTACATCTTGGGTAGCAAAAGCTGTAATTGTAATGTATAATTTCAAACAGTAATTTTCTGATGTACGTCTATATTATGATTTCACATCTTTGAATTTTTTTTTACTTATCACTATGCTAATGTAGTGGTTGTTGATTGCCAGAAATGTACTAATGTGTGTTACTAATCAACTGATGTATATATACAATACTGCTTTATAACTCTTTTTTTTTTTTAAAAAAAGGTACTTTTTCCTGCAACCTCCAATGCATAATTATGTTATAGATCAAAATGCTTCCTTCAGGTCTACTGCATAATTTATACACATTTTGAAAATATTTGTAAATAGAAATTTAACTGATTGACCAGAGACTCTGAAGCAGATGTTTTTGAATAATAGCTATAGAAAACAAGAGTTAGCAAACACAAATGGAGTAGTTTGAGGTGAAATTGGCAGCTCTGAACAGAAATTAAAAAATATTTTGCTCCTTGAGGAGTACAAGGAAAATTCTAAACTTCTGTCTTTTGTAGGTTTTAACTTCTGTTCGGCAATTAAGTTAAGCCTGTTTCCTGGTACTGTGGTAAATATTTTTGCATAGGTACAGTGATAACTGTAAAACACAGTGGGGTATGATTTTTTGGCCTGGACAAAAGCTGAGGGATATATTCCTGATGTACCTGTATGATGCCTTTCACATCCCATCACATGCAGTTTGATCAGGATTGAAATAGTTAACTCTCATTTCCTCTTACCATGCAATAAAATTCTTATTCCAAGCAAGCCCTGGGAAAATAAATGTTTTGCACTATTTGAGACTTGGTGATGTGCAGAGGTTTATCTGCATGCCTTTTGCACATTTATAAGAGCCTGATGAGTTATCAGAATGGCTTTGCATACAGATTGAATGGGAGAATAGACACCTTAAAACTTGAAAACTCTGCATAAAAATCTTTTGGAGTTACGTTAATGATCAACACTTCTGTTGGGGATCCCCAAGAGAATAAAAGGTGGAGACAACCAAGACTAATGCTATTTACTCCAGCTGAGCTGGCTCAACAACATGTGGCCAGTTTTATTGAAAGCTGATGATAAATCCAAAAGCATCAGCCTGCCAACCTGAACATCATCATTTATAATAAAGTGGTGGTAAATCAGCATGTCAACACCATAACAAACCCAGGTCTAAAGCCAACAGGAAAAGGTTCGAGGAAATTATAGAAGATGCATAATTGCAGAAAGGAAAATAACAGACATATGTGGCTTCTTGAACCAAAGCCTAACATTGTTTAATCTGAGAGAAGCTGGCAACTTTCCTTTCCATAAGCAGGCATTAACAAGTCATAAAACAATATCTGCTCACTTGGTCTCTCTACCTAACTAATGTGGTTATGGATCCAAGACAAAAAACCCCTCTCCTTTTTCATCACTGGTACTTCAGGGACCAAAACTGGCAGGAAGTCAGCCGGATAAGACAATACTTCTTCCCTTCCACACAAAAGTATGCCACCAGAAAAGCAGTTAGATGTGTCCACTTTCAAACAGCCTAGCTTGTAAAGTAACTGAAAAACTCATTGTGACAAAGGTCTGACTTTGAGTAGCTGCAGCCAGGAATAGTCATTCAAACCATTATCCAGAATAATTTCCGTGCACGGAGTGTGCAGTGGTGAAAGAGTCACCCTTTGATAGCTCAATCCGAAATACAACTTTTCTGAACCATTCAGTGCACTTGTGGAAGGAAAGGGGATTACCTGGACTAGAGTAAAGCCTTCATGACAGAGATGCATTTATTTAGTCAAAAGATGTTCAAGGGAACAGCTGAACCTAGGTGCTACATTTTACCTCATCTGAATGAACAAAAGGGAAACAAACACTTTATTAAAGAATAAATAGTATTAAAGGGTGCTGGGTCTGGAAGCTTGGCAGGAGGACTGTATGCCTAGTGCCAGATTTGAAAATGAAAATAAACCCCAAAAGCAGCCTAGAACTTGCTGCTATTGATGTAGGTTCATGGGATGAATGAAGTCTGGCTCCCCATCACAAGTAAATTATTTATTTTTTAAGTCATAAAAGCTTGTGTGTAATAATTTAAAGAACTGTTTAAAGGACAGGCCAGCAGAGTTTTAGCTTTTTTCTGGTTATGTTTTCAAAATTACAACATCTGAGATTTTGTATGGTGTGAAAACCTTGCCAAGCACCGTAAATTGGAAGTGGAACTAAGGAGGACAACAAGAGAGTGGAAACATCCTTGGAACAAAAATATCTAGTAAGGAAAGTCAGTTACTAAAGGTTTTGTTTTCCCAAGTTTGTGAAACAATTTTCCAGGTATGATGGGTTATATCTACCCCAGGCATAAGTAAAACTAATCTTGAAAAGTGCCACGTGAGCTGTTTCATGCTAGGTTTTTAATAAAAGGTTGAACAGTAAGATGCAGAGTTCACTGCAATACAGCATTGTGTAGTACCAACCTTTGGAAACAGTAAATCAATTGGATTTTGCTTTCACTTGATGTCATATAAGTTAAGGGCCCAGAAGAAAATGATCAAAGTGCAGTGCATACTTTGCTAAGCCTCTGTGAAAGCATCCATTAACTCTAATCAACAATAAAATCTGTAGCTAGTATAAAGTTTTAGATAGGATTTGTCACAATGTCACTAATTATGGTGGTGTGCTTCTTGCATTTTCTTTGTGAAACAACCCCCAAAATAACACTAATACTTCCTAAAACTAATAATAAAATAGTTTTTCAGTGTTGAAAAGCCATGAAATATGCTGTCTGATTCTGCACAGTTTCTAGTGTGAGCAGTCATGAAAATCTTGGTCCATACAATCCTCTTTTTGCCTATGAATAATTTATATTAAAGTTAACTGGAGATGCTTATATTAAACTCTAATTTTTTTGCTCTTTTCTATGCAACTCATCCTCATAACATCCAAGCACCAATCATTAAGAGCTAGATTCCATCTCTCTCACTCATGCTGAGTGACATGAATTCATAAAAGTATTCCCAGTAAAGTAAATGGGAAGACTCAAATGGTCATATTCTCCTCTATGCAAATTTTACAGAATCTGGTCTTAACAAATTAGGGCTAAATACTCTACTAATATACATTACAGGAAAAAAAAATCAATTTAAGTTAATGGAAGTCTCCAGCCACTTAAGCAAGAAGATTTGTTCCCCAAGTCTCTCAGTGTTTCTGTGAAACAGAACAGGGAGACAGTAAGTAAAAGGTCACATAATGACCACGGAAAATCAGATATAGAACCGGGCTCCTCTGTTTCCCAAGTTTGTGCCTTAATTACAAGATCATCTTTCCTCCTTCACTGACTTTACTGGACTTCTACAATAAGTAAGGTTCAGGTCTGTAACAAAAAGAAGGACTTTATTTTCATAAGTGAAAGGAAAATACTTGTTTTACAGTTCATTTTCTCTATTCAGAGCTTAATTAAGAAGAAATAAAATAATGTTCTCAAGTACTTTTAATTTTTTTTCCAGATGACACTCATTGCTTGGCCATCACCAAGGATCATGAGTAAACCTTAAACTGGCAACTTGAGAGAAGGCAACCAATGTTTAGATTCTACAGTAATACCAATATCAAAAGCTCTTGTAGACTTCAGTGGATGCGGCACCCATAAAATAATTGGAAGACTCTCTGAGAAAAACAGTGACCATGAGACTAGGGAGGAGATGCTATTTCCATTTGGGCAACAGCTGACTGAAACCACAGATAATCAGCCATCATTCTGACAGATAAAAAAGATGGCCATTTATTTTGTAGAAAATAATGCTTTTTACAACATTAAAATAACATTAAATCATTTAATTTAATTTAAGGAGGAATCAAAGCATTTACTTTATAAACAGAGAGGAATTTGGATGCTGTATATTGGAGATGGAATGAGAAATTTATACCTTATGGGCATTAGTAAAGTAAGGATTCACACACTAGAATCATTTGCTGTGGTGGCCATTTGCTGTTGCCATTAAACCATATTTTCTTTTCAGATCTCAAAAATAAGAGTTGTGATTTGATTTAATTAATAGCTAGAATTACAATACTTTCCTTGATTTTTCATACATCAGTAGGCTAAATTCCAACCTTACTTACCAGTCAATCCAACTGATGGGATTCAGGGGCAAATCCAGAGGGGTGCAGTGGTGCACTAGCATCCTCCACCTCCAAGTTTAATCCTGGTCCACACAAAGTTTACAACAAGCTGCCTGGTAGTGGCAGCAGCATTTCTGTTCGGGCAGCAATGGTTGCCTGGTTGCCTGACTAGGCAACAACGGCTGCCGGACTAGTCACTTGACTTCAGGGTTCATTATAATCTACCGGATTCTTTCCAAACTCTTCATTCCATAGGTGTTAATGACCCCCTCTCTTTTTTAACAGTACTACAGATGTACATTTATTTATAAAGAGTCGGCGGCTAAAGAAAATATATCTTTTGATTATTTTTGTCTAGTTCATTCTGTTTTTAATACAAACAATTGAATAAAGTTATATAAAGGCCCCTAACATATTAGCAAATATGGAACAGGAAGATGAGGACTAGGGACAGGGCTTGTCATTGGCCTGAGAAAATACTCCTCCATCCTGCAAACTAACACTGCCCTAAACTGGTTCTCTTATTAAAGGGAGCTTCGGGTCCAGCCACTGGATGTGACAGTCATGATAATACAATTGGATACAATACATTCTACTAAGGTTTATATAGGACAGCCATTCCTTAGTATCTGTCTCTTAGCCATGTCACTGGATGTTGGACAAAAATCAGGGCCTTTTAACCCTTTTCTGATGACAGATTTTGAGTCTTTAATGGCTATTGCTTTATGATACCGCCTGTAAAATTCCTTCTTTAATTTCCATGATATTGTTTGTGAAAATAGCTTTTAAGCATAACAGCTTCACTTTCTCTGACCAAAACCAGAGGATGAAACACATTAAATATGCCTGTGCCATCTGCTGGATAGCGATGAAAAGATTTTTTTTGTTTGTTTTTTTTAGTTCAGAGTCAACTGAGATTAAACAGCTTACTATCCTTCTGGTAGCTTAGCTGCTTTCCAATGGGAAGATCACTGGTAATCAGATGTAGCATTGCAGAGAGGAATATTAAGAAAGGCAATTATGTAGGCTTGATTATCTCCTGTTTTAACCTCAAAGGGATCTTGGTAAATCCATTACTGAGAACCACCACTTGCATACTGTTATGGAGCAGGCAAAGAATGGTAATGAATTTTGGTAGGCATCCATACTTCAGAAGTATCCTCCACAGCACTTCTTGGTTGACAGCCAAAGGTTTTTAATGGTAAATTGTTTAATCTCAGCCAACTCTGAGTTTAAACCAAGACCAATCTGACCACAATCATCAAGCTCCAGTATGCTGATGATGCTGTAGTCTGTGCTCACTCAGAGGCAGACCTTTAGGCAATTGTCAGCATCTTTACTGAAGCATACAAGAAAATGGGACTGAAGCTTAACATTCAGAAGGCTAAGGGTCACCATCAACAAGTTCTTAATGAGCAGTCTCAGGTTTGGAAATTCAAATTTATGGTGAGACTCTGGAGAACACTGAGTACTTCCTATACCACAGAAGCTATCTCTTGTAGAAGGCTGACATGGATGAAGAAATCCAACATCGTCTCAAAAGTGAAAATGCAGCCTTTGGACTGAGGAAGTTGGTGTTCAAAGATCATGACAACAGATGCAAAACCAAGTTCATGGTTAATCAAGCAATCATGATCCCCACGTTACTGTATGAAGCTGAGATGTGGAAAATGTATAGGAGACATTTCAAGCCACTGGAGAAATACCAACAATGCTGCTTGAGGAAGTTCTTTTGGATCCAGTGGGAAGACAGATGCATGAACATTAGTGTCCTCTCACAAGCAAACACCACGAGCATCAAGGTGATGATCATCCAACATCAGCTTTGCTGGGTTGGCTATATCATCTGGATGTCTGATTTCTGAAGCAAATTTTATTCTCCCAGCTCAGTCAAGGAGGGCAAAGAAAGCACTTCAAGGTCATCCCCAAGGCTAACTTAAAAAATGCAACAACAACATCAACTCATGGGAGACTGTTACCCAGGACACCACCCCGTACCCACAATGGAGGAAGAGTCTACTGCAAGGATCTCAGTACTTTGAAATCTTACAATGACAACAGGAGATGGAAAAGCAGGAGCAGCAGAAACAGCATGTTGCGTACCATAGAATCATAGAAGTAGCATCGGAAGGGACCTTGTAGATCATCAGGTCTGACCCCCTGCCCTGGGCAGGAGAGAAAACCAGGCTCAAATGACCACAGCCAGGTAGATGTCAGGCCTCCTCTTAAAGACCCCCTGGACAGCAGCCATCACCACTTCCCTTGGAAATTCGTTCCAGTTCCTAGCCGCCATGACTGTGAAGTAGTACCTACTCTCTAACAACTTGTGGCCATTATTCTTTGTTACCCCAGGGGGCGCCAAGGGAAACAAGGTCTCTCTCAAACCCTGCTGGCCCCCCCTAGTGAGTTTATACATGGCCAACAGGTCCCCTCTCAGCCTTCTCTTGTGAAGACTGAACAGGTTAAGGTCCCGTAGCCTTTCCTCATAGGGTCTGTCCTGCTTTCCTCGGATCACGCAAGTGGCCCTCCTCTGGACCCTCTCAATCCTGTCCACATCCTTCCTGAAGTGCAGTGCCCAGAACTGAACACAGTACTCCAGCTGCGGCCTGACAAGTGTCGCATAGATGGGAAGGATCACCTCCTTGGCCCTGCTTGAGATGCATCTAGAATCATAGAATCATAGAAGTAGGGTCGGAAGGGACCTTGTAGATCTTTAAGTCCAACCCTCTGCCTGGGCAGGAGAAAAAAAGGGGCTCAAATGATCCCAGCTAGGTAGGCATCAAGCAACCTCTTAAAGACCCCCCAGGGTAGGAGCCAGCACCACTTCCCTTGGAAGTTGGTTCCAGATCCTAGCTGCCCTAACTGTGAAGTAGTTCTTATGGATGTATAATCTAAACCTACTCTCCAACAACTTGTGGCCGTTATTCCTTGTTATGCCAGGGGGCACTAGGGGAAACAAGGTCTCTCCCAAACCCTTCTGGTCCCCACTAGTGAGTTTATAGATGGTCACCAGGTCCCCCCTCAGCCTTCTCTTGTGAAGGCTGAACAGGTTCAGATCCCGCAGTCTCTCATTGTAAGGTCTGTCCTGTTGTCCCTGGATCATGTGGCTGGCCCTCCTCTGGACCCTCTCAGTGTTGTCCACATCCCTCCTGAAGTGGGGCTCCCAGAACTGGACACAGTACTCCAGATGTGGCTTGACCAGTGTCGCGTAGAGGGGGAGGATCACCTCCTTGTCCCTGCTAGAGATGCACCTGTGGATGCACGATAAGGTCCAGTTATCCCTGCCAACTGTGACCTCGCATTGTCTGCCCATGTTCACCTTGGAGTCAACAATGACTCCAAGATCCCTTTCTGCCTCCGTGCTCTCAAGAAGGGAGTTTCCCATCTTAGAAGTGTGCTGCTGGTTACTACTGCCCAAGTGCAGCACCCTGCACTTGTCAGTATTGAAGCACATCCTGTTTTTGTTAGCCCTTGCCTGTAACCTATCCAGGTCTTGCTGCAGTCTTTCCCTCCCTACTAGCATGCTCACCTCACTCCAAATTTTGGTATCATCAGCAAATTTAAACAGGGCGCTTTTCACCCCATCATCCAAATCGCTGATAAAGAAACTGAACAGCATGGGACCAAAGACCGAGCCCTGGGGGACTCCACTGCCCACTTCTCCCCAGGTCGAATATGACCTGTCCACCACCACCCTCTGAGTGCAACCCTTCAGCCAATCTGCAATACATCTGACTGCGTAGGCATCAATGCCACAGTTGCCCAATTTTTTAATGAGGTGGGAAACAGTGTCAAAGGCCTTGCTGAAGTCCAGAAAGACTACATCCATGGCGACACCTGCATCCAATGATTTTGTGATCTGATCATAAAAGGCAATCAGGTTGGTCTGACATTATCTACCCCTAATGAAACCATGCTGGTTGCCCTTGAGCATCATCTCTGAGGCCGGGCCATCGCAGATGTGCTCCATGATGATCTTCTCAAAGAGTTTCCCTAGGATTGAGGTAAGACTGACAGGCTTATAGTTGTCCGGGTCCTCCATCCTCCCTTTTTTAAAGATGGGGACCATGTTGGCTAGCTTCCAATCATCTGGCATCTGGCCCAAGCACCATGAGTGCTCGTAAAGCCATGCAAGGGCCCTGCAATAACCCCTGCTAACTTCCTGAACATCCTGGGGTGGAGAGCATCTGGACCTGCTGATTTGAACATGTCCATCCCCTCCAGAAGCTCTCTAACCCAGTCCTCCCCAACCTGAGGTCTGGAGGCATTCCCCTCAAGTACCTCTTGCATCATGGTGGGGAAGTTCCAGTCCCTGCACAAGAAAACGGAGGTGAAGAATTGGTTAAAGAGGTCTGCTTTCTCCTCTGTCGCAACCATCAGATTGCCCAGAGCATCTTGCAGGGGCTCCACATTTCCCAGTGCTTTCTTCATCCTCCCTATATATTTGAAAAAGGACTTTTTGTTATCTTTGATTTTGGATGCAAGTCCTACCTCTATTTCTGCCTTAGCTTTCTTGACAGCCCCCCTATAGGCCCGAGCAGAGGAGGTATACTCCTCTTTGGAGATAGCACCCCACTTCCACCGGGTGTATGCTGCCTTTTTGGCAATCAGGCATTCCTGTAGACCCCCACCATTAGATCCTTCTCCCCATGGCCCCCTTGTATCTTGACCCAGAGCACTTCCACTTGCGCCTCTGAACACATTTTGCTAGCAGAGGACGTGAATTGCTCCTTGACATAGAGCACCACACCCCCACCTTTCCTTCCTTCTCTATCCCACCTGTAAAGACTATAGACCCTAAAGCTAAGTGACTATGGGATGAATCCCACTAAGTGACTATGGGATGAATCCCACCAAGTTTCTGTAAGCCCTATTATGTCTGGGTCCGAACTGACTATTCTGAGGGCGATTTCCTCCTGTTTATTCTCCATACTATGAGCATTGGTATCTGTGGATGCACAACAAGGTCCAGTTAGCCCTACTGACTGTGATCTCGCATTGTTGGCCCATGTTCATCTTGAAGTCAATAATGACTCCAAAACCTCTTTCTGACACTGTGGTCTTGAGAAGGGAGTTTCCCAGCTTATAAGTGTGCTGCTGGTTCTTACTGCCCACGTGCAGCACCCTGCACTTGTCAGTATTGAAACACATCCTATTTTCATTAGCGCACCCCTGTAACCTGTCCAGGTCCTGCTGTGATCTGTCCTTCCTTATTAACATGCCCACCTCACCCCGAATCTTGGAATCACCCCATCATCCAAGTCCCTAATAAAGAAATTGAACAGTTCAGGCCCAAGGACTGAGCCCTGGGGGACTCTACTGCCCACTTCCCTCCAGGTTGAAAAAGACCCTTCCACTGCTACCATCTGAGTATGACCCTTCAGCCAATTTTCAGTCCATCTGACTGTATAGACATCAGTGCCATAGTCACTTAGTTTTTTAATGAGAATGGGACAGTGTCAAAGGCCTTGCTGGAGCCCAGAAAGACTACATCCACTGCAATACCTGTGTCCATTGCTTTTGTGACCTGATCATAGAAGGTAATCAGGTTGGTCTAACGGGACCTGCCTCTAATGAAACCGTGCTGGTTGCCCTTGAGCATCATCACTGCTGCTGGCCCATCACAGATGTGCTCCTTGATAATCTTCTCAAAGAGTTTCCCCAGGATTGAAGTAAAACTAATGGGCCTGTAGTTGCCCAGGTCCTCCCTCTTCCCTTTTTAAAGATGGGGACCACGTTGGCTTTCTTGCAGTCATCTGGCACCTGGCCAGAGCACCACGAGTGCTTGTAAAGCCATGCCAGGGGCCCCACATTTATACCTGCCAATTCCTTCAACACCCTGGGTTGGAGAGCATCTGGACCTGCTAATTTGAACATGTCCAGCCCCTCCAGAAGCTCTCTAACCTGGTCCTCCCTGACCTGAGGCCTGGCGGCGTTTCTCCCAAGTCCGTCTGGAATCTTTGTCAGGGAGTCCTGGTCCCTGCACAAGAAAATGGAGAAAAAGAATTTGTTAAAAAGGTCTGCTTTCTCCTCTGGTGCAACCACCAGATTGCCAAGCATATCCTGCAGGGGCCCCACATTACCTGGTGCCTTCTTCATTCTCCCTATATA